>NC_134688.1:369026855-369753321 GCF_050947455.1 Rhinoderma darwinii
ACTGCCAC
This sequence comes from Rhinoderma darwinii, assembly GCF_050947455.1. Classification (NCBI taxonomy): domain Eukaryota; kingdom Metazoa; phylum Chordata; class Amphibia; order Anura; family Rhinodermatidae; genus Rhinoderma; species Rhinoderma darwinii. Next base: position 369,026,864 of record NC_134688.1, read on the forward strand.
ACAGCCCCCCTATAGATAGTGCCACACATCCCCGTGTAGATAGTGCAACACAGACCACTATAAATAGTGCCACACAGCCCCTGTCATGGACACAGGGTATGTGGACCCACTAGGCCACTCCGCCGTAGCGGGGAGGCAGCTGACAAGGTCACAGTCTATACGAAAGTCAATAGCAGATAGCAATGCTTGGGTACCTGAACTAGTCCAGACGGTGGCTGTGGCTTCAGCACAGATGGAGGCCGGTGCGGCAGGTAGCGCCAGATGTGGCGGGCAGTATCCGATGTAGCAGAAGGCACTGGATGTGGCAGAAGACACTGGACATGGCAGAAGACACTGGACGTGGCAAACGACTCTGGACGTGGCAGAAGACACTTGACGTGGCAGAAGACACTGGACATGGCAAACGACAGCCGGTGCGTAGACATGACTCCAACACTGGTAGGCACAGGAACAAGAACAATACGGAACACGGGAACTGGTAACAGGGCACGGGTAACAACTGGAACGGGGAAACACTAAGGGACCATTTGCGAGGCAGACTGGGAAAGACTAACAACGCTCAGGCAAGGATTAGAAGGCCTGATGATGACGACTTCCTATTTGCGCTCGCTGGCCCTTTAAGGCCGGGCACGAGCGTGCGCGCGCACCCTACGGGACACGGCAGAATGGAGCGGAAGTGAGCGCTGGCATCTCCTAGGAAGGAGATGGGGGCCAGCACTCACGGATCCATGGCTGCGGGCGTCGGGAGGTGAGTAAACACCTTGGCGTTCACACCCTTCTTGGTAAGGGTAGAGATGGGAGCCGTCAGAGATGAAAAGTTCGGAATAAACTGCCGGTAGAAATTGGTGAATCCCAGGAACTGTTGTATGGCCCTTAGGCCTTGAGGACGTGGCCATTCCAGGACAGACTTTAGTTTCTCAGGGTCCATCTTAAGACCTTGATCCGAGATGACGTAGCCCAGGAAGGGCAAAAACTTCTTTTCAAAGACGCACTTCTCCAACTTGGCATATAAGCGATTCTCTCTTAGTCGCAGAAGAACTTGACGGACATGCCTCCGATGGGTCATCGGATATGGGGAGAAAATCAAAATATCATCGAGATAAACAACAACACAGACATAGAGGAGATCTCGGAAAATATAATTGACGAATTCCTGAAATACTGCGGGAACGTTACACAGTCCGAAGGGCATCACTAAGTATTCGTAGTGCCCATCACGGGTGTTAAATGCCGTCTTCCATTCGTCACCCCGGCAAATCCGGATTAGATTATAAGCCCCCCCCGCAGATCTACCTCGGAAAAATTTTTGGCTCCTTGTATGCGATCAAACAGCTCGGATATAAGTGGCAACGAGTATTTGTTCTTGACCGTGATCTGGTTGAGATCACGGTAGTCAATGCAGGGTTGAAGAGATACATCTCTCTTTTTAACGAAGAAGAAGCCTGCCCCAGCTGGGGAGGAAGATTTTCAAATAAAACCCCTCTCCAAGTTCTCCTTGATATGGGCTGACATAGATAAAGTCTCTGGCAAGGAGAGAGGATATACTTTTCCACGGGGAAGAGAAGCATTAGGAACCAGTTCAATGGGACAGTAATAACTCTGCTGTGAAGGCAATGTCTCAGCCTCTCGTTTGCAGAAGACATCCGCAAAACTGGCATACTGAGATGGTAGACCGTAGAGTGATTGAGGCAGAGGGGGCATAACAGGATGGACTTGTGACAGGCAATGGTTATGGCATCTGGATCCCCATTGAAGAATCTCTCCGGAATTCCAGTCAAGAAACGGGGCATGTAGGCGGAGCCATGGCAGACCCAGCAGGATAGGATTGATAGCCTGAGGTAGTACCAGGAAGGTGATCTGTTCGGAGTGAAGAGCTCCGACCTGTAGTGTCAATGGCTCGGTGATGAGCATAATCGGATCGGGCAATGGTAGACCATTCACAGAGGCAACAGCCAGGGGTCTCTCCAGACGGACTGTGGATAGGCGTAAACGATCCACTAGATCCTGGACTAGTCAAGATAGGCGGAGGAAAGATGTGACTTTTTTCCAGAGACGATGGCCACAGGAATTGATAATCTGGAGGAAGTTTTAATGTTTGGAGACGTTTCACGTAGAGTTGCCTCTCCAACCAACCCTAGGTGCTGGGGTTTCCCGGTTTCTGTGGGCATTGACGCACAAAATGACCCTTAACCCCTTAAGGACGCAGCCTAGTTTGGGCCTTAAGGCTCAGAGCCCATTTTTCAAATCTGACATATTTCACTTTATGTGGTAATAACGTCGGAATGCTTAAACCTATCTAAGCGATTCTGAGATTGTTTTCTCGTGACACTTTGGGCTTCATGTTCGTGGTAAAATTTGGTCGATATATTCAGTCTTTATTTGTGAAAAATTGCAAAATTTAGAGAAAATTTACAAAAAATAGCATTTTTCAGAATTTAAATGCATCTGCTTGAAAAACAGACGGTTATACCACCCAAAATAGTTACTAGTTCACACTTCCCATATGTCTACTTTAGATTGGCATTGTTTTTTGAACATTATTTTATTTTTCTCGGACGTTACAAGGCTTAGAACATAAACAGCAATTTCTCATATTCTTAAGAAAATTTCAAAAGCCTTTTTTTGAAGGTGCCAGTTCAGTTCTGAAGTGGATTTGAGGGGCCTATGTATTAGAAACCCCCATAAAACACCCCATTTTAAAAACTAGACCCCTCAAAGTATTCAAAACAGCATATAGAAAGTTTTTTAACCCTTCAGGCATTTCACAGGAATTAAAGCCAGGTGGAAATGAAATTTGCAAATTTCATTTTTTCTGCTGAATTTCAATATTATTCAATTTTTTTTTAGTAACAGAGAAGGTTTTACCAGAGAAATACTACTAAATATGTATTGTCCAGATTCTGCAGTTTTTAGAAATGTCCCACATGTGGCCCTACTGCGCTCGTGGACTAAAACACAAGCCCCAGAAGCAAAGAAGCACCTAGTGCATTTTGAGGCCTCTTTTTTATTAGAATATATTTTAGGCAGCATGCCAGGTTTGAAGAGGTGTTGAGGTATCAAAACAATGGAAACCCACCAGAAGTGACCCCATTTTGGAAATTACACCCCTCAAGGAATTCATTTATGGTTTTTGTTATCATTTTGACCGCACAGTTTTTTCACAGCACCTATTTGAATTGGGCTGTGAAATGAAAAAAATGATATTTTTTCCAATAAGATGTCATTTTTGATCACATTTTCTTATTTTCACAAGGAACAACATACCCCATTTTGTTGCCCAATTTGTCCTTAGTGCGGCAATACCCCATTTGTGGTGATAAACTGCCGTTTGGGCCCATGGGAGGGCTCAGAATGAAAGGAGCGCTATGTGTTTGTTGGAGTCCAGATTTTGCTGGATTGGTTTTCTGGTGCCATGTCGCATTTGCAGAGCCCCAGAGGTATAAAAGCAATGGAAACCCACCAGAAGTGACCCTATTTTGGAAACTACACCCCTCAAGGAATTCATTTATGGTTTTTGTTATCATTTTGACCGCACAGTTTTTTCACAGCACCTATTTGAATTGGGCTGTGAAATGAAAAAAATTATATTTTTTCCAATAAGATGTCATTTTTGATCAAAATTTCTTATTTTCACAGGGAACAACATACCCCATTTTGTTGCCCAATTTGTTCTGAGTGCGGCAATACCCCATTTGTGGTGATAAACTGCCGTTTGGGCCCATGGGAGGGTTCAGACGGAGAGGAGCGCTATGTGTTTGTTGGAGTTCAGATTTTGCTGGATTGGTTTTCGGGTGCCATGTCGCATTTGCAGAGGCCTAGAGGTATCAAAACAATGGAAACCCACCAGAAGTGACCCCATTTTGGAAACTACACCCCTCAAGGAATTCATTTATGGTTTTTGTTATCATTTTGACCGCACAGTTTTTTCACAGCACCTATTTGAATTGGGCTGTGAAATGAAAAAAATTATATTTTTTCCAATAAGATGTCATTTTTGATCAAAATTTCTTATTTTCACAAGGAACAACATACCCCATTTTGTAGCCCAATTTGTCCTTAGTGCGGCAATACCCCATTTGTGGTGATAAACTGCCGTTTGGGCCCATGGGAGGGCTCAGAAGGAAAGGACCACCATTTGGTCTACTGGAGCTTTTCTGGTGCTAAGTCATGTATGCAGAAGCCCCTGAGGTACCAGTACAGTTGAAACCCCGAGAAGTGACCCCATTTTAAAAACTACACCCTTTAAGACATTCATCTAGAGGTGTAGTGAGCATTTTGACCCCACAGGTACTGTGTAAAAGATAATGCGCAGCAGATGGTGCAGTGTGAGATTTGCAATTTAATATATATATATGCCATTTCAGTGTCCAATATAGTGTGCCCAGCATGCGCCACCGGAGATATACACCCCTTAAATTGTAATGTGGGTTCTCCTGGGTACGGCAATACCCTACATGTGGCTGTTATCAGCTGCCTGGGCATACGGCAGGGCTCAGAAGGGAAAGATGAGGAGGGTAAGCTGTGCGGAGTGCATCAGGGTAAATTAAAAATCAAGGGATGTATGATACATTTTAAAACAATCTTTTATACAGAGCCCTGGTTTTTCGGGACACGTGTCACATTGGTATATTGTGTTCTTCCTTATCCCCCTCTTATAGCAGACTCTGCACCTCTTTTGACTCTTTCCCTTTCCACCGGTTTGGGGAACTTCTTCTGGAAAGTGTTGCCCTGGTACGATGCGTGTGGCCTCGCTTACAGAAGTACTGGGTACCCCCCCTTCCTGGTCCCTAAAGATTAGATCTTGAAATTCCAGGAAAGTTCCCCTCTGGCCTGCACATCGACGTAGCACGTACGCATTGTACAAAGCCATCTGTATGATGTGCCCGGCCAGCTTCTTATACCACACCGCATGGCGCTGTAGGGCTTCAGGACTTGATTTGACAAGTCCATCCCTCCCATGTACCTATTGTAGTCCAGGATGCAGTCTGGTTTGGGGGTGGCCTTTCCTTCATATATCCTAAATCTGTAGGTATACCCTGATGCACTCTCACAGCTTATACATCTTCACGCCATACCTTGCCCTCTTACCCGGCAGGTACTGGCGGAATTGAACCCTCCCTTTAAAATGTACCAAGGACTCATCAATAGAAAAACACTTCTCGGGGGTGTATGCTTGGGAAAACCGGGCACTAGAACGGTCTAATAGGGGTCTCCGTTTATACAAACGGTCAAAACTGGGGTCATCTCGGGGTGGGCACGGCTCATTATCAGTATAATGTGAGAAGCGAAGTATTGCCTCATTTATTTATTTTTTTAGGTTCCAGTTCATTTTTGAAGTTGCTTTGAGGGGCCCATATATTAGAAACCCCTATCAAACACCCCATTTTAGAAACTAGACCCCTCAAAGTATTCACAACAGCATTTAGAAAGTTTATGAACCCTTTAGGTGTTTCACAGAAATTTAGAGCAAAGTAGAGGTGAAATTTACTCTTTTTATACCATTTTTTTTATAACACAAAAGGATTTATCAGTGAAACGCAACTTAATACGTATTGCCCAGATTCTGCAGTTTTTAGAAATATCCCACATGTGGCCCTCGGGCGGTAATGGACTGAAGCACCGGCCTCCGAAGCAAAGGAGCCCCTAGCGGATTTTGAGCCCTCTTTTTTATTAGGCACCATGTCCGGTTTGAAGAGGTCTTGTGGTGCCAAAACATTGGAAACCCCCCAAAAGTGAACCCAATTTAGAAACTAGACCCCTTGAGGAATCCATTGTAGTTTTCTTGGGGTGCATGCGGCTTTTTGATCAGTTTTTATCCCATTTTTAGGTGGCGCGGTGACTAAAAAACAGCAATTCTACTATTGTTTTTGTATACTTTTTTTTTTACCGCGTTCACTGTGCGCTATAAATGACATATTCACTTTATTCTGCGGGGCGATACGATTACGGCGATACCAGATGTTTATAGTTTTTTTTTATGTCTTATGGCGTTTGCACAATAAAATACGTTTTGTAAACAATCATTCACTTTTTGTGTTACCTTATTCTAAGAGCCATAACGTTTTTATTTTTCAATCAATAAAGCCGTGCGAGGACTTATTTTTTGCGTAACGAACTGTAGTTTCGATCAGTACCATTTTTCGGTACATGCGACTTTTTGATCTCTTTTTATTCCATTTTTTGGGAGGTGAAGTGACCAAACAATTGTGATTGTGGTACGGTTTATTAATATTTTTTTTTACGGCGTTCACCGTGCGGGATAAATAACAAAATAGTTTTGTAGTTCAGGCCGTTACGGACGCGGCGATACCAATTATGTATACTTTATTTGTTTGTTTATATTTTTTTATTAATAATAAATGACTGATAAGGGAAAAAGTGGGACTTTTACTTTTATTACTTTTAAAACTTTTATTTTCTTATTTTTACACATCTTTTTTTAACTTTTTTTTTACTTTATTACTTTGTCCCACTAGGGGACATGAGGGCAGGAGGCCCTGATCGCTATTCTAATACACTGCACTACATGCGTAGTGCAGTGTATTAGAACTGTCAGCTACTCACTGACAGCAAGCATAGTGGGTCCTGACGTTGTCAGGACCCACTAGGCTTCCGTCTATGGCATAGCCGGACGCCATTGTTTGGTGTCCGGTTGCCATAGTCACCATCGCCGGCCGCTATCGTCTAGCAGGCCGGCGATGGCGGATTAACCCCTAAGAAGCCGCGATCGCTATTGAACGCGGCTTCTGAGGGGTTAATCGGCGGGGGAGCTCCGCGATCGGTCCCGGCACATTGAGCAGTGATAGTCTGCTGTCGGAAACAGCAGCTATCACAGCTCATGAACGCGCCCCGCGCGAACGGCGCCGTGTTTACTCCATGACCTACTATTAGGTCACTGAGCGCGAACGCTACAGTTAGCATGACCTAATAGTAGGTCATGGAGCGTTAAGGGGTTAAGGCCACAATACATACATAGTCCAGAGGAGCGCCTGCGCTGCTTCTCCTGTTCAGATAACCGGACTCTGTCCACCTGCATGGGTTCTTCAGGTAGCGCACTAGGGGAAGACAATAGTGGTCTCTGGACGAGGGTGCTGGTCTTTGGACCCGGCTCTCCTGTCGAACCTCTTGAGTGCGCTCCCGGATTCTCATGTCAACCCGAGTGGCTAACAGGATGAGGGCATCCAAGGTAGAAGGAAGGTCGCGGGCCGCCAGTTCGTCCTTTATGTGAGAGAACAGTCCCTGCCAGAAGGTTGCAACCAGTGCCTCATTGTTCCATGCCAGCTTGGCTGCTAGGATACGGAAGAAGATAGCATACTCCCCTACTGTGGAGCCCTCTTGTTTGAGGGTCAACAGAGTGGCTGCGGCAGAGGAAGTTCAACCCGGCTCCTCGAACACGGCACAAAAGGACTGCAGGAACAAGGCTAAGTCCGAGGATACAGGTCCTTGTTGCTCCAAGATTGGGTTCGCCCATGCGAGGGCCTTGCCAGGGAGGAGGGAGATAATAAACGCAACTTTGGCCTCCTCGGAGGGGAAGAGATGAGGCCGCAGCCTAAAATGAACCGTGCATTGATTAACAAATCCTCTACATGCTCTGGGATAACCGTCGTAGCGAGGAGGAAGAGGCAGAGGAACTGTGGATCCGGAACAAACAGGAGGAGTGGCACAGCAACAGCCTCAGGAGGAAGAACCGGGGGAGGAACAGTGAGTAGATCCAGGCGGACCAGGATACAGCCTCAAGGAGTTTATCCTGACGTGTGCATAGGTCATTCATCTCTCTCTGTATCTTCTGGACTGTGGTCTTGGGCTGGCCAGAGGGTTCCATGGCCTGAGCGCACTGTCACGGACACAGGGTATGTGGACCCACTAGGCCGCTCCGCCGTAGAGGGGAGGCAGCTGACCAGGTCACAGTCTATACGAAAGTCAATAGCAGATAGCAATGCTTGGGTACCTGAACTAGTCCAGACGGTGGCTGTGGCTTCAGCACGGATGAAGGCCGGTGCGGCAGGTAGCGCCAGACGTAGCAGGCAGTATCCGATGTAGCAGAAGGCACTGGACGTGGCAGAATACACTGGACGTGGCAAACGACACTGGACGTGGCAAACAACACTAGACGTGGCAGAAGACACTGGACGTGGCTGAAGACACTGGACGTGGCAGAAGACACTGGACGTGGCAAACGACAGCAGGTGCAGTAGACACGACTGCAACACTGGTAGGCACAGGAACAAGAACAATATGGAACACGGGAATGGGTAACAGGGCACCGGTAACAACTGGAACGGGGAAACACTAAGGGACCATTTGCGAGACAGACTGGGAAAGACTAACAAAGCTCAGGCAAGGATTAGAAGGCCTGGGGCCTTCTTATAGACCAGGAAATTGTGGCAGTTGATGATGATGGCGACTTCCTATTTGCGCGCGCTGGCCCTTTAAGGCCGGGCACGAGCGTGCTCGCTCACACTACGGGACATGGCAGAACGGAGCGGAAGTGAGCGCTGGCGTCTCCTAGGAAGGAGATGGGGGCCATCGCTCACGGATCCATGGCTGCGGGCGTCGGGAGGTGAGTAAACCCGACGGCCCGCGGCCATGGACGCTACAGCCCCCTATAGATAGTGCCACACAGCCCCCCTCGGCCCCTTGTGTGTATAGTGCTACACAGCCCCCCATCCTCCCCTTGTGTATATAGTGCCACACCACCCCGCTCCCCTTGTATATAGTGTTACACAGCAATTCCCCCATGTATATAGCGCTACACAGCCCCCTCCTCCTCTTGTGTATATAGTGTTACACAGCAATTCTCCCCCTTTTATATAGCGCTACACAGCATTCCCCCCCTGTATATAGCTCTACACAGCCCCCCTTGTGTATATAGCGCTACACAGCAATCCCCTCCAGTATATAGCGCCACTCTTCCCATTGTATATAGCGCTACACAGCCCCACTCCTCCCCTTGTATATAGCGCTACACAGCGCCCCCCCCCCCCACAGCTTGTTAAAAACAAAAAATATTGTACATACCTCGCCCCGTTCCCAAGACAGACGAGCGCTACACTGCCTCTCCGGCGGGACGCATGCTCAGACCGGCGTGATGTGACATCATCACGCCAGCCTGCGCGACTCCCTGTACCTTGTGGCTGTCGCTAGCACCGGAGCCCCCTTTGTATGCCTCTGATTTTCATAATTAGACATACAGATTTTCTTTTTTACTGTCAGATTTCGTACAAACACCGCCAAAAAAATGTGCCAAGTTTCATTGGATACCATATTAGAGAGAGATTCTCCCCTAAAATATATGTAATATTTCCAACATTCACAGTCACACGCAGCACTCTATCGTGTGCATGAGGCCTGCGCTATCCTGGGAATTATACCATACACATAAGAAATAGTTAAATGACCACATAATTTCTTTAACTATATGGGGCTTCTGAGTACCAGTGTATTTTGTAACTGTCAATGTATTTTTGTATTTGAGCTCAACATGTCAGCGGTCAAGCTTCTCAAAAATTCTGCTGTTTCTCAGTTGGTCCAACAACTCTATCCGACCTATTGGCAGTGGCGTAACTACCGCCGTAGCAGCAGTAGCGGCTGCTACGGGGCCCGCGGCATGAGGGGGCCCGTGTCGCCCGCCGGCACGGGCCCCCACCATGGCCGGAGGCTCCGCTAGCAGCCGCTATGGCTGCTAAAGCGGGACGCCACTGAACACTATGGCAGAGCAGGGAGGTATCTCCCCGCTCTGCCATTAACTGGTTCCCGACCGCTGGCTGTGTTTTTACGGCCAGCGGTCAGGGTCCTTAAAACCCGAGCCATAGACTTTCTACGGCTCGGGCTTTAACTTGCTGCCCGCGCGATCGGGCAGCTGAATGTCGGGTCTCCGGCTGTCAGTGACTGCCGGGGACCCTGAGGAGAGGATAGAAGCAGCTTTCGCTGCTTCTGTCTTCTCTGATCACTTGTACACAGCGCTGAATGCGCGCTGTGTACAGGAATAGAGACAGCAGCAGCGGCGCTGTCTCTATTCCTCCCGGTGATCATGTGACTGGTCACATGATCGCCGGGTGCCGTTACTTACAGACTGTTGCTGGGTCTTACTAAACCCAGCACAGCCCTATTAGTGACAATCGTCACTATGAGAGGGCTGATTTCCCCTGTAACTGGGGCTGCTGTGCAGCTCCAGTTACAGTGGAAAAACATGGTGTAAAAGAAAGAAAAAAATATATATAAAGTTCCCCAAAGGTCTTTTTTGACCTTAGAGGGACAGACCATAGTAATAAAAAAATAATAAAGTAAAGTGCAAAAAAAATGTAAATAATAAATACACATAAAATACCCACCCCAAAAAAACAGTTCCCTCCCGCCAATCATTGTTGTAACGCTAGCGCTGACCCAATTACCCTAATATAGACATATAATATATAAAATTTTACGGTAGACAATGGCGATCACAAATAAAAGGTCTATTTTAGGGTAAAACTATGTTATTACCCAAAAAAAAATAGCTGAAATTTAAAAAAGCTTATTTTTTTTACTATTTTCAAACTTTATGAATAAAAATTCTAAAATAGCAAAAAAGGTGTGTATAAAATTGATAAAAAAAGAAACCTGCATAGTCTATGGAAAAAAACGTCGCAAAAATCACGTCGTTAGCCTAACAAATAAAAAAGTTATAGCCATTTAACTAACACGTGCTAAAAATGGCTAAACGGTGTCTGGTCCTGAAGGCGCAAAATAGAGCAAAAGACATGTATCCCCTATCCACAGGACATGTATCCCCTCTCCACAGGACATGTATCCCCTCTCCACAGGATCTCCCGAGGATAGGGGATACATGTGTGATCACTGGCATTGATAGGGAGAACGGGGGACTGAAAGTCCCCTGAAGTTCTCCATCACAAACCTCGGACTTCCGGGTTCTGTGTCGGCAGCTCCGTAGAAATGAATGGAGCGCCGGTCCAGCTTGTGCGCATGCGTGACCAGCGCTCCTTTCATTGTTATTGAGCTGCGCAGACGCCGGAAGTCAGAGGTTTGTCATGGAGAAGTTCAGGGGACTTTCAGTCCCCCGTTCTCCCTATCGCTGCCAGCGATCACTCATGTATCCCATATCCTGTGGAGATCATGTGGAGAGGGGATACATGTATTTTGTAGGACACACTGTATGTCGCCTTTTTTTGGCAGGGGGGACGCTGTATGGCGTTCCCTACAGGGGGGACGCTGAATCGCGTTCCCTACAGGGGGGGAGCTGTATGGCGTTCCCTACAGGGGGGGAGCTGTATGGCGTTCCCTACAGGGGGGGAGCTGTATGGCGTTCTCTACAGGGGGGGCTGTATGGCGTTATCTACAGGGGGGCTGTATGCCGTTCTCTACAGGGGGATGTATGGCGCTATCTACAGAGGGGGGCTGTATGGTGTTCCCTACAGGGGGGCTGTATGGCGTTCCCTACAGGGGGGGCTGTATGGCGTTATCTACAGGGGGGCTGTATGCCGTTCTCTACAGGGGGATGTATGGCGCTATCTACAGAGGGGGGCTGTATGGCGTTATCTACAGGGGGGCTGTAAAAAGGGCACTATCTACAAGCGGGGGGGGGGGGGTTGTGTGACACCCAGGGGAGGGGGGGGGCCAGTCAAAAGTTTGCTATGGGGCCCAGTCTTTCCTAGTTACGCCCCTGCCTATTGGCAACTATTAAAGAAATAATACACATTAATAGGCTTTATCTTTCATGAGATTTAATTAAATGTATTTTTGATATTCTGTGTCAGTATAATTCTACATTGGAAACGTACCTAAGCCTTTACAAACAGGAATATTATAAGGATTTGTACAGTCATTTTAATAGAAAAAAAAAACTCTGCCTAAAGTAATAAGAGTACTGAAGAACAACTTCTCATATATATAATTCTCAAAAGGGCATTAACCTTTTGTATATATTTAGGAACTCATCTAAAATTGTTTCCAGATGGTACAAAGCTTCAGTTTTATTACATAAAACATACTCTGTAACACTTTGGGGATGCCTATAAAATGCTTAATGATATCACTACATATTTTATTTTACAAAACTCTAAAAGTTTAGGAGAAAACATATTAACTATTTACTAATTAGATATATAAAGCTTGTGTGCACATGATCCCAAGGAAAGGAACAGCTGTCACATGAACGGTATCCATGACCACCTGAGACTACACATTAAACAAATGGACAAGGAATGAACTCTAAATAACTGGAGTGAACTGGCTGGATCTTAGGAGTTAGGTTATGATCACACGTAGTGGAATTGCAGCAGATTTTCTTGCCGGATTAGTGGCTGGAAAGCCTGCAGCTTATTACAGTAGTAGGAAAGTGGATGAGATTTTAACAAATCTCATACACACTGCAGAAAAATTTCTTTTTTTAATGTTTGCGAATTTGTTATGAACTTTCTCTATTGAGTTCAATGGGAAAGTAAAAATCTGCATTAAATATCAACTGAAAACCAACCCAAGAAAATATGATCGACTGAAGCACAAAATGTAGAGAAAAATACAAACAATACTTTATTGAAATAAAAACATGAGACAAATAAAAATGGAAATAGGGGATGAGTCACACAGTAAAAAAGGACGTTTAATCAATTAAACATACCAGGTATGGATATTGTGTCCACATGTAAGCAATGTACATGTATAATGTTGCAGCGATAGAAATAAATACATGTAATCACATAAGAAACCGTGTCTAATGAACAACAGCACGGAGTCAAGCAAGGTACATCAAATGACAACAGCACAAATAGCAGGGAGGTAAAGTCAGGTGCCGGTAGCTATGGTGATTACCAAGTAAGTATATAACATCAGTAATAATCACAAATAGTTACATAGGTAATATAAATCAAATTGTGCCAGAATGTGCTTGAAATCAAAAAATGACCAACAATGGTGAGCACAATGAAGCTGTATCTGCTAGACAGGACAGGAAAGATAGAACAACATACCGGTGGACATGATGGAAGCAGGGATGAGACGTCCCAACCCGACGCGCGTTTCGGCGATTGCCTTCGTCCGGGGTTAGTAAATATCAACTGTTGCGATAACAGGAGCCAGCGGTCACATGGAGCGCACCATATTTCCAGGAGGCTGGCAGGACAGAAACTAGGCGGTAGAGCAGTAAAGCGTCAATATGACAAAGCCGGCAGATACGTGTGGGATCTTTTGGTCCTCATGGTGATATAGCCACCACCACCCTTCTCCCTCACGTTGTATTTCAGTATACTTATTAGTACATTGTATATGCATTTGTTTGATACTTCGCATTGTCATTTTGGTATACTTTATTAGTACATTGGGTATGCAATTGTTTAATAACTTGCATTGTCATAGGGGGTTTTAACCTCATACATCGTTGTAGGGAGACATGTTTGTGTACTTGGGGTATTTTAACACCTTAATGACTGCCCACTGTCTTCTAAGGGCAGGCAATGCTGGGGCTTAGTCTACAGCGACGTCTTTTGGAGTCGCTATAGAAGAGGCTGATTATATATATTTATTTGCATTGTGCACAGAGAAATAAGTATTTGATCCCCTACCAACCATTAAGAGTTCAGCCTCCTCCAGACCAGTTACACTCTCCAAATCAACTTGGTGCCTGCATTAAAGACAGCTGTCTTAAATGGTCACCTGTATAAAAGACTCCTGTCCACAGACTCAATTAGTCAGTCTGACTCTAACCTCTACAACACGGGCAAGACCAATGAGCTTTCTAAGGATGTCAGGGACAAGATCATAGACCTGCACAAGGCTGGAATGGGCTACAAAACCATAAGTAAGACACTGGGTGAGAAGGAGACAACTGTTGGTGTAATAGTAAGAAAATGGAAGACATACAAAATGACTGTCAATCGACATCGATCTGGGGCTCCATGCAAAATCTCACCTCGTGGGGTATCCTTGATCCTGAGGAAGGTGAGAGCTCAGCCGAAAACTACACGGGGGGGAACTTGTTAATGATCTCAAGACAGCTGGGACCACAGTCACCAAGAAAACCATTGGTAACACATTACGCCGTAATGGATTAAAATCCTGCAGTGCCCGCAAGGTCCCCCTGCTCAAGAAGGCACATGTACAGGCCCGTCTGTAGGTTGCAAATGAACATCTGGATGATTCTGAGAGTGATTGGGAGAAGGTGCTGTGGGCAGATGAGACTAAAATTGAGCTCTTTGGCATTAACTCAACTCGCCGTGTTTGGAGGAAGAGAAATGCTGCCAATGACCCAAAGAACACCGTCCCCACTGTCAAGCATGGAGGTGGAAACATTATGTTTTGAGGGTGTTTCTCTGCTAAGGGTACAGGACTACTTCACCGCATCAATGGGAGAATGGATAGAGCCATGTACCGTCAAATCCTGAGTGACAACCTCCTTCCCTCCACCAGGACATAAAAAATGGCTCGTGGCTGGGTCTTCCAGCACGACAATGACCCGAAACATACAGCCAAGGCAACAAAGGAGTGGCTCAAAAAGAAGCACATTAAGGTCAAGGAGTGGCCTAGCCAGTCTCCAGACCTTAATTCCATCGAAAACTTATGAAGGGAGCTGAAGATCCGAGTTGCCAAGCGACAGCCTCTAAATCTTAATGATTCACAGATGATCTGCAAAGAGGAGTGGGCCAAAATTCCATCTAACCTGTGTGCAAACCTCATCATCAACTACAAAAAAAACGTCTGACTGCTGTGCTTGCCAACAAGGGTTTTGGCACCAAGTATTAAGTCTTGTTTGCCAAAGGGATCAAATACTTATTTCTCTGTGCACAATGCAAATAAATATATATAATTTTGACAATGTGATTTTCTGTTTTTTTTTTAAAATATAATCTATCTCTCACTGGTAAAATTAACCTATCCCAAAAATTCTAGACTGTTCATGTCTTTGACAGTGGGCAAACTTACAAAATCAGCAAGGGATCAAATACATATTTCCTTCACTGTATATATATATATATATATATATATATATATATATATATCATAAATAAAAGTTAATAAGAATGACAAACTCGGAAATTATGGATATGTCCATGCTGAGACATGCAAAGTTCCTTTGGGCTGAGGTTTCAGTATGAGTTTGTCCTGTTCTAACCTCGTTTCTGATATTAGCTCTTATGTTCTGATAACAATTTTTACCTTATTATTATTGATATTATGATTATTATTATTTATGGTCCAATGAATGCAATATTATTTGAAATTTTGGTTTACCTAAAGAAATAAAGAAAAATGTGTCCTCTCTGCATTTCCCATGAGGAAATATTATCACTGAAAGAAAAAAAATCAAACAACAGGTAGGATAGCAATAATACCAATAAATCCTTCAAAAGTTATAAACAGTCCCAAAGTCCTTGACATGGTTAGTAATGAGTCAAACCTTCAAGCGACACTGTCCATTCAAATCCTTCACTGAGCTTCATGGTGGAATCTTGCCTTTGGGCAGAATTGAATGCACAGTTCAAATACTCTGCTGGTGTGTATGTCTTTCTAAAGAACAGAATTCTCTTGCTAAGACAGGATCCCTGAAGCTGACAGCCTCAGCCCCTGATCAAGGAGTCCCAGAGCTGCATCTTGCTGTAAAATTTTATCTTATAATAATGTGCCAGACATCCTAATGCAATACATGTCAGGAAAGACTACCTTTTTGGTATTAACACCAGCAAATGTATTTTTAAACCAAATTGTGAAGCCAATTATTTTACTTTTTACAAATGTCCTATCTTTTTAAATGTAAGGCTTACTTGTCCCTAAAGAAAACTTCCAATCGTCATTTAACTAAAATTTTAATAAAATAGTTATTCATTTTAAAGAGAACATAGTTTGTTTTTAAATACCAGAATATCTGTTAAAGACCCATTAACAAAGAAATGTTTTAAAGAGGCTCTGTCACCAGATTTTGCAACCCCTATCTGCTATTGCAGCAGATCGGCGCTGCAATGTAGATTACAGTAACGTTTTTATTTTTAAAAAACGAGCATTTTTGGCCAAGTTATGACCATTTTTGTAGTTATGCAAATGAGGCTTGCAAAAGTCCAAGTGGGTGTGTTTAAAAGTAAAAGTCCAAGTGGGCGTGTATTATGTGCGTACATCGGGCCGTTTTTAATACTTTTACTAGCTGGGCTTTCTGACGAGAAGTATCATCCACTTCTCTTCAGAACACCCAGCTTCTGCCTGATAACGCTGTGACGTCACTCACAGGTCCTGCATCGTGTCAGACGAGCGAGGACACATCGGCACCAGAGGCTACAGATGATTCTGCAGCAGCATCAGCGTTTGCAGGTAAGTAGCTACATCGACTTACCTGCTAACGCTGATGCTGCTGCAGAATCAACTGTAGCCTCTGGTGCCGATGTGGCTGACACGATGCAGGACCTGTGAGTGACGTCACAGCGTGATCTCTCGAGAACACGCTGTGTCTGCACTGCCAGAAGCTGGGCGTTGTGAAGAGAAGTGGATGATACTTCTCATCAGAACGCCCAGCTAGTAAAAGTATTAAAAACGCCCCGATGTACGCACATAATACACGCCCAGATGGACTTTTACTTTTAAACACACCCACTTGGACTTTTGCAAGCCTCATTTGCATAACTACAAAAATGGCCATAACTTGGCCAAAAATGCTCGTTTTTTTAAAATAAAAACGTTACTGTAATCTACATTGCAGCGGCTATCTGCTGTAATAGCAGATAGGGGCTGCAAAATCTGGTGACAGAGCCTCTTTAACCCCTTCCCTCTTTAGCCACTTTTGACCTTCCTGACAGAGCCTCATTTTTCAAATCTGACATGTGTCACTTTATGTGGTAATAACTCCGGAATGCTTTCACCTATCCAAGCGATTCTGAGATTGTTTTCTCGTGACACATTGGACTTTATGTTACTGGCAAAATTTGCTCGATATGTTCAGTATTTAATTGTGAAAAACACCAAAATTTAGCGAAAAATTGCAAAAATTAGCATTTTTCTCAATTTAAATGTATCTGCTTGTAAGACAGGCAGTTATAATACACAAAATTGTTGCTAATTAACATCCCCCATATGTCTACTTTAGATTGGCATCGTTTTTTGAACATCCTTTTATTTTTCTATGACCTCACAAGGCTTAGAACTTTAGCAGCAATTTCTCACATTTTCAAGAAAATTTCAAAAGGCTATTTTTACAGGGGCCAGTTCAGTTGTGAAGTGGTTTTGAGGGCCTTATATATTAGAAACCCCAAAAAAGTCACCCCATTTTAAAAACTTCACCCCTCAAAGTATTCAAAACAGCATTTAGAAAATGTCTTAACCCTTTAAACATTTCACAGGAATTAAAGCAAAGTAGAGGTGAAATTTACAAATTTCATATTTTTCTGCAGAAATACATTTTTAATACAATTTTTTTTATAACACAGAAGGTTTTACCAGAGAAATGCAACTCAATATTTGTTGCCCAGTTTTTGCAGTTTTAGGAAATATCCCACATGTGGCCGTAGCGTGCTACTGGACTGAAACACCGGCCTCAGAAGCAAAGGAGCACCTAGTGGATTTTGGGGCCTTATTTTTGTTAGAATATATTTTAGGCACCATGTCAGGTTTGAAGGGCTCTTGTGGTGCCAAAACAGTCAAAATCCCCCAAAAGTGACCCCATCTGGGAAACTAGACACCTCAAGGAAATTATCTAGGGGTGTAGTGAGCATTTTCACCGCACAGGTTTTTTACAGAAATTATTGGAAGTAGGCCGTGAAAATTAAAATCAACATTTCTTCAAAGAAAATGTAGGTTTAGCGATTTTTTTTCTCATTTCCACAAGGACTAAAGGAGAAAAAGCACCGCAAAATTTGTAAAGCAATTTCTCCCGAGTAAAACAATACCTCACATGTGGTAATAAACGGTTGTTTGGAGACACGGCGTGGCTGAGAAGGGAAAGAGCGCCATTTGGCTTTTGGAGTTCACATTTAGCAGGAATGGTTTGCGGAGGCCATGTCACATTTACAAAGCCCCTGAGGGGACAAAACAGTGAAAACCCCAAACAAGTGACCCCATTTTGGAAACTATAACCCTTGAGGAAATTATCTAGGGGTATAGTGAGCATTTTGACCCCACAGGTTTTTTGCAGAAATTTTTGCAAGTAGGCTGTGAAAATGAAAATCTACATTTTTTCAAATAAAATGTAGGTTTAGCTAATTTTTTTTCATTTCCACAAGGACTAAAGGAGAAAAATCACCATAAAATTTGTAAAGAAATTTCTCCCGAGTAAAACAGTACCCCACATGTGGTAATAAACGGCTGTTTGGACACACGGCGAGGCTGAGAAGGGAAAGAGCGCCATTTGGCTTTTGGAACTCAAATTTAGCAGGAATGGTTTGCGGAGGCCATGTTACATTTACAAAGCCCCTGAGGGGACAAAACAGTGGAAACCCCCCACAAGTGACCCCATTTTGGAAACAACACCCATTGAGGAAATTATCTAGGGGTATAGTGAGCGATTTGACACCACAGTTTTTTTGCAGAAATTATTGGAAGTAGGCCCTGAAAATAATAATCTACATTTTTTCAAAGAAAATGTAGGTTTAGCTAATTTTTTCTCATTTCCAGAAGGACTGAAGGAGAAAAAGCACCACAAAATTTGTAAAGCAATTTCTCCCGAGTAAAACAATACCCCACATGTGGTAATAAACGGCTGTTTGGACACACGGCAGGGCTTAGAAGGGAAAGAGCACTATTTGACTTTTTGAGATCACATTTAGCAGGAATGATTTGCGGAGGCCAGGTCACATTTGCAAAGCCCCTGAGGGGACAAAACAATGAAAACGCCCAAAAAGGGACTCCATTTAGGAAACTACACCTCTTGAAGAATGCATCTAGGGGTGTAGTGAGCATTTTGACCCCACAGATGTTTCATAGAATTTATTAGAATTAGGCAGTGAAAATAAAAACAGTCCTTTTTCTTCAATAAGACGTAGCTTTAGCGCAAATTTTTTCATTTTCTCAACAAATAAAGGAAAAAAAGAACCCAACATTTGTAAAGCTATTTCTCCCGAGTACGGCAATACCCCATATGTGGTCATAAACTGCTGTTTGGGCAAACGGCAGGGCTCAGAAGGGAAGGACCGCCATTTGGAGTGCAGATGTTGCTGGATTGGTTTCTGGGCACCTGTGGGCCCAAAACAGTGGAAACCCCCCAGAAGTGACCCCATTTTGTAAACTACACCCCTCAATGCATTTACCAAGGGGTGTAGTAAGCATTTTAACCCTGCAGGTGTTTTGTAGAAATTAGTGTGCGCTCAATGTTGCAGAGTGAAAATGGGATTTTTTTCCATAGATATGCCAATATGTGGTGCCCGGCTTGTGCCACCATAACAAGACAGCTCTCTAATTATTATGCGGTGTTTCCCGGTTTTAGAAACACCCTACATGTGGCCCTAATCTTTTGTCTGGACATATGACAGGGCTCAGAAGTGAAGAGTACCATGCGGAGTGGAGGCCTAATTTGGCGATTTACAAAGTATTGGTTCACAACTGCAGAGGCTCAGATGTGAAATAATAAAAAGAAACCCCTGATAAGTGACCCCATTATGGAACTGCACCCCTCAAGGCATTTATTAAGGGGTGTAGTGAGCATTTTCACCCCACAGGTCTTTTCCATAAATGAATGCGCTGCGGATGGTGCAAATTAAAAATTTATATTTTTCCCTAGATATGCCATTCAGTGGCAAATATGTCATGCCCAGCTTATGACGCTGGAGAGACACACCACAAAAATTGTTAAAAGGGTTCTCACGGGTATGACGGTGCCATATATGTTGAAGGAAACTGCTGTTTGGGCACGCTGTAGGGTTCAGGGCCGAGGGAGCACCATTTGGCTTTTGGAGAGCGGATTTTGCTTGGTACTATATTTGTTTGAGTATTGCTGGTGTTTTATAATGTGGGGGTACATGTAAGCGGGGCGGAGTATATAAGGGGCATAGTCAGGTGGTATAAAAAAATAAAAATAATCCATAGATGTGTGTTACGCTGTGAAGCAATCCTTTCTGCACAGGCCGGTGTCGCACTGATAAATGGTGTCATTTCTTATCCCCCTTTTGGTCCACACTCCGCGCCTTTGTAGTTTGGGGAATTTTGCTGGGAAAATATTATCCTGGTATAATACGGGCACCGTCGCTTCCATCGGATATGATTGGGCCCTCCCCTTCCTGGTTCCCTAATTTTAGGTCCTTGATAAATCGCCTCTTGAAACAGAAGAAATGTTCTCCTCGGGCACAACTGCATATTTTTTTATTTCCTGACTTATTGGAGCCATAACTAATTTTATTTTTCATAGACGTAGCGGTATGAGGGCTGGTTTGTTGCGGGACGAGCTGTAGTTATTATTGGTACCATTTTGGGGTACATGTGACTTTTTGATCACCTTTTATCCTATTTTTTGGGATGCCAGGTAAACCAAAAAACGCAATTCTGGCACAGCTTTTTTTGTTTTTTTTTTATACAGAGTTCACCACGCATTATAAACTACATGTTACCTTTATTCTGCGGGTCAGTACGATTCCGGCGATACCTCATTTATAGAACTTTTTTATGTTTTACAACTTTTTGCACAATAAAATTACTTTTGTAAAAAGAATGTATTTTTTCTGTCGCCAAGTTGTGAGAACCATAACGTTTTAATTTTTTTGTCGACGGAGTTGTATGAGGGCTTGTTTTTTGCGGGACGAGCTATAGTTTTTATAGGTACCATTTTTGGATACGTGCGACTTTTTGATCACTTTTTATTGTAATATTTGTAGGGCAAAGTGACTAAAAAACAGAAACTCTGGTAACGTTTTTTACGGGTTTTTTTTACGCTGTTCACCGCGTGCAATAAATAATATAATATTTTGATACCTCCGGTCGTTACGGTCGTGGCGATACCAAATACATATGGTTTATTATTATTTTTCAATAATAAAGGACTTGATAAGAGTAAAAGGGGGATTGTGTGTTATTTGATTACTTGAAACTTTTATTGTTTTCAAACTTTTATTTTTTGCACTTTTTTTTACACTTTTTTATACTTTTTTTACACTTTTTCTCAAGTCCCACTAGGGGACTTGAAGGTCCAACGGTCAGATTTTTTTTTTTCTAATACATTGCACTACCTATGTAGTGCAATGTATTAGATCTGTCAGTCATTCACTGACAGCAAGCCGTTTAGGCTTCGCCTCCCGGCGGGGCCTAAATCGGCTTCCGTAATGGCAGAGCAGGAGACCATTGTGTCTCCTGTTGCCATAACAGCAGTCGCCAGTCCCGATTGCCTGTCAGGGCTGGCGATCTGCTTGTAACCGCTACGATGCAGCAATCGCTTTCGATTGCTGCATCGAAGGGGTTAATGGCAGGGATCGGAGCTAGCTCCGGTTCCTGCCGTTACAGGTGGATGTCAGCTGTACAGTACAGCTGACTTCCACCGCTGATGACGCCGGATCAGCTCCTGACCCGGCGCCATCTTGCCGGCAGCTACGGAAGCCGATCAGGCTCCGCCGCCGGGCGGATCTTGACCGGCTTCGGTGCTAGGCAGACCGGGAGGCCAGTATTAGGCCTCCGGTTGCCATTGCAGCCACCGGAACCCCGGCAATTTCATTACTGGGGTTCCGATGAGCTGCAAACACCTTAAGTGCAGCGATCGCGTTTGAGCGCTGCACTTAAGGGGTTAATGGCGGGGATCGAAGCTAATTTCGGTCCCCGCCGTTACAGTCGGATGTCAGCTGTAAGATACAGCTGAGATCCGGTGATGATGGGACCGGCTCAGCTTCTGAGCCGGTGCCAAACGTTTGACGTACATGTACGGCAAGATGCGGGAAGTCAGTACTTTCCATGACGTACATGTACGTCAAATGTCGGGAAGGGGTTAAACCACCAATAGAAGTATTTTATGGACACTTCCATCAGAGCATTCGGCATACAAATCCTCCATTATTGAATGTAAGTTCTAATGTAGCAAAATATGTACTGTAAATGTAAATATCAACTACATTTATATTTAGCAATAATTTTTATGTCCAGACAATCAATATTGATGAACAAATTTTATGAATCATTGATTCTTTGTACATTTAGACTTGCCAATAATTGTTACAATTGCCTGGAAACTAATAAATCCTACCAGTTATTGCTACAGTATGTGTAAATGTAGCTTTAAAGTAATGATGATAAAACTATGCCTATACTACAAGAATAAACAGACACCAAAACACACTCTGTTACAATTGGATCTCTGAGAGATAATCTTTGCAGTGATTTGGAAAGGGGGGTTATGAGGCATTGTTTGTTCTAGTACATGAACATCTCATCCATGGACGTAGGTAGATTCAGCCAAGTCAAAAGTTGTAGGCAGTTTAAACAAATTAGTCTCATAAAAGGACACTATAATCTAGATGTTTACAGGGATGAATTATAGGGAGGACACATGGAGCACGTGCCCAGGGATCTCACCCACCTTGTAGACCTTGGGGGCTTTCAGCACTCGCCATTCTCACCCAAGCCGCTTCTGTCTTCTAGTAGACAAAATCAAAATGGATCACAACAGTTGGTTGGAACTGGTTTTAAGGTAGGTGCAAGGGAGCCTAGCATATTCTATTTATGCCTCTGGCAGTCACTATTTATATGGGTAATGTATATATTGCTCACCTTTGGGACCCTCAGGTCTGACAAAATAGGGATGCCTATACAGCTAAGAAGAGATGGTGGGATGACCAGAGATGTATGTGGTTCTCTCTTTTGAAGTCTAAGGGAGTTGCTGGCTCGGTTTCTCCCATAAGGTGTGGTCCCGGTTTTAGAGGTGGAATGGGGGCCCCCACTAAATTTTTGCCTAGAGGTCACTTCAAACCTTAATATGGTAAGGTAACAAGTAGTATGTTTGTCATACACATAAGACAGCTGTCGGTCAAATGCTTTTTCAGTATTAAAATACTTTTCCCAACTGCCCCATAAACATGGCGGGATCTGCCAAAAAATATATCATGCCTATGGTCCTTTTGAAGTAATTGCTCACCTTTGGACCCTACAGTATATGTTTTTTTAAGAAGACCAAAAATTCTATGCGGATTAATTTAATAATAATGTGTTATGCCAAGTGCAGGGCCTGAGGGAGTGGTACATGAATCAGGTATTCAAAAGACTAGGCTTAACACAATGAGGAAGATTTATCAATGTATTTACACTATTTTTCTGGAGTAAATACTATGCAGAATATGTAAGCAGAATGCCATATTTATGAAGCCCCTGTGCCACTTTCTCTCACACACGAATGTGTCAGCAAAAGTGGGCTTCAGAGTAGTACAGAGCTCAACTCATTTACTGTATTGCCATTTGTTGCCATTTTTCATCTAGTTAATCTGGTGCAAACTGCATGGGGGTGTAGGGCCGGTGCAAAATGTCTCATTGAGTAGATGATAGGAGTGAAGGTAAAACATTTCTTTACTTTCAGACCAGTGGTAAATGTCACACACACGGCCACAGCAAACAATTACAACAATTTTTCTCAGTAGCCACCGAGAAAGACAGTTCTTAAAACACTTGTTTCAGGCCAGCATATGATGGATGGCTGACTGTGTACTTGTCACATTGCCTCTGTAAGCCTAATTTGGGACCGTCTTTTACCTTAGTCTTGCACCATGCTGGCCACTGCATGTACACCTCTTTCTGACTGGCTTGAATGTTACTTTTACATTCCCACTTATACCGCCTAGCTAGCTCTCCGTACAGTCTGGGCTGCCACCCAACCCACTGCTTGCTCCTTAGGACCTGCCACTACAACAGGCCCAACGATGGATGCAGCCTAGTCCGGTTATCACAAGACTTCTTTAGGCTCTGTAACATTCACTGGGAAAGTGGACCCACTGGGCTACTCCTCCGTAATGTAGTTACAGCTGGCCAGACAAGCATAGGACAGTGACTGGTCAGTGGAACCTTGATGGCAGCCTGGTTCTGGATTACTGGAGCTGGCTTGTGCTGGATAGCTGGCTTGTGCTGGATTATCCAAAGCTGGCCGGTGCTGGATTATCGGAAGCAAAACTAATCACGGACACTGGACTCGCCACGGACACCGGACTTGTCATGGGCACTGGACACAGATACTAGACTCGTTATGGACACTGGACATGGATATAGGACTCATGACAGACTCAACACGGATACTGGACTCGTCATGGACACTGGACACGGATACTGGACTCGTCACGGACACTGGACTCGACACGGACACTGAACGCAGGATACAGGACTGAACATGGGTACTGGATAGTCACGGTCACAAGTTACAAGGAATTGGATACGGAACCTTCGCAGACTAACTCTGGGTTAGAACTAACTTTGCTCAGGCACTGGGGAAAGGGGCACGGTCACTTATAAGGACCAGGGTGCACAGGGATAGGCTGGGGACAACTTTAGTGGTGTGCGCACTGGACCTTTAAGGACTGGCATGAGCGCACACACCCTATGGTACAGACACGAAGAGGAGGCACAGAACAAAGTGGGAGGCATAGTGTTGCGGTAGCTGCGGTCAATGCCGACGGTCCGAGGCCACGGGCATTACAGGCTCCTCCGTTCCAGTCTCTATCTGGTAGGTCCTCCTGGCTTTTCTTTCTAATCTTTTTCTATAGTCGAGTTTATTTCCCTCTCTTCTTGTATTCCGGTGACTGCCTAGCTTGCAGGCTCAGACCCTTCATCAGTCTTTCTTGATTTGGGAAACACGCGGCTTCTTTCTTGCAGTCACGGTACAACCAGAGTTCCAACCAGTACAGCTGACGTGTCTACTTCCGACATTTCTTGCCAGCTATTTTGGTCATTTATTTTGTTGCTATATACTTCCGACAGCTGCCTCCTCCTGAATAAAGTTTGGTGGGCTCCATGATGTTTTATACACTAAGCTCTGCTTGGCACTAAGCTCCATCCCATGACTAAGCTCTGCCCTTAAAACAGTGCTTGGTCCGAGTATCCTGATGCCTACAATTTAAATAGAGCCAGTAACCCAACTATCCCTTGCCACATCTGCTAATGAACAAATTTAAATCACATTACATAAGAACAACACAACAGTGCAATATGCATAGTGATCGGACTGACCATTTCTCCTTCAATGCTGTCAACACAGTGGTTGGATTGACCACTAACTGGATGCCATATAGTGGGGAAAATACACAAAATCGGCAAATAACAATGGACAATAGCAAACCTTAACCCCTTCAGAACGCAGCCTGTTTTGGCCTTCAGGACACGATTTTTTCAAATCTGACACGTATTGCATTATGTGGTAATAACTTTGGAATACTTTTACCTTCCAAGCTATTCTGAGATTGTTTTATCGTGAAATATTGTACTTTTTGTTAGTGAAAAAATGTGGCCGGTAAATTCAGTATTTACTTTTGAAAAACTCCCAAATTTTTAGAAAATTAGAAAAAATTAGCATTTTTCTAAATTTAATTGTATCTGCTTGCAAAACATATAATAATACCAGACAAAATAGTTACTAGTTTAAATTTCCCATATGTTTATTTTATGTTTGCATAATTTTTTGAACATCCTATTATTTTTCTAGGATGTTACGAGTATTAGAACATTAGCCGCAATTTCTCACATTTTCAAGAAAATTTCCAAAGGCTATTTTTTTTAGGGACCACTTCAGTTCTGAATTGGCTTTGAGGGACTTATTTATTAGAAAATCCCCATAAATTACCCGATTGTAAAAACTGCACCTCTTAAAGTATTCAAAACAGCATTCAGAAAGTTTCTTAACTATTTAGGCATTTCACAGGAATTAGAGCAAAGTAGATGTAAAATTTACAAATTAAATTTTTTTTGTGCCGAAATTCATGTGTAATATATTTTTTTGTACCCAAGAAATGCAACCCGATATTTATTGCCCAGATTCTACAGTTTTTAGAAACATCCCACATGTGGCCGTAGTGTGCTAATAGACTGAAACACAGACCTCAGAATTAAAGGAGAACCTAGTGGATTTTGAGGCCTCCTATTTTTGGGAAAATATTTTAAGCACCATGTCAGGTTTAAAGAGGTCTTGTGGTGCCAAAACAGTGGAAACCCCCAAAAGTGGCCACATTTTGGAAAATACACCCTCAAGGAATTTATCTGGGGGTATAGTGAGCATTTTGAAGACACAGGTTTTTTGCTACATTTATTGGAATTAGTCTGTGAAAATGAAAATCTACTTTATTTCTGAAAAAACTTAGACGTTTTTACTTTTTACAAGTAATAAAGAAGAAAATGCACCTCAACATTTGTAAAGCAACTAGCCAGGAAGTCTTGGATATAGCTCATGATAGGGTTGTTCCATTCCC
This sequence comes from Rhinoderma darwinii, assembly GCF_050947455.1. Taxonomy (NCBI): domain Eukaryota; kingdom Metazoa; phylum Chordata; class Amphibia; order Anura; family Rhinodermatidae; genus Rhinoderma; species Rhinoderma darwinii. The sequence continues at coordinate 369,053,179 of NC_134688.1, forward strand.
ATAGAGAATATGCCCAGGCCAGAGCCTCACCAGAATACAGAGACAGGATGTAGACGACTTTTGCTCGGTCTAAAGACAATATATGCGCCAACACCACAAAGTAGATAGTATATTGGTTCAAGAATTCCCTACACGACTTTGGGTCGCGATTGTAGTGTGGGGAGGCAGGGAAATGTAATTCTGGACTACTTGCTGTAGCTAGAGGTTGTTGCATAGGTGCCACAGGAGATGCAGGAGTAAAACGGCATTGAGTTGAGACAAGACATTTTGAAGTAGCTGGTACAGCTGGACCTAGCCAACTTGTTACCTGGCTAATTCCTGACTCAGGTCTCAGACTTCAAGCAGGGTCATGTCAGCGGGGTCCATGGCCAGAGAAAACTGTAACAATAGCCCTAAGATTGAGCTGTAATAGTGCCAGCAGGGGGCATCGTGAACCCGCCTTGTGACCAATAAATTTGACTTAGGGCTACACAGGGAGCATGGTTTAAGGGAATCTCCAGTCTTCACCCTTTAACCCTTGTATAGGGATGTGGACTTTGTTGTGGGGATACCCAGGTCGCTTCCCGCCGAAGTAGCCACTCTTGGTGACTGCATACGTTGGAGGATTCAGAGTGGTAAACAAAGCTACAGGTCTTGGCAGGCGGCAGAGGTTCAGCATGGTTAAAGAAGCAATGGGTCAGGGCAGGCGGCATTCACGAATGTCAGAAACATGTAAGTACACAGGGTCGGCACACAGGAATTCAGCAAATACAAAAGCAGGAGAACTAGGAAAACTAGGAATACAAGGAACACTAGAAATCTATATGCTCTGGCAATGATTACCAGAGCAGGAAGAGCTTTCACAGCAGTTCTGGTGGTAATTTCAGAATTGCAGCATGCTGGCCCTTTAAGAATAGTAGGGTCAGCGCAAATGTGTGCTAGGACCCAGTGGAGCAGAAAGAAGCAAGAGGACTGTGCCGGGAGTGGATAAGCACAGAACGCTGGTGTGGAGAAAAGTACCTATTACAGTTTAAATTGGTTTCCCAGGTTTTATGTAAAACTGTAAAAGTGTTCACATCTTGCTTTAACCCTACATCTAGCAAGTAAGCCCAACGTAATGTAGGCGCAGACGTAATGAAGAGATTGCATGACAAGGTGGTTTGGGTATAGCTATATTTAGAGGCTAAGTTTGAAGGGGGTTAAGGGATTAAGCAGAAGGTGGTTGGAATAGGGGTGTATCTTTAAGTGGAGGGAGGAGTATGGTGTATATAAGCCCTGGTGGGATAGAGGCAGCCCACTTTCCCGCTTTACAACAGAAGGAGGATTTTTGTGTAGTGTAGTGCAGTGTAGGGTGATTAACTTACCTTCAGCATGGATGGTTCCTTGAAGTCGATGATGGGCAGGATTCGTGATGCGGCGCTGCTGCATGGGCCCGGCTGACTGGAGCAGCACTTTTCTGGGGCTCTTCCTCCTGTTCCAATGGCTGGAGTGTCGAGCGTGGAGGGACGCAGGAGTCGGCGTTCTAGACCTCCAGAGCGGCTTTTACCTGAGGTAAATCCTCAGTCCCGTCGGCGCCGTTGAAGCCCAAATAGGGACCCTCCTTCTCCGGCTCCTAAGTGGGCACCAGGCATGGGGGCTAGGAGGTCAGAGAGGAATCCCGGCAGGCGGGCGGGATTAGAGGTGGCAGGAGGAGTGGGGCCACGGCCATCTTCCCTCCTCCTGACTTCAACGACAAGAACAGTGTCACGAAGGATCTTTGGACCCACTGGGCCGTAACGCCTTGACGGTATGGCAGCTGGCCAACAGGGTGCAGGTCAATGTCTATAGTTCGTATAGGGTACCTGTGGCAGCTTGGACAGTAGCAAGGCAGGCTCGGCTGTAACTAGGCAGCGGACGTCAGGCGTAGTGAAGCAGGTCAGGCGTGGTATACAGCATGGCATGACTTTGGCTCAGCACAGTGCTCGACCAGGATAGTACGGAATGCAGGGAACAGGAACACACTAGGAGGCCATCACATAGACAGACTTAGGAAACAGCAACAATGCTCAGGCCTCGAAGCAGGGGGCTGGACCCCTCTTATAGTCCAGGGTACTCATGGTCTGATGTTCATCAAAGTCCGGTGCACGCGCATGCTCGTGCCCGCTCTTAAAGGGTCAGCGCACGCACCCTACAGGATCCGGCTGAGGTGAGTGTAAGTGAGCACTGGCGTCTCCTGAGGAGGAGGCTGGGGCCAGCACTTGCCGACTCGTGGCTGCGGCTGTCAGGAGGAGATTGGAGCTGACAGCCCACAGCCACGGACATGACAGTATCCCCCCTCTTATGTCCCCTCTTCTTGGGACCAGAGTGAGAGATAGGAGTAGGAGCATTGAGGTTCTCCTCTGGCTCCCAGGACCTCTATTCAAGACCAAACCCCGTCCAATTGACCAAATAAAAAGTCTTAGTTCCTCTTACTTTTTTGGTGTCCAAGATCTCCTTAACCTCAAAGGTGTCTGAAGGACTGCTGGAGGCAACCGCAGTTCTAGGAGTCTTGGTATAGCAGTTCAGAACCACCAGCTTCAGGAGGGAGACATGGAAGGAGTTGGGGATCTTGAGGGTAGGAGGCAGCCGAAGTTTGTAGGTGACAGGGTTGATCTGCTGCAGGATCTCAAAGGGTCCGAGGAACCTGGGAGCAAATTTGCATGACAGCACCCTTAGTCGGATATTCCTAGAAGACTGCCAGACCTTCGTGCCAGGGAGAAATTTAGGAGATTCTCTTCTCCTTATGTCAGCCTTCCGTTTCATGCGGTCGACCGCCATTAGGATGGAGGATCGAGTCTGCTGCCAGATCTGCAGGAAGTCTCTAAAAGCGGAGTCAGCTGCTGGTACCTCGGAAGTATTGGGCACCGGGAGAGGAATTTGTGGGTGTTGCCCATGGACAATGAAGAACAGTGTATTCCTTGTGGACTCGCTGGTGTGATTATTATATGAGAACTCAGCCCACGGAAGCAGCTGCATGCAGTCATCATGCTGCTTGGAGATGAAGTGGCATAGGTAGTTCTCCAAGATCTGATTGATCCTCTCAACCTGACCATTGGACTGAGGATGGTAGGCTGAGGAAACTTCACACCGAGGAGTCCGCAGAGGGCTCTCCAGAACTTTGAGGTAAACTGAACCCCTGATCAGACACAATATGCTGCCGTGCAGGTGGAAGATGTGTTGGATGAACAACTTGGCCAGCTGAGGAGCAAAAGGAAGACTGGTCAGAGGAACGAAGTGGGCCATCTTCGAAAATCGATCCACCACCACCCAGACAGTACTGCATCCGGCAGAGAGAGGCAGGTCCGTAATAAAGTCCATAGCTATATGCTGCCAGGGAGCATTGGGCACGGGCAATGGCTGGAGAAGACCAGCAGGTCTGGAGTGAGCGACCTTGTAGGCTGAACATACAGACCAGGAAGAAACAAAGTCCATTATGTCCTTGGGCTGCGTGGGCCACCAGAAATGATGAGCAATCAGATCCCGAGTCTTACGGACCCCCGCGTGACCTGCCAGTCTAGAGGAGTGTCCCAGCGGAGGATTTTTCCACTATCAGCCAGGCGCACAAATGTCCTCCCTGGAGGAATGTCCCCCAAGTTGAAGGGGATTGACAGAGACAATGCAAGACGGATCAATAATGTTCTGTGGAATCTCCCTGGTGTCTTCTGTCTCAAAAGACCTGGACAAGGCATCGGCCCTCACATTCTTGTCGGCCGGGCGATAATGGAGCTCAAACTGGAACCTGGTAAAGAACAGTGACCACCTGGCCTGACGAGGATTCAGCGGTTGGGCCATCTGGAGGTAGGTCAGATTCTTGTGGTCTGCAAAAATTAGGATCGGATGAGCTGCTCCCTCTAGTAGATGTCTCCACTCTTCCAGAGTCAATTTGATGGCCAGTAACTCCCGATCCCTAATCGAGCAGTTGCGTTCTGCGGAAGAGAAGAGCTTACAGATATATCCACATACCATTGACTTGCCCTTGGGACCTCTCTGGAACAGGAGTGCACCAGCACCGACAGAGGATGCGTCCACCTCCAACGAGAACTGCAGTGAGACATCCGGAGGATAGAGGCTGACGTGAAGGCACTCTTCAGGCTATTTAATGTGGAAAAAAAGGAGGAAACCTCCAGCTCACCAGTAATTGCGTCTCCGAACACCTCGCACGGATCCCCGCTACGGCCGGCGGTCAGTAGATCAGGAAAAAGAAGAAAATGATCCGGCGCTGTGTTTCGTTAAAAAGGAAATCCGTTCCCAAGTTTATTATGGAAAATAGTTAAAAATTGCAGGAGACGCAGTCTCAAGGTGTGTATATATAGCGGGCTAGATGGCCTTGGCCTACGCGTTTCGAGCAAGCGTGTTGCTCTTAATCATGGCAAAAAGAATATGAGTGCCCCCAATGCTGTGTCTACTTGATATACAAAGCGAGCTGCCGTTCAGAGGTCGGCATAGGCTGACAATGATTGATGCTTATCTTCCACAGGTGGAAAATTTAACCCATATGTTAAAAACGGGAGGAGTATCTTTGTGTTATTAAGTGTAGCACAGTGAGTTTGACTTTAAGTATCAACTAAGTTTGTGCAAACTGAAGCACTGTTATACTGCTTTTATTTCCCGGATTGTACTAAACAAATCTTGGATCTTTTGGTACTAATTGAATCCGGAATAACTAATACAATAGTCATTGGAAAGAAAATGTAGACTAAGCATAAAAGGGGCAAACATAAGTAAATGGAACATAACAAATATGCAACTAACAAATTAAGGATAAAAACAAATACAGAAGTGAAAAGAACATTTACAGATCGTGATCTGGTAATCTGGTTTCTCTGAATCACATAAAAATTTAAACATATACAACATAAAATCTGGATATATGAACCAAGCATTATGGTGGCAAATGTCATTAAAGATAAAATTAATAAGGGGAAAGAGAAAAAAAAAAAAATTTTTTTCCCTACCACTATGACCAATTCGGCTTAGAGTTTAGGAATTCAACATATATGCGTATGTATGAAATATGAAAAATCATGTTCCTCTTATAGGTATGTTTATGTTGTATTAAGGGAATCAGACATGCATGGTTTCGTATGAATGAAAGTATCATATTAATATAATTTATTCCGTATGTTTGTAGACTGCAAGTCATAAGAGTATATTTTTGATATCTTACTGGCATATATTTCAAGTGTACATATGAATGGTTCTTTGAATTCCTCATTTTGGGTTTATTGTTATTCTTTAGAAATTTGTACTTGGCATAAGAACTGAACTGATGTTCTAATATATAGGAATAGAACCTGCCATAATGGTCCGTACTAGAACCCCCATCGCCTCCGCAAGCCTTTTATATATATGGCACAGCCCTAGCTGGACAATGGGCTTGCTTAGTCAAAAGCTTGTTGAGGACACAGTCCCGCCTTGAACAGCCCGAGAAGCGGTCCGACAAACGCTCCGTGTAAACAGTGAGTACAATTCCTCTCTACATTTTTATATTATATTTAAGTTTGTAAATTTGCTATAAAACTGAATATTATAGATATTTTCAATAAGAATATAGAGCGTATTTATGAAGATTTTTCGAGTGCAAGATTCACCTTGTCAAGGTGAATGAATGTTTTTGATGTAAAATAGGCGGATACCTCCCATCCTGCGGTTATGTTAAACAATTGTTACAAGAATGTTCTAGAAAATATATTAGTTAACCGATAAATTCGCTGAGTCCCGTAAAACTTGGATTGTTCCCCTAGCTCTGTGGGACTTAATTTATATATCTTATTGAACAATGGTTCAAGAATGTTTGATCTATATTCCGATCCTAACTGCCGGAATTGTGTGCACTGGATGAGTATGATCCATACTAATTCATGACCTCTCGTAATGTACCCGATTTCTAAACGAACTTGTGTAAAATTTCGTCTGATATGTTTTATATACACTAATGGTTGTGATCTGGTTAGTCAGGTATAAATCTATGCGATATAATTTATCTTAGTATTTGGAACCTATGGATTTTATGGACACTCGGGGACTCTAAAAATTATATAGAGTTTGTTGGTAAGGTGACATGTATTAAAACTATATAGAGTTAGTTAACCAAGTGACATGTTTAATAATGAAACATGAGCTCTTTTTTGAGATTCAAACCTGCTGGGAAACGTGTCTGTAGATTGTATATCCAGAAAGCCTCTCTGGTCAACAGAAGATGTTTGAGGTCTCCTCCCCTTGTTGTACCCCTAATTTTCTCTATTGCATATGTGTTAAAAGAGTCTATATTTCTGTTGTGACAAGATATAAAATGTCTGGCAGCGTTAGATATATTGGTTATATTGGGGTTCCTAATATAGCCCAAATGTTCTAATATGCGTATTTTAAGTTTCCTTGTTGTGCATCCTACATATTTTAATTTACATGTGGTGCATTCGATAATATAAACCACGTTCGTACTGTTGCAGTTGATATATGATTTAATTTGAAACTTCGTATCTTCTTTGGAATTAGAAAAATGTTTGATGGTTTTGGACATATTACATGTTTTGCAAGGATGTGTTCCACATTTAAAAAAACCCTTGTGTGTTAACCAAGTAGGTTTAGTGTCACTACTTGTCAGAAGTGACGGGGACAATTTGTTGCCTAAGGTGGTTCCTCTACGGGATACCACTCTACACCCATTTTGCAAAACTTGTTCTAATTTGGAATCTTCGAATAGAAGCGGAATATATTTCAGCACTGTTTCTTTAATTAAATTGAATTGATTACTGTATTCCAGTACCAAGTTCGGCATGTTGGAATTAGATTCGACCAACTTGGTAGCTTTTTTATTATCGACCTCCAACAGGGAATCTCTTGTCTTGGTACCCACAATTTTTTTGCCTCTGTCTAATATCCAGTGTTTATAACCTCTGGCTTGTAATTTGTGACACGTCTCAGATTCCTCTTTAGCATAACCCATCTCTGTACTACAATTCCTTTTTGCACGCGTTAGTTCACCTACAGGTATTGCCATGATGGTATGTTTTGGATGGCAACTAGTGGCATGGAGGATAGTGTTCCCTGAGATGGGTTTATGGAAGATTTCTGTATCAATGTAGGAACCTACAGTAGATATAAATTTTATGTCAAGAAAATTGATGGTATTTTGATTGAACGAGTGGGTAAATCTTAGGTTGAGATCATTACCATTTAGAAATTCCAGAAATGTAGGAATGGCAGATACATCTCCCTCCCAAATGAATAGAAGGTCATCGATGTATCTGCCATACCAGTGGATTTTGTCCGCATACATATTGATGGGGGAAAAGAGAAAGGACTCTTCCCACCATGCCATAACTAAGTTTGCCAAAGATGGAGAAAATTTAGCTCCCATGGACACCCCACGTTGTTGTAAGTAAAAGGTACCTGCAAAGTTGAAATAATTGTGTGTCATTAGGAAATAGGTTATTTCTATCAAAAATTCTTGTAGTGTTTCATCAAATGAGCTATATTTGTGAAGGTGATGGGTGAGAGCTGTAATGGCAACTGAATGGGGAATGCTGGTATATAAAGACACCACATCACAGGTTAGCCATGTATGGTTGTGTTTCCAAACTTTGTTGTGGAAGATGGATAGAACATCCTTGGTGTCCCTCAAATGACCCGGTACCCTGGATACGAATGGCTGTAAAAAGGAATCCAGCCATTCGGATGTTTTCTCAGTGAGAGACCCTATACCTGAGACTATGGGTCTCATAGGAGGGGGGTTTGTACCCTTATGTGTCTTGGGTAAGGCATGGAGTATAGGTATTCTGGGAGATTCCACTAACAGATAATCATATTGTTTCTTGGTAAGTATACCCCCATTCAAACCCCTATCCAATAATTTATTCAACTCCAAAGAAAAAACCTTTGTGGGGTTTAGTTGTAATTTAGTGTAGGTGTTTGTATCACTTAATAGTATGTTGATTTGATCAATATATATGTCCTTATCCATGACGGTGATGGAACCACCCTTGTCTGCCATTTTTATGATGATATCTTCATTGTCCTGTAGAGATTTTAATGCGTGTTTTTCTGCCAAGGTGAGGTTGTGGGTAGGAGCGTTATTTTTTGTCCCATCTTTTATTCTGTGTAACTCTCTTTCCATGATGTATTGGAATCTGTCCATGGACTCTGTACGGGACTGTACTGGATAGTAATAAGGATTTTTGGTTGTAAACTTGGTTGACTGGTTGCTAATGGCAACTTCAGTGTGTTCCTCAGCAAGGTCTTCTAAATGCAATAATGTCTGTTGTTCCACAAACATGAGTCGCCTATAATGATTTTCATCCGATGTAGTAGATGTCTCCTCAGATTGTATTGGACTTTCAGGCTGTGATGTTAAAAAATGCCTTTTGACCGTTAAATTTCGGACAAATTTATTTATATCCAAAAGGGTTTTGAATATATCAAAGTCCTGGTTAGGTACAAAGTTGAGTCCTAATGAGAGGACCTTCGTTTGTGCGGGGGAAAGTGGCACTGAGGATAGGTTCACCACATCAAGATGTTTGGTTATCTGTGGTTCCTTAATCTCCGTGATTGTGCGATCTCCGGGGTGCTTGTGTTTCTTGCCCCCCCTCTTCCCCCGTTTTTTGACGGACCTGGGTTGACATCATAGTTGGATCTGAGTTTACGTGGACCCTGAGGGAAATCTTGATCAGACTCTTCCTCTGCCCCATCCGTGGTTTCCAGCTCTGTGGAGCTAAAACTCACCCTGTGTGAGCTGGAGTTGAATCTTCGTGGATGGTTGCGATTTTTGAGAATGGACTTGTTGCTACGTTTGTGGTAGCTGACTTTGTTCCTAGTATAGACCTCGTCATTATTATAGTCTTGACTGTCTCTCAAGAATTTAGATTTTTTGATGTCCGCAATCGATTTTTCCAATTGTGCAAGGTGTTCGTCTGTTCTTCTTTGTAAGGTCAAAAAATCTGGTGAGCTGGTGTGTAGATTTATTTCTTCCTTGATTTTGGAAATGTCATTTTGTATTTGGGACAACTTGATTTCCTCATGTTTGGTGATGAGTACCATGAGGTTAATAGAACATTCTGATAGAATTTTGTTCCAATCAGTTGTGAATTCTTCTGAGTACTTGTTGGTTGGCACTTTACGTAGTCCGAGACCTCTTGGGATCATGTTCTTTGATATATAGTTTCGTAAGGTGGTGAGATCCCACCATAACCTGGTTTCATGTGAGGAGAGTTTCTCCAATTCCTTGAAGTTGCTAGTTAAGTTGGGGCTGGACAAATCTGTGTGTCCAGGTTCCCCAAATACTAATGCAACCATTTCAGCCCTGGAACGTTGGGGATTCGGTAGTGTTGGCATAGTTACACCTAAGTAAACCAGTTCTAGTATTTGTTGGAAGAGAAATAACTCGTACAAGTATATATTCTGTCGGTCATATAGTGGTTAAAAACAAGCCATATTTAAGTTATATATATTGCAGTAGTTGAATAGATGTCAAATGTAAATTCCTTGAGACACCTTAATACGTATTCCAATTATTTCATGCGTATTTCACAATATTCATCTAGTGATTAATATATCCAGTTGAATTCCTGGTGTAAATCCTTCCAATAATGCATGAAATATTATTCAAATAAAGGTAAAAGATAGTCCGGTGGGCACGGAGGTATGTGCCGTAAACTTGATTGTAGTAAGAAAAAAAGGAGGAAACCTCCAGCTCACCAGTAATTGCGTCTCCGAACACCTCGCACGGATCCCCGCTACGGCCGGCGGTCAGTAGATCAGGAAAAAGAAGAAAATGATCCGGCGCTGTGTTTCGTTAAAAAGGAAATCCGTTCCCAAGTTTATTATGGAAAATAGTTAAAAATTGCAGGAGACGCAGTCTCAAGGTGTGTATATATAGCGGGCTAGATGGCCTTGGCCTACGCGTTTCGAGCAAGCGTGTTGCTCTTAATCATGGCAAAAAGAATATGAGTGCCCCCAATGCTGTGTCTACTTGATATACAAAGCGAGCTGCCGTTCAGAGGTCGGCATAGGCTGACAATGATTGATGCTTATCTTCCACAGGTGGAAAATTTAACCCATATGTTAAAAACGGGAGGAGTATCTTTGTGTTATTAAGTGTAGCACAGTGAGTTTGACTCTAAGTATCAACTAAGTTTGTGCAAACTGAAGCACTGTTATACTGCTTTTATTTCCCGGATTGTACTAAACAAATCTTGGATCTTTTGGTACTAATTGAATCCGGAATAACTAATACAATAGTCATTGGAAAGAAAATGTAGACTAAGCATAAAAGGGGCAAACATAAGTAAATGGAACATAACAAATATGCAACTAACAAATTAAGGATAAAAACAAATACAGAAGTGAAAAGAACATTTACAGATCGTGATCTGGTAATCTGGTTTCTCTGAATCACATAAAAATTTAAACATATACAACATAAAATCTGGATATATGAACCAAGCATTATGGTGGCAAATGTCATTAAAGATAAAATTAATAAGGGGAAAGAGAAAAAAAAAAAAATTTTTTTCCCTACCACTATGACCAATTCGGCTTAGAGTTTAGGAATTCAACATATATGCGTATGTATGAAATATGAAAAATCATGTTCCTCTTATAGGTATGTTTATGTTGTATTAAGGGAATCAGACATGCATGGTTTCGTATGAATGAAAGTATCATATTAATATAATTTATTCCGTATGTTTGTAGACTGCAAGTCATAAGAGTATATTTTTGATATCTTACTGGCATATATTTCAAGTGTACATATGAATGGTTCTTTGAATTCCTCATTTTGGGTTTATTGTTATTCTTTAGAAATTTGTACTTGGCATAAGAACTGAACTGATGTTCTAATATATAGGAATAGAACCTGCCATAATGGTCCGTACTAGAACCCCCATCGCCTCCGCAAGCCTTTTATATATATGGCACAGCCCTAGCTGGACAATGGGCTTGCTTAGTCAAAAGCTTGTTGAGGACACAGTCCCGCCTTGAACAGCCCGAGAAGCGGTCCGACAAACGCTCCGTGTAAACAGTGAGTACAATTCCTCTCTACATTTTTATATTATATTTAAGTTTGTAAATTTGCTATAAAACTGAATATTATAGATATTTTCAATAAGAATATAGAGCGTATTTATGAAGATTTTTCGAGTGCAAGATTCACCTTGTCAAGGTGAATGAATGTTTTTGATGTAAAATAGGCGGATACCTCCCATCCTGCGGTTATGTTAAACAATTGTTACAAGAATGTTCTAGAAAATATATTAGTTAACCGATAAATTCGCTGAGTCCCGTAAAACTTGGATTGTTCCCCTAGCTCTGTGGGACTTAATTTATATATCTTATTGAACAATGGTTCAAGAATGTTTGATCTATATTCCGATCCTAACTGCCGGAATTGTGTGCACTGGATGAGTATGATCCATACTAATTCATGACCTCTCGTAATGTACCCGATTTCTAAACGAACTTGTGTAAAATTTCGTCTGATATGTTTTATATACACTAATGGTTGTGATCTGGTTAGTCAGGTATAAATCTATGCGATATAATTTATCTTAGTATTTGGAACCTATGGATTTTATGGACACTCGGGGACTCTAAAAATTATATAGAGTTTGTTGGTAAGGTGACATGTATTAAAACTATATAGAGTTAGTTAACCAAGTGACATGTTTAATAATGAAACATGAGCTCTTTTTTGAGATTCAAACCTGCTGGGAAACGTGTCTGTAGATTGTATATCCAGAAAGCCTCTCTGGTCAACAGAAGATGTTTGAGGTCTCCTCCCCTTGTTGTACCCCTAATTTTCTCTATTGCATATGTGTTAAAAGAGTCTATATTTCTGTTGTGACAAGATATAAAATGTCTGGCAGCGTTAGATATATTGGTTATATTGGGGTTCCTAATATAGCCCAAATGTTCTAATATGCGTATTTTAAGTTTCCTTGTTGTGCATCCTACATATTTTAATTTACATGTGGTGCATTCGATAATATAAACCACGTTCGTACTGTTGCAGTTGATATATGATTTAATTTGAAACTTCGTATCTTCTTTGGAATTAGAAAAATGTTTGATGGTTTTGGACATATTACATGTTTTGCAAGGATGTGTTCCACATTTAAAAAAGCCCTTGTGTGTTAACCAAGTAGGTTTAGTGTCACTACTTGTCAGAAGTGACGGGGACAATTTGTTGCCTAAGGTGGTTCCTCTACGGGATACCACTCTACACCCATTTTGCAAAACTTGTTCTAATTTGGAATCTTCGAATAGAAGCGGAATATATTTCAGCACTGTTTCTTTAATTAAATTGAATTGATTACTGTATTCCAGTACCAAGGTCGGCATGTTGGAATTAGATTCGACCAACTTGGTAGCTTTTTTATTATCGACCTCCAACAGGGAATCTCTTGTCTTGGTACCCACAATTTTTTTGCCTCTGTCTAATATCCAGTGTTTATAACCTCTGGCTTGTAATTTGTGACACGTCTCAGATTCCTCTTTAGCATAACCCATCTCTGTACTACAATTCCTTTTTGCACGCGTTAGTTCACCTACAGGTATTGCCATGATGGTATGTTTTGGATGGCAACTAGTGGCATGGAGGATAGTGTTCCCTGAGATGGGTTTATGGAAGATTTCTGTATCAATGTAGGAACCTACAGTAGATATAAATTTTATGTCAAGAAAATTGATGGTATTTTGATTGAACGAGTGGGTAAATCTTAGGTTGAGATCATTACCATTTAGAAATTCCAGAAATGTAGGAATGGCAGATACATCTCCCTCCCAAATGAATAGAAGGTCATCGATGTATCTGCCATACCAGTGGATTTTGTCCGCATACATATTGATGGGGGAAAAGAGAAAGGACTCTTCCCACCATGCCATAACTAAGTTTGCCAAAGATGGAGAAAATTTAGCTCCCATGGACACCCCACGTTGTTGTAAGTAAAAGGTACCTGCAAAGTTGAAATAATTGTGTGTCATTAGGAAATAGGTTATTTCTATCAAAAATTCTTGTAGTGTTTCATCAAATGAGCTATATTTGTGAAGGTGATGGGTGAGAGCTGTAATGGCAACTGAATGGGGAATGCTGGTATATAAAGACACCACATCACAGGTTAGCCATGTATGGTTGTGTTTCCAAACTTTGTTGTGGAAGATGGATAGAACATCCTTGGTGTCCCTCAAATGACCCGGTACCCTGGATACGAATGGCTGTAAAAAGGAATCCAGCCATTCGGATGTTTTCTCAGTGAGAGACCCTATACCTGAGACTATGGGTCTCATAGGAGGGGGGTTTGTACCCTTATGTGTCTTGGGTAAGGCATGGAGTATAGGTATTCTGGGAGATTCCACTAACAGATAATCATATTGTTTCTTGGTAAGTATACCCCCATTCAAACCCCTATCCAATAATTTATTCAACTCCAAAGAAAAAACCTTTGTGGGGTTTAGTTGTAATTTAGTGTAGGTGTTTGTATCACTTAATAGTATGTTGATTTGATCAATATATATGTCCTTATCCATGACGGTGATGGAACCACCCTTGTCTGCCATTTTTATGATGATATCTTCATTGTCCTGTAGAGATTTTAATGCGTGTTTTTCTGCCAAGGTGAGGTTGTGGGTAGGAGCGTTATTTTTTGTCCCATCTTTTATTCTGTGTAACTCTCTTTCCATGATGTATTGGAATCTGTCCATGGACTCTGTACGGGACTGTACTGGATAGTAATAAGGATTTTTGGTTGTAAACTTGGTTGACTGGTTGCTAATGGCAACTTCAGTGTGTTCCTCAGCAAGGTCTTCTAAATGCAATAATGTCTGTTGTTCCACAAACATGAGTCGCCTATAATGATTTTCATCCGATGTAGTAGATGTCTCCTCAGATTGTATTGGACTTTCAGGCTGTGATGTTAAAAAATGCCTTTTGACCGTTAAATTTCGGACAAATTTATTTATATCCAAAAGGGTTTTGAATATATCAAAGTCCTGGTTAGGTACAAAGTTGAGTCCTAATGAGAGGACCTTCGTTTGTGCGGGGGAAAGTGGCACTGAGGATAGGTTCACCACATCAAGATGTTTGGTTATCTGTGGTTCCTTAATCTCCGTGATTGTGCGATCTCCGGGGTGCTTGTGTTTCTTGCCCCCCCTCTTCCCCCGTTTTTTGACGGACCTGGGTTGACATCATAGTTGGATCTGAGTTTACGTGGACCCTGAGGGAAATCTTGATCAGACTCTTCCTCTGCCCCATCCGTGGTTTCCAGCTCTGTGGAGCTAAAACTCACCCTGTGTGAGCTGGAGTTGAATCTTCGTGGATGGTTGCGATTTTTGAGAATGGACTTGTTGCTACGTTTGTGGTAGCTGACTTTGTTCCTAGTATAGACCTCGTCATTATTATAGTCTTGACTGTCTCTCAAGAATTTAGATTTTTTGATGTCCGCAATCGATTTTTCCAATTGTGCAAGGTGTTCGTCTGTTCTTCTTTGTAAGGTCAAAAAATCTGGTGAGCTGGTGTGTAGATTTATTTCTTCCTTGATTTTGGAAATGTCATTTTGTATTTGGGACAACTTGATTTCCTCATGTTTGGTGATGAGTACCATGAGGTTAATAGAACATTCTGATAGAATTTTGTTCCAATCAGTTGTGAATTCTTCTGAGTACTTGTTGGTTGGCACTTTACGTAGTCCGAGACCTCTTGGGATCATGTTCTTTGATATATAGTTTCGTAAGGTGGTGAGATCCCACCATAACCTGGTTTCATGTGAGGAGAGTTTCTCCAATTCCTTGAAGTTGCTAGTTAAGTTGGGGCTGGACAAATCTGTGTGTCCAGGTTCCCCAAATACTAATGCAACCATTTCAGCCCTGGAACGTTGGGGATTCGGTAGTGTTGGCATAGTTACACCTAAGTAAACCAGTTCTAGTATTTGTTGGAAGAGAAATAACTCGTACAAGTATATATTCTGTCGGTCATATAGTGGTTAAAAACAAGCCATATTTAAGTTATATATATTGCAGTAGTTGAATAGATGTCAAATGTAAATTCCTTGAGACACCTTAATACGTATTCCAATTATTTCATGCGTATTTCACAATATTCATCTAGTGATTAATATATCCAGTTGAATTCCTGGTGTAAATCCTTCCAATAATGCATGAAATATTATTCAAATAAAGGTAAAAGATAGTCCGGTGGGCACGGAGGTATGTGCCGTAAACTTGATTGTAGTAAGAAAAAAAGGAGGAAACCTCCAGCTCACCAGTAATTGCGTCTCCGAACACCTCGCACGGATCCCCGCTACGGCCGGCGGTCAGTAGATCAGGAAAAAGAAGAAAATGATCCGGCGCTGTGTTTCGTTAAAAAGGAAATCCGTTCCCAAGTTTATTATGGAAAATAGTTAAAAATTGCAGGAGACGCAGTCTCAAGGTGTGTATATATAGCGGGCTAGATGGCCTTGGCCTACGCGTTTCGAGCAAGCGTGTTGCTCTTAATCATGGCAAAAAGAATATGAGTGCCCCCAATGCTGTGTCTACTTGATATACAAAGCGAGCTGCCGTTCAGAGGTCGGCATAGGCTGACAATGATTGATGCTTATCTTCCACAGGTGGAAAATTTAACCCATATGTTAAAAACGGGAGGAGTATCTTTGTGTTATTAAGTGTAGCACAGTGAGTTTGACTTTAAGTATCAACTAAGTTTGTGCAAACTGAAGCACTGTTATACTGCTTTTATTTCCCGGATTGTACTAAACAAATCTTGGATCTTTTGGTACTAATTGAATCCGGAATAACTAATACAATAGTCATTGGAAAGAAAATGTAGACTAAGCATAAAAGGGGCAAACATAAGTAAATGGAACATAACAAATATGCAACTAACAAATTAAGGATTAAAACAAATACAGAAGTGAAAAGAACATTTACAGATCGTGATCTGGTAATCTGGTTTCTCTGAATCACATAAAAATTTAAACATATACAACATAAAATCTGGATATATGAACCAAGCATTATGGTGGCAAATGTCATTAAAGATAAAATTAATAAGGGGAAAGAGAAAAAAAAAAAAAAATTTTTCCCTACCACTATGACCAATTCGGCTTAGAGTTTAGGAATTCAACATATATGCGTATGTATGAAATATGAAAAATCATGTTCCTCTTATAGGTATGTTTATGTTGTATTAAGGGAATCAGACATGCATGGTTTCGTATGAATGAAAGTATCATATTAATATAATTTATTCCGTATGTTTGTAGACTGCAAGTCATAAGAGTATATTTTTGATATCTTACTGGCATATATTTCAAGTGTACATATGAATGGTTCTTTGAATTCCTCATTTTGGGTTTATTGTTATTCTTTAGAAATTTGTACTTGGCATAAGAACTGAACTGATGTTCTAATATATAGGAATAGAACCTGCCATAATGGTCCGTACTAGAACCCCCATCGCCTCCGCAAGCCTTTTATATATATGGCACAGCCCTAGCTGGACAATGGGCTTGCTTAGTCAAAAGCTTGTTGAGGACACAGTCCCGCCTTGAACAGCCCGAGAAGCGGTCCGGCAAACGCTCCGTGTAAACAGTGAGTACAATTCCTCTCTACATTTTTATATTATATTTAAGTTTGTAAATTTGCTATAAAACTGAATATTATAGATATTTTCAATAAGAATATAGAGCGTATTTATGAAGATTTTTCGAGTGCAAGATTCACCTTGTCAAGGTGAATGAATGTTTTTGATGTAAAATAGGCGGATACCTCCCATCCTGCGGTTATGTTAAACAATTGTTACAAGAATGTTCTAGAAAATATATTAGTTAACCGATAAATTCGCTGAGTCCCGTAAAACTTGGATTGTTCCCCTAGCTCTGTGGGACTTAATTTATATATCTTATTGAACAATGGTTCAAGAATGTTTGATCTATATTCCGATCCTAACTGCCGGAATTGTGTGCACTGGATGAGTATGATCCATACTAATTCATGACCTCTCGTAATGTACCCGATTTCTAAACGAACTTGTGTAAAATTTCGTCTGATATGTTTTATATACACTAATGGTTGTGATCTGGTTAGTCAGGTATAAATCTATGCGATATAATTTATCTTAGTATTTGGAACCTATGGATTTTATGGACACTCGGGGACTCTAAAAATTATATAGAGTTTGTTGGTAAGGTGACATGTATTAAAACTATATAGAGTTAGTTAACCAAGTGACATGTTTAATAATGAAACATGAGCTCTTTTTTGAGATTCAAACCTGCTGGGAAACGTGTCTGTAGATTGTATATCCAGAAAGCCTCTCTGGTCAACAGAAGATGTTTGAGGTCTCCTCCCCTTGTTGTACCCCTAATTTTCTCTATTGCATATGTGTTAAAAGAGTCTATATTTCTGTTGTGACAAGATATAAAATGTCTGGCAGCGTTAGATATATTGGTTATATTGGGGTTCCTAATATAGCCCAAATGTTCTAATATGCGTATTTTAAGTTTCCTTGTTGTGCATCCTACATATTTTAATTTACATGTGGTGCATTCGATAATATAAACCACGTTCGTACTGTTGCAGTTGATATATGATTTAATTTGAAACTTCGTATCTTCTTTGGAATTAGAAAAATGTTTGATGGTTTTGGACATATTACATGTTTTGCAAGGATGTGTTCCACATTTAAAAAAGCCCTTGTGTGTTAACCAAGTAGGTTTAGTGTCACTACTTGTCAGAAGTGACGGGGACAATTTGTTGCCTAAGGTGGTTCCTCTACGGGATACCACTCTACACCCATTTTGCAAAACTTGTTCTAATTTGGAATCTTCGAATAGAAGCGGAATATATTTCAGCACTGTTTCTTTAATTAAATTGAATTGATTACTGTATTCCAGTACCAAGGTCGGCATGTTGGAATTAGATTCGACCAACTTGGTAGCTTTTTTATTATCGACCTCCAACAGGGAATCTCTTGTCTTGGTACCCACAATTTTTTTGCCTCTGTCTAATATCCAGTGTTTATAACCCCTGTTGGAGGTCGATAATAAAAAAGCTACCAAGTTGGTCGAATCTAATTCCAACATGCCGACCTTGGTACTGGAATACAGTAATCAATTCAATTTAATTAAAGAAACAGTGCTGAAATATATTCCGCTTCTATTCGAAGATTCCAAATTAGAACAAGTTTTGCAAAATGGGTGTAGAGTGGTATCCCGTAGAGGAACCACCTTAGGCAACAAATTGTCCCCGTCACTTCTGACAAGTAGTGACACTAAACCTACTTGGTTAACACACAAGGGCTTTTTTAAATGTGGAACACATCCTTGCAAAACATGTAATATGTCCAAAACCATCAAACATTTTTCTAATTCCAAAGAAGATACGAAGTTTCAAATTAAATCATATATCAACTGCAACAGTACGAACGTGGTTTATATTATCAAATGCACCACATGTAAATTAAAATATGTAGGATGCACAACAAGGAAACTTAAAATACGCATATTAGAACATTTGGGCTATATTAGGAACCCCAATATAACCAATATATCTAACGCTGCCAGACATTTTATATCTTGTCACAACAGAAATATAGACTCTTTTAACACATATGCAATAGAGAAAATTAGGGGTACAACAAGGGGAGGAGACCTCAAACATCTTCTGTTGACCAGAGAGGCTTTCTGGATATACAATCTACAGACACATTTCCCAGCAGGTTTGAATCTCAAAAAAGAGCTCATGTTTCATTATTAAACATGTCACTTGGTTAACTAACTCTATATAGTTTTAATACATGTCACCTTACCAACAAACTCTATATAATTTTTAGAGTCCCCGAGTGTCCATAAAATCCATAGGTTCCAAATACTAAGATAAATTATATCGCATAGATTTATACCTGACTAACCAGATCACAACCATTAGTGTATATAAAACATATCAGACGAAATTTTACACAAGTTCGTTTAGAAATCGGGTACATTACGAGAGGTCATGAATTAGTATGGATCATACTCATCCAGTGCACACAATTCCGGCAGTTAGGATCGGAATATAGATCAAACATTCTTGAACCATTGTTCAATAAGATATATAAATTAAGTCCCACAGAGCTAGGGGAACAATCCAAGTTTTACGGGACTCAGCGAATTTATCGGTTAACTAATATATTTTCTAGAACATTCTTGTAACAATTGTTTAACATAACCGCAGGATGGGAGGTATCCGCCTATTTTACATCAAAAACATTCATTCACCTTGACAAGGTGAATCTTGCACTCGAAAAATCTTCATAAATACGCTCTATATTCTTATTGAAAATATCTATAATATTCAGTTTTATAGCAAATTTACAAACTTAAATATAATATAAAAATGTAGAGAGGAATTGTACTCACTGTTTACACGGAGCGTTTGTCGGACCGCTTCTCGGGCTGTTCAAGGCGGGACTGTGTCCTCAACAAGCTTTTGACTAAGCAAGCCCATTGTCCAGCTAGGGCTGTGCCATATATATAAAAGGCTTGCGGAGGCGATGGGGGTTCTAGTACGGACCATTATGGCAGGTTCTATTCCTATATATTAGAACATCAGTTCAGTTCTTATGCCAAGTACAAATTTCTAAAGAATAACAATAAACCCAAAATGAGGAATTCAAAGAACCATTCATATGTACACTTGAAATATATGCCAGTAAGATATCAAAAATATACTCTTATGACTTGCAGTCTACAAACATACGGAATAAATTATATTAATATGATACTTTCATTCATACGAAACCATGCATGTCTGATTCCCTTAATACAACATAAACATACCTATAAGAGGAACATGATTTTTCATATTTCATACATACGCATATATGTTGAATTCCTAAACTCTAAGCCGAATTGGTCATAGTGGTAGGGAAAAAATTTTTTTTTTTTTTCTCTTTCCCCTTATTAATTTTATCTTTAATGACATTTGCCACCATAATGCTTGGTTCATATATCCAGATTTTATGTTGTATATGTTTAAATTTTTATGTGATTCAGAGAAACCAGATTACCAGATCACGATCTGTAAATGTTCTTTTCACTTCTGTATTTGTTTTTATCCTTAATTTGTTAGTTGCATATTTGTTATGTTCCATTTACTTATGTTTGCCCCTTTTATGCTTAGTCTACATTTTCTTTCCAATGACTATTGTATTAGTTATTCCGGATTCAATTAGTACCAAAAGATCCAAGATTTGTTTAGTACAATCCGGGAAATAAAAGCAGTATAACAGTGCTTCAGTTTGCACAAACTTAGTTGATACTTAAAGTCAAACTCACTGTGCTACACTTAATAACACAAAGATACTCCTCCCGTTTTTAACATATGGGTTAAATTTTCCACCTGTGGAAGATAAGCATCAATCATTGTCAGCCTATGCCGACCTCTGAACGGCAGCTCGCTTTGTATATCAAGTAGACACAGCATTGGGGGCACTCATATTCTTTTTGCCATGATTAAGAGCAACACGCTTGCTCGAAACGCGTAGGCCAAGGCCATCTAGCCCGCTATATATACACACCTTGAGACTGCGTCTCCTGCAATTTTTAACTATTTTCCATAATAAACTTGGGAACGGATTTCCTTTTTAACGAAACACAGCGCCGGATCATTTTCTTCTTTTTCCTTATTTAATGTGGACTCTGCCTCGGGAGTCCACACCTTGGCATTCATGCCCCTCTTAGTGAGGTTAGAGATAGGAGAAGTCAGCGAGGAGAAGTTTGTAATAAACTGTCTGTAAAAATTGCCGAATACCAAAAAGCGCTGTATGGCCCTCAAGCCTTGAGGGCGTGGCCATTCCAGGACAGACTTTACCTTCTCAGGATCCATCTCGAGGCCTCAATTCGAGACGATGTAGCCCAGGAAGGGTAGAGCATCTTTGTCAAACACGGACTTCTCCAACTTGGCGTACAGACGATTCTCCATTAACCGTAGCAGAACTTGACGGACATATCTCTGATGCGTCATAGGATCTGTAGAAAAAATCAAGATGTCATCAAGATAGACCACAACACAAACATAGAGGAGGTCACGGAAAATGTCATTAACAAACTCCTGGAAGACCGCGGGAGCATTACACAGGCCGAAGGGCATTACTAGATACTCATAGTGTCCATCATGGGGGTGTTAAATGCAGTCTTCCATTCGTCATCATGGCGAATCCGGACTAGGTTGTAAGCCCCACGCAGGTCTAGTTTACAAAAAATCTTGGCATTAGGTATACGATCAAACAGTTCAGAGATCAGTGGCAACGAATATTTATTCTTCACCGTGATCTGGTTGAGACCTCGGTAGTCGATACAAGGATGAAGAGAGCCATCTTTCCTTTTGACAAAGAAGAACCCGGCTCCTGCCAGGAAGGAAGACTTTCGTATGAAGCCCCAAAAGTTTCCAAGAGTCTCTGGCAAGAAGAGAGGATATACTCTACCACGGGGAAGGGATAAACCAGGAATCAGTTCAATAGGGCAGTCATACGCCCGATGTGAAGGCAATGTCTCTGCCTCCCTCTTGCTGAAGACGTCTGAAAATGCAGCATAATGACTCGGCAATCCTGCCAATGACCGAGGCAAAGAAGGCTGAACCGAACGAATCTGCACCAGGCAATGGCTTTGACACTCAGGGCCCCACTGGAGAACCTCCCCAGAATTCCAGTCCAGGACTGGGGCATGCAGTCAGAGCCAAGGCAGACCCAGCAACACAGGGTTAACAACTTTGGATAGGACATAGAATGACACAAGTTCGGAGTGAAGAGCCCCTACTTGGAGCCTCAACGGCTTTGTCACAGCTATAACAGGGACTGGCAGAAGTAGTCCATTTACTGAAGCAACTGTCAACAGGCTCTCCAGAGGGGTGGTGGGTAATTGAAGAAGGTCCACAGGGTCTCTACAGATGAAATTAGCAGTGGATCCAGAGTCCAGATACACAGAGACCTGATGCGTTCTCTCACCGGACACTATGGTCACAGGTATGGACCATTTCGATGGAAGACCTCTCTTACCCAAGGTTGTCACTCCAAGCAACCCTAGGCTTTGGGATCTTTGGGGACACAGGCGCACAAGATGGCCACCAAGTGCGTCTGCATTTTCTCTCCTGGGTGGATAGCTTACACTGGTCCATTATCACAGACTCCTTAGGAGGATCGACATGTGAGGATAGCAGGGGTTGCTGCAAAGTAGGAGCCAGACTAGGAAAAACTCCCTCCCGACGAACCTCTTGGAGGCGTTCTCGGATCCATATATCAATCCGGGTGGACAGAAGGATGAGGTCATCCAGGGTAGCTGGCAGATCTCGAGCGGGAAAAAGGACTTCCTTAATTTTAGGATCCAGTCCATGCCAGAATGCAGCCACCAGGGCCTCATTGTTCCATAAGAGCTCTCCCGCCAGGGTGTGGAAGTGGATGGCGTACTCACTCACAGAGGTGTCTCCTTGGCGTAGGTTAATCAAAGAGGCCGCTGCAGATGAGACCCGACCAGGCTCCTCAAACACCATACGAAAAGTCCGGAGGAAGGCTTGGAAGTCACGGGTCGTTGGTCCTTGTCTCTCACAGATAGGGTTCGCCCATGCAAGAGCCTTGACGGTGAGGAGAGAGATGATGAAAGCGACCCATCAGACGAAAATGTCCTACTATACAGGCTGAAGTGGATCTAGCACTGATTCAGAAATCCACGACAGGTACTTGCGTCTCCATCATAGCGGTAAGGAAGTGGCAAAGAAACACGCGGGTCCACACTGCCAAGAGGTGTTGTAATGGCAGGGGGTAGGGAGACGGACAAGTGAGCCCTAATCTACCCGCCACTCTGTCCCTACCTACTTGCAACGACCCGCCCTAGGCGACGGGGTACAACTGGGCGGCAGTCCCTGCGCTCAGTAAGTGCACGACAAACACGACAAACATACAAAGGAACACAAGCAAGGAAAAGGGGCCGTTGCCCACGGCAACCCCGTGAGCAACCAGAGTGGTGAACGAGCCGAGTCAAGCCAGGAGTGTGCGAGGTACAAAACGAAAAGCAGAAGAGTAGTCGGTAAGCCAGGGTCTGTATGGAGCAGGATCAAAAATAGCAGGAGCTGTAGCTGGGCCAGGAAACCACAAGGAAAGAATCACAAGCACCGAGGGACAGGAAGTGCAGGCTTAAATAGACCGAGGGCGGGAGCTAGCTGAGTCTGGCCAGGTTACGATAGGCTCTCCCACTCCTAAGCCTGCCAGCCTGAATGGTGGAAGCAGGAGTCAGTCTCAGGGATGTATTCTCAGGTGCTGACTGATTAGTTCTGGGAGTTAACCCCGAAGCTGTGCCTGGCAGATCCTTTACAGGTGTAGTCTGAGGATCAACACTGCAAGGAGGTGTAGTAGGAGGAACGGCAGCTTTTGCCTCCTGCCGACGTGCAAGTATGCTCAACGCCTGGAGGAGTTGGTCCTGTCACATCCGCCCGCATCTCTTGAGACGTCGTCATGGTCTTGAATCGACCAGCGGGGTCCATGGCCTGAGCGTACTGTCACGAACGGTCTGTGGACCCACAGGGCCGTACCGCCGTGACAGTATGGCAGCTGGCCAACAGGGCGCAGGTCAATGTCTATTATCTTGCCTTGTGCATGGCGAGAATGTGGTTTTGTCCGTAATTTGGCTTTGCTAGAATTGTTCCCGATTGTTGTGGCTGCGGAAATCTGGGGTGATTGTCTGAGAGACAGGACAGTACGTTTTGTGTGTGATAATTTGGGAGTGGTTCAGGCCATCAATGCGCAGACGGCGAATTCCCCTCACAGTTGTGCGCTTATTGCGGCATTTTGTTTTAAGGGGGTCGGTGTTAAATTCGCATTTTGTAGCAGTTCACGTTCCAGGGGTGCTTAATTCTGTGGCTGATTCCCTTTCTCGTTAACAGTGGGACAGATTTCATCGGCTGGCGCTGGGGGCGGAGACTCATGGGATTGCTTGCCCGGAGCATCTTTGGACGGTGTTATGACGGTGGCGATGTCATTGATTAGACAGTCAGTTGGTGGGGCTACGTGGAAGGGGTACAGTGCGGTTTGGCAGGTTTGGGAAGCCTTGTTGGGGAGTGTGCAGGTGAGTATTGCTGCCAGGGATCGGTTGGCATGCTTATTGTACTTTATAGGTAATTCTTACTGTGAGGGGGTGTCTGCTTCGGGGGTGTCTAGGCGGTTGTCGGCACTAGCTTTTTGGTTCAGACTCAGAGGGGAGGAGGACGTGACTAAGTCTTTTTCGGTTAGGCAAGCGATGAAGGGTTTTCTGAGGGGGTTCCGTGTCTAGGGATTATAGGAAGCCGGTATCTTTTGATCTCTTGGAATCTCTTTGCGTGCATTTGCAGGCTGTTTGTGTGTCAGGGTTTGAAGTTCGATTGTTTACGCTGGCTTTTTCTTTAGCTTTTTTTGGGGCGTTACGGATATCGGAGTTGGTGGCGGCAAGAAAGCGGGTATCTGGGGGTTTATTGTTCATAGATGTTGAATTGAAAGGGTCCTCTATGTCATGCTTGCTTCGCAGATCAAAGACAGACCAAGCGGGGAAAGGTTTTTTGGTGCGCCTACATGCGTTACCAAGGTCTAGGGTATGCCCGGTTCGCTGTTTTCAAGATTTTGTGACAGTTAGGCCTGAGGGGCCGGTATCATTGTTGGTTCGTGCAGATGGCCTGTCGTTGTCAAAATATCGGTTTGCGCGGGTTTTTCGGAAATGTATCATGTTGTCTGGGAGGGTGGGATCGGAATATAGCTCTCATTCATTTAGAATTGGTGCAGCTACTGAAGCGGCTAGGTGGGGTTTATCCCCGTCGATGGTCAAAAAGATAGGTAGGTGTGAGTCAGACAGATATAGGATTTATGTCGGGCCTCATTTGCTTTAAGGCAGTTGGGGTGAGTTATGATGTAGGTGTGGATTGATTTGCTTACCTTCCTATTGTTCTGTATTTCTTTTTAGGTGCAGGCCCCTCCTTGGTGTGGATAATGGGGCACTCATACGTGCACTGGGAAGGTGTTCGGGGCTGATGTTCGTCTGGCTGGACGCCAGTTGGGCTTTGCCCAGTCCAATGTTCAGGTCAGATGGTTGGGTTTGAGGGGCATGATTTGGTGCAGGCTGTTGCCGGTGCTTCAGTTTTATTCAGGTTTGGATAGGGCACCTGATATTTTGGTAATTCACCTCGGCGGAAATGATTTGGGAAAAAGGTCGTCCAGGGATCTGATGAGGGATGTTAAGCTGGACCTTTTGCATTTGTGGTCTTCATTTCCGGGTCTGATCATCGTATGGTCGGATATTGTTGCTCGCAGGGTGTGGAGACAAGCGCGTTCGGTGCAGAGTCTGAATCAAGCTAGGGCAAAGGTGAATAAAGTTGTGGGCAAATTTGTGGCTCGCGATGGTGGTGTGGGGGTGCGCCATAGGGAGTTGGAGGGGGCCGAGGTCAGCTTTCTTCGGTCTGATGGGGTGCATTTATATGATGTGAGGTTACATAGTTAGTACGGCTGAAAAAAGACACATGTCCATCAAGTTCAACCAAGGGAAGGGAAAAGGGAAGGAAACATTTCTACACATAGGAGCTAATATTTTTTGGTTCTAGGAAATTATCTAACCCTTTTTTAAAGCCATCTACTGTCCCTGCTATGACCAGCTCCTGCAGTAGGCTATTCCATAGATTCACAGTTCTCACTGTAAAGAAGCCTTGTCGCCTCTGCAGCTTGAACCTTTTTTTCTCCAGACGGAGGGAGTGCCCCCTTGTTTTTTGAGGGGGTTTTACAAGGAACAGGATTTCACCATATTTTTTGTATGTGCCATTAATATATCTATATAAGTTAATCATGTCCCCCCTTAGTCGTCTTTTTTCAAGGCTAAATAGGTTTAATTCTTTCAATCTTTCCTCATAACTTAAATTCTCCATGCCCCTAATTAGCTTCGTTGCTCTTCTTTGTATTTTTTCCAACTCCAGGGCATCCTTTCTATGAACTGGAGCCCAGAACTGAACTGCATATTCTAGATGAGGCCTCACTAATGCTTTGTAAAGTGGTAATATTACATCCCTGTCCCGCGAGTCCATGCCCCTTTTAATACACGACAATATCCTGCTGGCCTTTGAAGCAGCTGATTGACACTGCATGCTGTTATTGAGTTTATGATTTACAAGTACACCCAGATCCTTCTCAACAAGTGAATCCGCCAGTGTAGCTCCCCCTAGGACATATGATGCATGCAGGTTGTTGGTACCCAGATGCATAACTTTACATTTATCTACATTAAACTTCATCTGCCAAGTGGACGCCCAAACACTTAGTTTGTTTAAATCTGCCTGTAATTCATGAACATCTTCCATAGTCTGAACTATATTACATAGCTTGGTGTCATCTGCAAAAATAGAAATAGAAATAGTGCTATTAATCCCATCCTCTATATCATTAATAAATAAGTTGAATAATAGTGGTCCCAGCACTGAACCCTGGGGTACACCACTTATAACCGGTGACCATTCAGAGAAGGAATCATTGACCACAACTCTCTGGATATGGTCCTTGAGCCAATTCTCAATCCAATTACAAACTATATTTTCTAAACCTATAGTCCTTAATTTACCCATTAGGCGTCTATGGGGGACAGTGTCAAATGCCTTTGCAAAGTCCAAAAACACTAAATCCACAGCGGCCCCTCTGTCTAGACTTCTGCTCACCTCTTCACAAAAACAGATTAGGTTAGTTTGACAACTTCTGTCCTTAGTAAAACCGTGCTGGCTGTCACTTATAATGCTATTTATTGTCACATAATCCTGTATATAGTCCCTCAATAGCCCCTCAAACATTTTCCCCACGATGGATGTTAAGCTTACTGGTCTATAATTACCTGGGGTAGACCTAGAGCCCTTTTTGAAAATAGGCACCACATTTGCACTGCACCAGTCCCTTGGCTCTATACCAGTCACTAGAGATTCTCTGAATATTATGAAAAGGGGGACAGAAATAACTGAACTAAGCTCTTTAAGAATTCTAGGGTGTAACCCATCTGGTCCCGGGGCCTTGTGCACATTTATTTTATTTAATTTAGCTTGGACCATCTCTACATTCATCGAATTCAGTATATCAACTGATATATTAACAGCACTGGCACCGGCTACATCAGCTGCTCTTTCTTCAGTTGTATATACAGAGCTAAAGAACCCATTTAGTAACTCTGCCTTCTCTTGATCCCCTGTGATCAACTCCCCATTACCATTATCTAGGGGTCCTACATGTTCAGACCTGGGCTTTTTTGCATTTATATACTTGAAGAATTTTTTGGGATTTGTTTTACTATCCTTGGCCACCTGCCTTTCATTTTGTATTTTTGCTAATTTTATTACATTTTTACAGATTTTATTAAGCTCTTTATATTTTACAAAGGCTACAGCTGTACCCTCAGATTTGTATTTTTTAAATGCCCTTTTTTTGTCATGTATTGATCCTTTCAAAGAAGGTGTAAGCCATGTGGTGTTTAATTTGAGTCGTTTATACTTGTTACCTATAGGAATACATTTTGCACTATAATAACTCAAAGTAGATTTGAAAATCTCCCATTTATCATTTGTTCCATTATTTGACATTAGTTCTTCCCAGTCCATATCCTGAATTGCAGCCCTCATCCTGGGGAAATTGGCTTTCTTAAAATTAAATGTTTTTGCCCTCCCAGCCTGCGTTTGTTTTTTACAGTATAGGTAAAATGTAACTATATTATGATCACTGTTACCGAGGTTTTCACGAACATTGACATTCCCAAAAAGATCTGAATTATTAGAAATGACCAGATCCAACAGAGCTTCACCTCTAGTCGGGTCTTCCACAAACTGGCCCATAAAATTTTCCTGCAACAGGTTGAGGAAATGTCTCCCCTTTGCAGTTGAAGCCGAACCATGACACCAATTAATATCCCGGAAATTAAAATCTCCCATTATCACTACGGTACCCGCCTGTGCAGCCTGCTCCATCTGTTATATAGCTGAACATCCATCTCCTCAGTTATATTGGGGGGTCTATAGATTACACCAAAAGTAATTTTTTCAGTGTTTACCTCCCTTTCTAGTTCCACCCACAAGGTTTCAACCTCCTCACAGTATTCACCCACTATTGTCTCTTTCACACTCGCCTTCATATCATTTCTCACATACAGACATACACCACCACCTTTCCTATTTGTCCTGTCTTTCCGAAAAAGTGTAAAACCCTGTAGATTTACAGCCCAGTCATGTGAAGAGTCCAGCCATGTTTCAGCAACACCAACTATATCTATATTTTCTTCCAGTATCAAGGCCTCCAGCTCCTCCATTTTGCTTGCTAGACTTCTGGCATTTGTGAACATACACTTTAACTTGCCTGTCAGTTTTTCACTTTTATTATCAGAAATTTGATTTGACATTAATCGGGCCTTTTTATTTACACGGATGTTTTGTAACGAAAGGATCTCCTTATCTTGTTGTCTAGTCCTCTCCCCACATTCTGTTTCTCCCCCCACCAATATAGTCTGACCCCTCTCTAACCTGGCTACCCCTTTTTTTTCTACATTGACCTCCCTCCTCAGCCCTAGTTTAAATACTCCGCCACCCCAGCTAGAATTCTCTCCCCCAGCACAGCGGACCCCCTTCCATTTAGGTGCAAATCATCTGCAGAATACAGTTTGTACCCCAATGAAAAGTCAGCCCAGTGCTCTAGGAACCCAAATCCTTCTCCTCTACACCAAGACTTCAGCCATGCATTTAACTCCCTGAGCTCCTGCTGTCTTTCCTGTGATGCGCATGGCACAGGCAGTATTCCTGAGAATACTACTTTGGAGGTCCTTCCCTTCAGCTTGTAGCCTAGTTCTTTAAAATTATTCTTAAGGCTCCTCCACCTACCATTTATTCTGTCGTTGGTACCGACATGGACCACGACAGCTGGATCATCACCAGCCCCTCCCAGCAATTTGTCTACCCGTTCCACCACATGCCGAACCCTGGCACCAGGGAGACAGCAAACCATTCGGTTGAGGTGGTCTTGGCGACAAATTATTCTATCCGTCTTCCTGATTATAGAATCCCCTACGACTATCAATTGTCTTGGCTTACCTGCATTACCATCCCGCCGACTACTAGCTGGGCTGTTCTCCCGGCTGTTAGGGAGATCAGTATCCACTAGGGCTGCCATTTCTGAGACTGACACCCTCGCATCATCACCCAACTTGGCAATTTTGCCTGGAATGTCAGAAACCGGATCGGCCTTCCTTTTCTTTGACCCCTTTCTACTGCCCCTAACTACATTAACCCAGCTACTTACCTGATCCTGCTCACCCATGTCTTCACCCTCCAGTTGTAACCCACTAACTGCATGCTCCGTGAGCAGCAAGCTCAGCTCAAGATTGTCTATCCTCCTCAGTGTTGCATTCTGCTCCTCCAGATCTCTAATACGAGCTTCCAGGTGAACAACATGCTCACATCTGCCACAGAGATATTCACCCTGGAACTCCGGCTCCAGTCGTGCATACATATGGCAAACTGTGCACTGAAGAAAACCTCCAATCTTGCTATCCATTATCCAAGTTACAAAAAAAACAGCGAACAGGTGTTAATCAAAAAGAAAAAGAAGTAGAAGAGCACTTACTGGGACTTTAACTCCTCTTTTCAACTCCGGTTTTTGGAACTCCACTTGATCTACAAACCACTTGTTGTTTCAAGCCACAGAGCAGGCTCTACAGAGTAGTGAGGCATGATTTATAGCACCTGGTACCAGCTAACCCCTCCCCCTTACTCAGCTACTCAGGAAGGAAACTGCAAGGGAAAAATGGTTTTAAATAATGTCACTTTTGCAAACTTTGTAGCAAGCAAGCAATCAATACATATATCACATACAATGGCCCCCCACTTTGTCACACACAACACAGTAAATCAATCCGGTTTTTGGAACTCCACTTGATCTACAAACCACTTGTTGTTTCAAGCCACAGAGCAGGCTCTACAGAGTAGTGAGGCCTGATTTATAGCACCTGGTACCAGCTAACCCCTCCCCCTTACTCAGCTACTCAGGAAGGAAACTGCAAGGGAAAAATGGTTTTAAATAATGTCACTTTTGCAAACTTTGTAGCAAGCAAGCAATCAATACATATATCACATACAATGGCCCCCCACTTTGTCACACACAACACAGTAAATCAATCCGGTTTTTGGAACTCCACTTGATCTACAAACCACTTGTTGTTTCAAGCCACAGAGCAGGCTCTACAGAGTAGTGAGGCCTGATTTATAGCACCTGGTACCAGCTAACCCCTCCCCCTTACTCAGCTACTCAGGAAGGAAACTGCAAGGGAAAAATGGTTTTAAATAATGTCACTTTTGCAAACTTTGTAGCAAGCAAGCAATCAATACATATATTGGACATGTGGACTCTGGGCATTCGAGACGGTTTGGAAAAATCCCTGCAATTGTGGAGGGACATTCATGTCTAAGGTGTCACAGATGTCTAAGGTGTCACACATGAATGTCATGTCGCTAGGAGGAGGGGTCTTTGAAGGCACGTAATGGGAAGGAGAACAACATATAACGTTGTTGGAAAATAACTCGGGGCATTTAACCCTGGGTAGTATTGTAGGGGCTGGGGAGTGGTTACCCAGCTTGTTTCATACATTCCTGATGGGCAGGGTCCCCAGTAAGGGTAAGTCTTGGAGATGGTTGGGGCCCTCGGGTCAGGTGCAGTACGGTTGTAAGGCAATAAGTTCCAGACCTGACAAGGAAAGGATGGAGTTAAAAAATATAATGCCTGAAGTGCCTTCAAGGATCATTTTAACAGGAGAATGTTGCAGAATAGTGCAGGATGTTAATTTATAGAGTGTTTGTTATATTATGGTTATGCTATTTGATTGAATTTGAGTATTTTTGTGTATTTAATAAATGGCTGCTGTGGCCTTTACACCAATTTCAAGTTGTGGTCCCTTATTTGGTTACTGGTGGTGGGAGGTCATAGATAGCAAAAGCATCAAACATACCTTAAGTCATGTACATTGAGGAAGCTCCCGACGTACATGCTAGACGTGTCCATAGGGAACCATTACCGAGACGGAGGGCAAAAGAGTGTCCTTTTGGCCTCTGTTGGGCTGGTACACATTGGTATACCTTTTTTAAGAAATAGCGTAGTAGACTACATCACTCCATCCCATGGGATCCTGCAAAAAAACATGTTGCATACGTCACAGGCATCCATTTAACATATTCATTAAATACCTAACAGTGGCATCCGTTACCTAAAAACTATAATGGTATCTGTTGAATTAATGCATCACAAACTCTGGTGACCCTTTTTTGTGATATATACGTTAAACAAATGCCATAATAGTCTTTTGGGTGACAGATGCCTGTGACAGATGGCAGCTGTCACTCCTAGGCTATAATAATATCTGTTTACTGGATATGTCATGAAAAAGGTCATGAGATTTCATGATGTATATGTCCAATGTATACTATTATAGTCTATGGGTGACGGGTGCCACTCTTAGGCCCTATACTGATGGAAGGGATAGTCAGCCATGTGCCTGCCATTTGCTTAACGGCTGTCACACGTCCGCAGTTATTTTGGGCCGTTCTCATGGTTGCTCGGCTCCCATAGAAGTCTATGGAGCCCTGTAAAGCACGGCTGTCTCTTGAATGCGCTCCGAGTTGTAGCCGTGTCTTCCGCCGCTGGCTCTCTCCTCCTCCTCACTGTGCAAAATGCATGTGAGTTGGAGATTTTTTTTCTGTAGGTAGTGCCACTGCCCCTTGCAGACAGCACCCCATGTAGATGGCACCCCCCATAGATAGCGCCACTGTAGCTCCCTGTAGGAGCAGAATCCCCAGCCAGAGGGTTTCCGCTCCTAGATGGAGCCCATCACCAAAGATCCTGTGTGCAGATTGGAAAAATTTCCAGAAGGTCATCCATTACTGCAGCACTCCGCCAATTCAGGCTTTATGGCAGAGTGGCCAGAAATACGCCTTTCTTCAGTAAAAGACACATGAAAGCATGACTGGAGTTTGCAAAAAAAGCACCTAAAGGACTCTCAGAATGTTAGAGACAAGGTCTGATGAAACCAAGTTCCTCAATTCTATGCGTCATGTCTGAAGGAAACCAGACACTGCTCATCACCTGCCCAATACCATCCCTACAGTGAAGCATGGTGGCGACATCATGCTGTGGGGGTGTTTTCAGCGGCTGGGACAGGGAGACTGGTCAGGAATGAGGGAAATATGAATGGAGCAAAGCACAGAGATATTCTTAATGAAAACCTGATCCAGAGTGCTCTGGAACTCAGACTGGGCTGAAGATTCACATTTCAACAAGACAGTGACCTTATGCACACAGCCAAGACAACACAGGAGTGGACAACTCTGTGAATGTCCTTGAGTGGCCCAGCCAGATTCCTAACTTGAACCCAATCGAACATCTCTGGAGAGACCTGAAAATGGCAGTCCACCGATGGTCCCCATCCAATCTGACAGAGCTTGAGATGCTTTGCAGAGAAGAATGGCAAAAAAAATGCTCAAATCCCAGTGCGCAAACCTTTTGGTATCATACCCAAGAAGACTGGAGGCTGTTATCACTGCCAAAGGTGCTTCAACTATGTACTGAGTAAATGGTCTGAATACTTGTTATGTCAATGCAATATGTTAGCTTTTCCATTTTAATAAATTATCAAAGATTAGTAACATTCCTTTTTCACTTTGTCATTATGGGGTATTGAGTGCAGAATGATGGGAAAAACATTTATTTATTTATTCTAACACAAGGCCTCAGCATAACATAATGGGCAAAAAATTGAAAGGCCCTAAAGTCTTTCCCAATGCATTGTATGTTAATAATTCTCATCAATTTTTTTTAAATATAAGAGCTATTGCTCGCCGTGTGGATGATCTTGATGCGTTATTAATAATAAAGTAAATGTAATAAAATAAATTTAAAAAAAGAGTTTTGTTCACTTTGTTTATTTTGTGAAACTTGCTTTGAGGACAAATTTGTTTCATGATTCATGATACAGAAAGACCAATGCATTTGTTAATGTAAGCCATTACTTTATGATGTATGTAACAAAGAAACTACTATTGAGGCTGATGAAATTTTAATGCAAATTAAATAGAAAAATTGTGGCTGTATTGAAACAAAATGGACTAAAAAACAAACCCAGACATTAAAAAGTGTATTACATATAACAGCATTAAAGGCAATGTACCATCAGAAAATGAAATAATTTTTTATGTGACAATTCATGTAGAAAAAATCCTGAAAAATTGCAAGATTTATCCTAGTCACTGGATCACACAGAAGGCAGAAATGTCTTGTTTTTCTCAGCACACTTGCTAAGGGCTTATTAAACGGGGAGATTATAGTGTAAACAATCGTAATATCGAGTAAAATTTTGCAATTATTGGCCAGTGTAAACATGTACAATGATTGCAGGATCAACAAGAAATTACTTTGTTGTTGATCGCGATACATCGCCTCGTAAAAACAGGCATCTGCAAGTTGTTAACCCCTTCCCGCACCTTAGCGTAAATGCACGCCCAGGTGAGCAGTAACTTCGCGCACCTGGGCGTGCAGTTACGTCCGCGCTTTAACAGTTAACCGCCGCGCGGCGCTACACCGCAGCGGTGGTTAACTGTGCAGGGTGTCTGCCCTGCTCTCCCCATTTGCCGATCAGCGGCCTGTTGCCGCTGAAATCGGCAATTAACCCCTTCGATGCGGTGGTCGATTGCGATCACCACATCGAAGAGGTTTACAGCGGATCGGCAGCCCCCCACATGCATTTGCGGGAGCTGGCGATCCTTATCATGGCAACCAGAGGCCAGACAATGACCTCCGGGTTGCCATGTACGGAAGCCTCGGAGGAGCAGTCTTCGGCCGGTCCTCCTCGGCTTCCTGTCAGTGTGACAGTTACGTCACAATGACAGTTAGAACACATTACACTACGTGTGTAGTGTAATGTGTTCTAGCAGCGATCAGAGCTGCAAGTCTAAGTGTCCCCTAGTGGGACAAGTAAAAAAAGTAAAAAAAAGATAATAAAAATGTTTTTAAAAAGTGTAAAAATAAAAGTTAGAAGTGACATAAACAAAGAATGCTTTTGTTCCTATAATAAGTCTTTTATTATAGGAAAAAAATTAACACGTTAAAAAAAGTACACATATTTGGTATCACCGCATTCGTAACGACCCCAACTATAAAACTGTAATATTGTTTTTCCCGCACGGTGAACACCGCGAAAAAAATAAACGAAAAACAGTGCCCAAATCACAATTTTTTGGTTACCAACCCTCCCAAAATATACAATAAAAAGTGATCAAAAAGTCGCATGTACGCCAAAATTGTACCGATACAAACTACATCCCGTCCCGCAAAAAACAAGCACTTACACCGCTTTTTTGACTGAAAAATAAAAAAGTTATGGCTCTCAGAATACGGTGACACAAAAGATTATTTATTTTATAAATAAGTGATTTTATTGCACAAACGCTGCAAAACATAAAAAAATTATATACATCTGGTATCGCCGTAATCGTACCGACACGCAGAATAAATTAAGATGGTCATTTATAGCCCAGGGTGAAGGCCATAAAAAAACGAATAAAAAACATTGTCAGAATTGATGGTTTTTGGTCACCTTGCTTGCCAAAAAATGGAATAAAACGTGATCAAAAAATTTCTGGTACCCCAAAATGGTACGAATGAAAACTACAGATTGTCCCGCAAAGAATAAACCCTCACACAGCTCCGGTGGTGAAAAAATAAAACAGTTCTGGCTCCCAGAATATGGCGATGCAAAATGTGCAGTGTCCAAAAGCCGATAAGATCGGGTGCCATTTATCAGTGCGACACCGGCCACAAATCTGCGGATTATTATTTATTTACTGCATTATTATACCCTCTTATTATACCCTGATGTACCCCGCACAGATAACATGTATCCTGATGTACTCCGCACAGATAACATATGCCCCCACATTATAAACTGAAACACCAGTAAAACCCCAAACAGAACTACTACCAAGCTACATCTGCGCCCCAAAAGCCAAATGGTGTCCCTCCCTTCTGAGCCCTGCAGCATGCCTAAACACCAGTTTACGTCCACAGATATGGCATCACCATACCCGGGAGAACCCAGTTAATATTTTATGAGGTATTTGTCTTCAGTGGCACAAACTGGGCATAACATATAGTGCACTAAAATGGCATATGAGTGGAAAATTTTAATTTTCACTCCGCACCATGTGCTGCGCATTAACCCCTTCGCGCACCACAACATAGCATGTCTTAGTGTGGGGGGTGATGTATGGAGCGTCTCACGTGAAAAATAAAGAATTTAAAACGGCAAAATCGCTGTTTTCTTGGACACCTTGGCTCTACCTAAAAATTTAATAAAAAGTGCTCAAAAAGTTGTATGTACCAAAAAATGGTACCAATAAAAACGACCGCTCGTCCCTCAATAAATAAGCCCTCATACCGCTCTATTGACTGAAAAATAAAAAAGTTGTGGCTCTTGGAACGCGGGGAGGAAAAAACTAAAAAGGAAAATAAAAAAAATGGATCAGTCCAGAAAGGGTTAATTACGTTCTAATGAAAAACCATTTATGTCCACACGTGGGGTATTGTCGTACTCGGAAGAAATTGCTTTACAAATGTTGGGCAGCTTTTACCCCCTTTATCATTTGTGAAATTGAAAAAATGCAACATTTTAGTGGAAGAAATGTTGATATTCATTTTCACGGCCTAATTCTAATAAATCCTGCAAAAGACTTGTGGGGTCTAAATGCCCACTATATCCCTAGATAGATTCTTTAAGTGGTTCTAATTTCCACTTTTGGGGGATTTCCACTGTTTTGGTCCCTCGGGGGCTTTGCAAATGCGACATGGCACCCAAAAACCATTTTAGCTAAATTTGAGCTCCAAAAGCCAAATAGCGCTCCTTCCCTTCTAAGCCTTGCTGTGGGTCCAGAAAGCAGTTTATTACCACATATGGCATATTTACGTAATCGGGAGAAATTGTTTTACGAATGTTGGGGTGCTTTTTCTCCTTTATTCCGTGTAAAAATTAAAAATGGCCACCCTTTTTCAGAAAAAAAGTAGATTTTTACCTTTACAGAATAATTCCAATGAATTCAGCAAAACAACTGTGGGGTCAAAATGCTAACTTTACCCCTAGAAAAATTCCTTGATGAGTGTAGTTTCCAAAATGCGGTCACTTTCCGGGGGTTTCCACTATTTTGTTCCCTCCAGTGCATTTCAAACGCGACACGGCACTGAAAACTATTCCAGCAAAATCAGAATTTCAAAATCCAAATGGTGCTCCTTCCCTTCTAAGTCCTGCTGTGGGTCCAAACAGCAGTTTATTACCACATATGGGGTATTGCTATAATCAGGAGAAATTGCTTTACATATGTTGGGGTGTTTTTTCTCTTTTATTCCTTGAAAAAATTAAAAATTTCTACGTTTTTTCAGAAAAAAAGTAGATTTTCATCTTCACAAACTAATTCAAATAAATTTAGCAAAAAATCTGTGGGTTCAAAATGCTAACTATACACCTAGATAAATTCCCAGAGGGGTGTAGTTTCCAAAATGAGGTCACTTTTGGGGGTCTTTATTGTTTTGGCCCCACAAGACCTCTTCAAACCTGACATGGTACCTAAAATATATGCTAAAAAAAAGGAGGCCCCAAAATCCACTAGGTGCTCCTTTGCTTCTGAGGCCTGTATTTCAGTAAATTAGCGCACTAGGGCCACATGTGGGGTATTTCTAAAAACTTCAGAATCTGGGCAATAAATAGTAAGTTACATTTCTCGGGTAAAACCTTCTGTGGTATAGATTTTTTTTTATTACAAATGAATTTTGTAAAAAAAAAATGAAATTTGTAACTTTCACCTCTGCTTTGCTTTAATTCCTGTGAAACGCCTAAAGGGTTAATACACTTTCTGAATGCTGTTTTGAATACTTTGAGGGGTGCAGTTTTCAAAATGGGGTGATTTATGGGGACTTTCTAATATATAAGGCCCTCAAAGCCACTTCAGAACTGAACTGGTCCTTGTAAAAATCGCCTTTTGAAATTTTCTTGAAAATATGAGAAATCGATGCTAAAGTTCTAAGTCTTGTAACGATGCCAAACTAAAGTAGACATATGGGAAATGTTAGCTAGTAACTATTTTGTGTGGTATTACTATCTGTTTTACAAGCAGATACATTTAAATTTCGAAAAATGCTAATTTTTGCAAATTTTCTCCAAATCTTGGTGTTTTTTACAAATAAATATTGAATTTATCAACCAAATTTTTTCACTAACATAAAGTACAATATGTCACGAGAAAATAATCTCAGAATCGCTTGGATAGGTAAAAGCATTCCGGAGTTATTACCACATAAAGTGACACATGTCAGATTTGAAAAATCGGCTTCGTCCTGAAGGCCAAAACAGACTCAGTCCTGAAGGGGTTAATACACAAAACAGGAGGTGTAGAATTGTTGGCGAGAAAGACAAGCGATCTCAAAAGTGATCAAATTAACAAAAAAACATGTGATCATTGTTACAGATACAGTTAGGTCCAGAATTATTTGGACAGTGACACAAGTTTTAGCATTTTAGATGTTTACCAAAACATATAGAATATACAGTTAAATAATCAATATGGGCTTAAAGTGCAGACTCTCTTTAATTTGAGGATGTTTACATCCTAATTTGAACAAGGGTTTAGGAATTACAGCTCTTTAACCCCTTCCTGCGGTTGGGCGTGACTGTACGTCCAAATTCAAAGTGCTTTCCCGCACACGGGCGTACAGTCACGCCCTGCAGATAAAGCGTGCACAGGAGCTGTGCGCAATGGCTGCGATGGTTGTTACCGCCGATCGCAGCCATTTAACCCCTTCAATGCGGCTGTCTATGACGTCCGCCGCATTTAAGTGGTTGACAGAGGGAGGGAGCTCCCTCTGTACCCCCCGGGTCCCCCCCGCGATGGATCGCGGGTGGTGATGGTTGCTATGGCAACCAGGAAGCCGTTACTAGGCTTCCTGGTTGCCCAGGTACATTAGTCTATTAGGTCCTGGCCGAGGCAGGACGTAATAGGCTAATTGTCAAATGAAGAATGACAGTTACGATACACTGCACTACATAAGTAGTGCAGTGTATTGTACCGGGGATCAGAAGACCAGATCTTCATGTCCCCAGGTCAGTGTAAAAGAAAAAGTGAAAAAAGTAAAAAAAATAAAATAAAAGTTTTAACTAATAAAAACAACACTTGCCCTGTTTCCCTGTACCTGCAGTGTGGCTTTTTAAGCTGCAGCATGTCAATTTATGCTGTGGAATCGCTGCTCCTCTGTTGCGGAAATGCTGCGGTTCTGCCGCAAAAATCACAAATGAGAAAAAAAAAATATAAAAAAGTTTAGACTTTACCCCGGCCGTAGTCCTGGTGACGCGATCCTCTATTCTTAGCGCAGCCCGGCCTCCTGTCATGACGTTTCATCCCATGTTACTGCTGCAGCGGTCACATGGTCTACAGCGTCATCCCAGGAGGCGGGGCTATGTTCAGAAGAGAGAGATGCGTCACCTAAACTACGGCCGGGGCAAGTCTAAACTTTATTTTTTCCCTGCAGGATTCCCGCAACGGACATGCCTCACGAAACCTGCGCCACTATTTGGTGCGGTTTTGCTGGAGGAATTCCCTGCGGCTACCGGGGCGGATAAGCTGTGTAGAAATTCAGCATATCCGCCTAGTGTGTTCCTACCCTTATGATGCGCTCCTGGAGCTGCTGCCTGTCTCTAAATAGCCAGTTGGTCCAGTAGAATTTGGAATAATTTTTTTTTGTGAACCAGCTTAAAAAAATACAAAACTTTTGTGTTAGGCTTTGTTCACAGCTGCGTTGGAGGCTCCGTTGCAGATCTGACAGAGAATACCGGATACTATTGTGTTCGTTAAAACAACCGACACCCCAACGGAAATCCGACAAAACCCATTAAAGTCAATGGGTTTCGTTGGCGGCAGGTGTTGTCTGTTGTGCAGCGGAACAGGGGCTTCTTATTTTTCCTTTGCTCTGCTCTGACAGAGGAGAATAACGCAAAGCTGAACGCAGGTGTGAACCCAGCCTAACATTTTGGGCATTTTGAGTAAAACAAAACTTGCACTCCCATGCAGGCGGAGCTTGTACGGAGCGGCGGTAAAGCATGTTTCAAGCTGTTTCAAGTTGTTTCCGTCATTCCCATACACTTTGAATGAAATGGAAGCATGCACGCTTGACCGCCGCTCAATTCAATCTCCCCCTCACTGTGGGGGGTGCAGTGAGGTGGATCTGGAGGTTTGGGACCCTCGTTCTTATGAACACAAAAAAAGCAACAATTAAACTGTAAAATTATTGTTAACCCACCTGCTGGCCTCACTTTCTTGCTTGCCGCTCCGTTCCCTCGTTCTGGTCCCAGTTGTCCGGGATCCAAGATGGCTGCTACTGTCTCAGTCTTGTATATAGAAAGCGTTGCCTGCCAGTCTGAGACATGCCCCCCACCACATTCACTGCTCTCAGAATCTCTATGTCCATCTCTTCTGACACGTCTGGCTTCTTGAAAGGGGTTCAGTCTGCAGCAACATCCTCACTGACAGCGCCAGAGTTGGCATGAATCATCTTCTGTATGTAAGTATATCACATTGTATGCTTGTAACGGTCTTATATGTTTTATTGTCTGTGTTTTTTTACAGGTTTCAGTATCTTGGACTACGTAAGATCGTCGTAGGATAGAATTTTTACCAATAAAATGATCAAGAGCGCTGTAGGGGGGGCGCAGTTTATTTCAATAAAGGATTTTTTATACATTTTTCCACTGTATAACAGAACTAGTAATCGAGGTGTCTGACTAATACCTCTCCATTACAATTGCTAGGGTTTTGCGTCAGCCAGAAGTGTGCTATGTCCACTTTTGGCTGACACCAACCCCTTTTCCCCAGTACCTAACGCACCAGGGGTACTGGGAAGAGCCGAGGACTATTGGGTGCTCCTGAGACGGCCAGAGGCTGTTGTTTTTAGGATGGGAGGGAACCAATAGCCATGGACCTTCCCATCCTGAGAATTTCAAACTGTGGTTGTTGGTTTTTCTTGGCTGGATAAAGCAATAGGAGGACCCCACATGTTTTTTTGTTTAATCATTTATATTTTTTTAAGAAAAGCATTACCCTATGCTATAAATACAAAAATATATATTAAAAAAAAAAAACATGGAGAAAATCAATAGCTGCAGTCTGATTATCCGGATGGGAAGCTCCATGGCTATTGGTCCCCTCCCATCCTAAAAACACCAGCCTCCGGCTGCCCATTACGTTGGTTGGGCCGCTCCTGATGGTTCTCGCCTCTTCCCAGTACCCCTGGTGCGTTGGGTACTGACTTAATTGGAGGGATTAGTGTCAGCCAAAGGTGGACATAACACATCACTGACTGATACCAAGCCCTAGCAATTGTAATCGAGAGGTGTCAGTCGGACACATCGATTACTAGTTCTTTTACACAGTTCAAAAAAATATAAAAAATACTTTATTGAAATAAACTGCCCCCCCCTACAGCCCGCTTTGACCATTTTATTGGTAAAAATTCGATCCCACGACAATCCAACGTAGTCCAAGACACGGAAACCTTTAAAAAAACAGACAATAAAACATATAAGACTGTTACAAGCATACAATGTGATATACTTAAAGAGTCTCTGTCACCACATTATAAGTGCCCTATCTCTTACATAATCTGATCGGCGCTGTAATGTAGGTAACAGTGTTTTTTATTTTGAAAAACAATCATTTTTGACCAAGTTATGAACAATTTTAGATTTATGCCAATTAGTTTCTTAATAGACAACTGGGTGCTTTTTAACTTTTTACCAACTGGGCGTTGTACAGTGAAGTGTATGACGCTGACCAATCAGTGACTAATCAGCGTCATACACTTCTCATCGTTCCAGCCCAGCTTCTTTCACTGCACAGCGTGACCTCGCGAGATCATGCTGTGCTGTCACATACTCCCACATTAACTTTACCAAAGTGTCTTGAGAGTGAATAGACATCACCTCCAGCCAGGATGTGATGTCTATTCACGCTGCCACAACTTCGGTAAAGTTTCTGTGGGACTTACAGCACAGCGTGATCTCGCGAGGTCACGCTGTGCAGTGAAAGAATCTGGGCTAGAACGATGAGAAGTGTATGACGCTGATTGGTCACTGATTGGTCAGCGTCATACACTTCTCTGTACAACGCCCAGTTGGTAAAAAGTTAAAAAGCGCCCAGTTGTCTATTAAGAAACTAATTAGCATAAATTTAAAATTGTTCATAAAATGATAGTTATTCAAAATAAAAACCACTGTTGTATCTACATCACAGCGCTGATCAGAATATGTAGGAGATAGGGCACTTATAATGTGGTGACAGAGCCTCTTTAAATACAGAAGATGATTCATGCCAACCCTGGCGCTGTCAATGAGGATGTTGCTGCAGCCGGGACCCCTGTCAAGAAGCCAGCAGGACAAGTGTCAGAAGAGATGGACACAGCGCTGACATCATCGGTGCTTGTCCTTTTGAGAGCAGTGAAGAAGGTTCATGTCTCAGATTTGCAGGTAATGCTTTCTATATACAAGTCTGAGACAGCACCAGCCAACTTGGATTCTGGAAAACGGGGACCGGAATGCGTAAGCAGAACAGAAGCAAGTGAGGCCAGCAGGTAAGTTATCAATAATTTTGCAGTATTTAATTTGTTGTTTTTTTTGGACTGAATGGTTGCTTTTTAACCAGTAAGCATCAGCTCCAGTGTGCGTCTGGCTGGGGTGTATTTACGTTGCTGAGCAGTCTCATGCTGCAATCTAGCACATCTTGACGTCACGCTCAACGTCATAAGCGTTAACCCTAAAGTTTAAAACTCTGTAGAACTAATGACGAAGCTCTTTATATATAATTTATATATATTTATTTTTTCTTTCACGTAATAATTTTTATTATTTCTAAAAGTCCAAAGCGATGAAGAGCAATCCCAGCGACACCAACTGCTGTGTCTGGATAGGGCAGAGGGAGCGGCTCAGCTTCAGTGTGTGGTAAGCACTTGTGAGCTTGTTGCCCCCCTGCTGAAGAGAAGAGAAGACTGCAAAGGTAAGTGTAAAATGAATAATTGGGTTACATAGAGAATTAGAATATTTACACACAGGGGTGTAACTACATTATGCTGGGCCCCATGCCACACTTTTGAATAGCCTTGTCCACCTTAAGCATGGACCCCAGAACCAACATAAAAATATAAAAAAAATATTACCCCCCACTACTCGCTCCTCTTGCCTTCATGGCCTGGTACACAAGGCCCACTACCACATCTGGCCGGGCAGCATTAGTAAATTATATGAGACGCAGCACACACCATCCTAACGCTTCGTTAAATACGAGGATCCGGTTTTAAGTGGGGCTCGCCCATTCCAGGTCGACCCAGCCCCCTGTGACCGCAATTGTTATGCCACTGTTTTAACACCCTTTTTTTCCTCTGCTCTTATGCATCTATTTTTGATCATAGATGGGGTTTTAAGATTGTACCAAAACAAATCCTGTATCTGCTATTTTGTTTATGTGAACCTGTCGGCCTGT
Source organism: Rhinoderma darwinii (assembly GCF_050947455.1). NCBI lineage: Eukaryota > Metazoa > Chordata > Amphibia > Anura > Rhinodermatidae > Rhinoderma > Rhinoderma darwinii. Next base: position 369,095,776 of record NC_134688.1, read on the forward strand.
TAATGTTGCCCTAACTGCGGGCAGTATGATATAGTGACAGGTGCACTGATTAAATGAAGCTATGTGTTACTCTAAAGTGCCGCGTCATATAAGAGAAGTCACAGCTTTAGCACTGGCTTGTGTCCATTGTTAGGGCAGCATGAGTGTGCTAAAAGGTTCCTTTTAAAGGGGCTTTCCAATCCCTAAAAATTGATGGCCTAGTCTCAGGATAGGCCATCAACAGTTTATGGGTCGGTCCGAGCGCTGCTTCCTCTTCATTTCTACCTGCTCACTGTGAATCGTCGACATGGATGTAGCGGCGATTCACAGTATTGCAGCCTTCTCACAATGAAGTGAATGTGAGAAGGCTGCAATACTCTGAACTGCACTACATCTGTGTGAACGATTCTCAGAGAGCAAGTAGAAATGAAGGGGTAGCATGATATAGTGCTGGACGGAGTACCGTTAACCGGTGGTGCCACGGTAGGGGGGCCCAGACAATTTAGCTGTATGGGGCCCTGAAATTCATCATGGCGGCCCTGAGTAGGGGTATCAGTATCTAAGTCTACCATAAAGAGAAGACTTCATGAGAGCAAATACAGAGGATTCACCACAAGGTGCAAATAATTAATCAGCTCGTTTATCAACTGATCGTTGCTCTGTATACACACAGGGCAATGAACGGGAACGAGCTTTCATATGTACGCACATTTGTCAGATTATTGGCCCGTGTAAAAGGGCCTTTAGTCATTTCATTATCATTAGAGGGGGGTGAGTTAATGACAAGTATATTGAACTGCTGAAGACCTAGAAAGGTCGTTGCTAGGGTGTTAAAAGATCAAGACACAAGCCCCAAAGCATTTCTCGCCCCCCCCAAAAAAGATATTTAATACATATATATATATACATATATATATATATATATATATATATATATATATATATATATATATATATATGTGTATATATATATATATATATATATATATATATATATATATATATATATATATATATATTGATAAGGAAATCCTAAACAAACTCCCAAAATTTAGAATTTTGAGGCAGATTTTGCCCTGCCTGCACTTTCTTTGCTGCATTCTCTACCTCCCATTGATTTCAATGGGAGGTCAGAGACAGAACCACGGGAAGACAGAGCATGTCACTTATTGTTCCTGCGAGCGGGGAAAAGCCGCTCCGCATCCAACTGAAATCAATGGGAGGCGATTGCTGATGTTTTCTGGCGCGATTTCCGATGTGGTTTCCGCATCAAAAACAGTGCCAAAAAACTCTTTGTGATCTAGCCCTAAAACAGAAAACCTAAAGATTGACTTTTAGATTAATCTTTAACCCCTTCCTGCCGCAGCCATTATTCAGATTTTCATTTTCGTTTTTTCCTCCGTACCTTCCAAAAGCCATAACTTTTTTTATTTTTCCGTTTATATAGTCCTATGAGGGCTTGATTTTTGTGGGATAAGTTGTAGTTTTGTGTAGCACCATTTATTGTGCCATATAATGTACTAGGAAACGGGAAAAAAATATTTGTGGGGTAGAAAATGAAAAGAACAGCAATTCCTCCGTTGTTTTTTGTGCTTCGTTTTTACGGAATTCACTGTGACATTAAAACAATTAAAACTTTATTCTGTGGGTCAATATGATTACGGCGATACCAAATATATATCGTTTTTTTTTATATTTTACTACTTTTACAAGTAAAAACCTAAGTGTAAAAAATAAAATATATTTTGTGTTGCCAAATTCTGAGAGCTATAACTTTTTTATTTTTCCGTCGATTAAGTGGTATGAGGGCTTATTGTTTGCGGGATAAGCTGTAGGTTTTAATAATACAATTTTGGGGTACATGCGACGCTTTTATCACTTGTTATTTCATTTTGTGTCGGAGATGAGGTGACCAAAAAATAGCGATTCTGGCGTTTACAATTTTTTCCCCGTGCTGGTTAAATAATAGATATATTGTAATAGTTCAGACTTTTACGGATGCGGCGATACTAATTATATTTATTTATTCTTTCTTACTACTCTCTAGGGGTAAAATGGAAAAAGGGGAGTTTTTTGAACTTTAAATTTAAATATTTTTTTTTACATAATACTTTTTTTATTAGTCTCCCTATGGGACTTCAACCAGCGATCGTTAGGTTGCTTGCACTATATACAGCAATACTAATGCATTGCAGTATATCGTGATTCTGACAGGCTTCTATTAAGCCCTGCCAGTGGCAGGGTTTAATAGGAGCACAAAGGTGGCGGACCTGGGGGACCACCATCCCGCGCAATCCCGCTCGTTACTCTGAAGTGTCGGCTGTAACATACAGCCGACACCGGCATCGCATGGAGCGGGTTCACTCCGTGAGCCCGTTCCATACTTCCCCTACGCGACTTTGGCGTATGGATACGTAATAGTAATTATTAACCTCCGAGTCATAAGACTTCTATGGCACCCTACTTTTCTTCCTTATGTCTCCTCATTTGGAGACATACAGAGGTTTTATCTGTCAGATTCTGTATGAATCCAAAAGAAAAGATATGTGGCATGATCCATTGGATGCCATTTCATGAAGCTATTCTCCCCTGGAATCCGTAACATGATGCTGAATGGAGTCATGAGATAAGTACAGCATAAAATAATGGTACAGTATGGGGTTTTTAATTGTTCTTAATTGTTCTTAAATGATGAAATGGAGGGAGTATTAGATCTCCAACTTGGGTGAGGGACTTGCTATGGCCGCATCCTTGGCCACTTACTCCCTCTCTCGCCACCACTTATATACCTATCTCTAGCACACTCTGACTCCCAACCGCCACTGTGCCTCTACACCCTCAACGATGCTTACAGCCATCTCCGCCGCTGCTGTCCTCCAGCTCCCCTGTTGGCCACTAGGGTGCTTAGGTGCTGACCTTTCCTATTTTAAAAGGCAAATGTGGGCCAGTCCACCCTTTCCTGGGTAAGAAAGGTACACTCCCCCTCTTCTCAATGCCTGAACAATTAGTTTTCAAAGTCTAGCTTGCTAGTACAGCTCTTCTGTCTATTTTATTGGATTATCTGTCGCTGACCCTGCTTGAACGTGATCTTTTCCTGTCTGCCGCCTGACAATTTGCATGTTTACCGTGACGACTGTCTGCCGCCTGCCCTGACCTCTGGCTCTGCAAAGTGTAAGTGAATGCACCTGCCCTGATCTTCGCTAGTTCAAACCCTGCACCTATTCTTCTGTTATTACATCTTGCCTTTCGACGTCAGTCATTGCCAATGGAGACTACTCTGGGGATAGCGACCTGGGGATTCTAGCCAAGTCCACATCTTCATATGAAGGTTAAAGTATGAATACCTAGCAATCCCTTAGACTCCGCTTCCCAATTTAGCTCCACGCCAAATCCGTTGGCAACACAGAGGGTCCACACCATCCTCTGTTGGCCCACTGACAGTCACTAGTCTCTAGAGGCCCTCTGACAGGACTACAGGGGAGACATAATCTGAATTGGGTTGCTAATATTTTTTTTATACCATATATGTATACACTTTTCTATATTTTACACCCATTTGCAGTTTGCCATTTTGGCAGAATAATTTAGCTTTTATAATATGTATTTTATTTTTATAGAACATATATAGCTTTTATTTTTACACTTGTAATTTATTTCGGCTGTACACATATCGGTTTCTTTTTTCCTCCTTTTAAAACCCTTATTTACACTGTAGGTAAATTTGTATATTAATTGTAGTGAACATGCTTATGACATGCACTTATGCAAAACAGGTACCAGCTGTGAGCCTTTTGGTATGATGACAATTTGTATTAATTTGTTACTTTATTATTCATTAAAATATGTAGTTGTGCTTTGATTTTATGTATTATTACATATCTTACTATATTATTTTCATCACGTTGCATATTTAACATGTATATTTTTTTTATTTTTCACTATATATTTATAGATTCTTGCAACGGGACCTGTATGCTGGTCAGTACATTATGTGTATTACTTTTTTGCCACATGTTTAGTACTCTACTTCAGATATTTTGATTTGGAGATTCTTTTTGATCCTTTAGGGCCTGTGCCCCCATACTTATTATGTATTTTTGATATTTATTTTTGCTGCAACAAAGTATGACTCTTTTATTGATGAACCTGGTAGCTATTTCTAAATTTTTTTTGTGTTGATTATGTATCTTTGAAGCAACTGTCCAGTCATTTTGGGCCCTCACAGTATAAATTAGTCAATGGTGGGGTTATTAAAAACTATAAAAAAAAAACTCAACGAACCTACATACCCCACAATTTTTCTTCCAACAAAGTGTTTTCTGGTATTATTATGCTATTTGCAATAAAATTTGCAACTTTTCACTCTTCGAAAAAGTGAAGAGGAAGTTGGTGCGGTTAGTCAGAGGACACCACAGTCAGTCGGACAGCTTTGCTATAATTTATGCCAGAAACTGGCATAAAATACAGCACAATTTTACGCCTAGCAGGCATAGATTTAAAATTTCTGTCTTTAGGACAGCCAAAGATGCGCCAAAAATAATTTTGGTGCATTTTACTTCTTTCTGTTCTGTTTAAGGTTGGTGTACGAAACGCCAATCTTAGTAAATCTAACCATCAAACTATTGCCTCCCCCATGTTTCCGGTAGTCTGAAAGTCATGGCAACCACTAGTGCAGTATTATAAGAGAAAGGATGTCAGGACTGAATAAAGCTATTCAGTTCTGACATTGTTTTTAAAGTGATTGTCTGACCAGAGTTTAGGAGTAATCAATGTATTTTGATGTATTAGTGGCAGGACATTACAGGTCTAATATTTATACAGGGCTACAAAACTTGTAATGACTTTTAAAGGGAAACTGTCACTAGGTTTGGAACCACTAAACCACCAGAATGTGACTATGTACCTGAGGTTTAGTGGTCCAAACCAGCCCAAGTGGAAATAGCTTGCAAGCTAATGAGATCAGTCTGGAAGTAGTATTGAGCCCATGCACATAGCTCGCATGAAGCCGAAGGCAGTACACTGCACATGCGCAGTGAAGTGATGTGCACTGTCCTCTGCTTCATGTGCACAATGTGCCCAATACAGCCGGACACTTCCGGTTTTGACATTTGCAGGTTTGCAAAACCTAAGTTGCAAAAGAGCATGCTGGTGGTTTAGTGGCTCCAACCCTACTGACAGGTTTACTTTAAGCACCAAAAGCAAGGGATGTCTGAATTTGAAATAGTAGAATTTAGGCAATGGTTACCATAGCAGATGAATAAAGAGTAAGAGATAATCAACCCCACCTTCACTCTTCATTAAATGCATGAAAGGCTCATTGATGTTTCTGTGTTGAGCAGTATTTCAATTAATATTTACTGAAAGAAAGTCATAATATGAATTATTTAATGAGAAATCCCCTAGTCTGCTATCAATATGTTCTGAAAATGTGTAGACTTGAACCATCTAAAGTGTGTTGTGCAGGTTACATTGACGTTTAAAACCACACAATCAGGCTGGATTCACACGAGCGTGTGGTTTTTGCGCGCATAATAAACGCAACATTTTGCGTGCGTTGCAGTTGCGTGTGGCATGCGTTATGGCTGCGTTTCTGCGTTTTTTACGCGCGTATATCATGCGTTTTTTACGCGCGTTAAAGAAACGGAGGGTGGAGTAATGGAGAGGGCAGCCTACAAAAAGGCACCCTTCTCAAACACCTGCTTGATGTGAGCACATGTTCTCATCCTTTTTGCACCTTGCAAACTACTTTTGGTCGTTTACTGTGTTTCTTGGCTTGTTTGCGTCTAAAAAGCGAAATTATGCTATTGACTCCGCTGGGCCGTGTGCTGCTATCGTGGATGGTTTCTCGGAGATTTGGCGAGCGCCGACCCATGCTCCAGGAGGGAACCCGGAGAAGAGGGAGGATTTGGGTTCATCCTCTTGTGGCACAGCGCACCTCCAAAGGCCACTTTCATACTCTCTATGATGACCTCCGCCTTCACCCAGATAAATTTAGGTAGTTTTGCCGCATGTCTGTGGCCACGTTTGATATTCTGCTGGACCTGATTCGTCCAGGGATCACCTACCAGGACACAAACATGCGGCACTGCATTTCCCCCGAGGAGCGACTCCTTGTGACGTTGAGGTATGTATGTTTTATACAATTCCAGCTTACAGGATGGTGTGTGGGTGTCATGTCCTACATAAAGTGTCTTTTTGTTTGTGTGTTTTTTTCTCACCCATGTAGATTTCTTGCTACAGGAAATAGCTACCATTCCTTACAATTCGAATTCCTTCTGGGAGTGAGCACAATTTCTGGCATTGTAACAGGCACCTGTGGCAGAGATTAAAGCCCACAGTGATGCCTTAGCCCACGACAGAGCACTGGCTTACTATTTTGGAAGATTTTCTGGCCTCCACCCAATTTCCTAATTGTATTGGTGTCCTAGACGGGAAGCACATTCGTGTGAAGAAGTCCCCCACTCTGGCTCAAGATACTATAATTACAAACAGTATTTTTCCATAGTCTTGTTGGCCTTGGCCGACAGTAATTATTGTTTTACCATTGTACACATTGGGTCATATGGAATCTCTGCTGATGCCTGCATATTTCACTCATCCCGAATGGGCCATCGTCTTATGGCTAATCAACTTTCTGTGCCGGTACCGAGCATCCTGCCTGGCTCGCGAGGATCACCAGTCCCATATGTCATCATTGCAGATGAGGGTTTTGGCCTCACAAGCCAAGTAATGCGTCCAATTGCAAGAAGGGGCTTGGATGACCGTCGGCGCATCTTCAATTACCGGCTAAGCCGAGCTCGTAGATTTGTTGAATGTGCATTTGGCATTATGACAACCAAATGGCGGGTGTTTCTCACAACAATGCAACTGACGCCGCAAAATGTGACCCGTGTCATACAAGCGTCTGTCGTTCTTCATAACTTTTGCCGCATACATGACGCAGGTTTTGATGCTGAATATATTAGAAGAAATGCTACCACATCAACCATTCCGGCCCAAGTTCCACTAGGAAGGGCACAAACATCTGGTATCTGAGTGTGCAACATATTTGCAGAATATTTTGACAGCCCCGATGGAGCACTGCCATGGCAGGACGATTCTCTGTGAAGAGTGGCTTCGTGGAGATTAGTGCCACAATGTATCATTTGTCAGGGAAAAGTTAGTAATTTAAGGTGGGGAGTTTACTATTAGGGACTCGCAAGACATGAGGACCCTTGACGTGGGTTGCGAGCTTATATCTTTTGTGGTTTCGCCACATAGCACTGCAAGGCGGCAGAGAATACTTTTTGGAGTTGAGCAAAACCGCTAAAGATACACTAATACCTCAATTATGGCATGCAACTATCTTGGGGCCTGGCCTGAATGTTCCGACATTACCTAAAAGACCTGTTTTTGAACGTTTGTTGGACCACATAGATGTAGACAAACACACACACTTTTCTTGCTAAACAAAACCACACTTTATTGTATAATGTGTGTACTAAACATTATATATAACAGAGCTCAAAATAATAACACATAAACGCACCAACATGATGCACAATCCACATAAATTTTCGAGCTTTTGGCCAAAAATCCAACCAAAACCTATTCTGCCGACACAGCATTACAACTCCTGATATCGGCGGGATGGGGAGTTATAGCTGCCCATTTCAGCACCACTATGCTGTCCATGGGCCTGCAGAGGATGTTCCTCAACAGCATAGTGGTGCTGATGCTGAGTGTGGTACCCTGCAGGTGGGCCATGGGCAAAGGTTTCCAGGGGTCTGCTGTATGGTGGTAAAGGCCGGTCCCGCACCGGCACATGACCTGGTGACATTCTGGTCACCATTGAGCGCTGGTACTGTTGGCGTGGCAAGGGGGTGGCAGGCTGGGAAGGGCCAGGTGCAGTGTAGGGCACCGATGGCTCAGGCAATCCACGCCAATGCTCAATTGCCTGGAAGCACTGGCGTGGATTGTTAGGAGGTGTGGCAGAGTCTATTAGGCCGAGGATGGAGCCTTGGACGCGCGCCATCCGGTGCTCGGGTACTCGCCTGAGTAGCGGTGCAAGGCTGCGGCAAAAGGAGTCACAGGCGTCCTCCTCGGCGCAGCGGCGCAGGTACTCCAGTACCCTGGAGTCCACGTGGGCACCTGCCAAACCAACGTGGCTGCGCCTGGCTGGTGGCGTCTTTGGATTTGCTCCGTCCCGTGGCAGCTGGGGTTGGCTGAACGCCTGTGTGGCTGGTTGTGGTGCAGTCGCCTCTGGGGTTAAGGGCAGCACGGGATGGTGTTCTTAGGCCGCCTGCGACTCTTCATGCCCAGCCTCCTCTTCGGTGTCGAGGAGATTGTCACTGCATCTGTCAGAAACATTTTCCGTTATTCCTTACATTGCCACAAGGGACAAACAACCTGTTTTGGTTGAATGACATGTGAACACACACATTTCTTCAAGGTACAGTCAGTACTTACGAGCGCATCTCCATAATGTCCTTGAGGAACATCAGCTGCTGTGTGTATATGTATTTGCGCTTCTTTGTGGCTCCGTCCCCACTTCGCCCTCTGGCGCCATATTCCCGCCGGAATTAATCCCGACAGCTCCTCCAGCGGGTTTTGACATCATCAACTGTACATAGGAACAACAACAAAAAATGGGTATGTCACCAAGTGACATCACCGTAATCGTCACTTGTTCGAAACGTTGGCATTCCTTACACACCACAATACATTATACACCAGCTCAATGATGCTGTGACACACCTGCTACCTTGCACAGTTGGAACATGTTAACACAAGGATACACTACAGCATGTGTGTTTGACATGGCATATATAAAGCAATGTACTTACCAATGCTCTTTCGGTCTCGGGTGCTGCCTTTAGCCCACTCCTGGCCGAATAGGGTCTGCGCCACCTCATCCCAAGCAACCTCCTTGCCCGTGCGATCGTGGTAGGCCTCTACCCACGTGTCCCACAACTGTGGCCTCGACGGGACCAGGCAGATCAGCTTCTCCATATCACAAGCACGCGGCATTGCAGCAGTTGTCGGTTTCACTATCCAGCAAGTGCCCAACAAGTGAAAAACAACTTCCTGGTTTGTGCTTGTTTGGACACGTTTTCTCAACTCATTTACATAGACTTAACAAGTCTTGTGTGAAAAGCACAGTTCACACGGAAGTGCTTCCGTGTGGCATGCATGGTTTTCACGCACCCATTGACTTCAATGGGTGCGTGATGCGTGAAAAACGCCCAAAGAACTGACATGTCGTGACTTTTACGCAACGGACCAACGCTGCGTAAAAATCACGCACATGTCTGTACGGCCCCATAGACTAATATAGGTCTGTGCGACGCGCGTGAAAATCACGCGCGTTTCACGGACGTATTTCCCGTTCGTCTGAATAAGCCCTCAATGTAAGAAATGAAAATTACTTAGAAATATATATTGGCTTCTTCACTCAGGTAATGTATAAAAGATACATCCACTGGCAGAAGAGCACAAGGGGCAAAGAAACTTTAAAAAATAGTTAAAGGATTATTCCCATCTTAGACGTTTATAGCATATCCATGGAATATGCCATAAATGTCTGATAGATGCTGGTCCCAGCTCTGGACCTCCACATAATCATGTAATCAATAACACAGTTTGCATATAGCATACAATACGGTGTTATGAAATGTTTCATTAATTCCCTACATCTGGGTATTGTCCTGCCCTGTACGTAGTCTTAAAATTCATGTGTAATATGTAAACTCAATATTCAAACAGAATACAGCAGTGGTTTGCTATCTGTGGCTCTCCGTTAACCTTACCAGAGACTTATATCACATGATAGGAGTTTGAGTTTCATAAAAAGTTGGAGGGCCACAGGTTGCCAAACCCTCAGTACAACATTGCACTGTACAGTATACTTCTTAATTCCCAACATTGCTCCTACCTCTTTCTCAGTTCCACAGCATGGCCCCCCACTCCTTCACAGTTCCTAGCATGGCTCCATTGTTTTCTCAGTCCCACAACATTAGCACCCCACTCCTTCTCAGTCCCCAGCCTAGCTCCACTCTCTTTTTCAGTCCCCAGCATGGCTCCACTCTCTTCAGCCCCCAGCAGGGTTCCACTGTTGGCCCCTAGAATAACAACCTTATAATTTTCAGTCTCTAGAATGACTCCACCAACTTGTCAACCTCTAGCAGAGCTCCCCTAGCCTTCTCAATCCCCTGCATGTTTCCCCTATCACCAGTCCTTTGAATACCTTCCTTCTACTTCTCATTCTACCCAGTATGGCTAACTTGTTTGCCTCCAAACAATGGCCTCTTCCTCAACAGGTAGTGACAGGCTGTGCTGCAGCTTAATGCATGGGGTGAGCTCTGTTAACATGCAGAATGACGTCAGCTGCGCACTAAGCTTGACACCTCCCTTCTTCTGGCTCCCTCCAGAAGGCGGCACCTTGCTCCCACCTGTGCTGCATTCAATCAGAGGATACATGCATGCTAGAAAGAAATTCAAAGCTTGGCAGCTCCATCCTATCCTCTAATAGGACTCGCTGCATTTCATATCATCGAATGCAGCAGCAAGTAGAAGGAACAAGTATGTGACGCAAGCAGTTTTTACAATGTGGATCCCAGCAAAAGACTATAAATGTATCGTTTTAGGGTTATTTTATTTGGGCCTGTATAGCAATATTATTTGGGCACGGTACAACAATATTATTTGGGAACTACATATTGTTATAATATGACCACTTTATTGCACTATTAAATAGGCAATAACAGTAATTAAGATTCTTATGGAAGCATTATGTAGGCTCTACATAGGAGAACATTATATCTATATACAGTTATGTCCCGAATTAATTTGACAATGACACAAGTTTTGGCATTTTAGTTATTTACCAAAACATATTGAATATACAGTTATATAATCAATATTCGCTTAAGGTGCAGACTCTCAGCTTCAATTTTAGGGTATTCACATCCTAATTTGAGGAAGGGTTTAGGAATTACAGCTCTTTAATATGTAGCTGCCTCTTTTTCAAGGGACCAAAGGTAATTGGAAATTTATCTCAAAAGCTATTTAATGGGCTGCATGGGCTATTCCTTCATTAATCCATCACCAATTAAGCAGGTAAAAGGTCTGGAGCTGATCCCAGGTGTGGCATTTGCATTTGGAAGCTGTTGCTGTGAACCCAGAGCATGAGGTCAAAGTAGCTCTCAATGCAAGTAAAACAGACCATCGTTAGGCTGAAAAAAAAATGAAGAAATCCATGAGAGAGATAGCACAAATGTTAGGAGTGGCCAAATCAACAGTTTGGTACATTCTTGAAAAAAAAGAGTGTGATCTCGTGAACTCCAAAAGACCTGGACGTCCACGGAAGACAACAGTGGTGGATGATCACAGAATCCTTTCCATGGTGAAGAAAAACCCCTTCACAACATCTACCCAAGTGAAGAACACTCTCCTGGAAGTAGGTGTATCAGTATCTAAGTCTACCATAAAAAGAAGACTTCATGAGAGCAAATACAGAGGGTTCACCACAAGGTGAAAACCATTAATCAGCCTCAAAAATAGAAAGGCCAGATTAGACTTTGCCAAACAACATGTAAAGAAGCCAGCTCAGTTCTGGAACAGCATTCTTTGGACAGATGAAACTAAAATAAACCTGTACCAGAATGATGGGAGGAAGAAAGTATGGAAAAGGCTTGGAACGGCTCATTATTCAAAGCATACCACATCCTCTGTAAAACATGGTGGAGGCAGTGTGATGGCATGGGCATGCATGGCTGCCAAAGGCACTGGGTCACTAGTGTTTATTGATGATGTGACTGTAGACAGAAGCAGCCGATGAATTCTGAAGTGTTCAGGGATATACTTTCTGCTCAGATTCAACCAAATGCAGCAAGGTTGGTTGGAGAGGCCCATTTCCAGCAACCATCACTCCAGTGTTCTAATGGTACATTGTGTTTGCTAACTGTGTTAGAAGACTAATGGATGATTAGAAAACACTTGAAAACCCTTGTGCAATTATGTTAGCACCGCTGTAAACAGTTTTGCTGTTTAGAGGAGCTAGAAAACTGACCTTCCTTTGAGCTAGTTGAGAATCTGGAGCATTACATTTGTGGGTTTGATTAAACTCTCAAAATGGCTAGAAAAAGAGAGCTTTCATGTGAAACTCGACAGTCTATTCTTGTTCTTAGAAATGAAGGCTATTCCATGCGAGAAATTGCCAAGAAACTGAAGATTTCCTACAACAGAGTGTACTACTCCCTTCAGAGGACAGCACAAACAGGCTCTAACCAGAGTAGAAAGAGAAGTGGGAGGCCCCGCTGCACAACTGAGCAACAAGACAAGTACATTAGAGTCTCTAGTTTGAGAAATAGACGCCTCACAGGTCCTCAACTGGCAGCTTCATTAAATAGTACCCGCAAAACGTCAGTGTCAACGTCTACAGTGAAGAGGCGACTCCAGGATGCTGGCCTTCAGGGCAGAGTGGCAAAGAAAAAGCCATATCTGAGACTAGCTAATAAAAGGAAAAGATTAATATGGGCAAATGCACACAGACATTGGACAGAGGAAGATTGGAAAAAAGTGTTATGGACAGACGACTCGAAGTTTGAGGTGTTTGGATCACACAGAAGAACATTTGTGAGACACAAAACAAACAAAAAGATGCTGGAAGAGTGCCTGACGCCATCTGTCAAGCATGGTGGAGGTAATGTGATGGTCTGGGGTTGCTTTGATGCTGGTAAAGTGGGAGATTTGTACAAGGTAAAAGGGATTTTGAATAAGGAAGGCTATCACTCCATTTTGCAACGCCATGCCATACCCTGTGGACAGCGCTTGATTGGAGCCAATTTCATCCTACAACAAGACAATGACCCAAAGCACACCTACAAATTATGCAAGAACTATTTAGGGAAGAAGAAGGCAGCTGATTACCTCAGCAAATTAACAGCTAGAAAGGTCTGCAATGCTGTAATTGCTGCAAATGGAGCATTCTTTGACGAAAGCAAAGTTTGAAGGAGAAAATTATTATTTGAAATAAAAATCATTATTTCTAACCTTGTCAATGTCTTGGCTCTATCTTCTAGTCATTTCAACTCATTTGATAAATATAAGTGTGAGTTTTCATGGAAAACACAAAATTGTCTGGGTGACCCAAACTTTTGAACGGTAGTGTATATATATATATATATACTTTTTATATATATATATATATATATATATATATATATATATATATCTAGTGTGTGGAACTGAAATGTTGCACCAGGGCTATTGAAAGCTCTACTTTTTTCACCCATTCGGGAGTGCTGCCTATTTTGTATATTTTTATATCTAATCAGGGAAGGCGGTCGAGTCCCTGGGGCGTGCACCCACCCGCTATCACCAGTTCTACTAGACTGTGGACTATTTTATATATATATATATATATATATATATATATATATATATATATATATATAAATCTACATTATTTCAAAGAAAATGTAGGTTAAGCTAATTTTTTCTAATTTCCACAAGGACTAAAGGAGAAAATGCACGACTACATTTGTAAAGCAATTTCTCCAGAGTAAAACAATACCCCGCATGTTGGACACACGGCAGGGCTTAGAAGGGAAAAGAGCGCCACTTGGCTTTTGGAGCTCAAATTTAGCAGAAATTGTTTGCGGAGGCCATGTCACATTTGCAAAGCCCCTAAGGGACCAAAACAGTTAAAATGCCAAAAAAGTGACTCCAGTTAGGAAACTACACCCCTTGAAGAATCCATCTAGGGGTATAGTGAGCATTTTGAACCCACAGGGGTTTCATAGATTTTATTAGAATTGGGCAGTGAAGATAAAAAAAATCCTTTTTTTCCAATAAGACGTAGCTTTAGCTCAAAATTTGTCATTTTCTCAACAAATAAAGGAATAAAAGAACCCCATATTTGTAAAGCAACCTCTCTGGAGTACGGCAATACCCCATTTGTGGTCATAAACTGCTGTTCAGGCACACGGCAAGGATCAGAAGGGAAGGAGTGCCATTTGGCTTTTGGAGCACAGATTTTGCTGGATTGGTTTCTTGACACCATGTAACATTTGCAAAGCTCCTAAGGTACCAGTACAGTGGAAACTCCCCAAAAGCGACTCGATTCACGAAACTATACCCCTTGAGGAATTCATCTAGGGGTGTAGTGAGCATTTTGACGCCACAGCTGCTCCATAGATTTTATTAGAATTGGGCAGTGAAAATTAAAAAAATCCTTTTTCTTCAATAAGATGTAGTTTTAGCTGAAAATTTTTCATTTTCTCAACAAATAAATGGAAAAAAAGCACACCAACACTTGTAAAGCAACTTTTCCTGTGTACGGCAATACCACATATGTGGTCATAAACTGCTGTTTGGGCACAGAGTAGGGCTCAGAAGGGAAGGAGCGCCATTTGGCTTTTGGAGTACAGATTTTGCTGGATTGGTTTCTGGGCGCTATGTCACATTTGCAAAGTCCCTGTGGGACCAAAACAGTGGATCCCCCAGAGAAGTGACCCCATTTTCGAAACTACACCCCTCAAGGTATTCACCTAAGGGTGTAGTGAGCATATTAACCCCACAGGTGATTGGCAGAAATTGGTGTGCACTCGATGTTACAGAGTGAAAATGGGAGTCTTTTCCATAGATATGCCAATATGTGGCGCCCAGCTTGTGCCACCATAACAAGACAGCTCTCTAACTATTATGCTGTGTTTCCCAGTTTTAGAAACACCCTAAGTGTGGCCCTAATCTGTTGCCTGAACATTCGACCAGGCTCAGGAGTGAAAGAGTACCATGTAAAATTAAGGCCTAATTTGGCAATTTACAAAGTATTGGATCACAATTGCAGAGGCTCTGATGTGAAATAATAAAAGAAACTTCTGAGAAGTGACCCCATTTTGGAAACTGCACCCCTCAAGTCATTTATTAAGGGGTGTAGTGAGCATTTTCACCCCACAGGCCTTTTCCATGAATGATTGGTGCAAAATAAAAATAAAATTTTTTCCCTAGATATGCTATTTCAGTGGCAAATATGTAGTGCCCAGCTTGTGCCACTGGAGACACATACGCCAAAAATTGTTAAAAGGGTTCTCCCGGGTATGGCGATGCCATTTATGTGAAAGTAAACTGCTGTTTGGGCACACTGTAGGGTTCAGAAGGGAGGTAGCGCCATTTGGCTTTTGTAGCGTGGATTTTGCTTGGTAGTAGTTTTGTTTGGAGTTTTACTGGTGTTTCCGTTTATAATGTAGGGGTACATGTAAGCCGGGCGGAGTATATAAGGGGCATAGTCAGGTGGTATAATAATGGGGTAAAAAAAAAACAATAAAATAATCCATAGATGTGTGTTACGCTGTGACACAATCCTTTCTGCACAGGCCGGTGTCTCACTAATAAATGGTCCTTACTTATTCCCCTTTTGGTCCACACTAGGCATCTTTGCAGTTTGGGGAATTTTGCTGGGAAAGTGTTGTCCTGGTATAATACGGGCGCCCTCGCTTCCAGCAGATATGTTTGGGCCCTCCCCTTCCTGGTTCCCTAATTTTAGGGGCCTTTATAATTCCCCACTTGAAACAGAAGAAATGTTCCCCTCGGGTCGGCACAACTGCATATTTTTTCTTTCCTGACTTATTGGAGCCTTAACTAATTAATTTTTTTCATAGACGTAGTGGTATGAGGGCTTTTTTTTGCGGGACAAGCTGTAGTTTTTATTGGTACCATTTTGGGGTACATACGACTTTTTGATCGCTTGTTATCCTTTTTTTGGGAAGCAAGGTGACCAAAAAACAGCAATTCTGGCATATTTTTTTAGTTCTTTTTATACAGCATTCACCACGCTTTATAAATTACATGTTACCTTTATTCTGCGGGTCAGTCCGATTCCGGTGATACCTAACTTTTTTATGTTTTACATCTTTTTGCACAATAAAATAACTTTTGTAAAGAGAATGGATTTTTTCTGTCACCAAGTTGTGAGAGCCATAACGGTTTTAATTTTTTCGTCGGCAGAGCTGTATGAGGGCTTGTTTTTTGCAAGACGAGTTATAGTTTTTATAGGTACCATTTTTGGGTACATGCGACTTTTTGATCACTTTTTATTTAAATTTTTGGAAGACAAAGTGACCAAAAAATAGCAATTATGTCAGTATTTTTTAGTTGTTTTTTTTACGGCGTTCACTGTGTGGAATAAATAATATAATATTTTAATAGTTCAGGTCGTTACGATCGCCGTGATACCAAATATGTATGGCTTTATTATTTTTTTCAATAATAAATGACTTGATAAGGGAAAAAGGGCGATTGTGTTTTATGTTATTACTTGAAACTTTTATTGTATTTTTTACAACTTTTATTTTTACTTTTTTTACACTTTTTTTTACACTTTTCTTTAGTCCCACTAGAGGACTTGAAGCTCCAACTGTTTGTTTGATGTTCTAATGCATTGCACTACCTATGTAGAACTGTCAGTTGTTCACTGACAGCAAGCTGATCAGGCTCCGCCTCCAGACGGGGCCTAATCGGCTTCCGTAATGGCAGATAGTAAGCCATTGTTAGGCCTCCTATTGCCATAGTAGCATTCGCCAGCCTTGCCATCGCATGGCAGGTTGCCGATTTCATACAAACCACTTTGATGCAGCAATTGCATTGGATCGCTGCATTGAAGGGGTTAATGGCAGGAATCCGGTTCGTGCCTTTACAGTGGGATGTCCGCTGTAACATACAGCGGACACCCACTGCTGATGACGCCGGCTCAGCTTCTGAGCCGGAAGCTGAGCCGGCGCCATCTTGCCGATGGTACCGGAAGCCTTTTGGGCCCCGCCGACGACGGGGCATAGGACGATTTCGTTGCTGGCAGACCGAGAGGTAAGTATTAGGCCTCCGA
Organism: Rhinoderma darwinii; assembly: GCF_050947455.1. Lineage (NCBI taxonomy): Eukaryota > Metazoa > Chordata > Amphibia > Anura > Rhinodermatidae > Rhinoderma > Rhinoderma darwinii. The sequence goes on from NC_134688.1 coordinate 369,112,616, forward strand.
TCGCCTTTGCAGCCACCACCAACCCAGCGATCACGTTGCTGGGGTGCCGGTGGCTTTAAACTCATCACATCCTGCGATCTCTATTGAACGCAGCATCTGAGGGGTTAATCGGTCGGATCGGAGACTAGCTCCGGTCCTGGCCGATACCTCAGGGTGCCAGCTGTAACATACAGCTGTCATCTGGCGGTGATATCGCTGGCTCAGCTCCTGAGCCAGCTCCATCTCCTTCACGTGCAGTTACGTGGAATTGCGGGAAAACACCAGCTCCCATCACCTAACTGTACGTGAAAATGCGGGAAGGGGTTAAAGCTAGTCAAAAGTAACATTTTGACTATGCAGTGCAAATGTATAGTCAACAGACCTGGTTTCCTCCTCCTGAACAATCGTGCCAACGTTCCAGCATTATGGTACACCGTTGTCATCGCTCCAAAATGGCCGCCACAGTATCTCAGTCATTCGTTTTCTAAGTCATAAACGCTGGTCCATCGGAGGACATTAGCAGGGGGCGTGTCTCAGACTTTCTAAGAAAGCTCTGCACAGGGAAGTTTGAGAAAGTGCCAGCTTTTTTGGAAAAAACACACAGAGAGACATCTCAAGTTTATGTTACTTGAGCACATTCCTGTTCCTGAAAAGGGAGGTGATGGGCACATGTTACTGCATAGATGCGAGCTCAAGTGGATTTTTCTACTTAATTCCCTAAGACCAAAGGGTTTAAATATTGAGTTTAATGTGGCGAGATTAACCAATTAGATTTCACATTGATAGACTTACACACACACATGTGCATATATTTTTTGTGCAGATGTGTATGTAGGTGATACATTTTATTACATCTGGTTGTATCAATTGTATATTTTAACTTTGGTATTTTTTCATTACAGATAACGGTTGAACGTTGGGACCACTCACCACAATAGGTCTGCGTATCTTCTATATATACACAAACATTTTTGATGAACAAGCTCATTGGGACATGTGGTGTCTGATTATTCTTACTGTATGGTTCATTATATACTTACCTTGTACATTTCGTTTTGTTGCTCATTGTTGTTAGATTGACATGCAGATACTATAATGTTTTTGCTATTATGCAGACATATACACACTATAATGTTTTTGCAATTATTATGATTTTTCACCTTAACCCCTTAATGACCGCCGATTAGCCTTTTCACGGCGGTCATTACTGGGCTTTATTCTGATGCAATAGCCTTTTCACGGCGCTGCATCAGGATAAATAAACAGAGCAGGGAGCCGTTAAATCTCTCTGCTCTCAGCTCAACTGTTTGCCAAAACTTGTATTGGAATGAAAATATTCATGTATTTGGTCTACATTCCCTGATGTATGTTATCAAGATTAGTACTTTCTGTCACATTCTTATAGGCACTGCAGTGGTCCATCAAGTTACAATGGCCTCAGGTTACAATATTTTTAACTTTCAATGGCCTTACCTAGAACATTGTAACTTAAAATGACAATGCCACAGTGTCCATGTGCAGCACATGCGATTGGATGGAAGATCGAGTTAATCCACATGGGCATTTAACATGACAACTCTTGTGAATCAGTGAATCACATGGCAAGTAGAGCCAATCACTGAGCATAAAATACGGACCCTGAAGAAGCTAATTTCTCTAACATAGAAAGTGATTTATCATCTTGCTGTAGCTCTTCCTGACTTTCATAATTAAGGTCTAGCTTTATCTATATTAGTTATATGCAGATGTCTCACAAGACAAGCCCTTTGTAAATAGAAGCCATCCCAGCGATCACCTGATCCCTGTGGGTCCAGCTTCTCTAACGCTAACAATCAGCCATTATTGCTGGGGAAAAACACTTTTGGATATACAATTAATAGTTGACCATGTAATACATAAATGGCATGGTCCCACCAGAGAAAGAGCTGCTCCCGCTCATACAGGACCTCCTAACAGTCCACAGACCCTGTTCACATGTAGTGATTTTTTCTGCATTTTCTTTCATACATTCATACATTACATTAATCAAAAGTGCAGTTGTTTTTTAGCTGCAATTTTTTCAACAACAGCAAATTCTGACTTTAATTTTTTTTTAAATGTGCACATTAACAGATGATTCTAATAATAAACCCTTTTCAGAAACTTTTCCTACTCCTCTTTCTTAACTTTTATGATTTAAAAGTACGGTAAAGAACTGCCACTCTCCTGCCCAATGTGAGCCAGCCTTACCTACCATATACATCTCTGTTTTATACCTTTACCCCCTAATATTTCAACTTCTGAACACTGTGACTATTACGATGTGTCATAAAAAATGAAAAACAGATGATATGCTTTCCCATTATCCCCTGTCTGCTGCACTTCAGTACAAAGGGAACATCATAGGTAATGCATTTAATAAATTAATTTAGAATTATATAATGTTTTAAAATGGAAAATTGATATTAATGTGTCCAACCCATTCCAAAATCCCAATGTGATCATTTCAAATCCCTGCAAATCTTTTCTTAGAATGAGATAATTATGTTCCAAGCGCTTCATAAAAATACCATTGAGACCCAGGATCGCATAGAATGACAATACAATAAATGGTTTGGATTAGACTTGACTGTGCATTAAAACGGATACTCCCTAATTGGTATTCTGTAAATTAATAGCTTGTGACCCTGCCGGCTTCACACACACACACACACACACACACACACACACACACACACACACAAACACATACACACACACACACACACACACACACACACACATCCTCACATCCACCAGTGTAAGTTACATGCAAATCTAAAGAGCTGTGTGGATGTCATTAACCATTTCAATAGCTGAACTCATTCATCTTTATAAATAGAATGCCAGAGACCGTACTCCCCAGCTCCTCAGACGCCAACCTGCCCACAACCTTTGTAGACTATGTATATCAAGCAAATAAGTATACAAATGATATATCAATCCCTGTAGCCATGGTATATACGATACAGAAATAGACATTGCACATCAATGCTGTTACTTCTTATGCAGTACTTCTCTGACAAGCGACGGTTAATGAACCTTTAACTCAGTAATTATGGTCTTGAAATACATTTGTGCGTTTGCTGTAATGCCCCCCCCCCCTTCCACACGCACACAACAGAAAAAGCAAGAGAATAATGGTGCTGTTTGACTATGCCAGGGAATGCAAATCATTGCCTGCCTGTCATAACACATCATCCATTTACACGCCAGGAAGGGATACTTTACAGGAAAAGGTTAAACAGCCTTTTAACTAGCGCTTTGCCGCCACAACGGTCTATTTTGCTCAGTATTCCACGTCCTTTTGCATACTAGGGGTTAATATCTTCATCACCAGAAATACTCTCCTAGTGAGCATGGGAGGTCTGTTCTTCCAGCAGTTGATCTGTATCACAGCATCACCTCTGAGATATAGGACAGTGTAAGAACCTAAAAATAGCTACATACACACAAAAAAAAAGCAACCTTGAAGTCATCAGCAGGATGAGCAAAGAAGAGGAAAAAAATCAGTAAGGCTTGTCTCCTCTACAGTGTGTGGACCTGTTACATGCTTGTGCTTAATGCAATGTAGGAAGACCAGGAGTCTGCTTCTTCAGCAGCATGTGCGGAAATATTAGGTCTACGTTCTGCTAGAGAGCAGGGCGCCACCTGCCTTTTAATCCATATTATTCTCTGCAGGAGTAAGCTGAAGAGGGAGAGAAGGGGAAAAGATGAGAATTCTTCAACCTACATGCTCAGGAGGTGATGCTGGCTGGACCATGCCACTTCTACCCAGGGATCAGGGTATGGATGCTCATCAAAGACTTCCTAATCCCATCCTGCTGCCTGGAAATGCTTCCTATTCTACATGATTCCTGCAGGATTTCCACTTTAAGAAGCCAGGACATAGTGGATCCCAAATATTGAGACTTCTTCATAAGGTAAGGAGACAATGTGTCCAAATAAGGGAAGAAGCTGCTGGCGACTGGCGTTACCTCTGACAGATGAGACTTGACATTTCCTATCTTCCCATGAAAGATTGGTTAGTTGTGAAACCTCAAACTGATCACTTCTCTGTTTGAAGTGCATCTTCCATGAAACCAAATGAGAGGAAGGACAGGGAAAGGGGGGGGGGGAGAACTGTTGGTATTTAGTAGAGCAACACCGGCTCTGGCGAAATCTTTGTTTAAATACAAGAACTTTGGAAATCACAACATACAGCAGCAAAGAGAGGAGGGGGCTTGTAATGAAATGGACCTGTAGGAAATGCAAAGCCTTATAATACATTTCATAGTAATTCTCAAGCCCCTGATCTTGTGTGAATGAGCGTTGAAGATGAAATAAAATGAGCAGCGCCGTGGGTAACTTTTGTGCCAGCTTCCCAGTGCTGAGCCCCATTAGCATGCAGTGTCAGATGTGTTGTGTGTTTAATGATTTCATTTGCTGGTGTGCCTCATAGCTCACATCTCTCTGTTGTTTTACAGCACAGGGGCTGCAGGCAAGAGACAAGCAGACTTTCAGCTTCAGCTACATCTCACCAAGGCTGGGTACCATTTCCAGCAGCACCAAGGGGTGTAAGATCCTACTTGGATTTGATGAGATCAACCTCACAAGTAATGTGCACACAGCGGACATCAGAATCCTGAGCTGCTGGAGGAGTGGCACCTCTGCTTTCTACTTTTCTCTTGCTGATTTCGCTCACTGATTACTTCTTCTGATTTTTTTTTCTGTCGTTCTGCAAAGGAAAGAGAGATAAAAGCAGCTTTACCCCAGCTTTGATTTCTGAAGGGGTTTCCACAAGTGATGCCTGCTTAATGCCCAAGGTAAGCATACGATTACCTTTATATTCTCCGACTACCAGTTGATTGTATACATGTGGGGGAAGTTTTACATCTGTGTATACCTAGCCTGTTGCTGATCACAATCACACCGTGATTTACTATTGAGATTTTGCTAAGCAATCACTGGTAATCTGGAAGCATATTTATTTTTTGCTTACTTGAGTAGCATGAGATTTAAAGGGAAAAGTGACGTGCAGAAAAAAAATGGCTGATTCTGAAAACAATCAAATAATAATCCAGCTGACGGAGGTTATGGCAAAAGTGTTTAAAAGGTAACATGGAAGAGCAAACAAAAGCGCAACGCTGCAACCAGCAGCTGATCTTATCTTTATCGTAATGTGATTGATGACCTGTGTGACACATGGGCTCTCTGGCAGAGAGAGGGTTAATCCGAAAGGGATTACTCGTACGTCTTGGTTTGTTTATTCGAGATTTTTATGTTGCAGTAAGGATTGGCAGAGAATGAGAAAACAAGACTTATCAAAAGCCTCTCTTTTGATAAAAGAGCATTAATAGCCATTTAATAAGATTGTCATCGTGTGTAGAAGTTAATGACATGGAAATCACTGTGTTCTAGTCCGGGTGCTGATTCTTCTGCATAGAGCACTGTGTTGGAAGAGTCATTGACTCCCAAAGCCCCACCATTATGTGTGGTGCTGAATACAAAAGTGTTCATCATTACTTACAGTATATATAAAAAAGAACACAGAATCATAACAACACAAGTGACGTAAGATAGTGTTTAGCTTGTATTCTGTGTTATGGTAAAAAGCAATAAACTCAGTAGTGATGTACCGTATGCTGATGACGCTTTGTATAGTCTTACCACAATTAATATTGTGCATCACTCATACAGTAGTGTAAAAGGATCATGAAAATGAAATCCAAAGACTGACACTAAGAAATAACTAGACTGTCAAAAACCTCAGTACTCATCTTTCTCCGTAACCATTAATATTAGCGAGAGTGATTCCATCGTAAGGAGTAAGGATTGAGATGTGGGAGTCTCTAAATTCTAATTTACTGATGTTCCAAACCATAATAAAGACTGTGAAGTCTTCCTTTTTCTCCTCCTCTTCTCCAACCATTGCTCATACAGTTCATCACTGTGACTTCATCTGCAGCTCTCAGATGTCATGTGTGATGTCACCAGAGCCATCAGACCACAATAATTACAATTCACCGAAAGCTTAACCTGTCCTTACCTGCATAATTCAGATGTTGGCAAATTAAATATCAAGCCTTTCAGGGAGCACTGAAGACGTGTCCTCTGGCATTTAACTTAAGTTTAAGATTTGAAACGGATACAATTGGAATCCATCTTGACCTAAACAGTCATAAAATGCTATAAAAGTAGTAGAATTGATATAAGAAGTATTTCATACAGTTAGTATATACCCTTGTGTAGGATTTTGTACCTGTCTTTAATAAACCCCTCACTTGACATTCATGTGTTGAAGTCACCACTACTTCTCGTTTACTTAGGATTGTCTGCGCTATTAAGTTTATAATAGAAATGTGTTATTGTATCTTTAAGAAAATATTAGTGTACCAGTCAGACAGTTAAAATGCCTGTTCACTTAGTCAAGTAGACCTTTCACTGTTTGTTTCACCTTGTAAATGTTAGGAATAGAAGTGTCCTTCATAGGAATATTTTCTAGACATAAAATAGATGTTTATTTCCAGATAAAACTAACGCTAATGTTTTATAGGGAACCGTGAAATATTGTGATCTCTCAGCCATTGAATTAAGATTTCTTCCCAGTTTAGAAAAAAAAAACCCTCTCTGTCTGTACTGCAAAGTCTTCACGGGCCTCTTCCTGCTATCATATAAACATTGCCACGTCATTCGGAAATAAATCATTTTTCTTTTGAATGCTTTCATGTATCTTGTTCAGTAAAGGTCAATTGTCTTTGTTATAAAGAAGTCTGGTTTCCATTCACCTATATTTCATGTACCTCTATAAGGAGCTGTAGTTGACAATTTAGTTAACAGTTTAGAAGCGGCTTATTGAGTTAACCAGTCTTCGGTGGGAAAAGGTTCATTAATAACAATGACTATCTGTGTCCTTTTTGCCATCAAGAACCACTTAATATTCAATTTTATAGTAATGGATACATTCTGCCTACAAGACTTCATGGAGACTGTCTACAAAACCCATGATTCTTTGCTTGCCTTCTGACATATGTCCATAAAACGTATGCCCCCTATTAGGACACAAAACATTAATTAAAGGTCAAAAATAAACACTCAAAATGATGTAATAATAAATATAATAGAGAAAACGGAGCAGCGGATAGAATGCACCCACCGGTCCTCTGTTACTGAACTAGAGTGATAGTTGGCAATGTTTTGGATGAGGCTTGGATATAGAATAGGAGCGCTGCTTCATGTAGCGACTGTATGAACTGAGGTTGTCTTCTCCTTCAAGCTTTTTTTGACTGAGTTGCCATTGATGAATAGCCACTTTAATCTCATTTTGGAGATGAATTCTAAAGATAATCTGTAAGATTGTTAGAGTACAGCATAATCTGTCTCCATATCACATAAATGTTTTGTTTCGGAGGGCCCACCCAGTGTCTGGGCCATGGCATACTTCATACAGAAAGAGATCCCGGAGATAAGAGTAGGTCCTGTAATCAGTGTCTTGGAAGAAGAACTTGAAGCTTGAGGGGCTCTTATAACTGGTGTTCTACATTAATCTTCAAATGATCTCTAGGTGCAGTTTATAACTGAATTGCCAGTTCCAATTTTTAGCTAGCAATTTTTTTTCCCGAGACTTATTTAATTTAAGTGAAATAAGTAAAATGGCTTACTGTACAGAATATAACATATAGATAGCTGTTCTCAGGAGAGGGGTAAGCAAAATATTATATTTTCAAAATATTTTCACTGTTAGAATTTGGTCGAAATAGTGTAAAAATAAAAGACATGTAGGCACTCCCAGTGATTGAAGCAAATGTCCAATGATTAACTTGTGTAGCCATGTTATTACATAAGAGTCACACGTTAAAATAATCTGGAAGCATTAAAGGCATTGTCTGATATAAGAAAAAGGGTCTGTTTATTTTCCAGAAACAGTGCCACTCTGGTCCATAGGCTATGTCTGGTATGGCAGCTTATTTCTATTTAAAATAATATGCCTGAGCTGCAGCCCATGGACAAGAGTGGCATTGTTTCTGGGAAAATAAGCTGACCGTTTTTTAAAAAAAATCCCTACAAGAAGGGTTTATGGTTTAAAATGTACTGTTCAATGTATGGAATACTGAATGTTAAATAGGTTTGCACTGTATTCTACTAGACAAATTTAACACCAAGCCAAGATCCCAGAGACTGGCCCTATATCGGAAGTGTATGTTTCATTTACATTTGCTTGCCAATAGAGCCTCATCTAAGAGCAAACTACATACATTTGTCTCAACCATATAAAAAGATCCACATATGCGGCTTGTTTTCTGTGCGATAAATACTAAGTGTGAAAACAGTTGAGCACCTTTAAATATTTTCACATACATACCTTCCCTTTACTAGGTTTATAACAACCTAAACTTTATAACCTCATTTTAGGATGTCGAAAAACCCTGTTACTTCTGTCTTTCAACTGGAGCAACATTCGAGATCAGTTCTGGCCAAAATTTCTTTCGGCCAATAAGGGTGCAGTCACACCGATTTTGTTGCAGAAAAAATTCTGCGACTGAAAATTAGTCCCATTTGTCTAAATGGGATGGTAGGGCGTTCTGCAATTTCCATTTAGATAACTCATTTTCAGTTGCAGAAGTTTCTGCAACAAAATCTGCCACGTATGCGGCACCCTAATTGTAACCCCAAACCCCTCAATAAATGTGTGGCTGCTCTTTTTATCTGAGAGCAGGTAGACATGGTTATCTGACAGTCCACCATTTACATCAGACCAACTAACAATCCAAGTAACATCACTATTATTTATATTGATAGCTGTGTATTAATACACAGGTAGAATATAGTAGGTAGTGAAGCAACGCTGTATAATAATTCAGATTTATATACCATTTACAGTCTGTGAAAAGTTAGGTGATAACCCTAATGGGTATTGTAACTACTACCAAAAGTGGTTTCAGTCAACATCCATTACCAGTTGAGGAAACCAAGATAACGCAGATCAAAATAACTCAGCGATACGCACGGAAGTGATATCCATGCAAGAGGACAACAAACTAAGTACTTCTTCTCTCCTCTCAGCCGAGCGTGCGTGTTTATGGGGGAATTGGGGAAATTGTTGGCCGAACGATCATTAGGCCGACATCTAATGTGTATGGCCAGGATAAGACTCATTTGAGAAATCTTTGAGGCTACATAATGAATAGCTTCTCATTTCATTAGTGTTTCGCTCAGCCTCAGGTGGCAACATGAGAATTTGTTGGGGGAGACAGGGCAGTGCCACTCACAATGAATAGAAAGACAAGTGAGTTGTATTCATGCACGCCACCAGCACTTCTCATCGTGGCTGCCAGGAAGATGGTGGCAAGGACCTAGAATTGGATTATGAATTTCCCTGTTTATCACATAGTTTATTTTTATTTTTTTTTATTTTTAAAGAGGCTCTGTCACCAGATTTTGCAACCCCTATCTCCTATTGCAGCAGATCGGCGCTGCAATGTAGATAAGAGTAACGTTTTTGTATTTTTTTTAAACAAGCATTTTTGGCCAAGTTATGACCATTTTTATATTTATGTAAATGAGGCTTTCTAAAGTACAACTGGGCGTGTTTAAAGTAAAAGTACAACTGGGCGTGTATTATGTGTGTGTACATCTGGGCGTGTTTACTTCTTTTACTAGCTGGGCGTTGTGAATAGAAGTGTATGATGCTGACGAATCAGCATCATCCACTTCTCTTCGTTACCACCCAGCTTCTGGCAGTGCACAGACACACAGCGTGTTCTCGAGAGATCACGCTGTGACGTCACTTCCTGCCCCAGGTCCTGCATCGTGTCGGACGAGCGAGGACACATCGGCACCAGAGGCTACATTTGATTCTGCAGCAGCATCGGCGTTTGCAGGTAAGTCGATGTAGCTACTTACCTGCAAACGCTGATGCTGCTGCAGAATCAACTGTAGCCTCTGGTGCCGATGTGTCCTCGCTCGTCCGACACGATGCAGGACCTGGGGCAGGAAGTGAGTGACGTCACAGCGTGATCTCTCGAGAACACGCTGTGTCTTTGCACTGCCAGAAGCTGGGCGTTGTGAAGAGAAGTGGATGATACTTCTATTCACAACGCCCAGCTAGTAAAAGAAGTAAAAACGCCCCGATGTAACGAACACAAAACACGCCCAGTTGTACTTTAGAAAGCCTCATTTACATAAATATAAAAATGGTCATAACTTGGCCAAAAATGATTGTTTTAAAAAAAAAAAAAAAGCGTTACTCTTATCTACATTGCAGCGCCGATCTGCTGCAATAGGAGATAGGGGTTGCAAAATCTGGTGACAGAGCCTCTTTAACCCTGAATTTGGGGAGGGGCTGGGTAGACCACATTTAAGTCTTCCTGCCATGGTTTTCCTTTAAAGTTAGTGGCCATAACATTTTGCCAACTAAATGTCCCCTAGATGGACAAAAACCAACTTTTTAATTGATATAGTGACCATAATTAGTGTCTATTAGCTTTTCTTTTTAAAATATGTCCTAGTAATAGGTTTACTGTCATATATTTGTCCCAGATTCGTCTTTCTTCACATAAACTGCAGTCTGTAGAATTTGTTAGTTCTTCATCAATCCTTAATGTATTAAACATAAATCATCAGGGATGTTTGCCCATTATCCCACTGTCCTGGCACCGCTGTTTTATGACTTCGTTGCAGGGAGAGAAATTTATGTAATGAGGATTCCTGTAGAGTTTTGGGGAGGCTTATCACACTGGTTCTCCAACAACCAAATAAAAAGAGGTGCCAGCATGGTATAATACCCAATAACCCTATGTCCTATCTGAGTGCTGAGTGAAACTGGACTCCACTGGTAAGTGTTTGGCTTAAATTATCCTATAGGGCATATTAGGTCCTTGGCTCCAGGGGTTTCTTGGTTCTTTCCTTAAAGGAATATTGTCGCCAGAAAAACATGTTTTTTTTTTTTAATTAAACATTTAGTGTGTAGGTGATTAAACATTGTCCAAATTTTTTTTATTTTTTTCACGAGTCAGGAAATATTATAAATTGGATTCAATTGGATTCAAATTTATAGTATTTACCATTTCTGGTCACTAGATGGAGCCATTCCCAAAATTGCAGCATTGCATGTGGTAAAGCAACCACATAGCCTTTCTGCTGCAAAATTGGGTAAAAAGCCCTCGCTCTAGTGAGCTCTCAGCATCCCCCCTCCTTTATCCTGGCTAGTGCCGGGATAAACGAGGGGTTTGAACGGTCTAACCTCCTACACTGTGTGTCGCCATTTTTTGAGCTAACACACAGTGTAGTAGGTTTACATACAGTAGTAAACACACACAAACACGAACATACATTGAAATCTCTTACCTGCTCCTGCCGCCGCGGCTCCCTCTGGCCCGTCCGCTCCGTCTGCTGCCGCTGGTCCAAGTGCACAAGTCCGGAAGCCGCGACCGGAAGTAGTAATATTACTGTCCGGCCGCGACTTCCGGTCCACAGGAAAATGGCGCCGGACGGCGCCAATTTCAAATTGGACTGTGTGGGAGCGGCGCATGCGCAGTTCCCACACAGACGCCGTACACACAAGTGAATGGGACGGGAGCCGTTCGCAGTCCCTATGGGACTGTGGCTGCCGTATTCCATGTCTGTATGTGTCGTTAATCGACACACACAGAAATGGAACAAAAAATGGCAGCCCCCATAGGGAAGAAAAAGTGTAAAAATAAGAAAAAGTAAAACACAAACACACAAATAAATATAAACGTTTTTAATAAAGCACTAACATCTTGAACATATGAAAAAATTTTTTGTGATGACACTGTTCCTTTAAAGAGGCTCTGTCACCAGTTTATAACTGCCCTATCTCCTACCTAATCTAATAGGCACTTTAATGTAGATAACTACTGTTTGTTTTTGTTTGTTTTTTAAACGTTTATTTTTGACCAAGTTATAATCATTTTTAGTTTTATGCTAATTTGTTCTAAATGCCCAACTGGGCGTTTGTTTTTTTACTTTTCACCAAGTGGGCGTTGTAAAAAAAAAGTGTATGACGCTGACCAATCAGTGTCATACACTTCTCTTCATTCATGCCCAGCTTGTGTCACTGCACAGTGTGATCTCACGAGATCACGCTGTGACCGGACTTCCTCCCGCAGGTCCTTCACCGGGGCGACGGAAGAGTTAACAGACATCGCCTCCAGCCGCTGCAGATTTGGATAAACGTCCTGGCACGGTTGGAGGCGATATCTGTTCAAACAAAACGTAAAAAATATACTTTTTTTTAAAAAAAAAAAAACGGTTGTTATGTACATTAAAGCGCCTATTAGATTAGGTAGAAGATAAGGCAGTTATAAACCGGTGACAGAGCCTCTTTAAGAAATCTTCAAAAGTAAACTATTGAAAAACACAAAATTTTAAGGTGTTTTTGTAAAAAATAAAGCTTAATTATTTTATAATGAAAGGTTAAACAACTTTTTAATACATTGTTCATATTTATTTATTTATTTATCTATTCATTTATTTTACGCATCATTTTCATGATGTCTGATTGATGTCAGCAAATCACAGAGGGTGAAAATTCATACAAACTTTGCCCTGCTCACAGCTGGTAGGGTAATACTATTATATTTAGACTAGACAATTCTCAACAAATGTAGACTCTTTTCACACTAGCATCATGGCTTTGACAGCTATACTGGATCCATTTTCGAACACTGACAAATTCTTTTGGAAACCATTCACCCGTAATAAAGCCTATCAGGGTTCCAGTTTATTTGCCAGCAAGGATAGCGCTGCAAACTGTGCTATTCTTGCAGTCTAAAATGCCAATGGAATCCCTGACAGAAATCAATCAAGCTAGTGTGAATAGCATCTTAGGCCTCATGCACACGACAGTATTGGTTTTGCAGTCCGCATAACTACGGTTCTGTTACAGTCCATCAAATCGCATCCATGTGTCATCCGGACTCACGGATCCACAACAATTCACCAGTATTGGTGAATCCGCAAATCCGGACCGTAAAATGACTTGCCATGAGTTTTTGCGGCCCCGCACCGATCCGTGTAAATCACAGTCATGTGCATGGGGCCATAGGAAAGAATGGGTCTGCAATTTATCGGCAAAAATATGGATAACTTGCGGCCGCAAAAATACGGTCGTGTGCATGAGGCTTTAGCCTTAGTGTAAACTCCGGGATCATGTATTTTGCCTTCACTGATACATTGTAGCAAACCTTGCAAGATTTGCTGATGATGTATTCAGCTCAGGCCCCATGCACACAACTGTAAAAAAAACTCTGTAATTGCGGACCGCAATATGGTCCGCAATTACGGAGCCGCCCGGTTCTATTGGCCGCGGACACCTGTCCGTACCGCTACGGATAGGTGTCCGTGCTGTAGAACCGTGCTGGGAATTATGGAGCATGTCCTACTTTTCGATTTTTACGGGCCGTGCTCCCATACTTCGTAAGGGCCGGCCGTGTTCGTAATCACGGGCTGTGATTACGGGCACGGCCGTGTGCATGAGGCCTCAAAAGGTTTGACTAGACTGTATACAATTGTAGCAAGCCCTCAGCAGTGAGAAGTTTTAGATCTCTATGGTTTTGAGCTGCTGAATATTAGCAAGAATGTTCCGATTTAGGGACAGCAAACAGATCTTGAAAATGGTAATTTATTGAAACACAAAGTATATAAGAAAGTTTCATAGATTTTAATTTTACAAGGATTAAACTTTATTTACATAAAATCTTGAAATATTCATGAATGTTCATACAATAAGCACATTATGTGCATTATAAAAGCAGCTGACACCCTCAATTTAGTAGATGACTCTAGCTATGTAAATGATCTAAAACATCACATCTACTATAGCCCTACCTCTTCTATTTCATCATTTTAAGGTTTCCACCACAGAGCAGCGCTCAATTCATACTAGTTCCTTATGTGTTGGACACTGTTCTTTTCATTCAGTATACAGAGAAGATTGATGCATTTACTCATTATAATGTAGAAGAAAAACAAACTACGTAACCAAAACCAAAACAAGAGACAAAAATAAAGAATAATCTCCTTCTAATTCAGACATTCTAGTACTTGAGCCCATGATGGGTCAGTGGAGCCATCTCCTTTATATCCTTCTGAACAAACCAAAACATGTATATGGCAGGGGAAATTACGCCCAATTCCTGGTGCTTGTTCACACCATTGTATACCCTTATCCTAGCACAGCAGGCCAGATGCTTGCTGCTGCTCATATCTTATAGAATATTTAAGTATTGGGGCTATAGAACTATTTGTCCCTCCCTTAAGGTACTTATGGAATGAGGGAAGGGGGTAGGTCCAGCCTAACCTAGAGCACCCCCTTCTCCAGGGCTCAGGCGTTCCATAGTAATTGCCAGTATAGTCCGTATCGCTGGATGTAGAGGTCTAAAGATTGAATACCAATTAAAAACTACTGTTGACTGACCCTGAATGACATAATCAGCAGGGATGACAAATCGATGTATTCTGGTCCGTAATGTATTCAATCACTATACACATACACAAGCGTAATCCAAACTAGATATATTGTAGCAGGTGCCAAAGGGCACGGGATCTCTGGAGCTCAAACATAGAACTTATGAGACTAGAATATTCCGATTGCCATTTGTAGAGCCACCAGAACACCAATAAAATGGAAGCAACCCCTTAGATATTTCACAAAAATATCATAGAACGCATAGAAAGCATTCACAACGGTCAAATAGATGCCCAAATAGCATACTATAGATACAGTTTTATTACGTTTCTTCTAGATGTGTCTTTGGTGGCACGACCATTTGACCGAAAAGTAATTTATTTCCTTTTGTCAAGGTAATAATATTGAGCTTAAACCTGAGTTGTTTACTGAAAAGATGTAATAGTATAAGGATATTATTTGTCCTTCTCCAAGGATTGTAGATTTGTGTCACTGTGACCAACACTTTATAAAAAATGTCTCATTTTAGACTGACAGTGATTTGGACATCCTTCTCTGCTATGCTATTATTAGGTTTATTACTGTTATTCCTTGCTGTAGAGTGTAGGGCAGAATGGATTCTAAATAGGAGTGGACATTGCACCTTCAATGTGTGCAGAATAATATAAAAGAATGGAATAAAATGGTGATTTAGTGTTCAGTACAATTTCCCAGGTACTCCTGACAGGTCATGCTTGCGGGGCATCATATTTAATGTGATATACAGTTTTTCATATTGGCTAATTACTTGCAAATTTTGACAAACCATCTGTCCAAGATAGAGCTGAATACAACTACGTTGTAGCAAGAGCTCTGTTCTATGTATGGGACAAAAGATAAAAAGGTGTACACCTCTATCTGATTAAAAAGAGTGTTGCAACAGTCCAAAAACGTTATTTTTCCATTCACCTACTAACAGTCTGCCCACATGTGGCAGTTTTTTTCTTTTTAATTTGATGGTTTCAATGAATCATTTAGCACAGTATATTTCAGCAATGACATCAGGCGGCTGATTCAGTCACCAAGGATATTTCTGCTTTGTAATCACTGTTAATAATCATATACAATAGCAAAGACATTCATGAACACAACCGGTGCTTGATAATATTGACAGACATTAGGTCTATAGAACAACTCTATTCAGAGCTACAATATATACTGTTTGATAGCATAACTATATATCAGTAAAGTTTCACCTACATCAACTGCATAGCTCAAATTGGAACTTCTTTCTTCCCAAGCAGGAGCATTGCCATACTGAGGCAGAAAAGCCAGAGGGAACTAATATTCCCTATGCCTTCCATGTCAATCCAACAACTATTCTATGAAAGCCTTATCTACTAAACAGTAGACAATGATTGTTTACGCACTCAATTATTAAAAGGGGTTGTCCAGAATTAGAAAAACGGGTCTGATTTTTTTTATAAGCAGCACCAAGTTTTTTCTTAGGTTATGTCTGGTATTGCAACTTAGCCCTATACAAGTAAAGGCAGCTGAGCTGCATTGTCAGACACAACCCATGGTCCAGAATGGCTCTGTTTCTAGAAAAAAAATTATTAAAAAATGGACTATTAGCTGTCTTAAGACTAGCAGGAAAAACCATATTATACTGTTTGAATTTGAAGGAAACTCATGCACCTCATATAAGCCTCACTCAAATTTTCCACAGTCCGATTCAAAACCTATACTGCAAGAAAGCAGTGCTAACTAGTCATGCTACCCGATGCTAGTTTTTCACAATATTACTATCGGCTCCACAATGTTAAGCCTCATGCACACGGCTGTAAAATCATCCGTAATTACGGACCGCAATTACGATCCGTAATTACTAGCCCATTCAGTTCTATTGGTCCGCGGACACCTTTCTGTATCACTACGGATGGGTGTCCGTGATGCAGAACTGTGCCGGGAATTATGGAGCATGTCAGTTTCTTCATGTTTTACAGGCCGTGCTCCCATACTTTGTATGGAAGCACGGCCCGAAAATGCGGGCGGCCGTGATTATGGGCACGGCCGTGTGCATGGGGCCTTACATACTGTACGGGACCCATCCATGGCCAGCCTTAGGGGTGTGCGAAATGTGCAGACAAAGAGGGCGCATCAGCTTCTCCTGCTGAACGGGCTTCTCAAATGTCCTGGTAGCCACGGTTTTGTGAACACCATTAATCGTCTTAGTAATTTTATAGCATGATTATTCAGACATTGTATTTTACTGTTATTAGACTTCTTTATGCATGGAGCTGGTATTTGATGACTGTATGTTGGTATTATTTGAGCACTGTATGGTGGCATTTATTTATTATACAGTTATGTCCAGAATTATTTGGACTGTGACACAATCTTCATGATTTTGGCTCTGCATGCCACCACATTGGATTTGGAATGAAATTGAAGTTTAGACTTGCAGGTTTAATTCAAGGGGTTGAACAAAAATATCCTGTGAAACGTTTAAGAATTGCAACCATTTTTCTACACAGCCTCCTGATTTCAGGGGCTCAAAAGTAATTGGACAAATTATCTTTACCATAAATAAAATGTGTTTTTTTTAAAATAATTTGTGGAGAATCCATTGCAGACAATGACTGCCTGAAGTTTGGAACCCATGGACATCACCAAACGCTGGGTTTCCTCCTTTGTGATTCTTTGCCAGGCCTTTACTGCAGCTGTCTTAAGTTGTTGCTTGTTTGTGGGTCTTTCTGCCTTAAGTTTTGTCTTAACCAAGTGAAATGCATGCTCGATCGGGTTGAGATCTGGTGATTGACTTGGCTATTGCGGAATATTCCACTTCTTTGTCTTAAAAAACTCCTGGGTTGCTTTCGCAGTATGTTTTGGGTCATTCTCCATCTGTAATGTGAAGGGATGTCCAATCAACCTTGCTGCATTTGGTTGAATCTGAGCAGAAAGTATATCCCTGAACACTTCAGAATTCATCCGGCTGCTTCATCAATAAACACTAGCGACTCAGTACCTTTGGCAGCCATGCGTGCCCATGCCATTACACTGCCTCCACCATGTTTTACAGAGGATGTGGTGTGCTTTGGTACATGAGCCGATCCAAGCCTGCTCCATATTTTCTTCCTCCCATCATTGGGACAGGTTGATCTTAGTTTCATTTGTCCAAAGAATTCTGTTCCAGAACTAGACTGGCTTCTTTAGATGTTGTTTGGCAAAGTCTAATCTGGCCTTTCTATTTTTGAGGCTGATTAATGGTTTGCACCTTGTGGTGAACTCTCTGTATTTGCTCTCATAAAGTCTTCTCTTTATGGTAGACTTAGATACTGATACACCTACTTCCAGGAGAATGTTCTTCACTTGGGTAGATGGTGTGAAGGGGTTTTTCTTCACCATGGAAATGATTCTGCGATCATCCACCACTGTTGTCTTCTGTGGACGTCCAGGCCTTTTGGAGTTCACAAGATCACTAGTGCGCTCTTTTTTTTCAAGAATGTACCAAACTGTTGATTTGGCCACTCTTAACATTTTTGCTATCTTTCTGATGGATTTCTTCATTTTTTTTCAGCCTAACAATGGTCTGTTTTACTTGCATTTAGAGCTCCTTTGACTTCATGTTGTGGGTTCACAGCAACAGCTTCCAAATGCAAATGCCACACCTGGAATCAACTCCAGACCTTTTACCTGCTTAATTGATGATGGATTAACGAGGGAATAGCCCATGCAGCCCATTAAATTGATTTTGAGATAATTGTCCAATTACCCTTGGTCCCTTGAAAAAGGGGCAGTTACATATTAAAGAGCTGTAATTCCTAAACCCTTCCTCAAATTAGGATGTGAATACCTTCAAATTTAAGCTGAGAGTCTGCACTTTAAGCCCATATTGATTATATAACTGTATATTCAATATGTTTTGGTAAGTAGCTAATATGATGAAACTTGTGTTACTGTCCAAATAATTCTGAACCTAAATGTATTTGGGTGGCACTGCTGCTTAGGCACTGTACAGTATATTCTTTTTCAGTCTATTGTAGTGGGGCAGTGTATAGAATTTTTATTTAGTTAACTGTATGGAAGTGCATGGCCAATATATGGAAATTATATTTAGGCATCATACTGTATGATGTTTATAAAAGTGCACGGCTTGATATAATTACTTGTACACTATATGACAGCCAAACAAATTGTGGAGGGCATCAACAGCCGATACCGCATAGGGCACTATCCTACATAAGACCAGCTCTGGGACCATCAGAAAAAAAATTAGAAAGATGCTCGAAAGAGGTATTTAGTAGGGCCAGGCTGACAGATTATGGTTTTGCAGTGCTTTGCATTCAGAAAAGATCCAGAAGAGATCAAAGTAGATCCATGACATTTTTCCTATAATGTGAACTGCAATGCATGAAAAATGTGTAAACCCAATCAATACATTCATTTTGAAAGGGGGCATTATTTTATAACAGAATTTAACGTAAACCAGTTCTAGAGAAACCTGCATTTTACTGTTTGGTTTAAAACATAGTCTCTTGGATTTCATGCAATGCTGTCTCACCTTTACTTTCACAGCAGCTTTGTAAGTTCTCCTGAGCAGCATGGGGTACTGATAGCAAGTTGGTAAAATGAATTTCCACATAATGGTTCAGTTCTTTTTCACAAGACTGTGTTAAACCAATAAAAACATTTTTAAGTGCACAGCGATGACAGACGTGAATAAAGTAGAGAAGGAATGGATCAGCTCCTGACATAGGTAATAAATGGATAAACAATTGTAACCAGTGCAATAAAGCGTAATCACTATCACATAAATGATGCAGCAACATAAATAACCTGCTAGTCGTAGTAGTAAATAATACACAGGTACATAGGCATTGTCTTTTTATTGCCCCATTACTTTCATTGCTATCAGGATGCCATGTAACCAGATTGATTGATTGACTTATTAAATATTCATGGGTATTCACGCAATAACAAACTGCACAAAAGACACACAGCTTTCAGATGTAACCCTTTGTTCACATCATGGGTTAAATAAATAACCTCTAGCATGTGTGTGTGTACTGTTGCTGCTCTTTTATTCTAATATTATTTTTTATAGGTCCCACTTTTAAAGGTAGTTTGGCATGTTGCCATAATGTCATAGCCATAATGCAGTGGGAGGTGTGGAGAGAAGTAAAGTGTAGGGTTCGCCTTGAACCAAAATTGAGCATTACATTTGTTTACTAGGAACTGCATGTACAGCAAGTCCCAACTATATTTCCATTAGAGGAACCACTCCATTTATGAACTGGACTTATCTGATAATAGAAAAGTCTGCATTCTGCATATGGAGCATCAGACATTGAATGTTGTAGAACACCAATATTTCTCATATTCAATAAATCATTTAATACAATCATATTTGTAATGTTGTAGAGCAGCATGCACCTATTGATGGGGCTGCAGACAGGATCTCTATAGAGGGTTCAGAGATAGCACTCAGACCCAGACCTGGTGCCTGAGCGGGTCCAAATGTCCCCCTACCACATAACAAAACACCCATATTTTAGATGGCACATTTTAGGAATAAGGTCCTGTTACAGATTTTGCATTGTGGCCCAGGAGCTCTGAGTTAAACCTCCGAAACAAGAAAACTTCTGGAAAAAATTTTCCACGTCTTTCGTGCTCTAATATTGAATTTAAATATTTTGCATATACGCTTAGAAAGTTAAGTTAGAGAAATCTTTAGTGATGGTTCTAGAGGAATTAATGTATAAAGTTCTTTCCATAGCTTCCTGTTACATGACATGACATTTAATAAACAAGAAGTTTTCATCTTTGGATAGATGAGCTGATTTATTTTCGAAGACCTCTTAATGCGTAAGAAATTGACTTAGGCTGTATTGACACTGGCCCCCTGTCTACTGTGTATATCGGAAGCCATGATCTTGTGCCGGATCTGTTGTACGACGCATCCAAACTCCAAACGGTAACCAACGGACTCCATTGTCTAATAATTGTGTCCATCACCGTTCCACTGGGGTTTACATTATTTTGACATGAAGAATAGTGCTGCAAGCTTTGACAGAACCTCTGACATTGGATCTTAACACCTATTTAAACAGAGCCTAAGGGCATGACCACACATGGCGGAATTCCTCCGCAACTGTCCGCATCAATGCCGCACAGAATCTGCGTTGCAGATTCTGCAGCGGATCTGCACAAAATGTGCAGAAAATTGATGCGGACTGGCCGCTGCGGACTGCAGGAAAAGTGCTTCTCTTCTCCCTATTCAGTGCAGGATAGAGAGAAGGGACAGCACTTTCCCTAGTGAAAGTCAAAGAAATTCATACTTACCGCCCGTTGTCTTGGTGACGCGTCCCTCTTTCGGCATCCGGCCCGACCTCCCTGGATGACGCTCCAGTCCATGTGACCGCTGCAGCCTGTGCTTGGCCTGTGATTGGCTGCAGCCGTCACTTACACTGAAACGTCATCCTGGGAGGCCGGACTGTAGACAGACGCAGGGAGTTCTCGGTAAGTATGAACTTATATTTTTTTTAACAGATACATGTATATTGAGATCGGTAGTCACTGTCCCGGGTGCAGAAACAGTTACTGCCGATCGCTTAACTCTTTCAGCACCCTGGACAGTGACTATTTACAGACGTCTCCTAGCAACGCTCCCGTCATTACGGGAGCCCCATTGACTTCCTCAGTCTGGCTGTAGACCTAGAAATACATAGGTCCAGCCAGAATGAAGAAATGTCATGGTAGTAAAAACAATACGCTCCGCAGCACACATAAGATCTGCGGACTTCATTGCGGAATTTTGACTCTCCATTGAAGTCAATGGAGAAATTCCGCCATGAGTCCGCAACCAGTCCGCCACTGCTCCGCAACAGACAGAGCATGCTGCGGACACCAAATTCCGCTCCGCAGCCTATGCTCCGCAGCGGAATTGTACGCATCGTGTAAACGAACACTGCTAAATTAAAGTGTAAGTCAATGGAGAAACGGCTCCGCTGCGGATTAACGCTGCGGAGTGTCCGCAGCGGAATTTAAGTGAAATTCCGCTATGTGTGAACCCGCCCTTAGAGGGTAGCCAACTAGCCATTTAAATAGCATCTATAGAAGCACTACATTCTTTATATAGCTGTATTCTCTATGTCAGAGACACGCAGGACCAGGATTCACTGAAGCCGTCAGTCCTGCAGACCTGACCATTTGTATTAGGCTATGTTCACACGGGGTATTTTGCCGAGTTTTTTTACGCGGAAACCGCGTCGCAAAACTCGGCAGAAACGGCCCGAGAACGCCTCCCATTGATTTCAATGGGAGGCGTCGGCGTCTTTTTCCCGCGAGCAGTAAAACTGCCTCGCGGGAAAAAGAAGCGACATGCCCTATCTTCGGGCGCTTCCGCCTCCGACCTCCCATTGACTTCAATGGGAGGCAGGAGAAAGCGTATATCTCGCTGTTTTATGCCCGCGGCGCTCAATGGCGCGATAATTGCCGCGAAAATCGGCGTGCAGGGAGAGGAATATCTGCCTCAAAGTTCCAAACGGAATTTTGAGGCAGATATTCCTCCCCCAAAATACTCCGTGTGAACATAGCCTAAGACGGCAAGATACAGCTTCTATGTATCCAGGATACATAGAAGCTGGGTCTCATAAAGTGAATTAAAAAATTCTAATTAAAATTAGTTCAGAATCACATTATACACAGTTTTATGGGAAGAAAATTGACTTCAAATGTTTACATAGCCTTTAAGTGCATGTCAGAACTAATACAGTAAAACTACTAAATAGGCACATGGGCTCTACCAAGGCCGCATAATGAAGTTGAATCTTAAATTAAGATTGTGTCAAATAGGACAATTTTTATCTGATTCATTTTATGCCATTGAACATACTGATAGGTGTTCCAGTAAGTATATTTTCATATATTTGTCACATATATCTGCATATATTTATAATGACACTTGTAAAAGTGTCACTATAGAAGTGTATGATACGTGTGCTAAAATATACAACAGTTTTATACAACAGTTTTTCATAGATCTATGTTAAAATCAGTAACTTTCTGAACTAGTGTAAGCTCACATTTACACATGGCAGAATTGCTGTTAAATTCCGCTGCGAACAGTCCGCAGTGGAATTCTGCAGCAGCCGTTTTTTACATTTGTTTCTATACATTTTTAGGAAAGTTAGTTCAGACGTTGCAGAAAATAACTGTGCGGAAATTAGGCTGCGGTACAGAATTTTCCATCCACAGCATGCTCATGACGTTGCGGAGAAGAAGCGGAATTTCACTGCCTTTGCAATGCAAAAACTGAAATCTGTGGCAAGTCCGCTGTGATATCTGCAACGTCTGATTTACCTGTCAAATATGCAAATGTGGATGCAGATTCGTTGCGTAATTGCCCAAATCTGTACCAACATTTGCAGCAGAAAAATTCTGCCACGTCTGAACGTGCCCTTAAAGAGCCCATAAACCCAAATTGTATTTGCTTAATTGTGCCTACATTGACTTTGATGGTTTTTTATGCAGCCAGGGGGCAACTCTTGAGAGTTTTGTTCTAATTTCCCTTTTTGACAGGACAGGATCACACATGCAGTTTTTGGTGTCATTTTTGTGGCTCCGTTTTTTAAGTCAAACACAAAAGAAAGTAGATGCATAATTTTTTTTTCTTAAACAATTCCTTTCTTTTGGATCCAGTCCCGGCTTTGGCTTAAAAAAACTGCATCAAAACTGCATGTGATCCTGGCCTTAAGGGCATTTCAAAAATATTTTCTCATAGCAACCTATCAGAGCCACGTTTAGTATAAAAAGGAATGAATGCTGAACTCTGATTGGTTGATATAGTCGAAAGAACACTTTTTCTAAGACAGTTAAAGAGGATTTCAACCCAGAACGTAAAACTGGTTATATATTAATAAATCAGAAATTAGAGCAGCAGCCAAAATTTGGTAATTACATTTTATTTTTAGACAAAGATATTAGCAGATCTTTTTCGGTTTTGTAGCAGCCACTAGGAAAATAGGAAGTGCAGTCATATTGGTTTACTAATGGTTAAATTGTACTTTTGTTATTTACTGAACATGCTGACAAAATGACGGTTTACCATCAGTTTATGAGAAGAAAATTCAATGGTGACAACCAATATGGCCGAACTTCCTGTTGCCACTGTTGCAAAAATGTCTGCCACAAAAAAAAACTGTAAAATGCTAATATCTCTGTAAGTAAATAATAAAACATAAATGTTGGCTTCTGATCTAACTTATGATTTTCTAATATATGGCCAGTTTTATGTTTTGAGTGGAAATTCTTACCACATTTTGTAGTTAGCAGTCTGTTGAAGGAACAAAGGCTGCTACAAATGGCAACTGTATTCTGCTGATACTTCTATGGGGGACCACCAAAATGTGCTGCAGCCATGTGATGCCAACTATAATATAATTTTATTATAACATTTCTATTGATATTATACCCTAGTAAATATGTTGCATTGGCCACATAGAGAACACAGTTGAAATCCCTTATTAAAGGATAGTACAGGTTCCTATTAGAAACTTATACAACAAACATTATTTGAAAGAACTGTAATATAATATAGAGGCAGTGATATATTATATAAAAGAGATGCTGTTTACGCTTAATACCATCTTCTTGTTGCACATTCACAATAGTATAGGACACAATATTGGTTCTTTGGCCCAAGACCACTGATTTTGTAATATAGCCCTGTATACATTCAACCCACTGTTGCTGAATTCACTGCCAACACTGTGTGTCAGTCTTTAGCTGGTGAAGATGATAGTACAATAGTAACTGAATAGAATAACTGAAAAAACAAAACTGTACCAAGCAGATAGTACCACCCCTAAGAGGGACATGTTCAAGTGCTCAATGTCATTGGAAGGTGGTCATGAGGTGGTATAATGTCGCAAATACGTGTGTGTGTGTGTGTGTGTGTGTGTGTGTGTGTGTGTGTGTGTGTATATATATATATATATATATGTGTGTATATATATATATATATATATATATATATATATGTATATATATATATATATATATATGTATATATATATATATATATATATGTATATATATATATATATATATGTATATATATATATATGTATATATATATATATATACACACACACGATGTACAGTAGCTACAAATGGAGCTGACAAGTGACTATGCAATTAAAGTGTAATTTCTGTATGTATTTATGCATTTGCATAAATGGACACATTTTGGAGGTACTTTCTAGCCTGGGGGAAAAGTTTTGAAAACAATTACCGTATTTTCCGGACTATAAGGCGCACCGGATTATAAGGCGCACTTTCTATGAGCGCCTTGTAAGCAATCATGTTTCATATATAAGGCGCACTGGATTATAAGGCGCAGCACATTACCGTTAAATAAACCATTGCTCAGACTGCAAGTCAAAATTTATTACACTTTTTAACAATAACTTGCAACTGGTTCAGCTGTAATTGCAAATCAAAACGTTAAGGGTATGTGCACACACACTAATTACGTCCGTAATTGACGGACGTATTTCGGCCGCAAGTCCCGGACCGAACAGTGCAAGGAGCCGGGCTCCTAGCATCATACTTATGTACGACGCTAGGAGTCCCTGCCTCGCTGCAGGACAACTGTCCCGTACTGTAAACATGATTATACTACGGGACAGTTGTCCTGCAGCAAGGCAGGGACTCCTAGCGTCGTACATAAGTATGATGCTAGGAGCCCGGCTCCTTGCACTGTGTTCGGTCCGGGACTTGCGGCCGAAATACGTCCGTCAATTACGGACGTAATTAGTGTGTGTGCACATACCCTTACCGTACTTTTTCAGTTCATTCCTCCACCAGAAATCCATCAAATCCGTCATCTTCAGTGTCGGAGTTGAACAGTTGGGCGATTTCGGCATCAAGCATGGGGTCCTCCTCTTCATTATCCGAGTCGGTTTCGTTGCTGCTGCTAGGCTCTTCAGTGGTGATTCCAGCCTTCCTGAAAGCTCGGATGACACTGGAGACTGATACATTCTTCCAGGCATCCACGATCCACTGGCACATAGTGGCATAACTCGCACGGCGTTGCCTCCCTGTTTTGGTGAATGTGTGGTCACCTTCTGTCATCCAATGCTCCCATGCAGCTCGCAATTTAACTTTAAATGACCTGTTGATGCTGATATCTAGCGGCTGGAGCTCTTTGGTTAATCCACCAGGGATGACAGCAAGCTCCGAATTAGTTTTCTTCACTTGGGCTTTGACAGTATCGGTCAAGTGGGCGCGCATCGAGTCACAGACCAATAGGGATGGGGATTTGTGAAAAAAGCCACCCGGTCTCTTGACGTAGACCTCCCTCAGCCACTCACTCATCTTCTCCTCATCCATCCAGCCCTTTGGGTTAGCCTTAATGATGACACCAGCAGGAAAATTTTCTTTAGGCAAAGTCTTCCTCTTGAAAATTACCATGGGTGGTAGTTTCTGGCCATTAGCCTGACAAGCGAGAACTACAGTGAAAGATGACTTCTCATTTCCTGTGGTACGTATAGATATCGTACTGGTCCCTGTTTTCTCAACAGTACGGTTTACGGGGATATCGAAAGTGAGGGGAACCTCATCCATGTTAATAATGTGTTCTGGCTGGATATTCTTTTCATTTATCTTGGTTATGCAGTAGGTGCGGAAAATGGCCAGCTTCTCTTCATAATCCTTTGGTAATTGCTGGCACACAGTAGTTCTGGTGCGAATGGAGAGATGACGCCTTTGCATGAAACGAAAGCACCATGAAGGACCTCCTCGAAAGTCCTTGATCTCCATGTCACGTGCTAAAGCAGTGGCTTTGAGTCTAATAGAGACAGTGGAGACGCTTCTACATGCGTTTCTCTGTTCCATAACCCACTGTTCTATTTTGTCCTCCAACTGTGGCCACCTTGCTTTGTTTCCTCGGAAACTCAGTTTGGTCTTCTTTACTTGGCGGAGGTCATCTTCTTGTTTTCTCCACTTACGCACCATGGATTCATTAATGTTGAATTCTCTTGCAGCTGCCCTATTTCCATGCTCTACTGCATAACTTATAGCTTTAAGCTTGAAACCTGCATCATAAGCATGTCTCTTAACAGGAGGCATTTTTTGGGGTAGTGGGTATAGTTAACGCTAAAGCAAAGATATATTGCAAGGATCCTACAGAGCTGTAAGTATCACTCAGTGTGGCTCCTGATTACGGTGGCCGTAATGCTCAATCCATTTATGGATACTGTAAAAACCCAAGTGAAGAATAAATTCATAGGCGCACGGGGGGGAGGAGCATGGTGTGTGCTGTGGTATGCCGCCGCCGACCCCTGCCGCCCACGATAGAGGTAAAGGATCCTGTATGAACCCCTCTCTTTACTGTCGGGTTCATATATAAGGCGCACCGGATTATAAGGCGCACTTTCTATTTCTGAGAAATTCTCAACATTTTATGTGCGCCTTATAGTCCGGAAAATACGGTATGGATTATTAGTAATTCTAAAGTGCTCGGCCATAAAATCACCGTGGAAGAAATTATTTTTACAGTAGATCCCTAAAGTGTTACCTCTAAGGGCAATATGCAAATTAAATAAGTGTAAGTGTGTTCCCATGAGAACTTTGCCTGAAGAAACCAATACTGAAGATTGGTTCCATATCCCATTCATATTCCCAGACTATTACATTTACGTGTTTTTGCAGATAACATATATATATATGAAGTTGTATGTAATCATAAGAGGAATTTGGATGCTCTATGTTGACCTAAATGGGTTTGTAGTTTAGAAAACCTATTTTCATATATCTTATTAGAGAATTCTGAGTTAATAGAGGGGGGGGGGGGGGGGTCCACTGTTCAGGATCCTTTTCTTTTGACCAGAGTGTAGAGCAGTTACAAAGAGCATGTATCGGTCTGGGGGAGCAGTCCTGTACTGTATTACACACAAAAAATCTATTGAGCTGCATCGGCAATATGCAATGCTTAATTTCCCTTGTGGTAGCGCTGCAGGGAAATTAAACACTTACTGACAGGTTTCCAGACATGTTACTTGTGATTACTGTAGGCCCAAACAGGAAGACACTTTATGATCAGCCTTTTATTAAGGGACCCTTTTAACAACTAGGGATCAACCAAGTGGGCAACCCCTTTAAGCTCCACATTTTTTTATTTAAACTGCGGTCTAAAACTTAAATTTTAAAGAAACGTGTTTCATATATACATCTTGATAAGTTTGACTCTCGAGATAGGGCTCACTAATAAAAAATGGTTAAATTTGCCTTGTATTGCAATTATTGATAAACAGCATGACTTTTCTATGGCAAGTTTTCCACCGCATCATTTTATCAAACTTGTGTGGTTTACCACAGTTTATACAGTAATGTACAATCGATTACAAATATGTCAAAACATATTTCAAATTAACAGCAACATCTGAAGAGAGAGCTTTACCCATAACCTTTTACTTTTTGATATATGGACCCGGTCACATTCTTTAGATCATATGTTACATTTTAAATTCAAGCATCCTGAACAAGTGTTGCTTAAAAATGGGGATGTAATATTTTCCTAGTCTATAGGTTTCCTGTAGTTAAGAACTACTGTAACTTTTGTGTTCACCATGCATAATATCCCATTATCGTCTGGAGATTTTAATCAATAGCAGATTTTTTTAAAAGAAGGACTTATTGGCCTTCTGTGCCTCTCGGAAATTAATAGAATAAATCAATATTTTCAGGGTCAGCTACAAAAATATTCTTGTGCACACATTGACAGCTGGCGCTTTTGAAGGTTAAGCGGAGAATAATCATTACCTAGTTATGTTTCTGTACTTTAGGTTTTTGTAGTCCCTTGGTAGACAAATGACAGAATTTCAATGCAGGTTTTGAATTTTCCATACGATACTTATTGCGGTGACTGACTTTATTATTTTTCTTCTGCAGATGTTCTTGATCTGAAATCAAGCCGGTCTAAAAAGTCCTTGAGGAGCCCATCGGACCTGGCGC
The DNA here is from genome assembly GCF_050947455.1 of Rhinoderma darwinii. NCBI lineage: Eukaryota > Metazoa > Chordata > Amphibia > Anura > Rhinodermatidae > Rhinoderma > Rhinoderma darwinii. The sequence continues at coordinate 369,141,021 of NC_134688.1, forward strand.
CCTCATGGCTTCTGGGGTTGCAGCATGGCTGCCCTTTGCAAGGGCCGCTGCCATTGGGTGGATGCCAGTGGCCAACTGCGCTATGCCATTGGCACCAGCTGACAAAAACAAAAGACAAGATGAGCTTATAATACTCAATGTTAGTGGGAGGCGATTCCAAACCTGGCGAACGACACTGGAGAGGTACCCAGACACTCTACTTGGAAGCACAGAGAAAGATTTCTTCTTCAATGAGGAGACCAAGGAATACTTTTTTGACCGTGACCCTGAGGTGTTTAGGTGTATTCTAAACTTTTACAGAACTGGCAAGCTGCATTACCCTAGGTATGAATGCATCACTGCCTATGATGAGGAACTATCTTTCTATGGCATATTACCCGAAATAATAGGTGACTGCTGCTATGAAGAATACAAAGATAGGAAAAGAGAGAATGCAGAAAGGCTGATGGATGACAATGAATTTGAGCACAGTAAAGAAGCCATGCCCTCCCTTAATTTACGCCAGACTATGTGGCGAGCCTTTGAAAATCCCCACACCAGTACTTTAGCCTTAGTCTTCTACTATGTGACTGGCTTCTTTATTGCAGTGTCCGTAATCACCAATGTGGTTGAGACTGTTCCCTGTGGCACTGTGCCTGGAAATAAGGACCTTCCCTGTGGTGAAAGATTTCATGTAGCCTTCTTTTGCCTGGACACTGCCTGTGTCATGATTTTCACAGTAGAGTACCTCTTGAGATTTTTTGCAGCCCCAAGTCGATACAGATTCATGAGAAGTGTGATGAGTATCATCGATGTGGTAGCCATTATGCCATACTACATTGGCTTAGTTATGAGTAACAATGAGGATGTGAGTGGCGCTTTTGTCACCCTGCGGGTTTTCCGGGTCTTCAGAATCTTCAAGTTCTCACGCCACTCCCAAGGTTTACGGATCCTTGGTTATACCCTGAAGAGCTGTGCCTCTGAACTGGGATTCCTTCTTTTCTCCCTTACAATGGCAATCATTATTTTTGCCACTGTGATGTTTTACGCGGAAAAAGGGTCATCATCCAGCAAGTTCACAAGTATCCCTGCCTCCTTTTGGTATACCATTGTTACCATGACAACTCTGGGGTAAGTGTTCTACTTATTATATTCATCCAACACCGAATAAGAGCCATGCTGTAGCCTTGGAACCCTTCATTTATTTTCTTCAGGTAGATTACCACTCTTGTACAATGACATTTAATGATACTCCCTCGGGATTTCAAATGCATTTTCCTTTTCGCTAAGCTGCTTACACAGACACACAAAATCAATTAGAGGAGATAGGGCTGAAGTAAAACAACAGATTATAATTATGCTTATTCTTTGTGTGCACTTTGCATCTACCTGCTTTCTTGATTAGATGGCTGTTGATGAGATGAAGGTGACTTTTTATATAACGTCTTGGGAGTCAGGGAGGTCTGTGTATACATTAAACACTATGTCATTAACTTGAATGAGAGGAACAACTGACGTGATGAAGATTATCCCGTTAACCTTATATACACAGCCATTAAAATATAACAGGAAAAATGCAGCTTTGTCGTCTGTCCCTGTGATTGGGGCTGTATATAACTATGCATAATCCATTTATGTGCAAGAAATGCTTTCAAATCCTTGATTTCTGCTTACAACTTCTAGTCTTCCTTTCTCATACAGTATTGCATCCGAGTAGCATCACTTGTACGCATGGGTAGCTCAAGGATATCTGATCCTATTTTCAAGGCTCAGGTTCAGTTTACCTTGTGAAATTTTGACAATAAAAGTAAATAATCATTAGAAAGTTATGGATAAAGGCCCATTTATACACGCAGATACTCGTATTAGCGATTTTCTATCGATGTAATTGCTGTATCGAATAGCGATTCCAGGCAAGTGCTTAAAAACGATATTTCAATAATTGTTAAGAATGTATCATTTGGTTGCCTCTTAAGCAGTGTGACATACCTTCTGTCAATCAAATGATTCATATTGACGTACCACAATGTCAGAATGACCAACATTTTTTTTTGTGTTCGCGTCAATTATTTGTACGATTAATGAGCACTTTAATTCTAGCCGTTCAGTCCCTACACCTATTCACATTAAGCGATCATCATGCACGCTCGATTGTTAGCGATTATCTGCTCGTGTAAATGGGACTTTACATGTATCTTGTTGTGTGTGCATGCAAATCAGCCATTCATAGCTCGATTCTACTGGGTTTGTAAAGAATTTGGAATGTAAAGTGTAAATGTCTCTGTTATATCACCTTAATACCAGTAAGACAGTTACCATTTATCCGTGGAATACAACTTAAATGAGAAATGTGTCTTCTTTGGTCCTCTATGTGAAAAGTATAGAGTAACTGTTGGCACCTGTTCAACCAACTCTCTCCTATATGGCATTCATTGACATAAAGATCAGACAAAATACTGTATATAATTGTGATAACATAACATTAGGTACGACGACCTCATAAAAAACATGAAGCCAGCTGTTAAGGTGCTTCTTATATGTGCATATGGTGATGTAATGGAAGATCTCATACATCACTGGTTCGAATTCGAGATGTTGGATGATATTGGTTCTACTTCTGTATTCATCATTGTCTTTTAAATCCTCTCTGGATTTCTAAAAATCTCTTGTATCTATATTACCTAAAACAGATAAGGGGTTGTTTTATACTTTTTGGTGTTTAAAAAAATACATATTTGACTATTGTGCATGATGATGCTGTACTCTCCAAATCATGGATTTGCAAACTTTTCCTTGACCTTTACCCGCTGCCATTCAGGCTCTATCTGTAGTATACATAACCCAGACAATGGCACTACTGGGGCGATACAAGTTGGATTTATTCTAATTCTGATGTGTTAATGTCAGAGGAACATTGGTTTGTATGATGTCCACCACAGTTCACGAGTGGCAGTGGTGAGGAAGCCTTACGTCTGCTCTACATTCATGCTGCATGTCGGAATTGAGTGTTCTGCTTCTGAGCAATACTTATGACCTAAGTTGTTTATTCTTCTAAGTTTCACAGTTTTTAATTTGTGGCTTTAGGAGGTAGTAGAATAGACTATCAGTAAAAGCTAGGTTATGTTCATAGCAGATGAAGAAAAGGTTCTTACACTGAATGATAAGTCTCAAGCAAGTCTAAAATACTTTGCTACAAGGTGTTTTTCTTGCCTTCAACAGTTGCTATGCTTACATGCCATACTAATGAATGTTATTTCTGGCTGCCAGGGTTGCTTTTTAACTGTCTTCAATATGTGGCTTTAGGAAGTGGTAGAATAGGTTAACAGTGCAAGCCAGGTCATGTTCGAAGCAAATGAAGAGGTATAAGCTTCTTACATGGAATACCAAGTCTAGAGAACGTCTAAAATTCATTGCTACGAGGTGTATTAGATGACTGCGAAGGTTGCTATGCTTACATGCTATACTAATGAGTGCTATTTCTGGCTGCCACATTGCTTCTATACTAAAGGAAGATGTAATGAGAAGATTTGGGTTTGTGTGATCATTTTATACCCAATTTTCTTAATTAAAGAAGGAGACGTTACTCATTTCTTTATATATATTAAATGTATTGTATTAAGTAGAGCAGGCCCTGAGGGATCGTTGAAATCTGATCAATGGAAGGCAGCTTTATTCTGTGATATCACACAATGTTTTTTAAAGATCATTTCTTTAAAAATAGGGCAATGGGAAATTTGCCAACATATTTCTCAGAAAACTGTAGAGAGAAGCTGAGCAATACATTTTGTTATGTGACATTTGGGCTGCTCATTTCTCTTGTGCCTTCCTACCTTAGGTAAAAAGTATTCAGATGACTGATAAGATTTCTGAAAGTACATGATGTTAGGTCTCATTTTTTCTCTCTAATGAAATCCTTTATTCTTGAGTTTTCCAGATTTCAATTCATAGCCCATTGCTGTTCACCAGGAAGTACTGTAATGCTTTACCCTATAAAAGCAGGACTATTACATCTCTAAATATAACATGTTATGAATATAATACAGTAAAGGGATTATCTACCGTTTTGCATAGTTCTCATTTGCTGTACAACAGCAGTTGGATATAAGATATTAGAAATTACCCATTGAGACCCATGAAGAAAAGGATAGGTTTCTATGCTTAAAGGGCTTTTTTAGGAAAACCCCTGTCCATATGTCCTGTTAGGGCATATAGACATCATAGATGGGGCTACCCTATTTGGGATCCCCTCTATGTGCCATAACCAAGAGCCACTCTGCAAGAGCGTCTTTTGCTATGGCGAACCTGACGCTTCCGTTACATGGAGAGGAAATGTGTGGGTGGCCACGGCTTCCATTTGCAATAACAGCTGATTGTCAGTGGTAAAGATCTAGTGAAATGATGGTGACCTGGATTAACGTTTGCTCATTACCCTCCCTCCTAAATAGCCTAAATGATAAGGTAGAGTAACCTTTAGTAAGAAATGCTTAGGGATTTACATTTAATTTACCCCCATGCCCCAATTTGATAGAAGGGTTAACATGAATTTAGGTGTACAGTGTAATGGACTTTTTTCTAAATGTGGTACTTAGCTTCAAGTCAACTGCCTAATTCCTTCATATGTAGTTGGGATTGCAGTTAATAAGCAATCTGTACATGGCCATTAACATCAGTACAAAATACACAATATAGATGATTGGGGGCCTATATGGCAGGGCAAGCCATGCTTCCCATATCTAATCATCAAGAAGATCTTGAAAAGCTGTATACCTCTGATAGTTGTGCAAGATGTGGGTGTTTATTAGCTATTAGATAATCATTTATAGAGATATATATTGAAGTATCTGGGCCCTAATGAAAACTTAGCATTAAGCCCCCCTTCCCCAGTATGTGCTATTTATGATACCGGTGTCTTCTTATGTGACAGAGGGGCTTTTTGGTCCCCTCAGACATCAGGTTCCAGGTCTGACTGCTAACTCTGAACTTCCTACAGATATGCCCCTGATTCTTTACTGTTTGAAGAAAACTTTTTTTTTATTTACATAAGTAAATATTTTCATGACTACAATAAGAATTATTGAAACAATTTACAGCTCGGAACATCAATTATAATTACTTTGTAATATTGGCAACAAAGTACTTTCAACAGCAATATAAAGAATATTGTGGAAATTAAGCATTAAGACATTGACTCACATTGAGTAATTCTGTCTATTAGTCAGACTGTGTAAACTTAGACCAGACCGGCACAAAATGTACCAAATTTATCACAGTGGTGCATGCTGTATGATAATTTTGGTGCATCTTGAATGACCTGTTAGACACTTACTCTTTCTTTTAATTTGGCATATTCTGTGCCAGAATTTTGTGCCCGTTTTTTTGCACATTAGTGCATTTTAAGCCACACCCTTTCCCAATAAGCCACACCCATTTTCAATACACTTTTTTAAAAGTGTCTAGTGAGGTGCTTACCTCAAAATTGCATGAAAATGTGCCAAAATTTGATCTATTATTTGACACATTGTAGACCCAAACAAAAAGTAAATGTGCCCCGTTGACTTGTTATATCTAACACATTACATAGGAGACTTCTTTACATCTTAGACTATATTTAGCAGACATTAATATTGTGAAATATCGTGTTTACTATGGCGCACATGTGCTTCTCAAGAAATATACTTACAGGTATTTTCTCTGTGCAAAATATATGTGACAAAATGTAAATGTACAATTTCCTAATGACGACTGAGAGTGCTATGGGGCTTATGGAAAAATGTCAGAACCAATGTTTATGTTTTCAGTAAATAAGATATATACTGTATGAGACGGAACAGTTTAATAATATTATATAGGAGTTGAACTATGTGAATGTAACAATATTACACCATTATCACTTTCCATTATGGGATCTTTTATCTTATATATTTGGGTCCATTGTGGATGGAAGCTCAATCATATGTGATTTGAGAGATGAATGTAGTAGTTCATATCCACATGCTTTAAAATGTGTAAGATGCTGTAAGTGGGCTAGAGGGTTAATCGCATTACATGTACATATAGAATTGAAGTGGACATTTGAAATATTGAACTATTCTTAATGCAGAGTGTTTATGGCAAATAAACTAAAGGCATTGCTTATTGATTTTACACAAGTATGATACATTACATCTATATATATATATATATATTTCTCTTGAATATGATACAACTCTATACGTTTCTACCTCTCTTAGGATGCAGTTATAGACAGTTGTGAAATATTCAAATGCAACATTGTAGGGTGAGTTGGTGAAAAATAAAGAGGAAAGAAAAATAAATGAAACATTGCACTATATTGCTTTGTATTATTTTTCTTACATTACCACTTTACTACTTTTCCATTGGTATAGGAGAATTTAGGAAGATTATATACAGGTGTCCTGGCTGTATATAAGCAAATAGGCATCTAAATTGGAATCAGTAGTTTGGTACCTAAAGGGAGACCTTCCTTACCAAAATACTTTTATTGTTAGGAAGTATAAAAAAAAAAATATTTCAAGGTGCTACGTATTTAAAAGAACACTGATATACTGTAAATTGTGATATACTCCAAGCACTGATTAGATGAGAATGGGTTGCCATCAGTCAGGATTTGGTCCAGAAGCTGATATCCAGCATGCCAGGGCGAATTGCAGAAGTCTTGAAAAAGAAGGGTCAACACTGTAAATATTGAGGCTTCGCATAAACTTGATGTATTTGCCAAAACAGTTTTAAAAACGTATGAAATGCTTATAATTGTACAAAGTATATCATAGAAAAATCTGACTAAAAGATCTAAAAACACTGAAGCAGCAAACTTTGTGCAAACCAAAATTTGTGTCAGTCTCAAAACTTTTGGCCAGGACTGTACACTAGGCACAGTGTATCTGTTTTTCCTGGGGAGTTCCTTCAAGACTCCTATAAAAGAACAATGCCCCTCTTGCAATAACCTATACTTGTAATGGAAAGGAAAACCTGCTTTATATTGACAGAATCTCTACAACTATGGTGGTTTAGCCAACTTTACATACCCGTTAGGTGCTTACAATAAGGACATTGCTCTGTAATAGTGATTTAATAGGTAATGGTTTTATTCATCTATGCCAGTGTATGGTGCCATATTTATTGATTTTGTTTTATTTCTGATGTGTAAATGAGTAAATATATATATATATATTTTTGTTGTTGTTTTTTATAAGGTTTCTCCTTTTTTTCCTAGTTTAATTCTGCAAGTTCACTTTTAGAATGTCAAAATGACTTGCAAATTTTATGCCTGTTTACAGTATCAATTCTTCTATTCAGAAAATATTTAATAATTCATAAGTAACAATTCACTCGTGCTGTTGTTTTCTGCTTCCTTTGCCTATGTGAAATCCTTTGACACATTTTAATTTAGAGCTCTGTTGACATGAAAATGGTGGGGCTCTCTTCACCTGTGTGATTGTTTTTTGCTGGTAGACGTCCACAGACATAACATATTGTGTGTTAATAATCCAAATGAGTTACTGTCAAACAGTTTTTTTTTCCTCAACTGACATATAACTTCATATAATGCATGCTCCTTAACCCCAACTTCAAGGGTAACGGCTATCCTGACTGACAACTACTGTACATAAATCATGTAACTATTAGGTGTCATGCACACAGCAGAGACTGTATAGTGGCACATAGAGTCCTATAGTTCTGTACTACTGTATGTAATACTCCATGTCATTCCTCCATATAGCACGGTCTTGCTTCTAGCAACGCAATGCTTCTAGGAGAGCATTTCTCTGTAATATAGCATTTGATGAAGCTTGCAATGAGTTATAGTATAGCCTCGTAGTCTTTGAATTAAGGTTAGTGGAGCACGCTGGGCTTAAAAATTGGATGAGTGCTCCTCATCTCTGTGATCCACCCGGTCCAGATCATAGCCATGTCGGCATACATCAGTGATGCCCAAGCTGTCTTTGATTCCTTACAGGTGGACATGTTAACGTCATTGCATCACGCCAGATGATGTAAGAATGAAAAGAGGGTGCTTGGTTCCCCCAATCCAGTTGTGATAATACCACAAGGTGGTGGAGGCCCTAGGACATAAGCACTGTGAGTCCACCCTATAATCTGGCCCCATCATATGGTCGTGTGCATGAACTCTTAGAGAACAGATTGATGTTCTTAGATTTTGTTGTGAAAAATGTTTTTCCTCATTAGACATCATGTCAAATGCTGATATGGCTGACATGCTTTGGTAACTCTGCACATCCTACTTATAGAGCAAGTTTTATTATATGTTGCCAAAATATTAAGGATCCAGATGTGACTCCAACCTCTTCACCCCCCCCCCCACCTACTTCAACAGCATTGATAACTTAATGTAACCATAGTTGTAACGTAAAACTCAAAGACCACAGTGAAAAATCTGTGATAAATGTCAGCAAATGAAGATGTGTATTATTGAAATGATAGGATTATATCTAGATAGAAGTCTTAAAAAGTAACTAGCTGTGTATGGGTGTGTCATATATATTACATGTACCTTTGATTTAGTTAAGAGAGATTTAAAAGAACTACCCACATCCAGCTTTTAGCTGAAAGTGGAAACTGGGACTCCTAATCTTGGGATCAGTGAGGGTCCCAACGGTCAGACCCCCACCAATTAGTTTTATAAATAGAAGTAATCAGCCAAATAAATCTTCAAATATTTATTTGATCCTAAATGTCCTAACAATATAGTACTATTTATGTAATGGCTGAATAATGAGGAGAACTCTACATTATTTATTTGCTGCACTACAATGCAGAACTGTGTAATTGAATTAAATCAAAGCCTATTCATTACACATATGTACTGTATATATAGTGTCCTGTCAACCCATTTATCATTTAGATCATCATAAACTATAATAAATCCAAACCAGTTGGCAACGTGCCATTTGTTGCGGCTGCATTGCCAGTGCAGTATATGTCAGAAGCGATAGCTTTCCACCAGGCTATACTTTTAAACCACTGAATCCGGAAGAGAATCCACATTAATTTCAGCTGGATTCTGATCTCTCGAATCAACAGCTGTAGAGCCTAGATAAGTGGAATGAAACATGGATATTCAGTTTCTGAGTGTGAACATCATTCTGTGCTCTGCATCCAGTAATTGCCTTATCTCCATAAAGTCATTGCAGTCAAGTAAAAGGCTAAAATCTGCGTAAAGAATATTACAGTACCTTATCATATTAGAGCCGTTAGGAAAGAAGAATTGGCTTAATAGACATGCATGCTGACACATAAGCTGTATTATAAAATTAATGTAAGTCCTGTTTGCTATATAATTCATCAAACTTCACAAGTTATGCTATTGTATTTCATCAGAAAAATAAACAGGAAATAATCCCCGAAATCACCTGATCTGAATTTGACAGTTCTCACATGGAATCAGCTTAACGCATCCATAACATTGTAGGTAGCTGTAATGGCAGGAAGGAGGTGAAGGGAAAGTGAGCCCTAATCTACCCACCGCCCTGTCCCTGCCTACTTGCAACGACCCGCCCTAGGCGACGAGGTACAACTGGGCGGCGGTCCCTATGCTGGCTAAGTGCACAGGAAGACAAACAGGGAACACGCAAGGGAAGGGGCAGTAGCCACGGAACGCCACGAGGAAACGGGGCGGCGAAAGAACAGTCAGGACCAGGACGAAGGAGTACGCCCGAGCGGGCACGGAGACAGAAGCAAGCCAGGGCAAGCAAAGCAGGTCAAGCAGAACTGCAGCAAGGCAGAAGCACGGCAGAAGCAGGCTGGAGCAAGCAGCAGTGGGGCCAGGAATCCAAAAGAATTACAAGCACTGAGGGAGAGCACAGGGCAGGTAATAAAGGGCAGGGGGCGGAGCTAACTCCGAGAGACCAGGCCGCGATAGGCTCTCCCACTCCTGAGCCTGCCACCCTGGTTGGTGGGAGATGGTGTCAGTCGAACAGGTCTGGCCTCAGGTGTGGATTGATTAATCCCAGGAGTATAGCTAGATGAAGTACCTGGCAGATCCCTAACAGTACTCCCCCTTTTATGAGGGGCCACCGGACCCTTACTAAGGGGACCCGGTTTAGTGGGGAAGAGGAGGTGGAACCTCCTGATCAATACCCCAGCGTGAACATCACGGGCAGGTACCCAAGTCCTCTCCTCCGGCCCGTATCCTCTCCAATGGACCAGGTACTGGAGGGAGCCCTGGACCATCCTACTGTCCATAATCTTGGCCACCTCGAATTCCACCCCCTCAGGGGTGAGAACGGGAACAGGAGGTATCCTCGAGGGGGACCAGGACGGGGAGCAGCGTTTAAGGAGGGAGGCATGGAAGACGTCATGTATGCGAAAGGATGGGGGGAGCTCCAGACGGAAGGATACAGGGTTGAGGACTTCAATGATCTTATAAGGTCCAATAAATCGGGGAGCAAACTTCCTGGACGGGACCTTAAGGCGCAAGTTCCTGGACGACAACCAGACCAAATCCCCGACGACAAACCGGGGGTTAGCAGAACGTCTAGTATCCGCCTGAATCTTTTGTGCGCTCTGGGACGCCTCTAGGTTCTTCTGAACCTGGGCCCAGACAGTGCACAGTTCCCGATGAACCTCCTCTACCTCAGGATTATTGGAACAACCAGGGGAGACGGAGGAGAACCTTGGGTTAAACCCGAAATTACAGAAAAACGGGGAGACCCCTGACGAGTTACTGACCCGGTTATTCAGGGAAAATTCAGCAAGGGGAAGGAATGAGACCCAATCGAATTGACAGTCAGAGATGAAACACCTTAAATATTGTTCCAGGGATTGGTTGGTCCTTTCCGTTTGGCCATTAGTTTCGGGATGGAAGGCGGAGGAGAAGGACAGATCAATCTCCAACTTTTTACAAAAAGCTCTCCAAAATAAGGAAACAAATTGTACCCCTCTGTCAGAAACGATATTGACTGGGGCCCCATGGAGACGCAGGATGTGTTTCACAAACAAAGAAGCTAACGTCTTGGCGTTAGGTAGCTTCTTAAGGGGCACAAAGTGGCACATCTTGCTGAAGCGGTCGACTACCACCCACACCACCGACTTGCCCTGAGATGGAGGCAAATCGGTGATAAAATCCATGGAGATATGGGTCCAAGGTCTCTGGGGAATGGGCAAGGAACGTAGTAGGCCCGCAGGTCGGGACCTAGGGGTTTTGGACCTAGCGCAAACCTCACAAGCGGCGACGTAAGCCCTAACATCTTTAGGCAACCCAGGCCACCAATAGTTTCTGGTAATGAGGTGTTTGGTGCCCAAGATGCCAGGATGACCAGATAGAGCGGAGTCATGGTTTTCCCTGAGTACCCTCAGCCGGTATTGCAGGGGAACAAACAGTTTGTCCCCAGGGACGTTCCCGGGAGCTGCACCCTGATCAGCCGCGATATCAGAAGCTAAATCAGAATCCGTGGCAGAGACGATTATACCAGGGGGTAAAATACAAGCGGGATCCTTCTCGGAAGGAGGATTGGCCATGAAACTACGTGACAGAGCGTCAGCCTTAATATTCTTGGACCCAGCCCTATAGGTAACCAAGAAATTAAATCTGGTAAAGAATAGTGCCCACCGAGCTTGTCTAGGATTAAGCCTCCAGGCCGATTCTAGGAAAACCAGATTCTTGTGATCCGTAAGGACCGTTACCTGGTGTCTGGCCCCCTCCAGGAAGTGCCGCCACTCCTCAAAAGCCCATTTAATGGCTAGAAGTTCGCGGTTGCCAATATCATAGTTACTCTCCGTGGGCGAAAACTTCCTAGAGAAGTAAGCACAGGGGCGGAGATGGGTGAGGGAGCTGGTACCCTGGGACAAGACGGCCCCCACTCCCACCTCGGAAGCGTCAACCTCCACAATAAATGGCTCCTCTTGGTTGGGCTGAATCAGCACGGGGGCCGAGATAAAGCACTTCTTGAGAGTCTCAAAGGCCTGGACGGCCTCAGGGGGCCAATGGAGGACATCGGCACCCTTGCGGGTAAGGTCCGTAAGAGGCTTAGCGACGACCGAGAAGTTGGCAATAAATCTCCTGTAATAGTTGGCGAACCCTAAAAAACACTGTAACGCCTTAAGGGAGGCAGGTTGGACCCATTCCGCCACAGCTTGAACCTTGGCAGGGTCCATGCGGAATTCATGAGGAGTGAGGATTTGCCCTAAAAATGGTATCTCCTGTACCCCAAAGACACATTTTTCAGTCTTAGCAAACAGATTATTCTCCCGAAGGACCTGGAGCACCTTCCTGACATGCTCCACGTGGGAGGACCAGTCCTTGGAAAACACCAGTATGTCATCAAGGTACACAACAAGAAAATTACCCAGGTACTCTCTCAGGATTTCATTAATAAAATTCTGGAAGACAGCAGGGGCATTACACAACCCAAAGGGCATGACCAGGTATTCGAAATGACCCTCGGGTGTGTTGAACGCAGTTTTCCACTCATCCCCCTCTTTGATGCGGATAAGGTTATATGCCCCCCGTAGATCGAACTTAGAAAACCATTGGGCTCCCTGAACCTGATTAAAAAGATCCGGAATCAAAGGAAGTGGGTACTGGTTCCTTACGGTGACCTTATTCAGGTTACGATAATCAATGCACGGCCTAAGACCACCATCCTTCTTCCCCACGAAGAAGAAGCCAGCACCTACAGGAGAAGTCGAGGGGCGAATGAAACCCTTGGCCAGGCATTCTTGGATATACACCCTCATAGCTTCACGTTCAGGACATGAAAGATTAAATATCCTACCCTTAGGAAGCTTGGCACCAGGCACCAAATCGATAGCACAATCGTAATCTCTATGGGGGGGCAACACCTCGGAGGCCTCCTTGGAAAACACATCGGCGAAGTCCTGAACAAACTCAGGAAGCGTGTTTACCTCCTCCCGGGGAGAAATAGAGTTAACAGAAAGACATGACATAAGACATTCATTACCCCATTTGGTGAGATCCCCAGTATTCCAATCAAATGTGGGATTATGCAACTGCAACCAGGGAAGGCCTAAAACCAGATCAGACGATAATCCCTGCATCACCAGTACAGAGCACTGCTCCAAATGCATGGAGCCAACCAGGAGTTCAAAAACAGGAGTATGCTGAGTAAAATAACCATTAGCAAGGGGGGTTGAGTCGATTCCTACTACAGGGATAGGATAAGGTAAATCAATACAAGGCATCTTTAGAGACATAGCAAATTCCACAGACATGATATTAGCAGATGAGCCAGAATCCACGAAAGCACTGCCCGTGGCAGACCGGCCAGCAAACGAGACCTGAAAGGGAAGCAAAATTTTATTGCGTTTCACATTAACGGGAAATACCTGTGCGCCCAAGTGACCTCCCCGATGATCACTTAGGCGCGGAAGTTTTCCGGCTTCTTATTCTTGCGCCTGGGACAGGTGTTCAGTAGATGCTTGTCGTCCCCACAGTAGAAGCAGAGACCATTCATTCTGCGAAACTCCCTACGTTGTCGAGGGGACATGGAGGCCCCGAGTTGCATAGGTACCTCCGAGTCCTCCGTGGAGGGGCGAGGAGACGGGACCTCGGGGGGAATCGCAGAAAAGTCAGAGGGGAGCACACTGAAGCGTTCTAGCTGACGTTCCCTGAGACGTCGGTCAAGTCGTACTGCTAGGGCCATAACCTGGTCAAGGGAGTCAGGCGAGGGGTAGCTAACCAGCAGATCCTTCAGGGCGTCAGATAATCCTAACCTAAACTGGCACCTTAGGGCCGGATCGTTCCACTGAGAAGCTACGCACCACTTCCTAAAATCAGAACAGTATTCCTCAACCGGTCTCCTACCCTGACGTAAGGTCACCAGCTGACTCTCGGCTAAAGCAGTCCTGTCAGTCTCGTCGTAAATGAGTCCGAGGGCAGAGAAAAAACGATCAACAGAGGAAAGTTCAGGGGCGTCAGGAGCCAAGGAGAAGGCCCACTCTTGGGGCCCTTCCTGGAGTCGGGATATGATGATACCCACCCGCTGGTTCTCGGAACCTGAGGAGTGGGGCTTTAGGCGGAAATACAGTCTGCAACTCTCCCGGAAGGAGAGAAACGTCTTACGGTCCCCTGAAAACCGGTCAGGTAACTTGAGGTCGGGTTCTAGAGGTGAGGTGAGGGGTACTACTAAAGCAGCGTCACCCTGATTGACCCTTTGGGCCAGGGCCTGGACCTGTAGGGAGAGGCCCTGCATCTGCTGGGTCAGGGTCTCAAGGGGGTCCATGATAGCGTCAGCGTAGGAGAAATGGTAGACTAGGTAAGGGCTTGTAATTATGTAATGGCAGGAAGGAGGTGAAGGGAAAGTGAGCCCTAATCTACCCACCGCCCTGTCCCTGCCTACCTGCAACGACCCGCCCTAGGCGACGAGGTACAACTGGGCGGCGGTCCCTACGCTGGCTAAGTGCACAGGAAGACAAACAGGGAACACGCAAGGGAAGGGGCAGTAGCCACGGAACGCCACGAGGAAACGGGGCGGCGAAAGAACAGTCAGGACCAGGACGAAGGAGTACGCCCGAGCGGGCACGGAGACAGAAGCAAGCCAGGGCAAGCAAAGCAGGTCAAGCAGAACTGCAGCAAGGCAGAAGCACGGCAGAAGCAGGCTGGAGCAAGCAGCAGTGGGGCCAGGAATCCAAAAGAATTACAAGCACTGAGGGAGAGCACAGGGCAGGTAATAAAGGGCAGGGGGCGGAGCTAACTCCGAGAGACCAGGCCGCGATAGGCTCTCCCACTCCTGAGCCTGCCACCCTGGTTGGTGGGAGATGGTGTCAGTCGAACAGGTCTGGCCTCAGGTGTGGATTGATTAATCCCAGGAGTATAGCTAGATGAAGTACCTGGCAGATCCCTAACAGTAGCTTATAAAATGAATATATGTCATCACCAATTGGTTGGTAGCGGCTGAAGAACATCTAAAGGCATTTTTTTAGTCGTGGACATATGAATATTTGTGGCGAAGTATGTAATATTGGCAGTTAAAAAGAAGCTTGAATCATATTTCATACCTTATCTTAGATTGACAATAAACCTTTTTTCACATTTTGAATTCTTAAATTTTGTAACATTTTTAATTCACAGCAGATCTCAGCTTTCAAACTTGTTTTTACCTATAGATTGTGAATTATTTTGTGCCCATTGTCTCTACTTGAAAGGCTAGATACATGAACCACCAAAAGCAGAATTGGAATAAGTGCTGACCACTCTAATTCATTGCTAGACATCTCCATTTAAAATGTTCAATTGGTGTATTTTATGCATAGGTCTCTGTTTCGGAGAAGCGCGACATACACAAAATTAATTATCTCCTCCATGAAGTCAACTCAATAAAGTCTTCAGTTTGCCAATTGTAATGCTGTATCTCTTACAGAGAAAATTAGCATCTAGAACAGCTGAAGAGAATGTATAAAAACTTGAGAAAAAATAATAATTTAAAGAGTTTTCCTGGGATGTAAAGTATGATCAGAAAGTGCCCATTCTGTGAATTTCCACTGATCAGCATAAAGAACGCGCAGCGCAACCCCTGCACTGTAGTACCTGAAATAGAAATGTTCATACCTGATACTGTGTCTGGTATTCTGGTACTACCATTCAAGCGAACAGGGCTGAGTTTTAGTACCACACACAGCAACATCCTTTTGGACAATGCTGTGTTAGGTATTGCAGGGAGCGCTGGTGTCCCTTCTTTTTACTTGGTAGGGACTCTGAGGGTGTGACCCACATAATGATGGCCTATCATAATAATAAAGCGACCCTCCAGTCCCCCAAAAAAAAGACTGTACATTGCAAATTTATAGTCAACTTACCTGCTGTTCCAGTCCCCCACTTTCCTCTATCCAAAATGGCCACCGCGGCCTCAGACTTTCCTATGGAGATCTTCTTTGAAATCTGAGACACGCTCCCACCCCCTCCACAGCCCTCCGACGGAAAATCGCTTATGACATCGGTACTGCTGGACACTTTAAGTGCTTATATCTACCGGTTATTTTTCTAATTCTATGTGGACCTATCATTGCACCCCCACCCTCTAGTGATTATGAGATAACTTTGCTCAACCTGTCCAAATCAATGCAACTAAGCTGACAAGTGAGCTACAGAAAACATGAAGCATCAGCCTATTGTGTCCA
Source organism: Rhinoderma darwinii (assembly GCF_050947455.1). Taxonomy (NCBI): domain Eukaryota; kingdom Metazoa; phylum Chordata; class Amphibia; order Anura; family Rhinodermatidae; genus Rhinoderma; species Rhinoderma darwinii. The sequence goes on from NC_134688.1 coordinate 369,157,116, forward strand.
GTGTAAATACTGAAATACTTTCAAGAATTTCTTCTATGTGGATAGGTACAAAAAAATCAACCAAACATTTAAAAACAAATTGGACATCCATTGAAATCAATGGGCAACTACATTATCCACTTTTTTCTGTTGTCATCTCTGCATTACCTAAGCATGCCGTAATAACCGGCGGTCTGACAGCAGAAGACTTGTGTAATTTGCAATGGAGAATGTTTACAGAGAGAGCCACTGTACTTGATATTCAATAGGTGTATATATTATATGATTTACAATTATTGTATGTATTTATGTGTAATATTTTCCTATTCTGATAATAATATCTTCTATTACTGGGTTTAAAAGCTCCATCTATAAAGCCTTATGCACACGACCGTAGCCGCCCTCAAATCATGGACCGTGCACATATTGACTTCAATGAGCCCGTACAGCAAATGCGGCCCGTATAATGGCATGTCCTTTCTTTTGCAGTTCGGGCTCCCGGCCAATGCATGGACCGTGGAAACCACGGTCGTTTGCATGGGCCCATAGAAATTAATGGGTCCGCAATTCATCCGCTGATTTGCCTTTGGATTGCGGCCGCAAAAACACGTTCATGTGCATGAGGCCTAACTCTTATTGTGTGTGGCAACTGCCTGTGTATCCATGAATAATACAATTGCTTTTATTTATCATTTTAATTATCATTTCTATGATTGGCTTTAAAAGGCTTGATATTAACAGTTTAATGACAATTCCTCTAAAAAAAACAAAAACTTATTTAGACAGTGAAATAAAAAAGTTTATTTAACGTACAGTAAATGGTTTATATTGAAAAGTTTCGGAAAGTCTAAGGTATTCCCATTAAACATATCCTATTGACGACAAATTAAGCCAAAATATGTTTCTAGTTATTATACATAAACAGAGGTATAACTTGCAGCTACTGGACCCTAATGGCGAAAAATGTAAAAGGGACGAGGCCCCTAACCATTTATAATACTGGTCTCCTTACATGGGGCAGAGACCTTTTGGGCCCCTTAAGGCACCTGGGCCCAGATGCGAGAGCAACCTCTGCACCCCCTCTAGTTACTCTCCTGTACATAAAATAAACTCTAATTATCTCATATCTGTCAGTGTTTCTTTCCCAGAATGAAGAGTTATATGTAAAATGTAACTTTCCATTACATTACAAATGCTGCAAAAAGCCAGTGCATTTTTTATTTAGTCAAGTGTCACATCTAGGTGTTATCTTTAGTCTTGTTGCTTGGCAACACGATGAGATTCTCATTTATTCCTTTGTTTGCAATCTTAAACATGTGTTATTCACTGCATGGGAAATAGTTTTAATCTGAGATCAAAATACAGAATATTCTCTGCCCTATTTATTTTAGTATTTTAGTAGATCCAGATTTTTATGTAAAATGTATTAAGTATGGAAAGGGTAATGTATTCATAAGGGCACAACAGTGGGTGTAACAAAGGGCACAGCAAGTGAAGGAGATAAAGGAGTGTCATTTAAAGGGCCTGTGAGGTCCAGAGCTGTATCTGTCACTTCCAAGCTGTCAAATCACATTGCATGGCTGAGAAGGTCAACCTGCTGACAGGAAGTGACATCACTATCCCAGCTACATGAACTGATAAAGCCTAGCGCCACTTGAAACTTGTAGAATCCGGGACTAAATTTAACCCCTATATTGTGTTAACTGTAGACACATCTAAATTCTCAGGTTTAGAGTTTTTCTTTCAGCTGACCATTGAAAACATGACATTGACCACTTAGGATCAGGCTCTTTACCACGAGAAATTAGATCTCATCCCAACACTGACCATCAGAAATGGACACTGAATTTAGTACTGTGCTGGCTACTATGGATAGACAGAGTATATGCCACTAACCAAAACAGACTTCCAAGCACCATATGTTCGCACACTGATCACTGGTCAACAAATAGCACACAATGAATTTACTAGGTACGTGTCAAATGTGACACTGATCAACTCGAACTACAGGTTCAATATCATTGCAGATTTGTGTAGCTTGTTCAGGTTAAGTAATTTATTTGTAGTATATTGCCAAATAACTGCATGCAATATGAAATGTCCACTACTGGATACTATGTGATCTAATGTGGGTCAGTATGCTACCCTGTATATATATACTGCTGTCATGACTGTTGAGTAACATGTTCAATGGTACTATGGTACCGTTACTTATTTATCTGTGCAACTGTCACATTAGTATGTGGTCAACTGTGTATACAGATTCTCTATTAAGCCATAGTTTTGTGGTTGGGCAAATAATTTGTATTTGGTATTACATCGTAGGCATTACTGAACCATGGACAGAATTGCTGTGCATTCCTGTCTATACTTTCTTCATAATGGTGTGTGAGGTAACATTGAGGTAGGCTTCAATATAGTGATAATTTTGGTTAGATATGGTGAGGTATGACATTTCCTTTAGTAGTCCTCGCTTTACCATGTACATTTCAATTGTGGTCCTGCCCCTTTTGGAATGAATTCTAGATAATTGGTAGAAAATAGGTATACTATACTTACTCAAAGAAAATTAATAATAATTCATGAGAAAGTCACACAAATCCAATGACCTGTAGATTTTTGGAGATCCAGGACAGATTTAGACTCTTTAAAATTAAAATATTAAATAGATTATTTCTAACCTCAGTACAAATGGTTATGTTGAGACACTAACCAAGGATGTATGGACTAAATGTGGAAGGGAGAAAGGTGTATTTATTCATATGGTATTGGAATTCCCCCATTATATATAACTATTGGTCTAGAATTCACCGATTTACCAATATAAAAATGAGATTTCCTGTGGTGTCCTCCCCAATGGTGAGTAATTTAGGACTGGTTTAGGAATATGCCGACTAAGTCGAGGCAGAAACTTTTCCAGCTATTGATGTTTTATGCTAGGAAAACTATCTTGTTGCACAGGAAACCCTGAGAATCCCAACCCTTTCCAATGCCAAACTTACCCGGCCGTATTATGGGCTTTTAGATCATCATGTTTCCAATGGTAATCTAAGTCTGGTTCAGTAGAACCACTAAAGGGCCAATGGTTATTAGGCAACACAGATCTACGAGGTCTTGGAACCCACCCGTAATATTCCTAAAGATCTAGAACACATGGCTTAGTACACAAACTCTAATTTTTTTAATTGATATATAGCAAAAACAAGGGTAGTATGACTGAAGTAAGTGTGTGTGCCTGTGTGTGCCTGTGTGTGAATCAGTTTGGGCTAACATTAATATTTCAATGAAAACTACTGAGGGTCATATTGACATGATAATCAAATGCCATTATGCTTTTGCGTGCAACACTACACAATTTGCGATAGTGATTTTGTTTGCTTTATATGGTTGCTATGTATGTTCCCCGAGTCTGTCCAATGAGTGCTGATTGTTGGCTTTATTTCTGGTTTGTTATTTAAAGAGCAGAAAACCAGAAGCCAGGACCAGGAGTGCCATTTTTTTCCCAATTTATTGGCAAACCTAACGCTTACAGAATATATTGTAATAATGATATAACTTGTGAAACGTTTGACAATTGTATACTGAATATAAGCTGTGCCACTGCATTAGTATTAATACCTTCTTAGGATTAATTAGATTAGGTTTCTCAAATGATACATTTTAATGGGTTATGCTTGTAACCAAATGTGAAGATTTTCAAAGGTCTTGCTTAATTGAAAATCAAGGGATTAAAGCACCACCCGCATAGCGTGTACAATTTCTAAAGTTACATGATAGAATGCGCAATTATTTATGTACCTAATGTTATGCTATCAGTACATTAAAGTAGCCATTGGGTTTTGAGTTCCTTGAGATGCAGCGATAAATATGAATACATATTACTTGAGAATTATGAGGTGCTTTTAAAGAGAAATTTCTGGCAGGTTGTAAAGGTCACTTAAGAACGGGTATAAATGAGGACTCACAGATAAAGTAGTTTTATGTCAGAGCTTGCCAGCTAGCAGTCTGGGTAATTGTACTGATCTATTGATAGCCGGTTATATTGGTATTCTGGGGTTTCTCCGAACCGGAGATGTATAAACTAAAGAAGTGATCATAGGGGTAGACATTTTGGGGGAATTTCTCACACTAATCCCATAGAAAAACACTACAGACCACCTGTCCTCAGCCTAAAATGGCTGTTTCCATACAGTTGACTATACTCAGCTGCACAGCAAATAGACATAAGACAGACCGCAGTTGTAGCAACCCATTAGAGAATATAGTGTTATCGTTATGAGATATTGCTGATCTTATATTCTCTACAGGACAGAGTGAAACTTAAGGGAATGCATAACAACTCAATCCGCTGTTCAAAAATTTTCGAAAGAACTAAGTCTTACCACAATATGCTGTATTACTGTACTGAATGCGGAGTAATTCCTATATCTATAGATATATATGTATCAATATACACTATATGGGCAAAAGTATTGGGACCACTACACATTACACCTACAGAAACTTTTACGGCATCCCATTCTAAATCCATTGGCATTATTATGGAGTTGGTCCCCTCTTTGCAGCTAAAACAGTTTCCACTCTTCTGGAAAGTTTTTCTACAAGATTTTGGAGTGTGTATGTGGGAATTGTTGTATATTGTTGTATATTCATCCAGAAAAGGATTTGCGAGGTCAGACACTGATGTTTGACGAGAGGACCTGGCTCGCTATATCCGTTCTAGTTCATCCCAAAGGTGTTTGATGGGGTTGAGGTCAGGGCTCTATAGGCCAGTCAAGTTCTTCCACACCAAACTCACCCAACCATGCCTTTATGGACCTTGCTTTGTGCACTTGGGGCACAGCCATCCTGGAAAAGAAAATGGCCTTCCCCAAACTGTTCCCACAAATTCGGAAGCATACAATTGTCCAAAATGTCTTGGAATGCTTGTTATTAAGATTTCCCACCACTGGGACTAAGGGCCTAGACCAACCCCTGAATAAAAACCTCATAGCATTATTCCTCCTCCACCAAACATTACAGTTGGCACAATGCAGTCACGCAAGTAACGTTCTCCTGGCATTCCCCAGACTCGTCCATCAGATTGCCAAATAGAAAGGCGTGATTTGTCACTCCATAGAACACGTTTCCACTGTTCCAGAGTCCAGTAATTTACAGCACTCCATCCAACGCTTGGCATTGTGCTTGGTGGTGTAAGGCTTGAATGTAGCTGCTCGGTCATGACAACCAATGCCATGAAGCTCCCAGCGCACAGTTTTTTGTGGACGTTAATGCAATGGGAGGTTTGAAACTCTGCAGTTATTGACATATAGTCTACAGAAATAAGGGGCTAGCAGACATATGTATAACAAGATGTATTCATTTTTAGTATATTGCATGAAAAATATAATCGATTAAAAAACATTAAAAAAAACAAATGTGCATCACATCAATAGAGCAGAAGGGGAACTGGTACTGTAGATATATGAGCCGAGTATAAATATACTTAAAGAGGCTCTGTCACCAGATTTTGCAACCCCTATCTGTTATTGCAGCAGATCGGCGCTGCAATGTAGATTACAGTAACGTTTTTATTTTTAAGAAACGAGCATTTTTGGCCAAGTTATGACCATTTTTGTATTTATGCAAATGAGGTTTGCAAAAGTACAACTGGGCGTGTTTAAAAGTAAAAGTACAACTGGGCGTGTATTATGTGCGTACATCGGGGCGTTTTTACTACTTTTACTAGCTGGGCGTTCTGACGAGAAGTATCATCCACTTCTCTTCAGAACGCCCAGCTTCTGGCAGTGCAGACACAGCCGTGTTCTCGAGAGATCACGCTGTGTCGTCACTCACAGGTCCTGCATCGTGTCAGACGAGCGAGGACACATCGGCACCAGAGGCTACAGTTGATTCTGCAGCAGCATCAGCGTTTGCAGGTAAGTAGCTACATCGACTTACCTGCAAACGCCGATGCTGCTGCAGAATCAACTGTAGCCTCTGGTGCCGATGTGTCCTCGCTCGTCCGACACGATGCAGGACCTGTGAGTGACGTCACAGCGTGATCTCTCGAGAACACGGCTGTGTCTGCACTGCCAGAAGCTGGGCGTTCTGAAGAGAAGTGGATGATACTTCTCGTCAGAACGCCCAGCTAGTAAAAGTAGTAAAAACGCCCCTATGTACGCACATAATACACGCCCAGTTGTACTTTTACTTTTCAACACGCCCAGTCTGCCACTTCATGACTGAGTTTCTGTGGCTCCTAAATGGTTGCACTTTACAATAATATCACTCACATTGATTGTGGAATATCTAGGAGGGAAGAAATTTTACGTACTGACTTGTTGCAACGGTGGCATCCTATTACAGTACCACGCTCAATTTCAGTGAGCTCTTTAGAACGACCCATTCTTTCACAAATGTTTGTAAAGGCGACTGCATGGCTAGGTGCTGGATTTTATACACCTGTGGCAATGGGACAGCATGAAACACCTGAATTCATTGATTAAGGGGCGTGTCCGAAAACTTCTGTCCATGTATTGCATATGTGTGTGTGTGTGTATATATATATATATATATATATATATATATATACCTCTTTATTTTAGAGTATAAAACTTTACTCCAGGCAAGTACAAAAATTCAATTTTTTCCCAGATTCATGGATCTCTGCATGACCCCAAACTTTTATTTTCCTGAATGAATACAGAGTAGCGCTGTGATGAGTCACTTGGAACTCAGCATAGGAAAAATACCCCAATTGCATACAATTATTTTACAATGATGACTACTTCACTGCAAGCAGAGGTGTAGCTAGGGGTTTAGCACGGGGGGGGGGGGACGGACGGGCATATCTGAGTGGTTGCCTGACCATTCAGCACCTAACAATGATGCAGATTGACAGGGCAGGAATGACTTGCCTCGTCAATCAGCCCCTTTCAACAATGGAAGCGGCACAATGACGTAATCGCCCTGCCAATCAGCATCATTGTTAGGTGCTGAATGGTCCGGCACAGCATGTGCATGGCCATTCAGCGCTTATGCATGTAATTGTATATGCGTCCTATAGATGCAGGTACAATTATTACAGGAGGGGCTGGCGGCAGCTGATTTCAGTTCGTCATGGCCGGGGCAGTGGGAGTGGCGGCGACGGTCGCAGTGGGCCTCACCACCTCAGTGGGCCCAGGGCCACTGCCCTCCGCCCACTAGCTACGCTACTGACCGCAGTATACTAGTAGCACACTGATGATAATATAGCTTGGAGAATACCTCATTTTTTTATATTAGTTAGGCCTACACTGGACAAAGCTGAGTTATGTGCATTGACAGATGCACAACGTCTTCGGCCTTATTCAGATTATCGTATTTTACACATGCAAATCAATAGGGCTATTCATACATGTGTGATTTTTCAAGCAGCATGTGTCCGTTGCGTAAAACGTACTGCATGTCCTATTTTATTCCGTCTTTGCGGACCACGTCGTCCACTGCAGTCTATGGGTGCGCGAAAAACATGGCCAGCACACACGCACCAGTTGTTAAAGAAATGTAGAGAAAAAAACATAATAAACCAGGAAGTGCAGAAAGACCTACGTGAAAAACTAATGCCACACGGACGTGAAATGCATAAAATACAGACACGCTCATCTCAATAAGGCATAATGACATCTAAAATCCCCCCTGTTTAGACATCTTTTTTTTAATTAATATTATTTTTCTTATTTATATTTTATTACAAATTAAGTACCGTTTTGGCTGGGCTACCGAATCCAATACAGACTATGCAAAAATATACATGTATGAACAGTACTCAGTATGTATAAATGAGTCACAAAGACACTCAAGGTCATAAACACTGCATTAGCATTTGTTGATTTAGCTTTCAAAAAGTCAAATGGAGGATTTGAACTTGAAAATATCATATGACATTCATGTTACAGGGAGGTGCCTTAGGCAAGCAAGCCACATCTCCAGAAGAAGGCTGAGGATGAGGGGCAGAGCCTACACGTGTTCAGATAAAGCACAATGTGATGGGGAGATAATGCATTTGTCAAAGATAGAACGTATGTCTGTGTTCCTGTGAGCGAAACCATAGGATTATAGAGGCTACGTGATGCATTCAGAAAAAAAAGAGGCAGAAAATGCCAATATACTCTTGCCTGCCCCAGTGTTTATTATATTTGCATTCACATCCAGAAGTAGAATGTGATGAGAGCTTAATGGAATATTAAATGACTGATGCCAAACTGTTGACAGATGGACTGGCATCAGTTTTCACAAACTGGCCCTGTCCACGGAATAATAATGCTACGTATCTACAGTGCTTTGTCAGCAGTCATTTTCACAATAAAAAATAAAATGAAGTTTCTACTCGACTGGGTCTTCGCCACCCTACTTGATTCAAATTAGTGTTTTCAAAAGGCGAATGGAAAACCTGGAAATGCTTCTGTAGATTTTGCTTCCTTGATGTGCAGTGAATTTGCCATGAATGTATATTGATTTTGAAGCTTAGATAAACAGTCATCTCTCACTTTGATTAAATGAACGTTAAATGGACTCTAATGGACAATTGCTTTTTAAGGTGATCCTGTTGTCAGTGCCAAATAGGATTAGTATTTCATGGATTGTAAAAAAAAATTCACATTTGTGTACTAGGGTCAGTAGAATCTATGGATTATTTTTTTTTACTAACAGTGTATGTTTTACTGCTCTTTAAATAAGACATAGCATTATATGACTTTATGGATAATTGTGTAATAACATACAGTACATATTGCCTAGTGACAATCTTTAGAAAAGACATTTACTTACATATATGGTTAATTTACAGACAGGATTTGTTACCTATTCAGCATTAAAAAAAATCCTGTTATTTTTTGCCACTTTTCAGTGCAATAGCTATTGGGGGTGTGGAGGTTATAGTTTGACCCAGACCATGGTGCCTGAATGACCCAAATATCCTTTTCACATAAAAAAAAAACCATTACAATTGGGAGCGGCTGGTATAGATATTGCATTCGGGCCCAGAGACTTCAAGCTACAACTCTAGGATGCTCGGCATTGGATGGACAAAACTTTCAACAATTGATCAATGAGTTGATTGGCTTTCGATGGGCCAATGAATTACTGTTTATCACTCTAGATGTAGGTGCTCTGTACAGTAATATAGAACACAGTTTGGGACTCAAAAGCCTAAGAAACTTTCTAGACAGAACCCCGGATATGAAAACTAAGCTTATTTCACATGAGAGAGCATGATGTTTATCTTGAACATCCACCTACCACCAAAAAATGACACAGCCATGAGGACCCGTGTGGTCCTCATCCATGCCAACCTGTTCATGGGTGAATTTGAGGATGCCTCAGCACCCCTGGGCAACACAACACATATTGCTGTACAGAAGGTACAATGATGACCTATTTTTCCTTTGGAGGGGTAGTCACGAACAGGCAAACCTATTCTGTGATTCCCTCAATGATAACACTTGGGGCCTCAAATTCACTTGTACTATTATTAAGGGCAAGATAGCATTTTGTGGATTCCCATACTAATAATATTATTACCATCACATGAACTTTTTTTTTTAAGTTGATATTAATAGTTATTAATAGTTATTTGGCCAAACTTAATGAATTTTTCACAAAAGGTTCAGGAAGAAAGGTTATCCTAAAAAACTACTTTCACAAGCCTATAAAAAGAACTTCCTTCCCTGACTCAAAAAGATTGTTTGGTAAACAATAGGACTCCAGCTAATTTTATCTTTATAACCACTTTCAACTAAGTCCGCAAATGCATAAGGAATATTCTCAGTTTTTTCAATAACCCTTTTCTACCCTTTTTTAATTTTGAAAATGCCTATAAATAAACAGGTTTAAAAAAAAAAAAAAAAAGAATACTCTCAGTTACATACCTAGTTACAGTTACATAGTTTGTACGGTTGAAAAAAGACACATGTCCATCAAGTTTAAACAATGGATGGGAAAGGGGAAGTTAAAAATTTCTACACATAGGAGCTAATATTTTTTTTGTTCTAGGAAATTATCTAAGCCTTTTTTAAAGCCATCTACTGTCCCTGCTGTGACCAGCTCTTGTGGTAGACTATTCCATAAATTCACCGTTCTCACAGCAAAGAAGGCTTGTTGCCTCTGCAGTTCACATTGGCACTTCTTAAAATGGATCCCTTTCTTAATACGACCCCCTCCCCCTTGACCACAAACTACATTTCATAGAGCTCCTTCTTAAAAGATATGCTAACGCCTAGCTGTATTAAGAATTTGGGCTGCTCAAAACGAACTACACCTTCCCGTGTAGGCAGTTACAACTGTAGCATATCCCGATGTCTGTGCCCCCATTACCCACAATTAGCTGTTTTTTTTACACCTAACAACACTGGATAACTTCAACATCAAGCAGAGACTGACTTGTACATTCCAGCTATGTAATTTATTTGATATACTGCACCTGTAAAATAATATTTAGAAATCTATTAAACCACTACAATGCCGGCTCAATAAAAATAGGTCAAATTGTCATAAAAAATTCCTTCCTCACAGTATTTCAAACCTCTGCACTCTTAAACATGACGGCAACTTTGATTGCTACACTATCCCTCCTATTGATTTAATTGATAGTAACCATTCCACTAGATTTGGAGGCATCTGTAAGAGAGAAATCTACTGGATATACAAGCTGAATATGTTGGTCTTAGGCTTCATTCACATATGCGTCTGTGATCTATTCTGAATTTCCGTCTGAGCTTTCCGTCAGAATTGAGCCCTGACTTAAACAAACAGAAACCTTAGGTTTCCATTTCCATCACAATTGATTTCAATGGTGGCGGATCCTGCTGCAATGGTTTCCGTTTGTCTCTGTTGTGCAAGGGTTCCGTAGTTTTGACGGAATCAATACCGTAGTCGACTACGCTATTAATTTCGTCAAAACAAAGGAACCCTTGCACAACTGAGACAAACGGAAGCCATTGGCACCGAATATGTCAACATTGAAATCAAAATGGTTTGGTTTTGAAACGCATAGCGACTTTTACATCAAAATAAAAACCTTTGTCATAGCGATAATTTTTTGTCAATAGTACTTGTGAGCAGCGCCAAGGAAGATTTATTCTTCAATTGTTCCTTTGGGTACTATTTGACACAGACTGGGTGCCAGACAGCAGCAGCTCTAGACTGTGGACATGTCTTTAAAGGGTGTTGCGCTCCCATTGTAACACCAACAGGTTAGCATAACCTATACGTTCTGTTTTTACTTAATTATCCCAATAATGCCCTATAATGTGTGCGCCTATGTGCTTTTTGTTTTTAGTTTTACTAAATACCTTCAACAAGTACAAGCCATTTAAAGCTCTGCTCAAATTTATCATGGAATTTTCTCAGTAAAAAAGAGATCACCAGGGTTCATAACCACAGTACCCCCCATAGTTAACCCGTTAGCATATAACATACATTGTCAATCAACCTGATGTCTGTGACATATATATTTTTATGTTTATGTAATAGTAATTTTAATGAGTTAGGAAGATTTCAGGCAACTTATTACACCTGTAATTAGCATATTCCTAACGCTACAATTGAGAGTTACTGTCATTTGTGGAGTTGTTAATCTGGGTTGCAATCTGAATCGGGATTTATACCCATTTTTAACCTTAAAATTAGCAATCTTTTTTTATTTTAATAAACAGAAGACAGGACACTATACATACAGACGACAGGACGGCACTTAATAATAATAATAATAATAATAATAATAATAATAATAATAATTATATTCGACTTAAATCTGACTGATTTAGAATAACATACTTGAAAACGATAAAAAAATAATCTTTATTATGAATATAAATATTTTTTGAAAAGCTGAGATTATAGGGAGAAATTTCTGTCCACATGATGTGTGTGGTATCGCCGCTCAGCCCCATTCTTTTCAATGGAGTCAAACGGCAATACAGACACAACCCATGGACAGGTGTGGTGCTGTTTTTGGAAGAAAGCCGCCATATTTTTCTAGTCCCGTAAGACCCCTTTAAATTGAGTACAAATCAATTCTTATTTGCGTGAGACTCTTTAAAAACTGGAATTAAGCTAGGTTCACACCATGTCTTTGCATCTGTTGAAAGGTACTTTTTTTGCGGGGGAAGGGCAGTTTTTCCATCAAAACAGGATGAAACGGGACACAAACATGGTGCAACAACTACTATGCCTAAGCACAAAGGCATAGTAGTTGTTGTTAATAATATATCCCTGCCAATCACTAGGGGTCTTTCCTTGCCACAAACATGGTGCAGGCTCCTCTTTTTTGTCCTGTTTTTGAACAGGATGCTGATTTTCATACAATAGAAGTCAATGGCAAAATAATGAAACAGGACAGGCATCCTGTTTTATCCTGTTTTGAAGGTACCTTTTCTTCTAATCTTAAAAAAAACCAGGATGCAAAAATATGGTGTTAACAGTGCGCTCTGTGGGTTTTCTCCATCAGTAAAAGATTGCAGGTTCTGTCAGGTGCAATGATGACTGGCAACTGAAATGGTGAAGGATTGAATTCTATTAATACGTATTTAATCAGGTTTAAACAATTCATTCCATAAGCGGAATATTGAACGTCTATTTATTCTCCATTTGTTCTGAAAGCCTGTGACCAGGGAGAGGAATTGCCTCCATTTATAACTGTGTTGAGGCCCATAGAACTGATGAATTGTTAAAGATGGGGGTCAATTCTAATATCCTTTTTCTACCTTTTTTTGTGACTTCAAATGGAAAATTGAATTTAAAGAAGAATTAACATATAAATCTAATTTTCGTTGTTCACTCGGTCAGAAATGGCCAAGATTTGAATCTATTTAGAGACCGTCCTTCAGATACACTTTTACTGAAGTGAAACCTTGCTGAGCCCCAACTGGGAAGTATCCGAAGGTATGATTGACTGCAACACTTTGAAAGCACTTTAGAGAATGCTCACTGGGAGTTGAAGGGTTTACGACTGACTTTTATATAATCAGGTAGCAAGTAACCCGGCTTCCCCTACAAACCCAGAAGATTACTAGCGTATTTTGCAGGCCAGTGCAGCAAATTACATTTATTCACCCAAAACCAATTCAGAAATATTTGATGCATTTATAGGCAGTTATTTCACTTCTTTTATGAAGCATAGCAAGGAGTACATTCATTTTCCCTCAAGCCTCTTGGATGTTTTCTTCTATACTGTTTATTGTGTTGTATCCACTGCAACATCAAAGCATACAATGAGAATGTATTCTGTTGAGAAGAATTAAATCACAACCTTACTAAAGATCAGCATAACCATGCCAACCAGTCAGACATTTGCTCCACTCTTACATTCACTTTCTGCACTACTACTGTATTAAAAGTGTATTCTCAACTTAAACATTTATGGCATATCCAATGGATATGCCGTGAATGTCCAAAAGATATGGGTCCCTGCTCTGGGACCCGCACCAATATCGAGAATACCGTTTCACCTGGTGTGGTAACCGCAAGCTGCTTATTCCAGGTGGGGACTACTAGAGGTGGAGTTTTGCCTTGTGTGGTAGCCGCAAGCTGCTTATTCCAGGTGGGGACTAGTAGAGGTGGAGTTTCGCCTTGTGTGGTAGCCGCAAGCTGCTTATTCCAGGTGGGGACTAGTAGAGGTGGAGTTTCGCCAGGTGTGGTAGCCGCAAGCTGCTTATTCCAGGTGGGGACTAGTAGAGATGGAGCATGTGCGTGACTCTCTCTGTTCTGTTTTGTTCATGACCCCCTCTCCACTAGTCCCCGTCTGGAATCAGCGGCAGCTGGCGGGGACCTGTATCGATCAGACATTTATGGTATTTCCTGTGGATATGCTTTAAATGTCTAAATTGGGAATAATCCTTTAATAATATAAACTGGTAATGTTTTTCTTAGTCCACCTGTAAATTATCTTTTATAAACTGCTAGTATCAAAACCAGAAAGCTTTATGTAGTTTTATTTTCCAAGTCAGCCATATGGAGAAAAGAGGCAATAGCAGATTGCAAACAACCAGGGGTAGACACAGAAAGCAGAGGACACCCATGCAAGGACGGCTTATTGGCCCCTTTCTCTTGAATAGCTCAACATAAATCCTGACAGGATTCCTAGGAGAGTCAATGAGAGTCCTGATAACCCCGCCCACAGAGGCTGATTGAAAGCTTTCCTTGTAGAGAAGACTGTCAATCATCCAGGGTGGGCGGGGTTAGCAGGACTCTCACTGACTTTCCTAGGAGTCCTATCAGAATTTACTCTGCTTTTTACTCAGAAATCCTGCTATAAATCATATAAACCTATATATCCCAGAGCTCAGCTTCTATTCCTCTATCATATGCTGCTCTCAGATAGAGCCTGTCATAAATCACCTGACAGGTTCCCTTTAAGTCTCTCTAACAATCTACAAGAACATGTGAATAGCCTTTTACAAGCAATTTAATAGACAGTAGGAACTGTGAGCCCCCTTACCTACTGGGCTCCTGTGCAATCATGCAGGTTGCACATATGGTATGTTCACCACTGCAGTGAAACCAATAATCAATAAACATGCTTAAGGGAGTCATCCAAATTTTACAATTCCTACTTTTTAGAAGGCTTCCCCCAAAAATAGACTGATTACTGGTTGTCCCACCTTGAACCCCCAGAGAAATCTGTAATCTTCAGGGATCCTGGCCGTAAGCATACAATTCTTCTGCAGTGCCACCTAATGGAAAATTAAGCATTTCACAGTTCTCATTGAAATCAATGGACAAGCCATATAATGCACAGATATGCCAGGCTCCCCATTGAGAAAAATGACCAAATAATATTACTAAATGGATTTTCTAAGTTAGACGATCATTTTAATGTGAGGATCCTTCTAGAAGCCTTCTTGCAACCCTTTCCAAAAACAATTAGAACAGATTAAGGAGGGGGTTATCGAATCTGTAGTCATGGTGACATTCTCTACACCTTTCTAGATTTGCTTCCCTTTAAATTCGGGGCAGTACGTTCAGACAGTACTAATCCGCACTGATCGCTCACCATCCTGTTGAATTCTTTACAGTACTACTGATGGATAGACCTGCCAGCCAAATGCTATAACCTTTGGGGATGAAATCCAATCTGGACACCAGCAGATTATTCTGTCAATCTCTGGTTGATAGCAGACTTTCAGAAAATAAAGGCATGAAAAATAAAGCTAACATACACATTGGATTAAAGGATCCTTACGTGCATACTAAAAGGGGGAGATGCTAGAATTATCTGTTAGTGGACAGTTATCTAATGTGTATGACTTGCAGAAGCAGAAAAGTTACATATACCTATATACCAACATTAATGGCGCCCTACAAGTAGCAGATGATCAACCACTTCAGATTACCATATGGATGTATTTGTTTGCTCGGCATGGGATTGGTTTAATTATTATTGTTGTTAAGCATGAAAATAGTCCAGAATAGATCTCTAAAGATAACCATATCCTAATGGGAAATACATGTAACAGCTGAATAAATTTGTTCCATTCAACAAATGGTGAGCTGTGCACAAATTAGGCTTAAAGTAAAAATATTTGATCCCTATTGGAAATAGAGCATCTGTAATTCTTATTCTTCTTGCCTTAGGCTGAGCATAAATATGTTCAAGAAATATGGTTCATACAACTTTTATGTTCTGACCGACCTATTTTGTTTACAGATGTTCCATTTAGTCGATGAATACCCATCGTTTTTTTTAATAACAGTGGATTTATGTATTCATGTGGGTTTAACATTTGAATAAATCAGCATACATTTTAGCCTGGAATTCTGCTGCCTCTGATATAGTGTCCTAACGATACACCCATGTGAAGGATTTTACATAGAAATGCAGCAGAGCTGAGTAGGTGAGATACAGCAAAGCTTTTCTCACTTAGCATGATTACGACAATGTACGAAAACGTAGCCTGCAATGTCGCTTTTATGTGGTCATAATACAGGCGAATTTTAAAAATTTGTATTACAGCTGCAATTTTACTGAACTGGACTTAGCTCACAATAGGAACCGGTAGCTCCGGGTATTGAAGCTAAAATACCCCTGTATTACGAATGTGCGAAAGTGAAGAGTTAAATTATAAATTAGGCTTTGCTATATCTACAATATACATGCCAATATAAATCTATCAGAATTCTCATAGGATTGCTTGCTTACGCACAACTAATATAATTTTTGCTTACCTAAATGTACCTCTGCTTCAAAGAAAATAAATAATATAACTTACCCACATAAGACTGCTTACAAATGCCTGGTACATGTACTAGTCTTACAGTTATTATTATGAAATTGTTTCTATAAAATTCTATATCATTTTATCCCTGGATGATCAACTGCTTTGATATGAAATGTTCCCTACTGGCTATGCAATAAAACGTTCTCCATTACAAGAAGTAAAAAGGTAATTACTGGGGCACTGAATGGATATAATCTATTTTTAGAGGTATATAAGGAGAGCTGAAACTGTGTCCCACCTCAGTAATTTGTAATTGATTGCATGAGATTGCTGACTAATAGATTACGCATGCAGAATAATTGTTAATGTAGGTTAGATAGTAAGCCTGTGCTGGTGTGGCCTGCCATTTGCCAATCACAATGGTCCGTTTTTTCATATCTCACCTGATTTACTATTTAAAAGTGGAATTAGTATAGAATTTCAGACTGTATGATACATTGGGTCATACATACTGTCTCACTCTTTCAGGCACCATAACCCTTTCTCTCACCTTCTTTATAAAAATATATCATAAAAAATATTTACAAACCTGCACAAACAAGCACAAAAACGAAAGACTAAATTAAAAATATTTTGAATTGCAATTTATCTACAGTATATATTGGTACATAATAAATTACAATTCCAAATAAGCCTTCGTTCACATCTGGGTTGGGACTCGTCGTGACCCTGGCGGGCTTGCACCCATCCACTACTCTGGGACTGTGCGGCTGACATTTTTTGTATTTCTTCATTGATTTTAATGGTGACGAATCCGGTGCAAATGGTTTCCATTTGTCACCGTTGCTTAAGGGTTCAGTCGTTTTGACGGAATCAATATCTTAGTCGACTGCGCTATTCATTCTGTCAAAATGACGAAACACTTAAAAAACGGTGACAAACGGAAACCATTTGCAACGGATCCGTCACCATTGCAATCAATGGTGATGCAAACGGAAACCTATGTTTTCCTTTTGTTTCAGTTTGGATTCCGTTCATGGGTTCCCCTGATGGAAAGCTCAGACGGAACCCACGAACGGAGTCCCAACGCAGATGTGAACGAAGCCTAATACTGCTTTTATAAGACTAAGGCTTTGCGGCAGCTGCGGTGTGTATTATAAAGAATATTGTTCAACATTGCGCTCTATAAAATTCCATACAGTATAAACCAAAATATTACCATACACAATTATAGCCATAGTGTGATTCCATACAGTGCCATACCTAACCTTACAATGCCAGTGCAAATGTCTCCCCACATTGTCTGCCATAAAGGTCCCCCCTGTGAGTCACAATGTCCCCTAAGTGACAGCCGCCATGTCCTCCTGTGTCAGCCATGGTTCCCAGCCCCAAAAAATATTTACATTTCAACAGGTGTACACTCCTCTTCTCCCATAGCAGTTACATGTAAGTGACCAGTCCACGGGTACAGGCATGAAACTCAGCAAAGGAGGAGGAACCCCAAGAGTTATCTGTAACACATTCATTTTGCCAGAAAAGAGATGATGGTCACCTATGCAGCACCATATCTATATAATTGGTGCATAAGACTTGGCCATATGGCCCATGACAACCAATCAGAGCTCAGCTTTTAGAAACTGCTGTGGTTAAATGAATGCTGCTGTACTATGATTGGTTGCTATGGGCAACAAGGCCAGCCTTTGGTTAAACAGTTTTGATAAATGAAGCCCGCTGCGGGAGATTTACCAAAAAAAAAAAAAGATGCACAAAATGGAGTATACAGCGTGTGCCAAATTTAGTGACACTTTTTATAGGTACATCACTTTACCGTTTTAAAATCGTTATAGCAATAATAAAACTTACTATTAAACTATTGGTGTTCATGTATAGCAGCCATCAAAAAAAGAAATGTATAAAAAGCTTTAGCGAGTTGCATCAAATATATTATTCCATTGTGCCATTTTAATAAGGAGAGAGAGAGAGATTTCCAGTAAATGAGCATAATGATACCAGAAAATAACAATTATTATAGTTTAACCTTTATTCAGTAGTAAAATAATCCTTAAAGTCTATTATTTCTTTGAACCAGAAGACTGATCAGAGATAACCAGTTCTGTATGCTATCATATTATCCTGAGTTGTCATCAGAATATACAGGGTGTGCCACGAAAAAAAGAACCCTGTTCTCCTTGTGTGGTTTGAACATCATAATGGAGAATGAAAGAATGACATACTAAGGACCTGTTCCCATCAGCGTTGCCCTTCCGTTGAGGGGTTCCGTCAGAGCTTTCCCCTAGTGAACTACGCTATTGAGTCCGTCAAAACAAAGGAACCCATTCACAACGGTGACAAACGGAAACCAGCAAAGTTTCCGTCACCATTGAGATCAATGGCGATGCAAACGGAAGGTAAGGTTTCCGTTTGCCTTTCCGTTGCGGAGTTAACCCGACGGAAAAGTCAGATGGAACCCCTCAACGGAAGGGCAACGCTGATGTGAACAGGGCTTTACCCATTACAGGAGATGCTGGAAAAAATTTCCGCCAGCAGCTATGCGAAGTTGTGCCGGTCTTATCATGTCCAGGAACACCTTCTACAGCACCATATATTTCGGACATAAATTTTAATTTGCTGTTTTAGTTTGGGCATTGTCTAGGGATTAGTTTCATAATCTCTACCCTTCAGGTAACCCTACAGATAAAAATCACACACCGTTAGATCTATGACCGTGGAGGCCGTACGTTCCTCTGTGAATGCCGCATGAACTCGGCACAGGGATGCATGCGAGGTATGGTAAGTATGGTATGTTGCCCCAGCATCTTGTTGAAAGGAACAATGCTCATACTTGTGATCTGTAAACTGTGCATAGAATTGTTGGAAGGTGTCCATGATACGGCTGTGTTCACATTGTCATCAAAGAATATTGGACCAACAATCCACGTACCCATAACCACGCACCAAATATAGATTATTTTTATCATGAATTGGCTGTTGGTCCAGTTGGTGTGTATTTTCTGTGTGCCAGTTCCGACTGTTTTGTGGATTAACACACCCGGTTAGATGGAACCATGTTTCATTGCAACGGGTGCAAATGGTCGTCTACAATCATATCGAGTAGCCAATTGCAATAAGCCACATGCTGCTGTTTATCCTTTAACTCTTGCACAACTGACACTCAGTATGGCTTCAGGTGAAGCGATTTTAGTACAAGTGAACGTGTTTTTCTGCTGACGTGCGCATGCTTCTATAATTTTTAAGCCGATTTCCTTGGGCTTCTCATATTCCTCTTCTGGGTGTCTGCAACAACGACAGCTGACTGAACACATGGTTGTCTATTTTTTTGGGGCATCGGCCGAAGATCATGTGTTACGCCACTTCCACAGTAAACCATGTATACTGCTTTCTGCTGGAACGGGAAGGTCCGAAAATTTACCAGCAAAACAGTCCTGTATTTTATTTAATGACTTCTCGTGTGCATAGGCCTTCACTATCCCAATTCTTTGTTGAATCAAATATATATATATATATATATATATATATATATATATATATATATATATATATATATATATATATATATATAAAATCTGCAACAGTTTCTTACCTACAAGTAGGAGATCATGTCAGTTTCTGGATACTATATCATTCATATCATTCATTTACTACACATCCCTTATTAGAAGAAAAGTAATTGGATGAGCTCTTTGTAAGTGTGTACAGCATAAGTTCTTTGCCAGTTGAAAGAATGTGAAGAAACCACACTAACCTCTGACCCTTCTATACTATAGAACACATAAAAAAATATAAGGTTTTCTATTCTTAGCTATCCCAATTAATTTAATACTTTTCAAATTACTCATGCACGACCGATTATAGACACCATATATAACATTATAACAATGAGTACTTAAGCATGGTGTAACACATCAGGGATGAGGACAAGGATCCTGTTGTTAAAGGGAACCTGCAGCAGGTTCATGCTGCCCTGGCTGTTTAAATAAAAATATGTTTTATTCCAAAGCGCAGCAGCATTTTAGAGAATAGTTTAAAGGGAGTCCGTCACTAGAAATTGGCCTATCAAAGCAGGAGCACAGTAACATAGTGTAGCCCCACATGAATATGACACTGTTTTAATTATACTGTGTGTGGCTCCATTGCATCAATGATAACTTTATTCTTCATATTCAAATTAGCTTTTTTGAGCAACGAGCGCGTCACCGTTGCTGCAAACTGCTCCACCTTCTACCCCCTGTCCGTCCTTCCCGCCCTTTCTTCTGTGATTGAGAGGGCCAGGCAGTGTAGAAGATGTGATCACACTTGGCCCCGTATTCTTCTAAACGCACCCGTACCTTGGTTTCAAAATTGGCGCATGCACAGTACAGCAGTGAAATTTCAACACCTCTACTATACCCGGGTGCTGTACTGCGCATGCACCGACTCCAAAGCTGAGACGCGTTCTACACTGCCTCGCCCTGTCAATCAAAGAAGGAAGGGTGGGAGGGACGGAATGGGGATAGAAGGTAGAGCAGTTTGCAGCAACGGTGACGGGCTCGTTGCTCCAAAAAGCTAAAAAGCTCATTTGCATATAAGTAATAAAGTTATTATCGCTGTAACAGAGCCACGCATCTGAAAAATTAAAACAGCGTTATATTCAGGTGAGGCTACACTATCTTACTCTGCACCAATTTCTGGTGACAGACTCCCTTTAAATAAGTGCTGAGCTCGCAGTGAAGTGCCGACCTAACAGCTACTCTCCGACTTCTCGCTGCCTAGTCTCAGCTTGATTGACAGACCTCTCCCTATACACAATTAGCGACTTTAACTTTATGCTATCCATATCAAGTATTCTAAAAGACATACAAAATGAATATAGTAGAATGAATTCATCTGTTTCTGGAAATATACTTTAACTGATGGTAAATATTATTTTTTCTAAATAGTAAAGGTGGCCATACACATTAGATGTATGTCGGCCCAACCCCCTGATTTTGGAGGCACCAGCCGACCATCTAATGTGTGTGGCGGTGTCCTGACTCTCCCCCCATGGCAGATGTTGGGGAGAGAAGGATTCAAGCATGACTAATCCATTTATTTGCAGCTTTACTCCTTCTCCCTATTGAGAAGGCCTACACGCGACGAGTGGAGAGGAATAACTGTCAGTCGAACGACACCTATCTGAAATCTAATCTCTTTAAAGCATAAGATTTTTGAGGTAGTTATATAGTCTGTCTGCATTGGCCCTATTACAACTTTAAACCAAAAAGGAGACATTATACGACTGTTTCCATGAGCCCTAAGGGTGTAGTCACACATGGCAGTAGTGTTGAAACTACATATAAGGAGACTAATATAATGTGATAAAGTGTGAAATAAAGCTTTGCTTGGTTATAGACAAAAATTGGACACGATAGGAGGGATGCAAGAAAAAAAAAGAGCCACTGCTCATTTCACATATCCCGTCGTTCCATCGCCGCCGCTTTCGGTGCTCCCCGCCACTGTTTATTGACATATCTGAAGCAATTATGTGCTTGTATACCCACATGATCGCTGCAGTGAATCACTGGTTTCAGTGGGTATACGGCACATGATCGCTGGGGCCAGTGCTTGACTGCAGTAATCCCATGGGCATACAGGCACGTCATCGATGCAGCTATATCAATAAACAGCGGCGAGGAGAAACGGAGCAGCAGCCCTGGAACGATGGGGATCTGTGAGATGAGTAATGGCTTTTTTTTTTTTTGTTTTTAGCATCCTTCCTACCTTGGCCAATTTTTTAATTAACTGGGAAAACCCCTTTAATAGTGATATAGTATATTATACATAATATTTTATCATAAAAAGAGGATTAATTATATTTTTGAAAGCATACCCAAAAGGAAAAATATAGGGGCCAATTTTACTCCATCCAACCAGTAGATATTTCAAAGTCTCACACTCCCTTATGTCCAATTACGTTTTTAACCATATCCTTCAATAATAAGGAGCACGTACTGTAGCTTTAATCTACCTTTCCTCTTAGCTGAAAAAAAATGACATGGATGAATATTTCTCATTATCAGTAAAGAGCTCCATGTATCAGATCAGAATATAAATGAATGAGCAGTAGCATCTGATGTTATTGTCATCTTCCAGCCTTCTCGGCTCTTCATAATATTTCATACACGTCTGGGAAAACTACAGCCATCATAATGAATGCAAATAATATAAAAATGCCAAACAATGACAATTTGTGTTCCTTGAACCAGTTCCAAGGAAATTAGAACCCTAATGCAAGCCCTCCATCCTGGCATCGTTCTAATTTATAACACAGATTTTTTTTTCCTTAAACAGGAGTACTGCAGCATAGGAATTAAGGATTTGTGATAGATTGGTTTATTCTCCTGAGCGCATTGTTTTTCTGAGTAGCATTGATTGTAATGCGTATTACTGTGCTGTATTCTTTATTTTATTTTGTGTGTTCAGTTCCCGTATGGCAACTATAGGTCTGTATTTATTAATGGAACATGACCTTGTATGTTCTTTACTAGTTTTATTAAAATCACGTTATACATCTGGGTGATGAACCATTCGTTAATCCAGAAGAAGCTAAAAGAGAAACAGCAAAACATACATAAATTGTAGACAAATGCAAAACATTTGAACTTTTGACATGGGTCTATAAAAGATTTTCTTCATTATACAGCAACCATTAAATTGTATGGGGTCAAACTGTACCCCTGTATGACTCCAATTTCATACAGAGATTTATACAGAATAGAATTGACGCTATTTTACGGAGGTTTTCTCCACTAGAAATATTGTCTCATGGGTAAAATATGTCCGTCATACCGTGAGCACAAAGGCACCATATAACGGCTCAGGGAGTTCTTACAGCTCTGTAGTACAAATTTTTAGAGATTCCATTTGGTGCCATACAGTCTCTGTGCGCAAGACTCTGCTATGTGAATGAAGGGGTTTTCGGGTCTTTAAATATATTGTACATATGGTGTAATTGTAGTAAGATTAATGACGTACTAATGTACCATCTGTAGCTTAAAAGTCTCTCTAGGCCAGTCTCACATGCAATCACATGATCATGCTCATGGTGTTTATCTCCTGCTTGTGTGATGTTCTGTACACTGAACATGATCTCCCCCTCCTGTTTCCATCCTCTTAGTGTATGGAAGGTCCTCACATCATGTGCCTCTTATTTCCACTTCTCACTGCTCTCACCCCATCCTGTGCCTGAAGGGATTGTGTTTCAAATGCTGTGCAGCAGATCATGAAGAGTCTTGTAGCAGAACAGCAGAGCTATATCCCAGTAGCAGACAGTGAGTAATTACAGCACTACCTTAAAGAGGCTCTGTCACCACATTATAAGTGCCCTATATCCTACATAAGGAGATCGGCGCTATAATGTAGGTGACAGCAGTGCTTTTTTATTTAAAAAAAAACGATCTATTTTCACTACTTTATTAGCGATTTTAGATTTATGCTAATGAGTTGCTTAATGCCCAAGTGGGCGTGTTTTTACTTTAGACCAAGTGGACGTTGTACAGAGGAGTGTATGACGCTGACCAATCAGCATCATGCACTCCTCTCCATTTATTTAGGCAGCGCATAGGGATCCTTTTAGAGCCATATTTGCACTAACATTTGCAATTTTTTACTTCTTTCTGAAAGTGGTGAAGAAAGGGATGAGGCCTCCCACAGAGTGACAGGGTAACCATAATTTATGCCCTAAACTGGTGTAAATTAGCGAAAATCTGCACCTGCTCATTGCAGGAGTAGGTTTGCATTTTTTCGAACTTACAGCCACAAATGTGCCAAATTTATTAAGAGGTACACACCTCTTAATAAATTTGGCGCATTTTCCCCTACTTGGATTAGTTTAAGACTAACGCGTGAAACACTGGTCTTAATATATTCCCCCCACTATGTTCTTAAATGGGTAAATAGTAGATTATTAATTTTACTCTTTAGAGTATATCGACTAAACATTTCACTGTTCCATGTTTATAACTATATTTTCAGTACAAATTATATATCTTGCTGCACATATTATTCTTAACTACTACAAAGAGCCTGCAAATTGGATTTATATTGGTGAATTGCATTCATTCCAGAACATATGAAGAAAAACATGCATTATAAGTCCTGATGGTAAATTATATTTTTTATGAATATGTTTCCCTTCCACTAAGATTTCATTATAAGTGATTCTATCTATAAGGCATAATGCAGTTTCTTTTCAGCTGTATAAACTGAATAAATCAACAGCAACCTCGATTGTTTATTTTTTGATGTACAGATGTAACAATCTTTAACTTGAACCTGATAACTTGCTGTAGCGTGATAACTTATCACATAGCACAACACAACAAAAGCCATTAAAAAAAAACATTGAAAACTCATGATAAAATTTCTTGGCACAGTGTATTTGATACACTAAGAGTCAAGTTAAAGATTGCTACATCTGTATATGGAGGGAATAGTCAAGATCACCCATTTGGATCTGCTCTCATTCTGGAGGACCTGACACAGCCACGTACTACATGGATGGCCATTGACTTCAATGGGCACTCTGCAACACTTGAAAGGGAAAGAAAGTGTTGTAAAAAGGCTGAGAGGGACACTGCTGGTTCAACGGGGATTATGTAAATTTCTCTCCAACAGTGGAAGGATTGTCTCTTGGTTGTTAAAGGGGCATACTGTACATTGAAAGATATACTGTATATTCAATGATGGGAATGATTCTTGATGTGAAAGTCATTTCCACTGCTGTACATGCAATTCCTGTACACTGAACATGTATTTTCAGAAAAAGCTTTAAATAAAAAATTACCTCAAAAAATTTGAACCAAGTCCTATGCTTGTTTCCAATTGAATAACCTTCAATAAGCTTGAACTGATTATTTTAGTACTGTACCTTTCAGGGTCATCCTATCAGTATAATTCCTTCCTATATACCCTACTAGGCTTTGTGGGCTCTACAGGGCTCAGTTCAACTATATATTACATGGTCACCTATTGATTTATTTCTGCTGCAAGGAGAATGTGTGCTAAATGCTGATCACCAGGGTTTCAGCTGCTGATCCTTAAAGGGACGAACACCTGTAATCAATTTGACCTGTGTTTTTCCCCTGCCCATATGAATTATTATAACACAGTATTTTCATAGCTTCAGATAGATTAGGTAAATTCTTTTCTGTATTCCCTTAAAGTCATCTTTAAAAAATGTGTTATTTTGGTGAATATCTACAAGGTCACCATTCTTCTTGAAAATACTTTGACCCAGTGAATGTTTTAATTTTTTCTTAAACCCCGCGTAATCCATGAAAATGAATAGAGGATTGCATATATTTCTGCTTCAGACACTACATTGAATTTATATAATAATTGATAAGCAAAAAAATAAGGGTTTACATTAGAGTCCTGTAATAGAAGAGAATGGTCCATTAATGGATTATAATCATCTTAATGTAAAGGTATCCTGGTTTCAGGAAATAAATGTTATTCTTTGTATTTTCAAGATCTATGCTTGCAGTCATTCAATAGAAACTTTCATTGTGTATACAAATCTATCCTGATGATGTGATGGATACACGGGTGCATAGCTTGTAGAAAAATCCGATAATTTTCACTGTAACAGTTATCAGTCCTGCACCAATATGTCCATCACATGACCAGGACAGATTTGTATTCACTGGAAGTAAACAATGAAGGTTTCTATGGAATGACAGCAAGCAGAGATTTTGAAAACTATAAGCAATTGATATGGAGAGTATATTGGAAAATTGTAGAACTTTACATTATGCAAAGAATAACATTTATTTGCTAAAACTAGATTGTCCCTTTAAATTAGTCTAAACCTACGGTATAACTTTATTCCAAGTATACTCTCTCTTTACCAATATCCATAGCCTTTTTTTTTTTTTAGCTTTTTGTGTCCTCAAATGGAATATTTTAGGACTTTTGTCACTTGTTAATGTACTTTAATTTACAGTGTGAAACATATAGTATGAACGTAACAGAGTTTTTAACTTTATATGAGTACATAGCATTAAAGTCACATGTGATAGTATGTATCCTCTGTCTTTGTCCAGAAAGAAATATGTAATTTGCCTCAATGGATTTCAGTTAGCCACATGTGCAGGTTATGATTTATCTACCATGGTTTACAAGGCCCCCTACATACTCCTCTTAACGGATAATAATTTATCTTCCGGATGTTTCCAAGACCCGTGTCCTCAACAGTTCCTACCCTGGCAAAGGACATTTTCTGCTTCCAAAGAAGCCGCTGACAGTGCAACGCTAGACGAAGAAAAATATCTTTTGGCAGCAAAGCTTAATTCACATTGTAAATGGTAAATTAAGCCCATATTCTTTCTCTGCGGTCAGACACTAATTGTTGAACTGGACACCGAACTTGAAAACACACAAAAAAAGACATATATCTACAGGAGAAGGCTGGACTTATAATGCCAGCTAGAAAGGCATTACTTGTATTAAAGGGTTCTATGGAGTTTTTTCAAGTGATGATGTCCTATAGTGCTGCCGGTTGCTCCTGATTTACCCACTCTTTAAACTGTATGGAATCCTATATACTAATGTGCCACAAACAGGAAGTTAATATCACCAACCATTTCCATTTTATTTAGGTGTGTCCATATACATGGCCCACCCTGTATATATATATATATATATATATATATACAGGGTGGGCCATTTATATGGATGCACCTAAATAAAATGGGAATGGTTGGTGATATTAACTTCCTGTTTGTGGCACATTAGTATATGGGAGGAGGGAAAATTTTCAAGCTGGCTGTTGATCATGGCGGCTATTTTGAAGTCGGCCATTTTGTATCCAACTTTCGTTTTTTCAATGGGAAGAGGGTCATGTGACACATCAAACCTATCGAGAATTTCACAAGAAAAACAATGGTGTGCTTGGTTTTAACGTTACTTTATTCTTTCATGAGTTATTTACAAGTTTCTGACCACTTATAAAATGTGTTCAAAGTGCTGCCCATTGTGTTTGCTTGTCAATGCAACCCTCTTCTCCCACTCTTCACACACTGATAGCAACACCGCAGAAGAAATGCCTCCCGATCTGACCCCCTTAGACTTTTATCTTTGGGGTCATTTGAAGGCAATTGTCTATGCTGTGAAGATACGAGATGTGCAGCAACTGAAACTACTGATACTGTAAGCCTGTGCTAGCATTTCTTCTGCGGTGTTGCTATCAGTGTGTGAAGAGTGGGAGAAGAGGGTTGCATTGACAGGAGGCTGAACTCTTAATGGTTGGTAGTGGATCAAATACATATTTCTCTGAGCACAATGCAAATAAATATATATAATTTTGACTATGTGATTTTCTTTTTTTTTTTTTTATATATATATAATTAATCTATCTCTCACTGGTAAAATTAACCTAGCCTAACAATTCTAGACTGTTCATGACTTTGACAGTGGGCAAACGTACAAAATCAGCAAGGGATCAAATACTTATTTCCTTCACTGTATATATGTAGATATATAGATATAAGTGTATATGTATTATATATATATATATATATATATATATATATATATATATGCATACATATATACATATATATATATATATATATATATATATATATATATATATGTATATATATATATAGTGACAAAGTGAAAACCTATGTTTTTATAGGTGGCAAAGCCATATTGCAGATGGTAAAAAACTATTTAAGAGAGTTTCGATCATTTTAAAATTGCTGGAAGGTTATTGGGGCTATAGCATGCTTTACTAGTTTGATTATATCAAGAATATAAATAATGACATTAGAGACATGATCAGAATCTAAGAAATGATAGTAGGGTACTTTTGAGAATTGTAGGCATCTTTAGTTTTTTGACTGGGTGTTGTATTCCAGTTGTCTGCGCAGTAGTGAATGTCTTTACTTCTGGATACTAACTGCTTTCGGTGGATGAAACTATTTTCATGTGAAATCTTTAGATAAGAATTTTGATTTTTCTGGAATGATTTTCCAGCCGGTTAAAGACATCTGCTATTTGATGAGTCAAATTACCATTAGTGATCATTAAATCTTGTCTGGTCCCAAAAAAGTTTTTACTTTACTGTGTATGGTCCGATGTGTTTCAGAAAACAAAATAGTTTCCTTCCTCAGGGATCCTAAAGAAGAAAACCGTTTTGTTTTCCGAATTGTCTTGGATGGAGTGTCCTGTCTAGGACACTGTATTTGTTGGTGATGTCACTAAGCACAGCCATAGTTCAGACATTACTACAAGATGGTGTTAAGGTCATTTTGGTTCCGATACTTATATCAAACCATTATTGTGTTTTGAGGCTCCCTTTCTATTCATATCCTACTATCCATGGTACGGCTGTGTATTACCCAACCCACTCACCTGGTTGTTCATCAAATAGGAGCATTGGTCCCACCATTGATCCAATGTTATTCATATAGAATTTCAGTATTGTTTTTGGATATACTTCCTTTTTGTTACATAAATTTGTGGCGCAGGAGTCTATCTTTTGTTTTATACAACTGTAAACTGTATCACATGATAACAACGTGATAGCTAAAGAGCCACCCTGGAATCTGTATAGGAAACACTCCAACTAACATTACCGATTAGCACAGTTATGTATTAATAAAGTAATAATAATTTTTATTTCAAGTACATTGAGAAATAATATTTTATGACACCCCTGCACCATTTGTTCTGAAAAATGAGTAAGGCCTAATAGTCGCGCCAAGCATTATTAGGATTTGATGTTGCTCTTCTTATAAGTAAAAGTATACAAGACAGTGATGGGACTGACCTGGCTTTTTTTTCCTCAATTTCAAAATTGGAAAACGAAATCCAGCAGTTTTCCTTCAAACTAGAGCTGGGTTCCATTCCCATTTTTGGTATTTAAAGTGTAACTTCAGGGAAATTGTCATATTTAGTAAAATAGATCTGTAATGACGGGGTAGGGAGACAGACAGGTGAGCCCTAATCTACCCGCCACTCAGTCCCTGCCTACTTGCAACGACCCGTCCTAGGCGACGGGGTACAACTGGGCGACGGTCCCTATGCTCAGTAAGGGCACGACAGACAAACAGACAAGGGTACACAGAAGCTAGGGAAACGGGGCAGCTGCCCACGGAGACACCGTGAGCAACGAGAGTAGTGAACGAACCGAGTCAAAATAGGAGTGCACGAGGTACAAAACGCTGAGCAGGAGAGTGGTCAGTAAGCCAAGGTCAATAACAAGCAGAGGATCAGTAGTTCAAGCAGCAGCAGCAGAGCCAGGAAACAAGCAGAGCAGAATCACAGGCAAAGGAGGAACAGGAAAGGCAGGTATAAATAGACAGTGGGCGGGAGCTAGCTCCGTCTGGCCAGGCTGTGATAGGCTCTCCCACTCCTAAGCCGGCCATCCTGAGTGGTGGAAGATGGAGTCAGTCTCACAGACATAGGAGCAGGTGCAGACTGATTACCCACGGGCGTCGACACAGAAGCTGTGTCTGGCAGATCCTTTACAGGATCTTTTAACACACCAGGGCTGTTAATTCCTTCTCTCTGGCCCCCTAAATGCAAGTTTCTGAGGTGCTCTGTACACTATAGGCATAATAAAACTGCTGCATGTTACTGGGCTGTATAAGAGAAGTTGCCAAAAAAAATGCCCCCTTTTCTGACATCACACAGTGTTCTGCAGCTATTGGCTGAAGTTGTCGCATACAGAGCACGACGTATGTGTGGTGCAGCTTCAGCCAATAGCTGCAGAGCACTGAGTGGTTACTTTAGAAACTTCTCCTATACAGCCCAGTAACATCCAGCAATTTTGTTATTTAGGGGATCAGACAAATAGGAAAACAGAACTCCTGAATGCAGGAGTGCAAACAATAGATAGACAATGTGGTCAATCCTACAGGAAAGATAGCTGGAGGATTAAGGCATTAGAATGGGGGCATCTCATTAGTAAAGCACGAGGGTGTAAGGTTTTTTAAATTATGATTGTTATAGTATTTTATTATCGTTCAGATATTCATATAATTTACCTTTGTTTAATTCGCAGCTATAAAGCTCACCTTACACCGCATATAAAATTAAAAATCTAAACCTAAAATTCCATGTATGAAAAACAAGATATTTATGAGGCATAGGTAAAACTATTACATTAAAACAATTAAAACATTGCTCTTACTAAAAATTCTTAGGGACCCTGTTTCAGAATAATTTTAGACCTGGTTTAATTTCAAATCATACAAATTATAAATGTAAATTGCGATATTACTTGGACTGGATTTCGTTTTTACAGTTGATTGATATGTCAGAAGTCATCCAAGTTTTGTCCATAGCTTAGATACTAATATGCAAATGTGATTTCTGGTGGCCTTATTTCTATTCTGGACACGTGATTTAACAGCACCATTTGCTGCTGTAATCATAGATCATGTATGGATAAAGTCACGTGACCAAAGGACTTTTGCGAGAAGGCACTTGAGGGAATTTTACGCTCTATGAAGCATGAAGGTCAAGAAATTTCTCAGCCACTTACTAGGAGCTGTCACTGTGCTGTCATTTAAGAGAAGGATATATCTAAGTGCTTTAAGGAAACCAATACATGCTACGGTGTACAAGAATTTTTAAAGTGAGAATAGTTATAACCAGGTTTGATTTCATACATTGGCCTTTAACCCTTTGTTGTCGCTGCCAGTTCTTGCCTTACCGCCAGAGCCCTAATTTGTGTGAGTAACTTTATGTGGTAATAACTTTAGAATGCATTTTCCTATCCAAGTGATTCTGAGATAGTTTTTTCATGACACATTGTACTTTATGTTGGTGGTAAGTTTTCGGCATTAGTCTTTGCGTTTATTCATTAAAAAATGCGACATTTACTGACCATTTAAAAAAATTATAAATTTTCAAAATGCCAATTATTCTGCTTATAAGACAGATAGTAATACCACACAAGATAGTTGATAATTAACATTTGCCATATGTCTACTTTATGTTGGCATCATTTTTTAATTGACCTTTTATTTTTCTAGGACGTTACAAGGCTTATAACTTTAGCAGCAATTTCTCACATTTTCGAGAAAATTTCCAAAACCTTTTTTTTTAGGGACCAGTTAAGTTCTAAACTTGCTTTGCGGGGCCTATATAATAGAAAATTATGAATGACCATATTTTAGAAACGGCACCCTTCAAATTATTTAAAATTGCATTTAGAAATTTTATTAGCCCTTTAGGTGTTCCACAGGAATTAAAGCAACGTGGAGGTGAAATGTATTAATTAATTTATTTTTTGGAAGATTTTACATTTTTATAAAAAAAAATTAATTACCCCATATGTGGCCCTAGTGCACCAGTTGACTCAGACACAGTCCTCAGAAATGAAGGAGCACCTTTTGTATTTTAGGGCCTTGACTTTATTAGGATGTTTTTTAGGCACTATGTCACATTCATTCAAGTACCAATACAAAGGAAACTCTCATAAATTGACCCAATTTTGGAAACGACACCCTTTAAGGAAATTTTCTAGGGGTATAGTGATCGTTTCGACCCCACATGTGTACATAGAAGTTACCGTACAAATGAGAAATTGCATTTTCACTTTTGTCCCACATATTTCATTTTCACAAGGGCTAATAGGAGAAAAAGCACCCTACAATTTGTTACACAATTTCTCCTGAACACAGAAATACCCCATATGTGGTTATAAACTGCTGTATAGGCACACAGTGAGGCTCAGAAGGGACAGATCACTATTTGGCTTTTGGAGGCAAGATTTAGCTGGAATAGTTTTCAGGCATCATGTCGCATTCATTGAGCCAATAAAGTACCAGTACAATGGAAATCCCCAGAGAGTGACCCCATGGAAACTACACGCCTCAAGGAGTTTTTATTTTTGACCCCACAGGTGTTACATAGACGTTATTAACACTGGGCCGTGAAAAGGAGAAATTGCTATTTTTCCACTAAAACTTCACATTTGCCCCAATTTTTACATTTTACATGGTGTAATAGGAGAAAAAGCACCCCACAATTTGTTACGCAGTTTCACCTGAACACGGAGATACCCCATATGTGGTCGTAAACTGCTGTATTGGCACATGGCGAGTGCACATTGGCACTTTGTCTTTTAGAGCACAGATTTTGCTTGAATGGTTTTAGGCCGCCATGTTGCATGTCCCCGCAGGTGTTTGTTAGAAATGGTCCTTGAAACATCATATTTCTCCAATAATATGTGGTTTTAGTCCAAATTTTTGTTTCTTAAGGCGTAATAGGAGAAATAAGGTTGTACACAATTTCTACCAAGTACACCAACACCCCAAATGTGGATGTAAACTGGTGTTTAGGCACACAGTAGGGCTCAGGAGAGAAAGTGCACTATGCAATATTTGAGGCCTACTATGGTGGTATTTATCACATGGTGCCATGATTACAGAGGATTTGAGGTGTCAAAATATTATTAACCCCACAGAAGTAACCCCATTTTGGAAACAACACCCCTCAAGGAATTCATCTAGGGGTATAATAAGAATTTTTAGTATGTGACGGACACCTCTCAGGGTATTCTTTTAGTGGGGAATGGTGCAAATTTTTAGTTTGTGAACGGACACCTATCATGGTATTCATCTAGGGGTATGGTGAGAATTATTGGTTGTGAAGTGGGCAGCCTGGAAATCCCACACTGGACGGAGGTGAAATGGCAGGTCCCACTGCCAACCTAACCACCATTCCATAAAATGCAGACCAGAAAAATACATTTATTAAAAACCTCAGCAAAATTTGCTGAGGTAACACATCTATTCAGCATTTTATCCTCTCACCCATCTTTGCAACCAGGGTGAGAGGGACACTCCTTCCATTAATATTCCGGCTGCCTACAGGGTATAGTGTACTGGATATAGTGAGACTATTTAGTTTATATTGGGAGTTTATTTTTTATTATTTTTACTAAGGCCCCATACACACGACCGTAAAAACTGCCATAATTACGGGCCCATAGACTTCTATTGGCCACGGGTACCTTCCTGTTTGCGTACGAGAAGGTGCCCGGGCCATTGAAAAATATAGAACATGTCCTATTTCAGGCCGTAATTACGGCACGGCCAGGCCCATAGAAGTATATGGGGCTCCCATAATTACGGGTGGCTACGTGTGTGCACCCGTAATTACGGGAGCGTTGCTAAGCATGGTACTCACTGTCCAGCGGTAGTCACTGTCCAGGGTGCTGAAAGAGTTAAACGATCAGTGCTGGATAGAGAGAAGGGGCTGCACTGATCGGCAGTAACTCTTTCAGCACCCTGGACTGTGAGTACCATGCGCGGTGCTCACAATATAGATTTCTCATGTTTCCTTCAAAAACCCGCAACAAAAAAAAGTTCATACTTACCCAGAACTCCCTGCATCTTCTTCCAGTCCGGCCTCCTGGGATAATGTTTCATCCCATGTGACCGCTGCAACAGTCACCTGGACTGTTGCGTTATCCAGAAAGGTCGGACTCGATGTCAAAAGAGGGACGCATCACCAAGACAATGGTCGGGGTACGTATAAACTTCTTTTTCTTTCTATCGCTGCGTTCCGCTGTGGAAACTCTGCCCGAAAGCGCTGCCCCTTCTCTCTATTCAGCACTGATAGAGAGAAGAGGCTGCCAATCAGAGTTGGAAAGAGAGAAGAGGCTGGCGATCAGTGCTAGATAGAGAGAAGGGGCTGTCCCTTTTCTCTATCCAGCACTGATCAGCATCCTCTTCTCTCTATCAGTGCTGGATAGAGAGAAGGGGCTGCCGATTAGCGCAGTGCAATATCTCTCTCTACGTGTAAAGAAAAGCAGAGAAAACAGGTCTGTATATACGGGCAGAATACGGGTGACAAAGGACCAGTATTTACACCAGTATTTACAGGAGGAAAAAATACGGTCAAGAGCATAGGGCCTAACATTACAAAGAGCAAGGGGCTTGTCAGTGAAAAAAATGTCATAGTCAATATACAAGACAGAACGGTGGATAAAGAATTAAAGAAAAAAAAAAAAAAGCTAAAGAAGTGTGGTAAATTTCAAAACACTGAAGACATAATCTGGGGTTTGTGGGGCACATTTCGTACATATATCTGGTGTCCTTCCTGATGCCTTCTTTTGATCACACGCGGCATCTTTTTTGGGGCCTTTTTTTTTCAGTGGGGGAGGACTTCTGTGATGAAATGCTGGTGAGGAACAATCCTACTGACGATGCTGCTAGATGTACTGCCCTCCCCTTCCTGGTCAGCAAATAACAGGTATTTTATTACCCTTTCCTGGAATTGTAGGAACTCATCCCTACTGCCAACATATCTGTACAAAACAAAAGCATTGTATAGTGCTATATGTGTCGGGTGAACAGACAGCTTCCGATACCATACCTTTGTTTTGCACATGGCTTGACTTGATCCAAAAGATAAACGTCACACATAAATTTAATGTACTCCTGTACGCACATGGGTTTGGGGGCTTGGGTGATGGACCTGCGTACAGGGACAAGGCTGCCATCATAAATGGTGGTCAGGATCAGGACGTCTCTTTTGTCTCTGTATATGAGGAGCAGCAGACCTTCGCTGCAGACGGCGCTGCTCTCTCCCACCCTTAATGACAGTCCCAGCAGACTTTTGGGAAGCCTTTCTGGTTTTTCCGGATTGAGCCACAGGGCAATGTGGATCAGGACGCAAGGACTTTAAGAAAAGGGACACTATTATAGAAATTATCTTTACCTATATAAATGGTACCCTTTGGCAAGTAGCAAATGCACAAGGTCCCATACAATCTTCCCACTGACACCTAGAAAGGGGGGGGCATTCAGGGGGATTCATTTTAGAGTCCTTTCCCTCATAAACTCTGAAGCGATGGATATACCTGGTGACACTTTCACAGATTTATTACAATTTAATACCGTACCGGGCCCTTTTGTTTGGAAGGTACTGCCTACACCTGAGCCTACCCTTAAAACAAACAAGAGATTCATCCACCGCAATATTCTGTTTAAAGGTACAATATTGGGAAAATTCCTGACAATAAAGGTAAATTAATGGACTTATTTTGAAGAGTAGGACAAAATTTGGGGCATCTGTGGATGGGCAGTGATTGTTGTCATTCAAATGCATGAATTTAATTATCGACTCAAAGTGTGTCCTGCTCGTTATTGTATGGTAGAGAGGGGTGCTATATAATATATCTGGGGGCCAGTAATCTCAAATACCAAATCTTAAACATATGCCCCAAAATTTACGCAGCTCTGCTGCATTTGTTGGAGTCCAATTTCGGCCTCTGGCCTAGTAGGAGTCAGGGTTTTGGGAGATAAACTGAGCAGCATAAATGTTCATCTAATGAACCATCAAATTTATTAGGGCATCAGAAAAAAAAACAATAGCCGAGGAGGTTGTAAAATCAGGCACTTGGGGGCTATAATTGTCTGCAGCTAGCCATGACAACTCATGCATATCAGGACCTGCGACTCTTCAGCGCCGATGTTGGCGTTCAGAGTTAGCGTCGCTACATTACAGTACAGGAGCGACTGGCCCCAAATTTTCTTTTTAATAGATTTTTTTAGTTTTTTAAGTTTATATATATATATATAAATAAGCTGATCCCAAATGAACAATGGGAGCGGAGTGTCAGCAGAGCGGCTACCAGTGACCCTTCTGTATTTATAGGTAGGGGATACCCCACCTACCTACCAAATTCCAGATAAGAGGTATCATTGCTACCCAACCGGGAACAGTGGGCCATCTAGGGATAAACAGGTGTATACATCTGGGTACAGGTGATGACAGATCTGGTGACACTGATCATCAGATGACGAGTGAGCACCAAAGGGGGTGGTCACTGGTTTATATGTGTGCGCAGCTGGTGAGGGGGCTGATCGCCAGCTTTTTTTAGTCTTTACTTAACAAATTGTGCCCTGACAGATGGCGTCTGGCTCTGGCCAGCTCCGGTACACAAGTTAGCTTGACAGAGCTGGAGATGTTGGCAAAACACTCTTTCTGCGCTGTGATTGGCCAGTTAGTACAGACCCCATATCGGCATCTCCTGCCCGGCAACTCTGTTTTAGACCTGGGTTGCCGCTTCTGTCACCGTGTTGCTTGGCAGTGAAAGTTTAAAGTACTGACGTGCCTTGTACGTCAGATTGCACGAAGTCACTTGCAATCCCGATGTACCAGGCACATAATTTTGTGGGAAGTGGTAAAATCAAAAGTTAAATTTCTAATTTGATACTGTAACAAAATTTGAATCACCACAGTACCGTAATTTCAATTTATTACCATTAATGCCCAGGGAACATATTTTTAGTTGGTATCTTTTGCAAATTTTTTATTTTTTTTTGTTAGACATTCATAGTGGAAGTTTAACACTTTCTACGAAATGTAAAAAATGTGGACATGTTTTTTATGCTTAGACTAATGCTAATATAATAAGCAATGGTCATACCTACTAATTTTCATTGCTTCCAGAGTCCTAGAGTAAAGCACAGTTATTACAAAAACCTGAACATTAGATGAAAGGATACAAAGCTACCCAGCATAATCTATGCTCCTGAAAAGCAATTATTTGGTCCGTATAGCCAATATTTTTACAGTCGTTTTTGGAAACCTACAAAAACTAAACAGTGCTTAAAATCCCATGAAAAAGATAATCTTTTTTTTATTACAACAGCTTAAAAACATACAATTGATGGATTACCCTTAGATATAATTGGGAGTGTTCCACAACATTCAGTACGCAAAGGTCAAATAGATTTGACCTTTCCGTACTGAATGTTGTGAAATACTCCCAATTATATCTAAGGGTGATCCATCAATTGTATGTTTTTAACCTGTTGTAATAAATAAAGATTAATTTTTACATGTGATATTGAGCTCTGTTTAGTTTTTGTAGGTTATCTATATTATGAGAGCAATCTCAGGTGACTACTATTATTAGTATGTATATATTGAACTATCAATTAGTTTACCAGTAGTTCTTGAAACGCTGAAATATCTTCAATCATTACATTATTAAAATTATAATTTAGATATAAATGAAAGATAAACTATGACATAGTATGAAATGCTTTATGTGTCCTATCTATGATGTAACAGCGTAGTTTCTACGTTGTAGCTAATAGCTATGATCTCCATAACACATTTTTTCATACACCAGGAAAAGTTCAGCTTTCTGCAGGCTTGGACTGGCCTGCCAAAGCACCAGAGGATACTCTGGTAGATCCAGTCTCTGACACAATAATGGGCCCCAAAAGTCCAGAAGAAGACGTCCATTCAGAGCTAACTTTGGAGTCAATCATTTGTCACTGTCGTCTATTTCTTTAGGGTCTATTTTTTTTATGGGCCTTATTGATTATATGTCCAATGTGTTCAACGACAACTATATTAACAAACTATATTTATGTATGTTACATAAAGTATATACAGTTATGGTGCATGCGGATGTGCACATGTTTTGTATAGGTTGATGGTGGTTCCTTCAAAATAATTCCCTCCATTGGGCTCAGGGAACCTTGTCCAACATTGTCAATATGTTATTTACCTTTCCCTACATGTGATTAAATAGAAGCTGGCATGGCGATCAGCTAGTTGCCATGGATCCTGCTTCAGAAACCCCCAGAGATTAGCTGTTATCG
The DNA here is from genome assembly GCF_050947455.1 of Rhinoderma darwinii. Lineage (NCBI taxonomy): Eukaryota > Metazoa > Chordata > Amphibia > Anura > Rhinodermatidae > Rhinoderma > Rhinoderma darwinii. Next base: position 369,194,899 of record NC_134688.1, read on the forward strand.
CTGGGGGATGCCGCTTCTGAAGTATTACATGGCAGCCTATTAATTGAATGGCAACTAGATAATACATATATGGCTAAGTCTGTCACAGCGAGACTCCCTCTATGATGTCCATATGCGATAATAAGGCATATAAAAATGGATAGTTTATTATAAAACTGTGATAAAAAACGTAGATAAAACAGACATCTATGTACATATCTACTCATATTCACTTACTTTCTTTTTGATTCACATTACGTAATATTCAGTCATGTATTTATTAAAGTTATTGATTTTTTTAAATTAAAATGATTGATTTATTACGGCTGATTTGGTTTTTTATTTATTGTTAAGTAGTTATGTTTTATAGACATCAGGAACAACACTACAAGCGTTGACTTCATAAGTCAACAATGTTAGATAATCATAAGTATCTTAATGTGGAAAATCTTTTGTAATTACAAGTGTCATTGAGCAGTGCAATTTGTTTATATCTTTTTTTTTTTTTTACCTATCTCTTATGTGGCCATTCAGCAATTATTCTGGTTCACATGGAAAAGCAAAAGCAAAATGCAAGCAAACTGGTGTTTATATTCACACTCGGTAATATACCATATAACATATGATTAAACGGGTTCATTGCTTAAAGAGAAACCTAAAATAAACAACACACAACCATATTATAGCTCTGTACAACATCAGAGCTGTATGGAGCCATTGACGTCACCCATAGTGTTGCATGGTGTATAATGAATGAAACCATATTATACCTACTATATTGTATTCATGCGTTGTGAATCGTAGAAAAGTAACATTGTGGTGTGTTCTATTAGATGCTACATTATGAGGGTATTCTTCCCTAGTATGAGTTTGAATCCAACCGTGGGTATATGTTCTCCCTGTGTTTGCATGGCTTTTCTCCGGGTACTCCGGTTTCCTTCAACTCTCCATAAACATATTCAGGTTCATTGGTTTCCTATGTGTCTCCAAGAAATAAGGAAATTAGATTGTGTGCCGCAATAGGGACAGGGACTGTGAATGATAACAATGCTGCAAAATATGCTGGCGCTTTACAACAGGAAATAAATTAATTACATAGAATTTTGTAGCCCTGCGGAAAAGAACGGCAAATGATGCTCCATTGTAATGGTATCACACTTCAGACACCTCTTTCATAGTCAGTACAGTCGGACAAGTACAAAATTAGATCATTTATCGCTTTCAAATATATTTTCTACACTGTTCCCGCTGTGCGACAATACATGTACTTAAGAGACTTGGGTGCAGAAAGATCATGAATCACTGGAAAAAAGAATCGAAGAGGAAAATAGGCAAATCAAACATTTTAACATTAATCAAGAAAAAAACGACTATTGTTATTCCAGCTAGTGGACAGTGATGTATGGGATGCCCGAAGGCACAGTGTATTTATGAGTTGCGTTATGTGTTGCCTTCTCTATTATGCATTAGCATCTGTGATATCCTCGGCAGCCAATGGTCTTCTAGCCTCTCAACAGGGAGGACATATTCTATGTTTTGGAAGTAATATGCTGTGAAAGGCTGACACTTATGTCTCATGATTATTATACACTTGTATTTACCTAAAGGCAATTTTAAGACACTGCACTTGCTGGTATTTAAATGTCAGGGTGTGTGTGCGCCGCATACATTAATTTAAATGACACAACCTCTGTGATACCGTAGATATGAGAAAAAACAAGCCTATCACAGAGACAGAACAGTCATATTATCGGAGCACTTTAGAAGCCCATATATAAAATCTACAATCCATTGAACTATGTCAAATTGTCACTTCTAATGCATGTAGATAATCTGCGGTTTGAAACTTGGTAAAGGACTACAAGTCACAGCTTGACCTGTCAGGCACATGGATATGCGGACATGCAATACTAGGCCTCGAGCAATATGGGAACAGGTTTACTGATGGCCTCGTGAGTGCATCATTGCATATCACAAGTTACTATTGCAGTTCTGAAGAAAAAACATAGCTTGGAGCTGTATTCAAAATGGCCGTATGTCATAAATCAATAAATAGCTAGAAGAGCAGCTGTTGTCATACAGTATTATGCAAGGCCGTCACAGACTGCAGTAAACTCTTCAGCATGGAAAATAGTCGATCTTCTCTCTGCCTTGCAAACTAAAGCTGCACAACGCAAAATGTATATTACAAAAAAACAAATAGTTTCCAGAAAACACATGACTGAGAAGACTTGCTCAATCAGATAAGTGGGTGACACACAGTAGCGGACACCTTCACACTATCAGTGTAAGGGCAAATGTCATTACTAGGTGACTTCCAGAATCACGGATACAAAGAGAGATAATTGCACTTTCTCATATACGTTCAGTTTAAATTTAGTTCCCAAGAGACATTCTTGAATACCCCCTGGATGGGGAATTCTTTGGTAGCATACCCTACTCAAACTATTTCTTGATTTGGAATATGTCTATAGCAAACTCTGCACCAAGGCCCTACCCCCATCTACCATGTGTCATTGATAATACTGGTGTCTTCTTCTGTGGCAGAGGCGGCTTTGGGTCCCTTATTTAGCAGGGTCCTGGTGTGATTACTCCATTTGCACTCACAATAGCTATCCCTTGCTCTATACGGAGCAATATACATGCCCACCCATAGGGCAGTTTTATAAATAATGTGCAAGTCAACAAAAATGTTGCCCCACTACTCCAGTTTCTTTTTCATGGGGAATCTTTGGACTAAGCACATCTGCTCTGCTATTGGTCTTTATGCTTGCAGCACACATAGTGTATTTGACATTATAAAGTTATTATTATAATTATTGATATGGACAACTCAGTACAGTATGTTCTGCAAAATATTAAAATTAAAACTCCACCTTTGATTGACTTTGCAATAATAATTAATAATAATTAACATAGATAAATCTAGAATAGATTTCCATAACTTTTTTTTTATGTTTCGCTTAGTGGTCAATTTTATTATTAGAAAGAAAATCTTCAGATGCTTCCCAGATAGAAATCCATAAGCTGCTGTTGATAAACCTTTTATTATTATTATAAATAATATATTTTTGGGTTATTTTACTCTATTTAGTACTCTGAGAACAGTATAATGTGATGTTAATAGGCAGCCTTTGTATTCCAGCCAACCTCTTCATTACTCAATGCAGACATATAATAGTTAATCCCATCCTTTAGATGTTCATGTCTTAATAAACATGAGGAAGTTAAATGTTATTCAGATTAGCTGTCCTGGATATTCACACAAGTCATAATTAGACCAAAAATAAAGTTATAATAAAAAGTCTATATTAACTATATTATATTATATTAACTTTCTAATGGTGTCCATTCAGTAACAGTTTGTTACTACACTGCGAAAGTAAAGGCCCTTTTACACGGACGAATAATCGAGCAAATAAGGTTCATATGAACACTTGTTCCCAATCCTTGCCCTGTGTAAACAGGGCAACGATCAGCTGATGAACGAGCAAATACTCGTTTATCGGCTGATTGTATCATTTACGCAGCAAGAAATATTATCGTTGTCGGCAGCACATCTCCCTGTGTAGAGAGGGAGACGTGATGCCGTCATGATAGAAATGTATAGGGGAGAATAATAATAGTAACGATCGCTTGTCCCCATACATAACCAATCATTGCTCCTTGTGATCGTTGATCGACGCTCGTTTTCACGGTCCATATTGGCTGGTGTAAAAGGATCTTAAGACCGTGCCTATGACATGGTTGAGACCTACCATAAAGCCCTATTGAACAATCTAGTCAGAGAACAGACGTCTGCAAATGGGTACGTGCTTGATTAGTATCTAGCACTCTGACAACTATCTTATATAATGCCGATAAAGATCGACCTTTGTCTTGGAGTCCAATTGTCTTCAGTGCCTGGTAATTGTTTACGTTATCTATGTTAAAATGTCACTTTTTCTTTTATGCATGACCTCATATAACATATGTCCATGACTGTGGTAACTGATTTCATCTCTATCCAAGGTGTAAAGAGCCACCAAGGTTTAGGATGTCACAGGACAGCGTGGTACAACATTTCACAGTTATCTCATCTCTTAATCAATATGTGATCCATGCTGCTAAGAAATCTGTCGCATGAGCTGTTAAACAAAGACAGAAGACTCTAAGCAGCTAGAGATCATGCCAATAGCTTTTCCGGATAGGAATTATTGGTATTTATATTAAGATCTTTGTGGGATTTTGTAAATTAAGAAAACACAGGGTTCACCAGAACTTTACTGTTTGCTTTTCTTCACACTAAAGTGTAGCTAACCGTTTGACAAACTTCTGACATGTCATAGTGACATGTCAGAAGTTTGGATTGGTGGGGGTCCGAGTGCTGAGACCCCCACATATAGCTAGAATGAAGCAGCTGAAGAGCTCGTGTGAGCGCTCAGCCACTTTGTGTCTGTTCGGCTTTTTCCGGAGATAAATGTCGGTGCACGGACTCAATAGAAAGTCTATGAGCCTGTACTCCGATACATCGGCTTTCAGGAAAAAGCCAAACACACACGAATCGGCTGAGCGCTCACACGAGCGCTTCAGCTGCTTCGCTCTAGCGACACCTCTAGCTACACTTTAAATAAATTGATTAATATTGAGAGTCACATATCAATCTGAATATGACAAAAAAAATAGGGCAAAAATGTCAGAAAAGAAGACAATTTTTAGGAATTTTTCTATCGAATACTTACAGCATTCAATAGCTTTACTATCTTTTTTTCTTTCTTTCCAAGCGGTCTATAACTAAATATAAGCTGCCGTAGAAGTTTATGTGATTGGATTTGGTTGCAAACTAAAGGCCCTTTTACAAGGCCCTTTTGACATCGTTGATCAGCGCTCCTTTGTTCCTGTCACACGGAGCTATGGATGGCGATGAGCAGTCGTTACTCCGATCGGTCTTCCCCATACATTATTATCATGTCGACAGCGCATCTCCCTATTTACAGATGTGCTGCCGACAACGATAATATTTCACTTTTTTTTAAAACGATACGACCACCAGGTGATCGAGCGTTTGCTGGTTCATCTGCTGATCTTTCCCCTGTTTACACTGGGCAATTATCCGCAACGAGTGTTCTGTGAACGCTCGTCTGCCCAATAATCATCCAGTGTAAAACCCCATTGAACCACGGAGCATGTGTGTACTGGGTATGGAAAAATGGGGAGATATATATATAAAAAAAAAAGTGGCTTTTATGCAGGGAAATTTCAGAATGTTAAAGTCTTGATAGAAGTCATCTCACACAGACAGGGAACAAAGAGACAACGATAATTAATTTAAACTTTTGTCTTTTAAGTGACATGACCTTTTCCCATGACAGAAGGGTCTAAAATCTCTTTCTTTTGAACAAATCAAATGTCAATGTAATGTAATGATGTCAGCAGCAGCAGCAGCGCACAGAAGGGACTATTCTTCCAGTAACAGAATGCTAATTACATTACCCTGTGTTTATGGAACTCACTATTTTCTATACAAGTTTCAGTCCATTTCTATAAGAATATATTTATATATAAATATATATACACACACTATATGGACAAAAGTATTGGGACACCTACACATTACATCTACAGTAGCTTTTCTGACATCAAAATCCATAGGCATTAATATGGAGTCCCCCCCCTTGCAGCTAAAACAGCTTGCAGTCTACTGGGAAGGCTTTCTACATGATTTTGGAGTGTGTCTGTGGGAATATTTGCCCATTCATCCATAAAAGAATTTGTGAGGTCAGACAATTGATGTTGGACGAGAGGGCCTGGCTCGCAATCTCAGTTCTAATTCATCCCAAAGATGTTTCATGTTTTCAAGATGTCGGCGACCCCGCTCCATAACTTTACATGGTCTGCCACTTTGTAGCTGAGTTGCTGTGGCTTGAATTCAGTGAGCTCTTTAGAACGACCCATTCTCTCACAAATGTTTGTACAGTCAGACTGCATGGCTAGGTGCTTGATTTTATACCCCTATGGCAAAGGGACAGAATGAAACACCTGAATTCAATGATTACGAGGTCTGTCCCAAAACTTTTGTCCATATAGTGTGCATCTGTTTGTACAGATGTAGCCGTATATATAGGTATATATATATATATATATATATATATATATATATATATATATATATATATATACCTCTTTATTTTAGAGTATAGAACTTTACTCCAGGCAAGTATAAAACGTTTTGTTTTCTACAGATTCATGGATCTCTGCATGACCTCAAAGTTATATGCATGGCTAGGTGCTTGATTTTATACACCTGCGGCAATGGGACTGCATGAAACACCTGAACTATATGTACATATACATACATATATATATATATATATATATACATGTATATATGATTCAGAGAGAGGGAGATATATTTCACTTTCCATGTGTACTGAATACAGTAGTGCCGAGCATCATACCTATTTCAAGGAAAATCATTTGGTGGCTTGATTTACGGGTATTTATTCTAAACGTCGGTTGGAGATGTGTCTCAGGTTGGTTGTGCCCTTCATTGGAATAAATGGGAATCTTGAAAGGTTAAGTATTTATATTTCTAGTTTCGGGAATGAATGTGGGCTGTCATGAGACAATGTACAGTAGAGGTGGCTTCCCTTTGTGTACTAATTCAAGTAGGCAACAATTATACATTGGCGTGACTATTTGAGCAACATACAAAGATGAGTTGAGAGGAGAATCTGAGAAGGGGGGGAAGCGTTAATTGTATAATTGTATGTTGTATGCAGGTGGGAGCTCACTTAATGAGAAGACCAAGGATACGGTTCCACGCTGCGGCGCCCGCATGCAGCCGAGACTCTGCTCATTTGTGGTGGCCAACGGTCGCACAATTTCTCACGATAGCACCAGAAAAATTGTTCAACCAATGGCCACCATAAGTGGTGAAAATGTATAAGGTTATTCGATGCATTTTAACGGCACCTCAACTTCAACATCTGCATGGTTTACACTGTGTATTTCTGGTGAGATTTTATCTGTTAAAACAAAGAAACGTGTTAAAAATGCAAAAAAAAAAAAAAAGGACAGTGTGAGCCTAGGCTTACGTCACATTCACACAGCAGTATTCTGGTCAGTATTTTGTATGAGTATTTGTAATCACATAAACAAAGAAAAACTATGATAGAAAGATTTGTGCGAGTTTTGGGCCCACTGCTTTTGGCTTACAAAGACTGATGCAAAATACCAACCAACATACTGTGGTGTGAAAGAGGTCTAAGGCTGAATTCATACTGGGATTTTCGGTGGAATTTTGTGCGACTTTTTTTGCAAATGTTTTTTTTTTTGGGCCAAAAATGCTCGGGCCACATTTTACGTTAAAGTCTATAGTAAAATATATTTTAAAAAAAAACATAGCATTTTGGTTTGGGGCAGTTCTGTAGTCTTTTTGAGGTAATATTTTCAAAATGTAGCATTCTCTATGGTGGTTTTTTTTTGGTGGTTTTTTTCATAGGCTTCTCTATAGGATTTTAAAAATACTAGGACAACCGCCTTTACAAAATGGTACTAAATAAAAAAGAATTGCATAAAAACCACACAAATTATGGAAATAAACACTACAAAACCATGTGTAAATACACCCTTAGCTCTATCACTCTAAGGCCACATGCACACAATGCATATTACGAGCGGATTTGCCATGTGGGTTGCTGAATTTTTCTGCACAAAAATTTACCTGTGGTGTGGAATTTAAAATTGTAGCATGTCAATTTATCTTTGGTTTCCCTCTCAGAATTGTATCTGACAATTTTATCTCCAAAGAAAGGCACCAAAATCTGCAGCATAAAATATGCAAAATCCGCATCAAAATCTAAAACTCACACTAAATTATGCAACGTCGTGTGCATGTAGCCTAAGGCCCGATTTACACGTGTGTTTTGCGCGCGCAAAAAACGCGGCGTTTTGCGTGCACAAAAGGCACTTAACAGCTCAATGGGTGCGTGATGCGCAAACAACGCACAAATATAGGACATGTCGTGCGTTTCACGCAGCGGACATACGCTACGTGAAAATCACGGACTGTCTGCACGGCCCCATAGACTAACATAGGTCCGTGCGAGGCGCATGAAAATCACGCGCGTTGCACGGACGTATTACACGTTCGTCTAAATAAGCCCTAAAAGTGGTGATGGTGGGCAGGTGGTGTGAATATAGCCTAATTCCTATATTATTTTAGACTTTATACTATTTTTAGTCTTATTATACACATACTTATGAGCCTAATAGAAACTTGGAAGTACTGAATTCATTATTAGAATATACAAGGGATTTAAAAAAAAAAAAATAGGGCATTAGAATAAAACGAGTCAGGGGCTTTTGTTTAAAAGAGGAACCGTTGTGTTAAAGGATTAGAAAAGTATTGATTTTATAAAGTCATTCACATGGAGTTTAATGGCAGAATTATTCAATTCACACTATACAATAATGTTATCGGTAGACTGGAGTTTATACTCTAAATAGTTAATAATCCTCTATAGATAAGAGTTCGTTAATGTGTATTTCACCTTTTTTAGAGTAACCTCTGCAAGCTGCAATGAATACATATTGACATATCTAAGATAACATTGAATCAACTGCAGAGAAAATGGCGCCATTCTATAAATAAATTATCATAGAAATACTGTCTTCTAGGAAATATGTTTTCATAGATGCTACCCCCCTCTTCTCAACATCTATATCTAGGGATAAAGTGATTTTCTTCTTGCCGTCGCCATACACATCTGCTTGGGACCATCTCCAACAGACCAGATGTTCTAGAAACCTCTACAATATGGTAACATTTCCACACACGGTTCCCTGATGGAGCATTGCGTTATACGCCACGGTCTGTAGGATAAAACAAGTAGGTTATTCAACTGACCATCATATCTATGTATATAAGACTGAACCCTGCTGCCATCTGTCACATCGGCACTTAAATAAGGAAGGTGATTAAATGTGTGAAAATGGAATTAGCTCAATATCTCCATCATCACAGGCAAATAATTATATGATAATGTAATAAAGCGTACAGGGTTCTTTATGTCTAACAGCTGTAAAAACGGTGATACGTGTAGCTTGGGAAAGATTTCTTATCAACAAGCTAATATAAAGGCGGGGAAATATCTTTCACAACAAAAGGTTAGAAAAATTAGGTTAGTCCAGTTTAGGAAAAATATGTCCTCAGTTTGGAAAATACATGCCTTATTTTATGAATGTGTATAAATACTGCATATTCTGGGATAACGCATGACATCACTTTATGAACTGTACAATAGACTAAGGCAAATCACTTGTGGCTGGAGGAAAGGCATTTATCAATTATATAGGAAGGGATTCTTTACAGTTAGAGCACTTAAACTATGAAATACCCTACTACATGAGGCAGCAATAACAAGGAGAATTTAATACATTACTGATCACTTATTTTACAACAAATTCTCCTAATAAATAAAAAGTTTGGAGATAATTTGTTTGTGATTCTTCTGTACCACATGGAGCATCCTTTTGGACATTACTAAATACAGCCCTGGTGATTGACTTCTATTGTTCCATACTGAACGGATTAAAACATAGAACAACAAAAAGGATATCTCTGATCCAAACCAAATTGTTTCATGCAGTTATCCCCAATATCCCTCACTCACATGGGTCAAGGAAGCGGACATAGTGGAGTTGTAAGCGTATTTCCCTTCTTTCAAAACTAACAACTTTAAACTTGAATTTTGATTTAACACATCAGAAATAGACCCTAGTAGCAAGTGATTGGCTCCAGTCAGCTCCAAATGGGTTGTCTTTTGATGGCCTTTCAGGCCCTTTGTTGTGTTAGAGATTGGGCCCTACAAATAATCCTCTTGTACTATGGTAAACCATTCCAAACCTGGGGGCTGTTATTAATGTCTTAAGTGAAAACAAGCAATTTAAGTGAGCGTGCACTACTAATGTTTAATGTTCTGCACATGAAACATACGTTTGAAAAGCACCATGGCACCAAACCAGAATTTTAAGTTACCAAGCTTTTATACAAGAATGTTTTCCTTGGCACTGCATAGTGTGAAATTAATGTATTAAACTTGAGTTAAAGAAGTAGCAGCAATACAAAAATATACGTAAATATGTAGCGTAAACATACAAATATTTGATTAACCAGTATGCCAAAATGAATGCAATGCATATTTCTTCAAATGCTTATCCTTAGCCTCTGACACTCCATTTAGCCAATATGCCTATTGGTCAGTGACTCACAACCTTTCTTACCACATAGAAAACCCTGCCAAAAATTTACCCCTTCTGGGGAACTCCTCCAACTACCCTGCCCCTACTTTAAGGTGGCAGCTCTTGCTGTCTTTTGGAGAATCCCTGACTAGCTTCCATGGGACACTGGTTGGAAGCGAGCTATGGGCTGTTTCCTTTGTTACACATTTTAGAATAACAGAAAAGTTATTGGCGCTAAGAAGAAGTACAAGCGAGTCTCTTACTCATCTTTATATACCTCAATAGCGGTTTTCTTGCAGCATTTCTACCATGGAGGTCTGATTCACGCAGTCTACTCTGAACATTTGATCTTAAGATTTGCCTTCTGCTTTATTTTATTGAAGCATTCAACTGGATTCTAATCTGAGGGGCTGTAAACGTATGATTCCTAAGGCTGGTGACTGGAAAATACTTGTACTGTGCAGTAGAGGTAACTCTTCGTCTGCCTTATCTCTGGCTATCCTCATTAAAACCTGTTTCATCATAATATTTAATGGTTTTTGACACTGCACTTCAAGAAACTATCAGTTCTTGCAATTTTCCATATTAACTAACCTGCATTCCTAAGAGCCTAGGTTCTCAACCTGCAGGCCGTATGCCCCAAGGGGTACACAACATTTCTCTAGAAATGCACGCACTGTCCTCTCGCTGTACCCTGTATGCCCATACCCTTGGGGTACTTTGGTGTAAGTTATTTGACTAAGGCATTCTTGGCTTAGTAATATTAAGAAGCAGTGCCTTAGAGTAATGATGACCTGTCTTGAAATGACAGAAATACCCAAATGGGGCTATTTAACACCCACCCTAACTTTTTGACCCTGCTGGTTGTCATTTGGCATGAATGAGGGAAGACATTCCACAGTTTTAAAAGGCACACCCAAATCGAATGTGCCTTAAAAATGATTACTGAATGATTGAAATTCAACATTTTACCACCCCCCCCTCCTGCAAATGTCACTGAAGTCCAAAATAAAATAGATGCATTTTCAAAAAATGTTTCAATTAAATCATACATTTGTGCACATATAGGGATCAACGACAATGTACTGTATATATATATATATATATATATATATATATATATATATACAGTGAGGGAAATAAGTATTTGGTCCCTTGCTGATTTTGTAAGTTTGCCCACTGTCAAAGACATGAACAGTCTAGAATTTTTAGGCTAGGTTAATTTTACCAGTGAGAGATAGATTATATTTTTAAAAAAAACAGAAAATCACATTGTCAAAATTATATATATTTATTTGCATTGTGCACAGAGAAATAAGTATTTGATCCCCTACCAACAATTAAGAGTTCAGCCTCCTCCAGACCAGTTACACGCTCCAAATCAACTTGGTGCCTGCATTAAAGACAGCTGTCTTAAATGGTCACCTGTATAAAAGACTCCTGTCCACAGACTCAATTAATCAGTCTGACTCTAACCTCTACAACATGGGCAAGACCAAAGAGCTTTCTAAGGATGTCAGGGACAAGATCATAGACCTGCACAAGGCTGGAATGGGCTACAAAACCATAAGTAAGACGCTGGGTGAGAAGGAGACAACTGTTGGTGAAATAGTAAGAAAATGGAAGACATACAAAATGACTGTCAATCAACATCGATCTGGGGCTCCATGCAAAATCTCACCTCGTGGGGTATCCTTGATCCTGAGGAAGGTGAGAGCTCAGCCGAAAACTACACGGGGGGAACTTGTTAATGATCTCAAGGCAGCTGGGACCACAGTCACCAAGAAAACCAATGGTAACACATTACGCCATAATGGATTAAAATCCTGCAGTGCCCGCAAGGTCCCCCTGCTCAAGAAGGCACATGTACAGGCCCGTCTGAAGTTTGCAAATGAACATCTGGATGATTCTGAGAGTGATTGGGAGAAGGTGCTGTGGTCAGATGAGACTAAAATTGAGCATTTACTCAACTCGCCGTGTTTGGAGGAAGAGAAATGCTGCCTATGACCCAAAGAACACCGTCCCCACTGTCAAGCATGGAGGTGGAAACATTATGTTTTGGGGGTGTTTCTCTGCTAAGGGCACAGGACTACTTCACCGCATCAATGGGAGAATGGATGGAGCCATGTACCGTCAAATCCTGAGTGACAACCTCCTTCCCTCCACCAGCACATTAAAAATGGCTCGTGGCTGGGTCTTCCAGCACGACAATGACCACGAAACATACAGCCAAGGCAACAAAGGAGTGGCTCAAAAAGAAGCACATTAAAGGTCATGGAGTGGCCTAGCCAGTCTCCAGACCTTAATCCCATCGAAAACTTATGGAGGGAGCTGAAGATCCGAGGTGCCAAGCGACAGCCTCGAAATCTTAATGATTTACAGATGATCTGCAAAGAGGAGTGGGTCAAAATTCCATCTAACATGTGTGCAAACCTCATCATCAGCTACAAAAAACGTCTGACTGCTGCACTTGCCAACAAGGGTTTTGCCACCAAGTATTAAGTCTTGTTTGCCAAAGGGATCAAATACTTATTTCTCTGTGCACAATGCAAATAAATATATATAATTTTGACAATGTGATTTTCTTTTTTTTTTTATATATATATAATCTATCTCTCACTGGTAAAATTAACCTAGCCTAAAAATTCTAGACTGTTCATGTCTTTGACAGTGGGCAAACTTACAAAATCAGCAAGGGATCAAATACTTATTTTCTTCACTGTATGTAAAGAAAATAATTCCAAGCATTTAAGTCGTAAGCCTTTACATTAAAAGGTCTCTGAATAAAGAGAAACCAACATTCAGTCAGGGGTGTCCAAACTTTTAACTAATACTGTACATTCTATATATTTCCAGACAACAGATGATGTATGGATGTCTGTAGTCAAAAATAGGAGTACATGTTTCCTGGATTCAGAAGTACTCCTGCCTCCATGCAAAATTACCTAAAAATCAGTCCTGCATAAATAAATATTTAGAGGCTAAAGGTGCTAGGCAAGTATCACAAACGTCTAACAGAACAACCCTGCACACAGCATTAAGGACACCAAAGACCTGGAGCCTGTAAACATAGGATACAGGAAACACATTTTAATAAAGCAAAATCTAGATTAGGCAAACTCAGTGCCAGCAACCTCACAATCCCGTATTTATCAGATCAGTATATAACAATTTTCAAGTATAGACTGTTAAAAAACATAAGAATTCACAGTTGTTAATGGGTTACTTTAGCCAATACTTTGTAATGCATAGAACGGTACAGGAAGTTGGGGACTGTGATTAGCTGGAGTGGCTGTCATTTGACAGCCAATTCATCATCAAAGATCTCAAAGAAGGTCTAAGGACTCCTAATGATCACATTAGCTGACATTGTGCCATGTTCTGGTGACCCTTTTCATTCTTATCAATAGATCCACACTGTTGGCAATTCATTTGTTCTTATACTTCTCACTCGATTACAAGTCTTATTGTTTCCGATACCCTAACTCAAAAGGTTTATATATGGTCCTCATATGGTAGAAACAATGCCAACCAGTCCGCTCTCTGTTTATTTGCCCATTCAATCCCCTGCTCCCAACTTTTTTTAATTGGCATGTGGGGAAAGTAGGAGCACTAGTTGAACTGACTACTTAAAATCACATTACTATGAATATAATACACTACACTCATTGCATTTAAAATTGCATTCCAACGTCTCACCAGTAAGTCATTATAATAGGGCATACTATCAATGCCCCAATCAAAAGATAGCTTTGAGTAACTAAATTGCACATGTACTATAGATTTGGCCACTTAGCAGATGCCACTGGAGCCTAAGGTTGGCCTATGGACCAAACATATCTCAACATGCAAAAAAGTTAAATACTACTAAGGCAAAACCAGATGCAGGAGGCTACACTTTATGTGTGGCTGTACCATTCTCTGTCAGGTGCTATATATGACGGAGGTATTACCTTCTGGGTCCCTCTGTAAAACAGCATCCAACGGAGCATTTAAATTCAAATGGATTTCAACAGAAAAAAGAACTTTGTACAAAGCATAGTACATCATAAGTACTGAAAGGCCCAGTGCACCTCTATAGGTGCTCTACTAAGGCGCCGTAATACGGCCATGTGCATGAGGCATTCGGCTACTCTCACAGTAGCACCATGCCTACTGTTTATAATAGGGCTATGAAAGCTAGGCTGGATCAATTTACAAATGGGTACTGGGGGACTCCAAAGAGTCTGATAGACTTTAATAGAGTCTGGGAGGTTTCCGTCAAGATTCTGGTATTTTTGGTGGAAAGAATAGTCCTGATCACTGTGCTATTCCAGCCATATCAAAAAGTAGATGTGGCACAGAAACCCCTACGGAGGCCTAGTACAGTGTGGGGACCAGAGCCTTGGAAGTTACTGTTCGGTTATCAGTTGTATTGACAACTGAATATGTTAGGTAAATAAGTCATTAGTCAGCTTGTTAGACCTGTCGCAATAAGTACAGAACATGTGTAGGTCCAGTAAAAACGCGATCTTCAGTTAGAGATAGCAGGTTTAACATGCAGAGTGAATTAATTCTTCATGGGTATTGGGTAACATTGCTTAGCTTTTATTCTTCTTTATCAACAAACCATCTACCAAAGGCATGCTTTGTCCCTGCCAATTCTTTAAGTAGCAATATCCATGCCAACTTCTTCACAGCTTGCAAATGCCTGGAAATATGATTACCTTCACCCGTAATTACAGGGCAAGCTCACGGTCTCATTTTCCCTCAACCTGTTTAAAAAATATTTCATTAAATACAAACAAATTTCTTTCATCCTGTGTCTACAGCACATTGAGAAATCATATTACTTTCTATAGCAAACTTAGCTTGCCATAATGAAGTGTTTTCTAAATTCCAACTATATGAAAAATTCGACTTTACGCTGTTTAACATCTTACTTTTCGAGCTCGTGGTAAATATTTTTTTGTGGTTCAGGACAGCAAATAAAACGTCCTTAGGCGTCTGTTGAAATAAGCAAAGTATGCGCATATTGAGTCACTGGCATTAGCTCTTGCACCTGACTCATGGAGCTCCATCCAGTTTTGCCAGCAATTTACTTGTAATTAACAAAAAACAATAAGGTTTGTAGGAATTGTTTTCATAGTGTTGTCATTGGTCTGTGCCGCGTGATATTGAATATCGCTAAGCCAACCACACCACGATCTCTACCTGCTTTTCAGCCCATTAGACAACTGCTGTTAGCAATTTACTTAATGCAGAATAGCGATGGAAGTATCAAGAACAATTAAAGGTGGACAATGTTCTTCTCAGTGTCTTAGTCTGAAACATGGCAGCTGAACAGATTTGGGATGCAGAACCTTGACACAAAGCATCATGGTCATCCATTTTTTGGACTTAGAGGTATATTTTTATTCATTTCCCCTCAGAGTAAGCCCATACCGTAATTAAGGGTTACTGCCGTTGTTCCAACTGCTTCTTTTCGCAAGGTTGACCAACAATGCCCCCTCACACCATTATTGACCTCTGTGATAAGGTGCTTTCTCAGTAAAATTAAGTGATTGGGACAGCTACCATGTATTTTTTCCAGGGACACATAGATCGGCATGCTGCAGTAACAGACCACAGATTTCCAGGTGTTATCATTGCTCTGTGCTGTGTATTATTCTACATTGCTGAGACAATGCTTTGCTGCAGATTTACAACGGACAATGGATTTCCAATACATGTAGGCTTGCTACATGCCACACATCTGTTACCGAATTAGGTTAATGTCCTTCGGGATAAAAGCAGTTGACAACTGGGTGTTACCATTCAACCTTTTCAATGAGTTGTGTCCCTACACAGTCTGACACTGTCCACTCATTGCTGACAGTGTCAGACTGTGTAGAGACACATTGTATTGACACGGGGATTGGTAACGCCCAGTTGTCATTTAATTCATATATTTCCAAGAGGAATAACAGAGGCACAGCACAACATAAAGGTCTAAGAAAGATGCTCCAGCATTGATGTTACATACAATACACATATTTACTAAAACAGACATGTCTGGAGAGATTGCAGGTCCTCTGTAATTTTTAGCCTTGGAAGAAATAAAAAAATAAAATAAAAACTACACATAAAAAAATGGAATGAAAAGTAATCAAAAAGACATATGTGTCAAAAAGGGTGCCAATGAAAACTACAACTAACATATAAAAAATAAAATCCCTCACTTAGCTCTGTTGATGGGATAGTAAAAATGTTATGGGTCTTGGAATGTGGCGACACAAAAGCAAATTATTATTTACGAAAGGTGTAACTGTCTAAATTTGATATCGTCGTAATCGCAACAACCTGCAGAATAAAGATATCATGTCATTTATACCACATGGTGAAGGCCATAAAAACAAAAGTCAAAAAACAATGATGGAATAACTGTTTTTGTCCACTGCCCCACTCAAAATTATTAAAATGATGCACTACATTATATGGACCCCAAAATGGTGCTATTATAAAATATAACTCATTCCACAAAAAAATAGGCCCTCATATGTCAAGGAAAAATAAAAAAGTTATAACTCTTGGAATTCGACAATGATAAAAAAAATCTGTGTCATTAAGGATCAAACTAGGTTGCGTCATTAAAGGGTTCATATTAGTAGTAGTTTTAGTTAAAGAGGTATTATTATTATTATTACTTTTATTCTTATTTTTATTATTTTGTGTCTCATTATATAAGTGCCCTTCTTTTAGACTGTAAATATAGCCACTGTGACAACATTAGATTTGACGTTAATGTAGATAGCCTTTCTGCATGCAATTTACTCATTCATATGTTGAAAACACCACTTAGTAAGTAAGGCCCATTATGTCTAAAAGCTAAAGAGTCATTCACACAAGCTGCTGCATCTCTGGGATGTTACATTAATTTGGCTCCGGTTATCTGTGGGTTCCACTAGCTTTCGACACCTTTTAACAGACCAGCAGGAGTAGAGATTTCTCATCGGCCCTTTGATGACACAGCTGCCAAGCAGTGTAAAGACTCCGGCGTTTATTTGATGGATGCTATTTTGGTCCAATATTTCCAAGACACTCAATAATTGTCATGGTTTTAGATTGCTGCGTGCTATGGCTCACTATACTACCCAAAGGCCAAAATAACGAAGTATGTGATAAAAATTTCAAAGCCGTTCGGGCATCAACATTCAGTTTTTGCCTTTACATCTCTTCGGCCTTGTCACCCGATAATAAAGCCGAATATGATGACTAACGTTCTGAAGCAATTAGGAACAGGTTGCGTAATGGTGAAGTGGAGTTATAGAACATATGGCCACGGGCAGTAACAGCACAATAACATTACACATGTAACTTTTGTGAAGAATAAATGACATGTGGAAAATTGAAGTCATACGGAACAGACTCTGAGTTTGCTAGGAGTAACAATGTGTTTTGTTTTTTTTTGTTTTTTTTCCAAGTGTTGACATATGATTGATGGCTGCTTAGCCTCAAGTTCCAATTTTACATTGGTGCCTAAAGTCTCTTCTTTGTTGAAACAGACATGTAAATCATTCATAAACAGATCAAATGGAAGAATGTGTGACTGCTGTAGGAAAATACCTTAGAACCATACATCATTTTTGGTACCCCTGAAGATATCACTATAAAAGATAGTATTTCTCCTTAACAGGTGCTTCTCCTTGCACCTTTTTGCTACTTTGTTACTATCTACTGTATCGACCACCAGATACATAACTTGAAGCTCCTGGGCCCCAATGCAAAGCCTGTAACTGGCCCTCCACCTACCATGTGCCATTAATAAAACTGGCATCTTCTTATGTGGTAGAGGGGTCTTTGAGTCCCATCATGTACCAGGGCCCACGTGCAACTGCTACCTTGCACACCTTATAAGTATGCCCATCCTTTCCAACCAGCGCACATGGCTTCTGGAAAACATGCATATTGGATATTATCTGCCATATAAGCGTATACCCTCTGTCTTGCAAATGTCTACATTTTTGTAATGAAATAGTTATTTTGCAATGTATCATATTTAGTTTTTGTATATATTTTAATTTTTAAGCATATTTAGATCAGCCACTTTTAATGGAAATTTGTTAACTTTATTAGACAATATTAATTGTATTTTTTTTACAGTTATTTAAACAGTAATATCCCTATAAATCGGTTGCCAAGGATTATAAAAACATGGCAACTTTCTTCCAAAAACAGTGCCACACCTTCCGCAGGTTGTATGTGGTATTGCTGATCAGCCCCATTTTCTTTAGTGGAACCAAGCTGCAATACCTGGCACAACCTATGGACAGGTGTGGCGCTGTTTCAGAACGAAGGCCTTGTTTTTCTAATCTCAGAAACCCTTTTAAGTATACAATAGGTGCTCATTTTGAGGTGTTCTGAAGTGCAGACTAAGATAAAGCCTGAATCCAGGCAAAGATGAGGATTTAGCATCTGGTCAGACATAGAGATATCTTGGAATTTCATCCAAAACTGAAATTATCTTAGAGTTACCCCTCAGCGGCAGAATTACACTGCTATTGGCCTATTATTTTCTCCTCTTTAGCAAAACACATACAAAATACAGCCTATAACTATCTTTCTCCCTAAAATAAAGTCAATCAGACTTGAGGGTGGATCTACTTTAATAGTGGTAGGGGACATCACAAAAGTGTAAGGCCTTGTGCACACAGTGCAGATTTGCTGCAGCCTTTGAATGCATTTTTTAAAGTGTAGCTAAACGTTCGACAAACTTCTGACATGTCATAGTGACATGTCAGAAGTTTGGATTGGTGGGTGTGCGAGCATGGAGACCCCCACCAATCGCTAGAACGAAGCAGCTGAAGCGCTCAGCTGCTTCGTGTCTGTTCAGCTTTTTCCGGAAATAAATGTATCGGTGTATGGACTCAATACAAACTCTATGAACCCGTACTCCGAAATATTTCCAGAAAAAGCCAAACAGAAACGAAGCAGCTGAGCGCTCACACGAGCATTTCAGCTGCTTCGTATTGGTGGGGGTCTCAGTGCTCGGACCACCACCAATCCAAACTTTCACTATGACATGTCAGAAGTTTGTCGAACGTTTAGCTACACTTTAAGCCAAAACCAGAATTGGTTCCAGAAGAGGAGACATTTTAAAGCCTTCCTTTATATATTTCTTCCACTGGTGTAGCTATAGGGGTCGCAGCGGTCGCAGTTGCGACCGGGCCCCGGAGCCAGGGGGGCCCACGGCCCCCGCACAATATCAATAAAAAGTTACTATAGTAACTCGGGCCGTGGGCCCCTGTTACTATAGTAACAGACTTTACTTACCTTCCTGGTTCCGGATCGCAGCGGAGGTCCTGACGTCAAGCGCTGTGCGCAGCACATGACGTCACAGCGCTATGCGCCGCACACAGCATCGAGACGACAGAATACCGCCGCGGTTGAAGAGGAAGGTAAGATTAGCCCTGAGTGGCGGGGTCCGACTCCCGGGACCCGCCAATCAGCTGTTTTGAAGGGGCCGCAGCACTCGTACGAGAGCTGCTCCCCTTCATTCCAGTCACTTCATTAAGGTCACACTGTGAATCCGTGTCGGCGATTCACAGTGTGAGCGAGTAGTGAAATAAAGGGGAAGCTGCTGTCGTACGAGTTCTGAGGCCCCTTCAAAACAGCTGATTGGCGGGACCCGGGAGACACATCAGCTATTAATGGACTATCCTGTGGATAGGCCATCAATGTTTAGGGACTGCACAACCCCTAAGCCTACGATGTAGCAGGCTTAGGGGGCTCATGAGACAGGATCACAGATTGTGTGATCCCGTCTGCTGGGCCCTGTATCTAAGCCAATTACATGGTAGGCTTAGATACATGGCCCATGCGTGATCCTGTCTGCTGGGCCCTGTATCTAAGCCAATAACATGGTAGGCTTAGATACATGGCCCATGCGTGATCCTGTCTGATGGGCCCTGTATCTAAGCCAATCACATGGTAGGCTTAGATACATGGCCCATGTGTGATCCTGTCTGATGGGCCCTGTATATAAGCCTACCACACTGTAGGTTTAGATACAGGGCCCCAGCACACAGTAATCTTATACTGTATAAGATTACTGTCAGCTGGACCCTGTATCTAAGCCTACCTTGTGGTAGGCTTAGATACAGGGTCCCACAGACAGTATCACACATGGGCCCTGCATCTAAGCCTAACACATGTGTTACTAATCGGTTTTTTCGTGTGTTTTCTTACAGGTTCGGTCGTTGGACTACGGCGGATTCCAGGACTACTTCGATGACGGCTTTTTTTTTATTATCAATAAAATGGTTAATGAGGGTTGTGTGGGCTTTTTTTTTATTTCAATAAAATATTTTTTCTATGTCTTTGTTTTTTTTTAAACTATATTACTACCGCCTTAGTAATGGCCGACGGCTGATTGACAGCATCCATTGCTAAGGCGGGGCTTAGTGTTAGCCGGTGCAGAGGCTAACACTAACCCCCTTTATTACCCCTGTACCCACCGCCACCAGGGGTGCTGGGAAGAGCCGAGTACGATCCAGTACTTGACCATCTGTAGTGATGGTCGGCCACTGGGGCGGCCGCAGGCTGGTAGTATCAGGAGGGGAAAGGCCAGATACAGTGGCCCTTCCCACCCTGGTAATGCTAGCCTGCTGCTGCTTTATTGTATCTGGCTGGTTATGAAAAATGGGGGGGACCCCACGTCATTTAAAAAAATAAATAATAATAATTGGAAAGAACGATGTCGGGTCCCCCCAAATTTTCAAAACCAGCCAGATACAATACAGCAGCAGCAGGCAGCATTACCAGGGTGGTAGGTGCCACTGTTTTTGGCCTTCCCCAGCCTAATACTACCAGCCTGGGGCCGTCCGGGTGCCTGACCGTCACTACAGATGGTCGGGTACTGGTTCGTACCCGGCTCTTCCCAGCACCCCTGGTGGCTGTGGGTACCGGGGTAATAATGGGGGTTCGTGTTGGCCTCTGCACCTGCTAACATTAAGCCCCGCCTTAGTAATGGAGGTTGATAATCAGCCAGCGGCCATTACTAAGGCGGTGATAATAAAGTTTAAAAAGATACAAGCACATAGAAAAAATATTTTATTGAAATAAAAAAACACAACCCTCATTAACCATTTAATTGAGAATAACAAAAAAGGCCATCATTGAAGTCGTCATCGTATCCGAAGTCCAACAACCGAACCTGTAAAAAAACACAAACACACAAAAATAATCAGTAACACATAAAGAAGCAAAATTATTATTCTTACCTTTCCTGGGTCCAGCGCTGGAGCCGCAATGTCAGCGAGCTGAGTCCTGTATCATGTGTGATACTGTCTGCTGGGCCTTATATCTAATCCAATCATGTGTGATACTGTCTGCTGAGCCACTGTATCTAATCCTATCATGTGTGATACTGTCTGCTGAGCCCTGTATCTAATCCTATCATGTGTGATACTGTCTGCTGAGCCCTGTATCTAATCCTATCATGTGTGATACTGCCTTCCGAGCCACTGTATCTAATCCTATCATGTGTGATACTGTCTGCTGGGCCACTGTATCTAATCCTATCATGTGTGATACTGTCTGCTGAGCCCTGTATCTAATCCTATCATGTGTGATACTGCCTTCCGAGCCACTGTATCTAATCCTATCATGTGTGATACTGTCTGCTGGGCCACTGTATCTAATCCTATCATGTGTGATACTGTCTGCTGGGCCACTGTATCTAATCCTATCATGTGTGATACTGTCTGCTGAGCCACTGTATCTAATCCTATTATGTGTGATACTGTCTGCTGGGCCCTATATCTAATCCAATCATGTATGATACTGTCTGCTGGGCCCTATATCTAATCCTATCATGTGTGATACTGTCTGCTGAGCCGCTGTATCTAATCCTATCATGTGTGATACTGCCTTCCGAGCCACTGTATCTAATCCGATCATGTGTGATACTGTCTGCTGGGCCCTATATCTAATCCGATCATGTGTGATACTGTCTGCTGGGCCCTATATCTAATCCATTCATGTGTGATATTGTCTGCTCAGCCACTGTATCTAATCCTATCATGTGTGATACTGTCTGCTGAGCCACTGTATCTAATCCTATCTTGTGTGATACTGCCTTCTGAGCCACTGTATCTAATCCTATCATGTGTGGTACTGTCTGCTGAGCCACTGTATCTAATCCTATCATGTGTGATACTGTCTGCTGAGTCATTGTATCTAATCCTATCATGTGTTATACTGTATGCTGAGTCATTGTATCTAATCCTATCATGTGTGATACTGTCTGCTCAGCCACTGTATCTAATCCTATCATGTGTGATACTGTCTTCTCAGCCACTGTATCTAATCCTATCATGTGTGATACTGTCTGCTCAGCCACTGTATCTAATCCTATCATGTGTGATACTGTCTGCTCAGCCACTGTATCTAATCCTATCATGTGTGATACTGTCTGCTGAGCCAATGTATCTAATCCTATCCATAGTTTATAGGGTCATAGTGCTATAGATATGCTATGCTGTCTCCTATACACACATTTTTTTTTGGGGGCGGACACATATTTATTAGGGCTATTTCCCCTGACATTTTAACCCCTTAGGGTATGTTCACATGGCAGCGTCCTTTACGGCTGAAATAACGGTGCTGTTTTCAGGAGAAAACAGCACCGTAATCTGAGCCGTAAAGGCATGTGCAGGCGTCTTTCGCTGCGTCCATTACGGACGTAATTAGAGCTGTTTTTCTATGGAGTCCATGGAAAACGGCTCCATTTACGTCTGAAGAAGTGACAGGCACTTCTTTGACGCGGGCGTCTTTTTTACGCGCCGCCTTTTGACAGCGGCGCGTAAACAAATGACCGTCGGCACAGAACATCGTAAGACCCATTCAAATGAATGGGCAGATGTTTGCCAACGCATTTGAGACGCATTTTCGGACGTAATTCAATGTTAAAACGCCCGAATTACGTCCGTAAATAGTGTGTGTGAACCCAGCCTTAGTGACGCCCCCGGCTGCTAGGTCACTTAGGAGACCCAGCGATGCAGCTGAAAGCTGCGGACCGTCGGCCATGAGGAGTTTGCGAGGGGGGGGGCCAATAAGAACTTTTGCATCGGGGCCCATGAGCCTTTAGCTACACCACAGATTTCTTCTGTTTAGGTACTTTTCAGGTTCTGTTCTTGGTTTTGGATTAAAAAATTCATGCAAAATCTGCAACAAATCTGCAGTGTGTACAAGGGCTAAACATGTGGACATCTTCTCTGAGATGCCCATTAATAAAATACACTTTAGAAATATTTCCATAACCACTATAAGACAGTAGTGTATCTGCTAAATACAACAGGATACAAATATAAGGGCTGGTCCATACGTAACGGAATTGCTGCAGAAAATGTAAATTTAAATTAGCAGATATTCCGCTGCACAATTTCCTGCATTTTCTACTGCAGAAAATTGTGCAGATTTTTCTGCATTTTTTTCATGGCTGGGAAATGGTGACATCTCCTCTGAAAAACGCAACAATTCAGTCCACATTCCACAGTTGGAATTGACATGCTGCAGTACAAAAAATAAGCACTGCAGGTGAATTTCTGGTCGAAAATTTTATGAAGCATGTGGATGAGATTTGTTAAATCCCACCCAATTTGCTGCTACTGTATTCTGCTGCGTATTTTCCGTCTGCAATTCCGGATGGAAAATATGCACCAATTCTGTTACGTGTGGACAAGTCCTAAGGGTTTAACCCCTTAATGACCAGGCCTGTTTGGACCTTAATGACCAAGCCAGATGTGTCAAATCTTGTATGTCTGACTTTATCAGAGAATAACTATGTGAAAGTTTTGAATATACAAGTAATTCTGACATTGTTTTTTCATCACATGTTGTACTTTATTTTAGTGGTAAAAGTAGACTGATACGATTTGCGGAAATTAATTAAAAAATAGAAAAATGGAAGAAATTTTGTAAAAATTACCATTTTTCCCTATTTTTAACTGCAATATGTCACATATGTACACACATACTGTACAATTTTTTTAATTAAATATATATTTCCATCTCTTTACTCTATTTTGGCAGCAATTTTGAAAGAATAAAATACATTTTCAGCAATTTAGAGGACTTACAAATTGAATAATAATTTTATAAATTTTGAAGTACATTTTGTTTTCCTGCACCAAGCCAGGTTTTCAGAGGCTCATAGGTCTCAGAGTGATGGAAACCCCCACAAATGACCCCATTTAGAAAACTAGACCCCTTAAGGTATTTATCTAGGGGTATAATAAGTATAATTTGGCCCAACAGTTTTTTGCTAAATTTAATACATAGGTGAAAAAAAAAGAATTTCACTTTTTTTCAAAAAAGTATCAGTTTGAAGACCGATTTCTTTGTAAAGCGACCATGAGAATGAAGAAACACACCCCAAAATCTATCACCCTGTTTCTCCTGTTTTCAAAAATACCCACATTGTGGCCCTAATGCGTTGCCTGGACACACGGCAGGGCCCAAAAGGAAGGGAGCACCCGGAGGCTTTTAGGACTCATATTTTGCTTGAAAATGTTTTAGGCCCCACTGTACATTTGGAGAGGCTTTGAGCTGCAAGAACGATAGAAACTCCCCATAAGCTACCCCATTTCGAAAACTAGACCCCTTAAGGTATTTATCTAGGGGTATAGTTAGCATTTTGACCACACAGGTTTTTCACTAAATATATTGGAATTAGTCTGTAAAAATTAAAATCTACTTCTTTTCTGAAACAACAAAGAAATTTTTAATATTTACAAGGAATAACGAAGAAAATGCACCCCAACATTTGTAAAGCAATGTCTCCCGATTACGACAATACCCCATATGTGGTAATAAACTGCTGTTGGGACCCACAGCAGGGCTCAGAAGGGAAGGAGCGCCATTTGATTTGGATTTCTGATTTTGCTGGAATGGTTTTCGGTGCAATGTCGTATTTGCAATGCACTGGAGGGACCAAAACAGTGGAAACCCACCAAAAAAGACCCCATTTTGGAAAAACCTTCAAGGAATTTTTCTAGGGGTATAGTGAGCATTTAGACCCCACGGGTCTTTTGCAGAGTTTATTAGAATTAGGGCGCGAAAATTAATATCAACATTTTTTTCCACTAACATTTTTAATTTTCTCATTTTCACAAGGGATAAAGGAGGAAAAAAACCAACCATTTTTTATAAAGCAATTTCTCCCGAGTACGGAAATACCCCACATGTGGTCATACGTTTTTTCATTAGAAATGAATTAACCCTTTCAAGACTGATCCATTTTTTGCTTTCTTATTTTAGATTTTCACTCCCCGCCTTCTCCAAGAGCCATAACATTTTTATTTTTCCATCAATAGAGTGGTGTGAGGGCTTATTTCTTGCGAGAGGAGCTGAAGTTTTTATCGGTACCATTTTTTGGTACATAAAAAGTGATTAAAAAGTTGTATTACATTGTTTTTTAGAGCTAAGGTGACAAAAAAAAAAAACAGCAATTTTGCCGGTTTCAATTATTATTATTTTTTAAGGTGTTCACTGTGCGAATTAAATAATGGTATATTGTAATAGTTCAGACTTTTACAGACGTAGCGATACCAATTTTGTTCATTTTTTTACATTACTTTAGAAGAAAAATGGGAAAAGGTGTTTTGGTTTTTTTAACTTTAAAAAAAATAATTCTCCCTACTAATTACTTTAATTCTTCTACACATTTTATTAATCCCCTTAGGGGACTTGATCCAGCGATCATTGTTATTCTTACAGGCTTCTGTAACAGAGCGATCGCTGTACCTGTCCGTTAATCCCGGGTGTCAGCTGTAATACACAGCTGACACTCGCAGCACGTGAGCCGGCTCCATACATCAACCCCCGCACCATGACGGGCAATTAAGTCATAGTGCGCAAAGGGGTTAATGCACAGCGGATGGTGTGAATATTGCAATTTTCCGCTGATATGCCATTTTAGTGCATAATATGTCGTGCCCAGTTTGTGCCACAGAAAACAAATACCTCATAAAATGTTAAGCGGGTTCTCTCGGGTATAGCGATGCTATATGTGTGGGCGCAAACTGCTGTTTCGGCACATTGCAGGGCTCAGAAGGGAGGGAGCGCCATTTTGCTTTTGGAGCGCAGATTTTGCTTGGTAGTAGTTCTGTTTGGCGTATTGCTGGTATTTCAGTTTATAATGAGGGGGCATATGTAAACTGAGCAGAGTACATCAGGGCATAATAAGAGGGTATAATGATGCGGTAAATAAATAATAATTCATAGATGTGTGGCCGGTGTTGCACTGATAAATGGCGTCCGATCATATCCGCTTCTGGAACACTCTGCACATTTTGCATCGCCATATTCTGAAAACCAGAACTTTTTTATTTTTCACAGCCGGAGCCGTCTGAGGGCTTATATGTTGCGGGACAATCTGTTGTTTTCATTGGTACCATTTTGGGGTACATGCGATTTTTTTTTATCACATTTTATTAAATTTTTTTGCAATCCTGACCAAAAAACAGGAATTCTGACACCGTTTTTTAGGGGGTTTTTTTTTGCGGCGTTCACCGTACACTATAAATGACATTTTCACTTTATTCTGCGAGTTGGTACAATTACGGCGATACCATATGTATATAGTTTTTTTTTCTTTTTTTAGCGTTTGCACAATAAAATCACTTATTTATAAAAAAAAATAATTTTCTGTGTCACCATATTCTGAGAGCCGTAATCTTTTTATTTTTTTAGTCAAAAAAGCTGTGTAAGGGTTTGTTTTTTGCGGGACGGATTGAAGTTTTTATTGGTATTATTTTTGGGTACATGCGACTTTTTGATCACTTTTTATTCTTTATTTTGGGAGTGGTGGTGATTTGTGATTCTGTCGTAGTTTTTTATTGATTTTTTTTGGGGTGTTCATCGTGCGGGAAAAATAACATTATAGTTTTATAGTTGGGGTCGTTACGAACGCGGTGATACCAAATATGTGTACTTTTTTAACGTGTTCATTTTTTTTCTATAATAAAAGTCTTATTATAGGAAAAAAAAGCATTTTGTGTTTATAGAACTTATAACTTTTATTTTTACACTTTTTTTAAAACATTTTTATTCCTTTTTCTTACTTTTTTTACTTGTCCCACTAGGGGACTACGAGACTTGCAGCTTTGATCGCTGCTAGAGTACATTACACTACACACGTAGTGTAATGTACTCTAACTGTCATTGTGACGTAACTGTCCCTCTGACAGAAAGTCGAGGAGGATCGGCCGGAGGCTGCTCCTCCGAGGCTTCCAGACATGGCAACCCGGAGGCTATTGTCTAGCCTCCGATTGCCACAACAAGCATCGGCAGCCCCCACAATCACTTCGTGGGGGCTGCCGATGTGCTTCAAACCACTTAAATGCGGCGACGGCAATCCGTCGCCGCACTTAAGGGGTTAATTGCCGAAAGCAGCGGCGACGGTCCGCTGACCGGCGAGACTGATGTGACAGCTGTCTAGATCAGCTGTCAGCGCGGGCTTGTCACTCTGTGTTTACACAGAGTGACAGTTTGAAATACTGACGAAAATGAACGTCATGATGCGCAATCTAGCAGCCGACCATGACGTTCATTTTCGGCATCGGTCAGGAAAGGGTTAACACATGCAACTCCTTTTGTAAAAAGAAAATGAAAAAACTCAGGCCTCATGCACACGAACGTATTTTTTCCCTCCCGTAAATACTGGCGTAAATACGGGTCCAGTGTCACACGTATTCGACCCGTTTTGCACCAGTATTTACGGACCCGTGCCCGGAAATACGGTTCCGGTGTCACCAGTATTCCACCCGTATTTACGGACACGTTTTCGATGCAAAATTGCACTGCACTAATCGGCAGCTCCTTCTCTCTATCAGTGCAGGTTAGAGAGAAGGGGCAGCCCTTTCCGAGGTAAAAGTAAAAGAAATTCATACTTACCCGGCCGTTGCCTTGGTGACACGTCCCTCTCTTGACATCCAGCCTGACATCCCTGGATGACGCGGCAGTCCATGTGACCGCTGCAGAATGTGATTGGCCTGTGATTGACTGCAGCGGTCACATGGGCTGAAACGTCATCCAGGGATGTCGGGCCGGATGTCGAGAGGGACGCGTCACCAAGGCAACGGCCGGGAGACCGGACTGGAGGAAGAAGCAGGAAGTTCTCGGTAAGTATGAACGTCTTTTTTTTTTTTTTTTACAGGTTGCTCTATATTCTGATCGGAATTCACTGTCCAGGGTGCTGAAAGAGTTACTGCCGATCAGTTAACTCTTTCAGCACCCTGGACAGTGACTATTTACTGACGTCGCCTAGCAACGCTGCTGTAATGACGGGTGCACACATGTAGCCACCCGTCATTACGGGAGCTCCATAGACTTCTATGGGCTGCCCGTGCCGTTATTACGGCCTGAAATAGGATATGTTCTATCTTTTTCAACGGCACGGGCACCTTCCCGTAAGAAAACGGGAAGGTACCCGTGGCCAATAAAAGTCTATGAGCCCGTTATTACGGGTCGTAATTACGACCCGTATTAACGGGTGTTTTTACGGTCATGTGCATGAGGCCTTATAATTAGATCCAAATTTAACCAACTTAGAGGGTAACTAAACGTCAACAAACTTCTGACACGTCATAGTGACATGTCAGAAGTTTTGTTTAGTGGGGTCCGAGCACCGAAACCCCCACTAATCGCTAAAACTAAGTGGTAGAAGTGCTCGTGTGAGCGCTGAGCTGCTTCGTTTGTGTTTGTTTTTTTCCGGGAAGGCGATGTTGCGGTTTACGGGCTCATAGACTATCTATTGAGTCCGTACACCACTACATGGATTTCCGGAAAAAGCCGAACAGAAACGAAGCAGCTGAGCGCTCACACGAGCGCTTCAGCTGCTTCGTTTTAGTGATCATGGGGGTCTCAGTGCTCGGACCCCCACCAATCAAAACTTCTGACATGTTACTATAACATGTCAGAAGTTTATTTATTTAGAAGTTGAACGTTTATTTACCCTTTAAAAAAAAAATCCTATGTAGAAACCAGTCATAAAAATTACTCTTTTGTTAAACATAACAATGTACTACCAGTTTATGAACATCCATGATGCTATGTTGTATCAAATGATTAACAGGCTAATATAAAATACACCTTAGGGTACATACAATCACAAACTAACCTTAACTTAGTAAAAAACAAATAGCTGAAATCCCCATCAGTGCAGGGGTGGACATATGTGCGACCTGTGCAGTTGCACAGGGACCCAGTGCGTAGGAAGACCCAATGCCACCCTAAAAGCAGCTTTCTACTGTTTATTAGATTGCATATAAGGGAATGAGCTAATGGATTTCATGGCTCACAATTACTGGTGTGTTGATTGGATCTCTATGATGAGCTACCGGGGAGCAAGGAGCACTTATACTGTTCTTGCACAGGGGCCTTCTGTTGTTTGTCCACCCATGCATCAGTCACAATATAAAAAATTAATCAAAGTAAAACCAGGCGTAACATCAACTAAAGACAGAATGATACAGTAACATAAACTCGTAACCTTCCTTAAAATTCATTATAATTGATGGATAGTATAAATGATTATAGAATGACCTGACTTGGGTGCAATTTCAGTAAAAGATAAAATCACAACATATATATTACACCTACTACCTTGTTCATTATCATAATACTTTTTAAGAAAGAATCTACATTATCTTTTATGCCTTCACTGTCTGTGTTTTGTAACTTTGTACTTATGAATCACAGTCAGTAAGGTTGAACGTCCATGTAATTAAATTCTGAAAACCTTTTCCTATTGACTATGAGGTTGTGACAGCTTTTCTTTAGTTCTTATCATAACGGGGAGGGGATGTGAACTCTTTAAATCCAATTTCTTTGATCCACCTCAGTGTTCTGTTTCTAGTCCAACGCTTTCATTTTTTGTTCTTACCTGCTTACACTGGAGGGTTGACAGCAATTGGTCTGGTAGGAAAGTGGAAGAAAGTGTTAATTGGTACTGTGAATTGACTGAAGAATAATAATATAGAAAGGATTTGTAAAGGAATTTGCCCCATGACTCTCTTATTGGGGCCCTGCTGTGTTCCCTCACGTATGAGATCACAATGCTTTTTCCAGGCTAGAAAACATAAAGGAAACATAGAAAACAAATATACCTTGCTCCACATAAAATAGTTCCATCACTTGATACATTCTGCACCCTGTGCAAAATGTGCCTTGGGGATGGTCATAACCTTAGCAGCCGTTTCAGCTACTATGGTGCACAGAGTTTGAGGTTGCCCACTCAGGTGCAAAAACATTATTAATTTTTGTGAAGAATAACAAGTAGGTGGCTTTCCACTATCTAGAACTACTATGTGGCCTCTCTGATATGATGCGCTGGTATCTATAACTTTAATCATTGCTACTCATGCTGCTGTTTCAGCTTTCTAGGTGGTGGGTGCCGATCTAATTTTGATATGGGGCCCAATTAGATCTAGTTATGCCCCTGATCTTGGGTGTTTGTTTTTTCATTTTTTTTTACAACATGTTTGAAGATGGTAGAGAGTAAAGGGCCTTTTACACTGGCCGATATTCGTCCGATGCATCGAGCGCCGATCAACGAGTCATCATTGATCGGCGCACGTTTGTTCCTGTCACACGGAGCTATGGATGGGGACGAGCGGTCGTTACTCTGATCGCTCGTCCCCATACATTATTACTCCCTGTCTAGATGTGCTGCCGACAACGTTAATCTTTTACTTTTTTAAAACGATATGACCAGCAGATGATTGAGCGTTTGCTCAGGGCAATTATCGGCAATGAGCGTTCTATGAACGCTTGTCTGCACGATAATCTGCCAGTGTAAAACCCCCTTAAGTAATTGTGCAGCGAGGTGACTCTCCAGGCTTCTTCACAAAGACCGCTTCACTTCTCAGCGCTCTCATAATAATGTCAATTAAACATTAACGCCCAACCTCACGCACCCCCTCCAAAAACCTTTGATAGAAAAAAATTGTCAATGACTTCCGAGTGTAAATTTCATAATCTAGGAAAAGGTTGCATTACACATCTTGTATCACTTTCCAGTGATTCTATAAAAACAGACATAAAGGAGAAAAGTGTATTTTCCCATTGAGATGCTTTTACGCATTACTTTGTATTTTTCTCCCTGTGTTTCTCTGTCTTTGTTTCATGGCTATAACTAAGCATAATGGCAAGTTAAGTATCCAAAAATAGTTTTGTCACATAGAAAAGAACAACACTTTATTTAGCTACAACTATAATCAATGTTAACCGCTTTGATCTCAGCATAAAAGGCGATCTTGAATAGCTCTACCAGTTTATTTCTTTTTGTTTCCTAAATAAGAAAACGTTGGTACCGTGAAATCATATATAAAATAAACCTTAAGACCTGATATGCTGATTTATTAAACCACAATTCCAGTCATTCTATGCATAAATTGGAACCAGTTATATATAAGTAATCTTTTCTGAAGCTGCTTCATTGTGCTGTAGGAAATTTCATCTGCATTCTAATGAATAGAATGCTAATCTCATCCTGTACAAGTAAGTGACATAATAAACCAGGAGACACAGCGTGTGATCAGTACATTTTAGATACATGAAATGTATGTTATAAATGTGTTTAAAGAGGTTGTCTCACACACCTATTTTGACATATAGACGTCATAGGGAGTGGTTCCCCATTTTGGACCCCATTCTATGAGCCAGAATGGAGAGCTGCTCTTTAAGAGTGGCTACCGCTTTGGAAGATTCAAGACGTCCATGTGTTACATAAAAATCTGCTATTCGTCGTCACCGCCCCAATCCAAACAAGACATTTAATGGTCAAACCGGTGTCTCAGACCTTTGGGTCTGAAGTTCATTAATGTTCTTCCATTGAATTAAACATGCACATTCAGATGTGTGTTCGGCTGACAGCTATCTAATGTGTATGGCTACTTTGAAATAATAAAGTGTGAAAAAATATACGGTGTAAATACCATTTTTGAATAGAAACAATTTTTTTAAGTAAAGATAACCAAGTCTATCCTTGTTATCACACCGCGGTTATCTAAGGCCAGTACCCACCTCTGACTCTCCAAGCTTTCGATTTCTACCATGCAAACATGTACTTTCATGTCATTAAAACATCCCTTTAAGGCCCTTTTACAAATGCCAATGTCCAGGCAAATAAGCGTTCATATGAAAGCTCGTTCACGATCATTGCCCTATCTAAGCAGGGCAATGATCAGTCGATGAACGGGGAACTACTCGTTCATCGGCTGATCACATCTTTTATGCAGAAATAAATGTTAGCGTTGTTGGCGGCACATCTCCCTGTGTAAACAACGATGTGCTGCCGACATGATAGAAATGTATGGGGATGACTGATCGTAGTGACAATAGCTTGTCCCTGTACATTACTGATCATAGCTCCTTGTAAAAGAAACAATTGAGTGCCGATCAACGTTCTGTCTTGTTGATTGGCGCGCATTTTCACGGCCCTAATGATCAGTCTTTAAAGAGGTCCATGGGATCAATATACATAGCTTCATAAAGCATTAATATATGCAATTTCTGGAAGTTACAAACTTCAGAAAATGATTATGTGCTGAATATATTTTCTAAAATATGAAAAAAAATGTAACTGCAAATCACGTAGACAATCTCTGCAGAACCTTAACTGCAATATGTAACTGTGCTGGATACAGGTTAGAACCAAACCAGTAAACACCGCCAGCTCATTATTACCAGGTCAGATCAATAGGCCAGATATATTTACAGAGATCGGCTAAGTGTGACTTAATTAGTATCAAAGTGAGCTGAGACTCTTATGCTTCTCTGAGACGGTGTACAGGATTTAGCAAGATCCTTAATGTTCATGGCGAGATGCCAAGACGGACCAATGTAATATCAAAAGATAAGAATTTAATATAAAGTTATGTTGAACAGATCTATTGAAGAACTTAAAGGGGTTTTCCAGGATTGATAATATTGATGGCTTATGTACGTAGACTATCAATATCTGATCGGTGAGGGTTCGACGCCAGGCACTAGCTGCATAAGGAGCCTGCTGTGGGCAGGCACTTCACCTGAGTAAACAATGGATAGGACATCAATATTACATAGTCATACCTTTTCTTTGTTTCGTTTTCCTTCCTGATGTCTCCTTGTACAGGTGCATACGCAATTTTTTTTTTTTTTTAAGGGGGGTGGTAAAAATAAAACTTATTATGAAGTTTTGGACTGAATCGGAGTGTTGTGCACACTGCATTTCCCCCCATTCTCATAGCTCTTCATACAGCAGGCTGAGCAGAGGATATGCTTGCCAGTGATCGGGAAAAGGGCTCCTAGGGTTCTCTTCTGGAC
Source organism: Rhinoderma darwinii (assembly GCF_050947455.1). Lineage (NCBI taxonomy): Eukaryota > Metazoa > Chordata > Amphibia > Anura > Rhinodermatidae > Rhinoderma > Rhinoderma darwinii. Next base: position 369,228,430 of record NC_134688.1, read on the forward strand.
AGGAGGCTGGAATCCCTTTTCCCCAAACACAGCAGTCACTTCCTCTGCTTCCTCTGCTGTACTGTATACAGCCTGCCCGGCCTGTCCAAGCACCACTGTGCTAGGAGAGAACACTTACCAACAATAGTAGTAGTAAGCAAGTATTCTCTCTTAGCTTTAGGACAAGCAGGGCAGGCTTGTGTACAGTATAGCAGACTATACAAGGGCCAAATAATACCTCCACAACATGACCACACAGTACTACCACATAGTGGCTGAATAAACTATACAAAGACCAATATTACCACCATGCAGTGATCATATAGTGGTAAATGCTAATCCTACACAGGCGCTCTGCAGATCAGTATAGTTAAATCTAATTGACGTTTTCTCTGATTGTAGTCGTTCAACTTTCTGTTTCTTCTCCATCTGGCCCAGATCGCCATGACGACTTCTCCCAACCATGACTCGTCTCTCCAGTTTCTACCCAGGCACCTCATTTATCCAGCATGTCACCATCCTCTACACAAATTTCCTATCCTGCTGCCATTTTAACAGTATTATCCTGCTGCACCCCTTATTCTTGTGCCTGCTGCCCCATAACTATAGTTACCTCCCAAAAAAAGTGCCAAACAGATAGTATCCCAGATGGTAATAGGGCACCACATAATAATAATGCCCGTTTGTGCCCTACACTGTAATAGTGCCTCCCTTTGTGCCCCACACAGTAAAAGTGTTCCTTTAGTAGCATTAACACAGTAATAGTGCCCTCTTTTGTGACAGCACACAGTAATAGTGCCCCAAAACTGTAATAGTGCCCTCACTGCCCCTGCACATTAATAATACACCCTTAGTGCCCCCACACAGTAATAATAAGCCCTAAATTCCCTACCCATAGTAATAATGAGCTCTTACTGCCCCTACACTGTAAGTGTGCCCCCTTAGGGCCCCCAAACATTTATAGTGCCACTTAGGTGACTTCCCCACAGTAATAGCGCCCCCTTACTGTTGCTATACAATGATAATAACCCCCACACAGTAGGTGCTCCCGTAAAATAATACGTATTAATACTCACCTAACTCTGTTCCCACGGTATAAATAGCAGCTCAGGCTACAGACCTTTCCCGGTCTCATGGCTGCAGGCCTGAAGTGGCCTACATTCTATGAGAGTGTATGGTGGGGCACAGAGCCAATGGCTCCATGCTCTGCCAAAGTATTCAACTGTTTCCACATACTGAGGAACTAGAAACAGTTGAAAAGGGAAGAAGGGCGAGATTTTAACTGTGTAAATACCCCCCCATGGCGTATGCCCCAGTCCTTATATCTTAAAAACCTTGTGGGGGATTTTCTAAGTCAGAAAATGGGCGAGGCTTAGTAAAAGGAAGTGTGGCCAACCACGGCTGAAAAATTACTATATTTTATGGCAGAAACTGGCATAACTTATAGTGCAAATCTACTCCGGCTCCTAGTCGAGTAGATTTGACTTTCTGGTACATGGACGGCCAGAGATGCGCCTAATAGTGCTCTTTAAATTAGAACTATCATCTGAAACGCCAGTCTTAATAAATTCCCCCAATCCTTTTCTGTAGGACAGCATACTGTACACTTAATTTGGCAGGTACTTAATTTGACAATTCACCTCAATGCATAACGGAATCAGAACTACCTTTGCCAGGTAAGCTGCATCAATGCCAATGAGTGCACAGTCAACTTTAATGTCCTTCTGTGTAAGATGAGTTATGTGAGAATTCTGTCAGGACCAGCCAAGAAGAAACTCAATATAACTAGAACTGTTGAACAAGCATTACAATGCTTGAAATTACATGTAGAGGGTGTAAGTGATCTAAGCGGAGTTAACAGACACTGATCTCTCATTAAAAACAGAAAAAAAACATAGCAACTGCTGGGAGACCACAGAAAGGGCAAACAGGAGGGCAGGCGTAAAAGGTCATAGGGTGTTCTTTTCTGCTGATGGTTGTTTTAACCCCATTTTAATTTGTGTAGCAGCCTACAGTTAAATATACTATAAGATATTTATTCTCATTCTTTTTTTTATGTGATGAAAGTTCCTGGGCAATGATAGGAGTCATCCTCCTTTGGATAAACATTGTTTTTTTTTATCTACACAGAGAAATATGTACTGACACATCGATGACTCGTGCCGCTATGGCGTCATTAAAATCAATGGTTTTTCTAAAGTGGCACTATTGTGTGGTACTCCGCTGGAAAACTCAAACCCTAGATGCAGCCACATTGTTTCAGAAATTGGTAGCAATCATGTATGCCTTCCTTTGTCTAAAAATATAGGAAACTGAAAGTGAAAAACCTTATAAAGTTTATTTTTCACAATAGAAAACATAAAAAAGACACATTACCTGAAAAAATATTAGGTTGTAGTGTGTTTTTAATAGAAGTCAACAGTGACGGTCATCCCGCAATTTTTCTTAAATTAAGCCACTCCATGGGTCAATCTCTTTTTCCCAATGATTCTTTCTGAGTGCCAGCTTCATGTTGTTAAAGTGTTCTTTTTAAGGTCTGATCCATAATGTACTCTATCAGAGAGGTAAGAACCATATGGCTACTGTGTTTCCCATTAAACATTCCTGAGGTCAGATTTACAGTGTAGCAGAACTATTGGTGTGAATCCTTATGCATAGTATATGCCGTTTCTATATGCTCAAGACTTTTCCTGCCTTCCGTTTCTGGCAGAAGAAGAAGCTACTTCCTGTCAGCCATATTAGCGCTCACTGAGCCAACATCTCCCTTTAAAAAGTCTGTGTCTGAATTTAAGGCATCTCCTCCTTCTTTTTCCGATGAGACAATCTTCTTCCATTCCAATTCCCTCCCTCTCCGTGTATATATTAAAAGTCCCTTCTAGTCACTACAGAGGGTAAATCTTGCAGAGTGTGAACAAGCAGTCTGTGCGCCTTTTAGTGTCTGCCACTGCAAGGTGCCATAAATAAGAATGCATATGCCCCTTATATTATATCAATGCTCTGCAACCTGTAATTCTCCAGCTGTTGTAAAACTATAATTCCTAGCATTCCATAAAAAGCTTCAGATGGCACCACAACAACTGGAGAACCACAGGTTGCCACTCTGTAAATTTATGAAGTTAACCCACAAACAATTAAATATTCATAATGCACATAAATTTTGCAGATGAGCATTGAAAACACACATTGAATATTATATACACAAGTATTTATGGCTCCAATGTAGTTCAGTAATTACATGATCAAAGCAAGAAGAACCTCCCTGAAGGGCATTTAGACTCTTTTCACGATAGTCAATGGGGTGTGCAGCATACAGTGGGGAGAATACATTAAAAGGCTGACGCCAGTCTTCTGGCAGAAAGAAGTTGCACAATTTGGCGCACCCCATAGTTGCACTGAAATTTGTGACTTTTTAATTTTATCGCCACTTTTCGAAACTAGTGACAAAATGGGGCAAGATTTAGCAAGGGGGTGGTCTCCAACAAAGCGAAAGATTTACCATAATTTATGCCAGGAACTGGAGTAAGTTATGGCGCACATCTACACCTGCTCATAGCAGATGTAGATTTGCATTTCTGTCATACAGACAGCCAAAGAGGAGCCAAATCTATAAAGACATGTGCAACTCTTAATAAATTTGGCGCATTTCCCGCCAATGTAAATTAGTTTAAGTCTGGTGTTTAAAATATCAGTCTTAATATATTCCCTCTAGTATGTGCATTAAAAATTTAAATGAGGCTTAAAGGAGGGAATTTATTAAAACTGGCGTTTGATACGCCAGTCTTAATCTGAATACAGCTGCAGTAAGATGAGCCCAATTTATTAAGACGCCCATGACTCTTAATAAAATAGACGTATATGCCATAAAATTAAATCTATGCCAGCTAGGAGTTGACATAGACTTGAACTATACTTTGGCGTAAATTATAGAAATGAAAGGATAAAAGTTAGCATGTTCTTGCGCAAATTGCGACTTTTCTATGTAAGAAAACTGCCATGCTTAATAAATCACCACCCAATGTGTCCCTTTATTTACAATCTAACATTGGGCATGGAATGGCACTGGTGGACGCTGGCTGGAACAGTTGCCAAGGCAACCATAGAACCCCCACGGGTACAAAACACACTCAAGAATAAGTGAACAAGACTTGAATGGAACACATGCTCTGCACAAAACCACAGCCATTCATGGAGGCTGAATTAATACGAGCGTTTCTGATATTACTTCAAAGCCTCTTATTGGCACTTCTGAAATCACAATCTGATGCATGTAAGCTAAAATTTGGAAAAAAGAATCTTGACATCAAGAATGACATGATAAAATGCATTTAGTTCCAGTAATATTTCACTACATTATAAAGAGATGTTACAAGAGACTGTAGTTTGGGTTTCATAATGACACATAACGCAAGAACTAAAGTTATTTTTATATGTGAAATGTATCATGGACACAAAATGTCTATAAAAATGTTTGGGTTGTTGTGATATAAATCAAATCAGACCCTTTTTCCATCATTAAAGGGGTTGTCATCACAGATTGTGGTGGCATTTCACTAGAGTGGTGGCAATGCCTCTAGGAAAACTCTGTTCTGCTTCATCTCCTGTCAGATCCACTTGGCTTTTTTTTTTGGCGCACCATGCGGCCCACTGGTAAAACTGAAAACAAAAAACAGCAACTCAAAAACAAAACAAATAAAATTCATCCGTGTGCCCATTCGTCAAACTAATAGCAAACTGTAACACTGATAATGTCCACAGAGAAGAGTATATCTAAAGTATGTTATGCCTTCTGTGTGTTAAACTGTTCCTCCGGGTTAGGGGTACAAAGTGTAATTTATTACAGATCAGCATTATACACAATTCCCTAATTTATTTTTATTAGCTGTTTTACAGCAAGTGTATGTCAGCTGCTAGGAGGCAAACTATAGGCCACTGTTTATGGCAGTATAAGGGCACATTCAGACGTGGCAGAAATTTTCCGCAGAAAATGTTGCTGCAGATGAGCATTCCTGCGGAGTGAAAACTCTGCACCGCAACCAAAATTCTGCACTGTTATTTTCCACAACGTCTGACCTAAGTTACCTAATAGTGTATAGAAACCTATGAAAAAAAATGGCTGCTGCTGATTTCCACTGCGGACTGTCCGCAGCGGAATTCAACAGCAATTCCGCCACGTCTGAATATGCCCTAAGGCTTATCTATTGACCTCAGGCTGTAGAGTAGACTGTGGCACAATAGTTTCTAGCCTCTTGTCAGCTTTAAAGGGTATTCGGCTTCCACCTTTGAATACCATTTTACATTACAGTGCATTACTGATCTTGAGTTTCAGTCTGTATTATAACCCAGAGCTGCATTCACAGTTCTGCAGGTTGTTATTGGAAACAGTCAGCAGGTTTGTCATAAAACCCCTAATAACAGCTGGTCTCCGTCAGATTCCTGCACTTTGCTGTTGTAACAACTATACTTTCCGTTATTCAAATGATCACGGCATGATCGCTGAAGTCAGCAAAGAATGCTTGGAGATCTAAGCTCTGAAGTCAGAGGAATTGTGAATGCAGCTCAGCACTATAATACAGTATAGTACAAGACAAGTAAAGTAATGTAGTTACAAAGTTACTCAACTTTTCACGCACCAAACTGTCTAGTCATTATATATCTTAACCAGTACCAGATTCAATATTGAATGAATTCTCTCAATCTCTCAATTTATTCTTTTTACGCAATGAGCATCTTAATGTTTCAATCATAATCGTCAACAACATGTCATATTCCACCCATCAAATTGCTTTATCTATAGGGATTTTTTTTATTGCTCTTTGTAACTATTTTTCAGCTTTTTTGTGGTTCTGTTGATTATGTTTGTTTTATATTTGTACTTTTTGCTTTGATGCACATATAATATTTTTTTCTGATTGCTTTTCTGGAGGTTTCCACAATTATGGAGAGTTCCTAGCAGTTGTCTTTTTATTGTCCTTTTATCATTTTTGCATAATAAAGATTTTTTAAATATATATCTTAATTTGGCACATTTTCTTTCACCTCTCTTTTATTGCATTCTGATGGCCACCTTTGCTTTTTAAAGGCAATGTACCACTTTATATAAAATGTATACTGGAAAAAAAATATTTTTATTTTTTTATTTTCTGACTTTCTGCATTTTTTTATTTTTATTTTGTTTACATGATTTTGGGGGCAGCTGTCTTGCCTGAGGTGCTTCGACGTCACTTCCAGAGATTTTGTGTACAGCAGGCACCTGGACATAAGAAAATTAAGTTAGAAAAGGCCCGTCCATTTCCATAGAAGAGTGTTGAGGGCATGCTTTCTGATATGTACAATGATTACTGTGCAGGGAGTGGGAGGAGTTGAGTTGTCTTTATAATCTCTGATGATAATAAGATCACTGCTGAGTGATCTCTACAAAACACGAAGTGTCAAAATCAGTATAAAAATACTGATTCATTAATTTCTATGGCCCACGGACACCTTCCCGTATATTTACAGGGAAGGTGTCCGGGCTGTAGAAATGATCCGCCAAAAATAAGACATGTCCGATTTTTATGATTTTACAGGCCATGCTCCCATACTGTATAATGGGAGCACGGCCTGCAAATGCGGGTGACTGTCCACGGCCAGCTGTGCCCATAATCACGGACCGTGATTATGGCTACGGACCTGTGCAGGTCTTCATGTATTTCCATTGAGCACAATATTGCAATTGGCATCAACCTCATGAGGGTTTTGCCTTCCTCTGGATTAACAAAGTAGGATTATAGGTTGGACTTGATGGACCTGTGTCTTTTTTCAACCTTATCATATTTACACAGTATGTAAAATTTTTGGCTGTTCATATTAAATCTGTTCCCTATAATACTCAGACTACAAAATGATAAGAGATTCAATTATATAAGATTAATTAACATCAGTATGAACTTTATTCAAGACCATTATAGTAACAGAATAAAAAACAAGCTGGGTGTTGGCCATATAAATCATGCCTGAGAAGATCCAGAGGCTAAATAATTTCTTCCACAACCATGCCCAGCTCCTCGATTTCAACTTGGGTATCATTAGTGGAATAATTACATAAGGATCTATAGATAATTACATGTCATCAATAAATCTCAGGGCGTGCATTGCGTTTGTCATAGAGATAGATAACATCAGTTTTATCAGCCTTATTTCTAAGTTTGGCTGGTGACTGATGAAGTAGATTCCTTTTTCATTTTACATTTTATGATATTTTTGCCAGCTATAGGAGCATTTTACTATATGGGTGGCATTATGCTATTTAAAGGGGGGTATTGTCTACAAGGGTGGGCTGTGTGTGGAACCTAGGGGAGGGTAACCCAGGCAAAAGTTTGCTATGGGGCCCAGTGTTTCCTAGTTATGCCCCTGTTGATGTCGTTTAGCTGAGGTGTAATCAGGGCTAGCCATACCATAGAGGGGCCACGTGTGGTACCATCTGTTGGTGCCCCAATATATGGTGTACTCTCATACAGTGTACAAATAACCATACCAAACACTACCTAATTGTAAGTGCCATACAGTAGTGTGCCCAAAGAACACTCCCATACAGTTGCCTAAATCACAATGCCATATTGTGCTGCCGTCCCCATACACTGGAACACACTGCAAAAAAATATAATTTACAGTGACTAAATAGTACAGACAAACATACAGTGCACAAATATTACCAACATACACTCCTCTTAGCCATACCTTTTCTCTAGACTCTTTTCAAATCTGTCTAGGAAGGTGCAAGGGTCTAAAACACATAATAAATTTGGTGCACGGCATGTACACCAGTTTTTTTTTATACATTTTGTTTGGAAAATCTCCCCCATTTGTGTATTTGTTGTGAAATTTCAGTTGTGAAATTTAACAACCAAGTAAGGCTGTGTTCACATCAATGTCGGTGTCCGCTGAGGGATTCCGTCGGAGGTTTCCGTTGGGTTAACCCCTCAGTGGAGAGACAAACAGAAACCTCAGCTTCTGTTTCCCTCACCATTGAACTCAATGGTGACGGAGACCTAGCTAATAGTTTCCATCTGTCACTGTTGTGACAGGGTTCCGTCATTTTGACGGAATCAATAGCGCAGTCGACTGCGCTATTTGATCCGTCAAGAACAACGGAACCCTGTCACAATGGTGACAGACGAAAACCATTAGCTAGGTTTCCGTCACCATTTGTAATGTTGGGGTAGGGAGACAGACAGGTGAGCCCTAATCTACCCGCCACTTAGTCCCTGCCTACTTGCACGGCCCATCCTAGGCGATGGCGTACAACTGGGCGACGGTCCCTACGCTCAATAAGTGCACGACAGACAAACAGACAAGGGTACACAGAAACTAAGGGAAATGGGGCAGTTGCCCACGGAAACACCGTGAGCAACAAGAGTAGCGAACGAGCCGAGTCAAACCAGGAGTGTACGAGGTACCAAACGCAGAGCAGGAGAGTAGTCAGTAAAGCCAGGGTCAATTTGAAGCAGAGGTCAATAGTACTAGCAGGAACAGCAGAGCCAGGAAACTAGACAGAATCACAGGCAAAGGAAGAGCAGGAAATGAAGGTATAAATAGACAGAGGGCGGGAGCTAGCTCCGTCTGGCCAGGCTGTGATAGGTTCTCCCACTCCTCAGCCTACCAGCCTGAGTGGTAGCAGATCGAGTCACTCTATCAGACCTAGGAGCAGATGCAGACTGATTAACTACGGGTGTCGATACAGAAGCTGTGTCTGGCAGATCCTTTACACCATTGCTATAAATGGTGAGGGAAACGGAAGCTTAGGTTTACGTTTGCCTTTTTTGTTGACGGGTCAACCCGATGGAAACCTCAGACGGAAGGGCAACGGTGATGTGAACAGGCCCTAAGTTAATAGAATGTAACACATGCCGATTTCCCAGGTTTTGGTATGGATTTTTAACCTGGTTTCACTGTGTACTTTTTACTATTTATGTGAATCCAGCCTTAGTTGGTATTTTTTATTTTAAATATGAAAATAATTAAATGTTGAAACATTTTACTCCTAATCATAAAACATTTCTATAAGAAATCGTACACAATAGCATCATTTATCACAAAAAAGCATGCAATAATTATTTTAATAACCTATTAACAGAATTGTTAAAGGTCCTGCTCATCTCACGCATTTTGTTTACGTTTAACATGTATTGCTCCCGATGTACACGCTAAACGTGTCCACAGGGCTCTTTTATCAGACCGAGGCCAAAAGAATTCCCTTTTGGCCTCCGTCTGGCCAGTACATCAGTACACAGTAAATAAATTAAAAAAAAGATACGGAGACTATGCTATTCAACCCCGCGGATTCACTTGAAACAGATGTCAACTGTATACAACTTTTTTGTCGAAAGGGAAAGCAGTTGGCAGTATACATTTGTGGTGTTAACCTAGACAAAGATGTATATACTCAGATACAGCATGCCAATTTTACCTACTGCATGTTGTCGTCTCTATAATATATTGATTCTTTATGTACCATGTTTTGTTTTTTTTTACACTTAGACACTTTTATGGTGCATTTGGTTACTGTTCTATAGCTCTTATCTGTTCTTGTATATTTATTTTGTGGCCTTTATATTGTGCTCAATAGGAGCAATTTCAACAAAAAAGACTGAACTCCTAAAGAGCACATCAGCAAAACATATGTGTCAGTGGTTTGTTATTGATGGTTCCATTTGCCTTGCAAAGCAGGAGGGAGCAAATACAAGCTGCATAAACTACAGCCCGAGGTAAAGCAGTTGCAAGACCAGTTCAAAGAGCAAGTTTCTAGTCTCTTGATCCCAATGAATGTTGGCATGCATATTTTTTGAACATTATTTTTCCTTCACAAGACATGATAAATTCTACTGTCACAGTGAAACAAACATATGATCATTCCCGATGATGTCACTGAAGAATGGATTCAGGTCACCAGGACTATTCAACTTTTCCTATAATTTATGTAGCACTAAAATATTTCAGAATGTATTGTGTAAAATGTAGTCACTACCTATTCCAAATGGGCCTCATAATCGAATTTTACTATTTTAAGCAAGCATATGTACAAGAGTAAGTTGTATAGGAAGGCAATTTAAAAAAACGCTTCAGACAAAAGCAGTTCTATCTATCTATCTATCTATCTATCTATCTATCTATCTATCTTACCTATGTGAAAAGAGCATCGATCAGCAGATGAACGAGCAAACCTTGGATCATTTGCTGGTCGTATCGTTTTAAAAAAGTAAAAGATTATCGTTGTCGGCAGCACATCTTCTTGTGTAAACAGGGAGATGCGCTGCCAACATGACAATAACGTATGGGGACGAGCGATCCGAGTAACGACCGCTCATCCCCATACATAGCTCCGTGTGACAGGAGCAAATGAGCACCGATCAACAATGCAGCGGCTCACTGCACCGGCAAAGTGTCGGCCGGTGTAAAAGGGCCTGTAGGGTACATTCACACAAGCGTGTCAGATTCACGCCCGTGAAAAACACACGTAAATCTCGTCCGTGTGTGTTGAGTTATGCATGAGTGTGCTTTGCGAGTGGTATGCGTTTTTCACGCACTCGCAAATCACTTCTTTTTGTTTTTAAATGGAATTGATGCGCAAATCATACACCGCACACGGATGTGCATCCGTGTACAGTGCGGGGTTTTCACGCACCCATTGACTTAAATGGGCACGTAGGTGCGTGAAAACGCACCAATATAGGACATGTAGTGAGTTTCACGCAGCGGACTCTCGCTGCATGAAAACACATGCATGTGTGAACGGCCCCATTTAAATCAGCGGGTCCGTGTGCTGTGTGTGATTTCCCTACGCTCATGTGAATGGGCTCTAATGCTCCTTTGGCCCACTAAAAAAGGAAAAAATATTCTGAAGACCCACCTTCCATCTACACATTTCATTTCATCGTAAACTTTGCTCTTATCACACACAGGAAATATGATCAATTTGTGATCAATATGATTATTTATGAATAAATAAGAAATAGACCCTTGTAACATGTGATTGGTTCCAAAATCAGCTCCGAATGAGGTTGTCTTCTGCTAGACCTTTGGGATCCTGTTGTATTAGTGGCCAATTATTGTGTCAAAACTTCAACCCACCGGAGCATCATGTATCAGTATGATGGGCCAGTCCATGTATCAATCGTCTAACTATTCTAGATTTGAATTTTCTTTTATATATATGTATATATATATATATATATATATATATATATATATGTATATAATATATATATATATATATATATATATATATATATATATATTATTGCCATATTGTATATATATATATATATATATATATATATATATTTATATATATATATATACACATATATATTCTAGTCTTTCAATATATAAATATACTGTATATATTCTAGTTCATTGCCCTGCTGTCAGAAAACTACATTAAAGTCATCCAAAATCTACAGGCTTGTACTGCGCAATAAGTAATCCTATCAGCAACTGTTATTTTTTCATGAAATACTATGTCCTTGCAGGCCTAGTGTGCTGGACCCGCTCATAGAAAAGACTATCAATTCCCGGGGAGTACTATGCTTGTGTTCTTGCTAACAAAAACTACATTGCCACTGAGCTTATCAGAGAAAAATGATGGCTGGGGACTTTTCAGTATTTACTGTACTGATATGTCATTCCCCATAAAACACTTTATAGATTTGGAAAGGAATTTACTATCAAGAAAACTTTTTGTTCCACGTTCTGTATAGAAATCCAGCAGTATCAAGGAGAAATAAAGATATAACACAAAATAATGATGGACTAGTCAATTTGATATGTAGAAAAATATTAAAAAGAATTTGTTGATTAATTTTTATTGTACTGAAGGAGGGTATGTTACCTTGTTTTAGAAGTCATGTTTTTCTAATCCTGTACGTCATTCTTGGGTGGATCAGGGGCAGAACATACAAATGTCCTGTGATTTGGAATTTAAATTTTGGTAAGTATGCTGAACTTCAATTTGGGAAACTGTATATAGAGCTTAGCAGTTGAATAGACATGTTATTGAAGTGCTTGTTGAGAAATATCTTTATCTTTATGCTGTTAATCCCGAAGCAAAAATTAGATGATTTAGTGGTAAATTTAGTTGTCAGCAGGCGAATATTTACTACTTGTTACACAAAATTTACTTTTTAAAACCACATTATTAGTCTTTGCTGAATCTCTTTTTCAAATTCTTCATTGCAAACTTGATAAATATTGCCAATACTTATATTACGTTTTTGGGGGGATTTTTCTTCCCCGCAGGTTCTTTGGCATTTCTGATAATTATAATAATTATGGCTTCAGTCCGTCTGTATATTGTTTTGAATTATTCATGTTACATTAGCATATATAGTAGATCATTTTTGAACAATGCACAGTTGACATACGAATAATTAGTTAAAAAAATATATAAACAAATACGTAGACTGTTTTTGAATATTGCCGCTGCGCAAAATGACACTTCCCCGGGATTTGTTTTCTCTCTAGACACTTACAAAGCCTTTAACTCCGTTCAGTGGCGGTATCTTTGGATACTCATTTCTTGATTAAACTTTGGTCCAAGATTTATTGCTCTTGTTCGCTTATTATATAAAAGTCCTAGTTCTAGAGTGAGAACAAATCTTGATATTTCCGAATCTTTTCCGGTTGGATGTGGTACCCGCCAGAGCTGTTCGCTTTCCCCACTGTTATTTGCCCTTGCAATAGAACCCCTGGCATTGGCCATACGCCAATCTTCTTCCATACATGGCATCTCTCATGGCTCCATAACTGAAAAAGTATCCTTATATGCTGATGATATTCTGGTATATCTGGCGGATAATGGTCCTTCTCAGGCTTAGTGGTGAATTGGTCTAAGTCGGTTATGTTTCCCCTTTGCCCTCGATACTCCTGGCAGAACCTCTCTGTTCCATTACAAATAGTCTCTCAGTTTACGTAACTTGGGCTCCGAGTTTCCTTTAATCTACTACTCCAGCATGAACTTAACTTAACTCACTTGGTGGCCTCTACTGAGAGACCATCTGGAAATGTCTCCCTATTTCCCTATGTGGCAGGATTAATCTATTTAAAATGATGTAGCTACCCAAATTTCTTTACTTATTTCACACCTGTCCAATATTACTACCTAAACAATTTTTTAGCCATTTTGATAGTGTTCTGCGCTCATTTTACTAGCAGGACGGCACACCTACACTAAACATCTATGGGGGATAGCAGCACCTAACCTTTACTTATACTACCTGACATTTCAACTAGTGTTCGCACATTGGTAGATCAAAATAGATTTAAGTAATGCAGCCACTGCACTGGCAGGAGTGCTCATTACTTCTTACGAGAGCTTCACAAATTTACTTTATAGGTTTAAATCTCCGTATCCGGCTATCCTTCCACTCCAGACTGTGACTCGGTTCTGGAAGGCCGTGCAAGCCATACTAAAGGTCAATACTGCCCCCATGCCCCTTTATACTCCCCTAGAACTTCATTATGGAACAACCCTTAGTTATCTCATCTTGAATCTCTGACGGGCACGGTATTGTGGTCTGGGGCAGGGGTCAATTTTTAGGTCACCTCTACTCTACAGATACTGGTTTTGTATCCTTCTCTGAACTTGAAGACCAACATGGGATTTCAAGAAAAGCCCTTTTTCACTATCTCCAATTACGTCATGCTTGTTTAGCTCAATTTAATTCTCTGACACCTATGTTGGGTTGTTCTAAACTGGAGAACCTCTTTGGTGTTCCAGACCTCCCAAAAGCCCTCACCCTAACTCATGCTCTACTTTTCACCTCTGGGCATAGACCTTTTGATAGGGCATTCGCAGGGTGGAAATGGGATAACCCTGAACTGATGGAGGAGGGGTAGTGGAGGGAAGTTGAACTTTCTGGGCATGTTCAGACGTGGCGGATTTCTGCAGACACTGTCCGCATCAATGCCGCACATAATCTGCGTTGCAGATTCCGTTGCGCCTTTGCCTAAAATGTGAAGTAAATTACTGCAGATTAGTCGTTGCGGATTCAGGTGAAGAGTACATCCTGCTCTCTTTTAAAACATTTCATCTCAGTCTGGCTATAGACCTCGAAACACATAGGTCCAGCCAGAATGATGAAATATCCTGTTTGTGAAAGCAATCCGCAATGCAACACACATAACATCTGCGGATTTCATTGCATCATTTTGCAACTCCATTGAAGTCAATGGAGACATTCCGCCACAAGTACGCATCAAGTCCGCAACAGCCAGTGTATGCAGCGGACACCAAATTCCACACCGCACCCTATGGTCCGCAGCGGAGTTGTCCGCAACGTCTGCACGAAGATAACTAAAAAGGTGTGGAAACCAATGGACAGACTGTCTGCTGCGGATTTCCAGTGCGGACTGTCCGCAGCAGAATTCCACAGCAATTCTGCCACGTGTGAACGTGCCATCTTTCTTCATTTCTGTTGTAAGTGCAAGGGATTTCTTTGTACAATCTCGTTTTTTACACCGGATTTACTATAGACCGGTCAGACTTCAAAGAATTGGAGCCTCTACTTCGGATATATGCTTTTGTTGTCAATCTGAAGTTGGTACATACCTTCATTGTATATGGCTATGTTACAGGATATCACCCTCTCAGTCGGAGCTGGTTGAATTCATATCCACTTTGAATTCCCTCGACTCTTCACTCCTCAAATATGCCTCTTGGGTATTATGAATGAGGTGATACAGAATTATTATGATAAAATATTCTTTCGCTTTGATTTGTTTTGTGCTAGTAAGGTCATAATTATGGCTTGGAAAGCCACAAAGCCACAAAGCCACAACCTGTCCGAGCTTGGTACACTGGATGCAACTTGTGAATACATATATACCTATGTAGCAAAAATTGTATCTTAACAGAAAATGTCCTGATAAATTTCGGAAGATATGGTCCAGGTGGTTGGAGACCTTGGAAACTGAGGTTTAACTTCTACCTGAGCTGCTAGCAGGGATGGGGAATAGTGGGGCTAATTGGAGCACTTGACTGAATGTAGTGTGAATGTGTGGGTTCCTTATGGTTCGGCGATAATAGATGGCACCTTCATCCTCCTACTTACTTATGATTTTCATACATTAATATGTTGCCCTCAAACTTGTAATTTACCTGTCAATATTTTGTGATATACTACAATATATACTGGTGCCTTGTACATTGCCAAATTAAGTTATGTTATGTAATATTTGTGTGCACTCATCTTTATACTACCAAAATATAAATGAAACCTTCTTTAAAAAATAAATATGTATATGTATATATTTATTTATTTTTAATTTTTTTTTCAAAGTATAAAAGTGGCCTACCTACCTTTTGGCTGTACTACAAACCACAAGTCACGTCTGATATGGTCTGCAGTTAAGAATTGGACATATTGATACAGCAGGAAAATTATGTTGTCTTCTTACATTTTGATCCGGAGCTGTCACTGAAAGCATAGATTCCCTTGGAGCGTTTTGAGGAGGAATAAAAATCCTTTATAGTACCTTTGGGGCAGGTGTTCACAAGAGATGTTATGTGCACACCTCAAGGATCTTTATAGCCTACTTTTAACATTGAGAAATTTGTAAAACATTTTTTTCTTTAATATTTTTCACTGAATATATATTTTTGGCTTGGTAGTAATATAATATTAACCTAAACCTTGATGAATATTGATATATATATATATTAAATACAGTATATACAGTATGATTATATAGTCAAAGCCTATCCAAACTGGTCATCATTGGTCAATGACCATTAAAGGCTATGTAGACCTTTTATGGGCTTTTTTTTAAATAAACAGGTCAATCAGTGTGTTTGATGTAACTTTTTAATTATTCTTTATTAAAAATTTGATTTACCTTTTTAGATACAGCTGCTCTGTATGCTGCATTCAGAGCAGCTGTATGTAGCGCTAAATCCTGTTGCCGTCAGGTCCGTGGGGCTGACGGGTTCAGTAACAGCAGGTCGATAACTTAGGTGTGAACGATTATAGGTGGATCCTGCAATTTACAGATGCGCAGGTCCCACTGTCACTGAACCCGTCATGTCCGTGGCACTGACGGATTCAGGTCAAAATGAAAGATACAGCTGCTGTATATAGAGAATACAGAGCAGCTATATGTCAAAAAGTAAAATACATTTTTAATATCAAGTAAATATAAAGTTAGACCAAATACACTGACTGAACTGTTTATTATAAAAAAAAATGCCACTCAAAGCTTTACATAGCCTTTAGAGGAAAATGGTACTTATGGATTGTTAGAAAATAAGACGTTGCAGTGTGTGTTTAAATAGATAGATAGATAGATAGATAGATAGATAGATAGATAGATAGATAGATAGATAGATAGATAGATAGATAGATAGATAGATAGATAGATAGATAGATATGAGATAGATATGAGACAGATAGATAGATAGATAGATAGATAGATAGATAGATAGATAGATAGATAGATAGATAGATAGATAGATAGATAGATAGATAGATAGATAGATAGATAGATAGATAGATAGATAGATAGATATGAGATAGATATGAGACAGATAGATAGATAGATAGATAGATAGATAGATAGATAGATAGATAGATAGATAGATAGATAGATAGATAGATAGATAGATAGATAGATAGATAGATAGATAGATAGATAGGACTGAGAGATCTGCAGAATTAGGTATTTTTCCATGTACATTTGTCCTTACAATATTTGTGCCTCTACTCACGTAAGAAGAATCAGAGGTGGCAGCATTGCTTTGGTGAAAGCTCTTAGTGGGCTCCCCTTGAAGAAAAATCTGGTGTTTGCTCTTGATTTACATACAAATCAGTATTTCTGTATTAGATTTGTTTTGCTCACATAATTACTTGGCTTTCTTTGTAATGCTTTTCTCTACAGTTACAATCATGTTTACCGCTTCTGCTTTCTCAGCAAGTGTGATAATTTGACCTTTTTAATTTCCCTTGGGCATTCATGAGAATGGGTCATCACAAGACAAAAAGCTTTTGAAATTCTGACAGTAGCCTGTGAATCAATGAAGGCATTGGGAAAGAGTAATTACCTGGGTACACGACTGCTAAGAACATAGCTAGGGTTTCCATAATATCCATAGAAAATGGGACCACCAACTTGACAGAACGTGCAAATTTAGGTTTGTGGGGAACTTGTGAGACAGGCATTGTACAAATTTACATTTTGCCTTCGAAACTTCTGGAAGAATTTGCTCTCAAGGTGCCACGAATAAGAAATAAATATGCCTTACAACTTATGGCAATCTTGCACTTTAATTGACCCACGTCTGTCTTTTCTCAGTCCAGGCTTGATCTAGACCCAGGTTTAGGCTACAGTAGAAATTTTATGTTAAGTTCTTATTGGTCATTAAACCATAGGGGTCAACATTACTTTTTTTCAAAATCATGTAACTTTTATTTATTCTATTTTACATGTACCGGAAAAAAAACAACCCTTCCCCAAATTCTACTACATACTGTGATTTCCAGTTTGGTACTTTTTTCCTGTTATTTATATATGACCGACATATTTTGCAGGATTGTGCAAAGAACGTGTTCACATTTGATGGCCGAACAATTAACCTATGACTATGTAGCCAAATTCCTAGGCAAGATAGAAGACTAGGAACTATTGTATCTGTTTTAACTTTTCAAATCTATGTACATCTGCGATTAGATCTTGGTAACCAGTTTTATACATATATGGGAAGGCACAGATGGTATATTCCCTGCATTCATATACATAGTTTGTAAGCTAAAAAAAAATACATAAGTACATCCAGTTCAGTCTATTATCCTGCAATGTTGATTCAGAGGGAGGCAAAAAAAAAACATATAGCAAAAGAAAATTAAGGAAAAAGTTCCTTCAGAATAAATCCCTGGATGAACAGCCCGTCTCCAGCAATCTAGTAACCATAACTTGTAATATTATTGCACTCAAGAAAGTCATCCAGGCCTCTTTTGAAATCTTTCAGTGAATTCACCATGACAACTTCCCCTGACAGAATGTTCCATAGTCTCAAAGCTCTTACAGTAAAGAATCCTCTTCTATGTCGGTGTAGAGACCTTCTTTCCTATAGACATAGAGAATGCCCCCTTGTTATAGTTAGAGTCCTGGGTATAAATAGATCATGATAGAGAACTCTGTATTGACCTTTGATATATTTATTTATAGTTATTAGGTCACCCTTGGGTCATCTTTTTTCTATACTAAATGACCCTCCTTTTGATTATCTTTTTGAACACTGTACTCCATACATTCCATTTTTGACTTTGGCTGCCTAAAGTCCTTAGTAAAAGACAAAAATAAAAGTAGAAAAGTAAGAATTAAAATGTAAGAATAACACATATCAAAGCATGGTCAGGGAGAATAGGTCAGGATTCAATACTAAACCATAACATATACTAATGTATGTTTTATTTATTAGAGACTATCTGTGTCGGTTTTTGCACTAGATAAGGCTATGAACCAAGTTCTCAAATATACAAAATCAAGGACATAAGTATAGGCGGTGCCGAAGTAGCAGTTACACCCAGGCCTTGGAGCTTGACCACGGCCTATATGCCCCATGTGTGTAGAGTACTCTAAATTACATGTGACAGTTGGTGGGGCCTTATTACAGATTATGCATTTGGGACCCTGGAGCTTTAATTTACGATTCGGTACAAAAAATGTACTGTCCATCTAATAATTTCAGGCAAAATATAATATATATAATTATATTTTCATGGGCGATTCTTGGTACTCTTCACATATTCTACTCTACACAGAGCGTAGAACAAAAACAGTGATATTTCAATTTGCTGACTATACAGTCAATGTTAATGAAAGGTGAAACTTTAACGGAAAGAGATAATAGCTGTTCTAATTCTAGCTTGCCTCAATGAAGGACTACCGTGCTGACAATGCTTACCATACATCTATAATGTGTGTATCTCTTACTGCCGCATTGTATATTACCTGTGATAATTCCTCTAACTTGCTATTCCCTTGTCTTCCCGTCAATCATCCGGCAGCAGTCTGAGCTCATAATCATTAGGCAGGAAATGGGCTTTTTGGTAAAGGTTGTGTCATTTTGAAGGAGCAATCGCACAGTGGGGAGCCCTGCTGAATTCAATGTGTCTGGGGACAGCAAATCCTGACCGCTCTTGTCAAGACAAAGTGTATATGCTTTGAGGAAACAGTGAAGGGCATCTTCCAGCAAGGACATTATTCCATCAGCAGCAGAAACTCTGAACTCAGTCACTAGCAAAAGCCCTTTGAAGCGTATTTCCATTATTATACGATTATTTCGCTCCACAGTTAGCATTTTCTTTATGAAGTGATATGAAAATGTTTATACATGGGGTGAACTAAGTAAATATTAACATTTACGCAAAAAATTACATTTGCAAAACATTAAAGGGGTTGTCCAGGTCATCAGTATATGATCTTGGGGGTCCGACACCCGGACCCCGCACCTATCAGTTGCTCCGGCTGCCTGCGGGCACCGGATGTCATTGCACAATATGCAATGTATAGAGCTGGAAGCAGTTCGCTCCGTACAGTTCATAGCGGTCATGCTGCAGAACTGCAGCTCTGCGCCTATTCAGTGACCAGATGGCTCCAGCTGCTATTCCATGACCGGGGCCATCTGCATCCGGCATGGACGTCCGGTGCCTGGAGGAAGCAGGAGCGGCTGATCGGTGCGGGGTGCGGGTGACAGATCATATACTGGTCATCAGTTGTCGGGTGGTGGACAACCCCTTTAAGGAGGATACACTGCAAGTGTCAGAATTTCAAGCTGATCCTTTATTTTACATATTGTTTGTGGTTCTTGGAGAATGTAGTTTTGCTATATCTATATTAAAGTATCTATGTGTGTGGGGCAGAATTTTCAGGTCCCCAGGATGAGATCCATGGAATATCCATCGTCCTGTCACTGGTGCTCAGTGGAACAGTCGGTATTTGTGTTTAGGTCCAATTCACACAGGACAATAGTGGTGCATCTTTTTTTACACTTTTAATTGGATCATTATTGCCCATTCCTTTGCTTGGCCTTAGTGCTCAGTTCCTTTGGTCAGTGGAACCACTGAAGTTTAGCCCCATGTGGTTGGTTAAACAGTTGTTTTCCAGGTTAGGTATCTGGGTGTCAGAGGTATAGTCAGCTTTTTTTACTTAGTTGATCTCTAGCGTTAAGGTGGCCATATAGTTTCTGGTATATAAAGGGTAGACAAACTGCATATGAATTTATATAGCTAGTATTGCGCTTTAACGAATACCACGTTCCTTATAGCAGTTGCATAGTGGGTACGCCACTGACCGTGGGCTTATCCTCGCCCAATACGTACAAAGTTCTGTATGCAGATTGAAATGCTTACAGAAACTTGTCGTTTTAACCTGCAAAGTCCACCACAGTATATAACAACTTCTGCTGTCTGCTAGAACAAATACTAAAGCTGCTTGTGTCTCTATAGCCCAAGCGCAGCCCCCCACTAACCATCTTGCATAGTGGTAGTGTGTCAGACGAGAAGGGCACTTACTATAAGGGCATTTGTCACCACACACTATAAGATGTCCTAACAAATACAAGTCTGTTGGTACTCCTGCACACACTGCTCCATAATTCTGCAATTGACCCTAAATGAGTCCTCATGTCCAATCAGATGCGGAGTAAAGACTCCCGTGGTGGTGACTTCCGACAACAGAGCCGCATTCATTTCAGAACAAGTAAAGACTTTCTAGTATAGAACACCTTTAATAATGATGTCTGACTTGGTAATAAATAACCAAGTGTAAGATTTTTTTTAATGTAATATTGATGTCATACCAAAGTCTGTTACGGGGCTTTAGCTTAAATTTAGTATCAGGATCCAGCGCTCCCCAGCTCTTACACTGTCCGTAGCAGTGACATGCCCCCTTGCCAGTTCGTCAGACAAAGTACAAGACTGATCTCTCACAAGAGCTGGAGATGAGAGCGCGCATGCGCGCTCTCCTCTCCACAGCTCTGTCCATAGCAGTGACACGCCCCCTTGCCTGTTCTGATGAAAAGACTGCAATCGCACACGCTCTCATGCTGTGGCACTGTCCATATCTGATTGGACAGTGTCACAGCCATAGTAACACGCCCTCTCAACAGTACACGCCCCGTTGACTGTTCAGGGAGTTATTTAAATATTGGGCGCCAAATATAATGGCACCGATATCTAAATAACGGTGGGAGGTAGAAAAAAAATGTAAAGTGCCCCAGTGTTTGCGCAGCCCTCCCCTTTACATGCTGCACTCAGCTGCACATGTATGGGGAGGTGAAAGATTCTCTTTAAAGGAAGCATGTCACAAGCATTTCACCTATTAAACCGGCAATACCTGGTGGTAGTGGGTGAAAAATCATTTCTATATAACCTATGATTGTCTTCTTAGCCGGCTCTGTAGCTTTAGTATTCAGTTTTTTAGTGTTCCCACACCGTATGCTAATGAGCATAAAAGAGTCAGATCTCCGCTTGAAAAGAGTCAATCTTCATTTTGAAAAGAGTCATATCTTAATTCCTCAAGTCTTTCCACGTTAACCCCGCCTCCTTACTTTTGATTGACAGCTCCTCGCCTTCCCCAAGCACACAAAATCCTGCGCTTGTGCATTGATGTCCTCTTCTGGTGTGTGCGCACAAAGGGACACCGGATTATTACGATAAAAAGCGCAAAATGTTTGCAGACCGTTATTTACAGTCGGAGGAGGAGTTTAGGAGAGGGGATAACGGCAATGAACTTTTTATAGCAGCGGCCAGTGAGGGATAAGTAAAGTTCAATAGGGGAAATGCTGGTGACAGGTTTCCTTTAAGGCCTCATACTGCCTAAAGACCGTCAGTTCAGCTGAAATCATTTCCGGCAGGGTTTATATACTGTAATTTCTAAATCTTACAAATCCAGTCTTCAAGGTAAACATTGAAATTTAGTTTTTAGCTATGCCACACACCATGCATCAGTGCCATATATTTAACTATGCATCAGACGTCAATATAAATTCTTTATGGTTTTCTCTATAATCAATACCATATAGTAAGTAATTTGCACGTTATTACTAGTCCATATGCGAATTTAAGCCAAAATCTATGGCATGTAGGTTTAATTACAGCTCCAAATCATATGAATTATACTAGCATTACAGTATATAAAGCCTATATAAATATTTAACACACAGTAGATACTAATTATTTTTAATTATGTGGATGGAAGAATATTACACTTTGAGTTATTTTACCCTCTGAATGATAATTTCAGTGTACTAACTGTTGTGTGCCATTATTAAACATTAATTATTCATTATATCTTAAATATCGCATCTGTGTGAAAAAAACGTAAATCCATATAAAGATATGGTGTTCGGAATTCTATGTTAATTATACAGATGGAAATTGTTAATTTACTGACATAGCATATAAGCAACTGTTTTACCAGCATTTATGATGTTCACTGGGTAAAAAGAATAAGTCTTTTCTTATGAGGGCAACTACTTAAAGGAGTTATGTGGGGACAAAAAATTATTAGCAGTGTACTCACTGCAGTATGTGAGTACATTCGCTAACATACCGGTCATCTGAAGCTGATTCTGAGATTTTCATAGATTTTTACAGCGCTGACGGGGGACTGGAAGTCTAGTTGCACAGGCTTCTTTGATGACTATATGACTCTTCGTCACGTGACTGGCTCTGCTGTACTCTATGTACAAGCAGTAGTAGCAGAATGCTTCACATGATGAAGAGTTGTATCCTCATTTAAAAGGCTGTACAACTAGACTTCCGGTCCCCCATCAGCGCTGTAAAAATATATGAAAATCTCAGATTTAGCGTGACGGTGGACAGGAATGTATATTAGCGAGTGTAGTCACATACTGCAGTGCTGATACTTTTGGGTCCCCACATAACCTATGGTGAGATCTATGGCTGGTTTGGGTAGCTTGCTTTTTTCTAAATAGGTAAAAGAAATATATGAATTAATGATAATTAGTTATTGTCTTTGCATTTATTAAATATAAGCTGCTGTACGTCATTATGTGAGTATAAATATTGTCATCTATAGTACTTGTTTGCTTTAAGGTATTCATAAAACCATAATCTAAACGCCCTTTTACTGTACATTAAAGATGCGGACATTTAAGCTTCAGTGGCCATAACAATGCAGCTTTTCTGCCCTAAAGTCACTAAGACAACATGTCTTGTCATGTGATTTGGAACATGCAGGCATTGTGTGGACACCCACCGATGGTGAGAATGGGGGTTCTGAACCCCCAGCAGTGAGGAGGACGTTGAATGGACAAGCGGTCGAGCATGCGCAATACCACTCCATTCACTGTCCATGAGAATGACGGAAACAGCTGTACTCGGGGCAGGCGCATTCCCAACCGCCACTCCATTCAAGCTCCACCTCACTGCGGGGAGGGGGTGCAGTGAGTAGGATCTGGGTGTTCAGAAACCTCTGTTCTCACCATCGGTGGAGATCCCAGCAGTGTGACCCCCAATGATCAGAAAATGATCACCTATCCTCTGGATAGGTGATAATTTATGATTTTGGGAATATCCCTTTAATAATTTGGATTCACAAAATGTCCCTATTGCAAGAATTAAACAGCCGGAATTAAAGGCAAGAAGTATTATCATAGGGACATTGGTACTTAAGAGCAGGGGTGTAATTAAATGGTTCAAGATCTCTGCTTGTAATCATTAAATGCAAAACATTGTTGTTTAATGACAGATTATAAAAATCTGTCCAGGTCATGTTATGTCTTAACAAGACAGAACTGTGATAACTACTGTAACTGGCGCTGTATGATCATCCATGACCAGAACAGATTGGCCACCTTAAAGTGGTATTGCTGAAGCCAGAGTACCCCCTTTAAAGTGGCCACTGCCATAAATATTTGTCCATGATCAAACAAAATGTGTAATATACTTACTAACTACTAATGACTTACTAATAATTTGTAATCTGGCCCAATGTATTTTCCAACCATTGGTATACATTTCCATTGGTTGGATTAATTTTATCACCATGATGCTCCAACCTCTCATTTTTAGTCCCCAGCCCAATTGCTCTGAACCTTGTTGGTTTTGGATGGACATAAGAACCCATTTAGAAGGGTCGTCCAAACATGAACAATGCCTTTTTTTGTGATAACATTTTCTAACATTGTCTACTTCTGTTCATTTAAGGTTTACTTTTAGACTAAAACACTCCAATACCTATAAGAAATATAGCTTTATTCCAGGTATATCATAAATACCACTGTTTTAAGGCCCACATCTTATTAATAGGTTGATAGGAAGCAATGACACTGTCATGCACAAAATCAATTTGCAGAGACTGTGATACAGGAGAGTGAAATAATAAGAAATTTCTACGTATGAGTATAGCTGGGGCACAGCATGCAGAAGCTCACGTACTCCCAGCAGAGCGCTGACCTCCTACCAACACTGTGGGCATTGGCGCAGCTGTCAGAAGACATCAGCAAAACTGGCAAAGGAGAAGAAAAAGTGACAAGCTGAGAACAACTGCAGACAGGGATGGCACCGCCGGCAAAGTAAAGTGCCATACAAAGCCCTAAAAATCTATGATCTGTCCCCTTACCAGACCGTGGCGGCTAAAGACTGTATTTAAAGATTTCCATATACAAATGTAGCAGTGCTAAGTTTGTCAATTCAGTCACAACTCATCCTTATATAACTATACTATCTGTGGTTCCCAACGACTGCAGGTAAAACGTATTGATCAACAAAAAATAGATAAAAAACATTAAACTCTCTCTCTCTTAATATTGATTGCCTAACTTTATCACTTTATTCCCTATCAGCTTAATAAAGGGGCCACAACGCAGCACTTCACTGTTTACCCAGGCACAACACCTTACATACGATTGTGGCTGTATCTGGTACTACAGCTCACATTCCAGTGCATGGAGCTGAGCTGCAGAACCAGGCACAACCACAACTGGTGCTGTCTAGGTAAAATATTGGGCCCTTCCCTCAGCTGATCACAATTGGTGCAGTAAGCTAGACTCCCACCTATCAAATATTGATAGCCTATCCTAAAGAGTGGCCATTGAAGAGGCTCTGCCACCAGTTTATAACTGCCCTATATTTTACCTAATCTAATAGGTGCTTTAAAGAGGCTCTGTCACCAGATTTTGCAACCCCTATCTGCTATTGCAGCAGATAGGCGCTGCAATGTAGATTACAGTAACGTTTTTATTTTTAAAAAACGACCATTTTTGGCCAAGTTATGACCATTTTTGTAGTTATGCAAATGAGGCTTGCAAAAGTCCAAGTGGGTGTGTTTAAAAGTAAAAGTCCAAGTGGGCGTGTATTAGGTGCGTACATCTGGGCATTTTTAATACTTTTACTAGCTGGGCGCTCTGATGAGAAGTATCATCCACTTCTCTTCAGAACACCCAGCTTCTGGCAGTGCACAGACACAGCGTGTTCTCGAGAGATCACGCTGTGACGTCACTCACAGGTCCTGCATCGTGTCAGACGAGCGAGGACACCGGCACCAGAGGCTTCAGTTGATTCTGCAGCAGCATCGGCATTAGCAGGTAAGTCGATGTAGCTACTTACCTGCAAACGCTGATGCTGCTGCAGAATCAACTGTAGCCTCTGGTGCCGGTGTCCTCGCTCGTCTGACACGATGCAGGACCTGTGAGTGACGTCACAGCGTGATCTCTCGAGAACACGCAAGGGTCTGTGCACTGCCAGAAGCTGGGCGTTCTGAAGAGAAGTGGATGTTACTTCTCTTCAGAGCGCCCAGCTAGTCAAAGTATTCAAAACGCCCCGATGTACGCACCTAATACACGCCCACTAGGACTTTTACTTTTAAACACACCCACTTGGACTTTTGCAAGCCTCATTTGCATAACTACAAAAATGGTCATAACTTGGCCAAAAATGCTCGTTTTTTAAAAATAAAAACGTTACTGTAATCTACATTGCAGCGCCTATCTGCTGCAATAGCAGATAGGGGTTGCAAAATCTGGTGACAGAGCCTCTTTAATGTAGATAAGTAATGTGTTTTTTTTTTTAAAAACACGTTTATTTTTTACAAAGTTATGAGCATTTTAAGTGTTAGGCAAATATGTTCTTGATGCCCAAGTGGGCGTTTTTTTACTTTTGACCAAGTGGGCGTAGTAAAGAGAAGTGTATGACGCTGACCAATCAGCGTCATGTTCTTCTCTTCATTCATGTCCAGCTGTACACACAGCACAGCGTGATCTCA
Organism: Rhinoderma darwinii; assembly: GCF_050947455.1. Classification (NCBI taxonomy): domain Eukaryota; kingdom Metazoa; phylum Chordata; class Amphibia; order Anura; family Rhinodermatidae; genus Rhinoderma; species Rhinoderma darwinii. The sequence continues at coordinate 369,254,668 of NC_134688.1, forward strand.
CGAGATCACGATGTGCTGTCACTTACTCCCGTAGTACCTTCATACAAGCAACGGGAGAATAACCGGACATCGCCTCCAATGCTAGAGGCTTGTCAAAGACATCTGCTGGATATAAAAGGTATTACATTCTGCAAAAAAAAACAGAAATAGATCAACTTTTTCTTAACAATTGTAATTTTCTTTACTTTTTCTAAGGAAGAAGCTAAATAACTAAAGCTATATTTCCCCATTGTGTAGTTAATATGCATTATTTGTTTATGAATTTATAATTTATTCATGTCCCTATAGAGGAAATTTCATATTGACAGTGAACACTGATACATCAATTGTTGTGGGACAGGTATTAAACTGTCTCAGCAGTAAAATAGTGAAACATACAGAAAATCTATCGCACAACAATGTAATAGTTCTAGGATTATTTTATGCTCAATCAAGTTTACAGCATAAAATAATTCCTCTTTTTAGGGTCGGCGTCAGCACCTGGTGAACCCAGGCAAGTCCAGGGGCCCACTGCTCTTGAGGGTTCCACTCGACCGCCTGGTGCTTTACACAGCTGCAATTTCAATTAATATGGCAGCTGGCGCGGCGGACTGGCTCACCGGAGGACCGAAGATTCCAAACTGCATTGAACTGCAGCGTCGCATACTAATGCAGAGCAGAGAGCCATTGGCTCCCTGCCCCACCACTCATGGATACAAGGAAGCCAAGACATAGACATGTATACAAGATACAAGGACATAGGGACATCAGCATCCCGGCCCAGTTGACGTGATTACGTCAGTGGCCGGCTCAAAGAAATGAAAACACGGGAGTGACAGGACCCAACTCATCTTGGGAACAGGTAAGGTGAGTGTTTTTTTCTTTTACATATTTCTATTGGCACAAATGGGACCTCCCAAATATATAGGGGCAAAAATGGGGTCTAACATATAGGGGCACAAAGGGGGCCTAACTTTTAAACGGGAGTATAAAGGGGGCCTTACTAATATATAGTAGCACAAAGGGGGCCTAACGAATACATAGGTTCACAAAGGGGGCCTAACTTCCAGATGGGAGCATAAAGGGGGTGCGTGAGTTGCACCGCAAAGGGGCCCACTAAGGCTCTGTCGCCCATGGGTCCACATAAACCTGGAGCCAGACATAACTCCTTTCATTTTATGCCGCTTGGAAACTCAATCATGTTTCTAGAATTTAAAACATGTCTGCTCTCTGTGGTTATAGAAATATTAAACTTTCTGCATCATTATTTCTTACATTATAAAGCGATACATATAACCTTTTCCTTCAAGTATAACCAAGCAACTTCAAGTATAACCAAGCAAAGGCTGAACATTCTATTTTTTTTTCTGGAGAGCTTCTATATTCTCCTACCAGACTGCCTGCAACACACGACCCGTCAATGCTCGTGAACTATCTGAGAGTCTGCATAGGAAATACTACTTCTGATGAATAGCTCATAACATAGCAGAGAATTTTCTATGCATACCATAGATAGATCATTGACAGGGTTATTCAGCTTCTGAAGCATTTTTCGTAATAGCTGCAAATGAGATAAATAAGCACAAGAATCAGTACTTACCAATCTTTCCGCCACCCCCCCCCCCCAGCGATCCAGTGCTGAAGCTCAAGTTCAAACGGTGATTGATTACATGCATGTAGCATGTGACAGCTGCAGCCAATCAGAGTGCTCAGGGGGGCTCAGCACTGACGAATCGTATTTCTGGACTGATGCCAGAAATACAACACATGACTGCTGAGCCCTTTGATTGACTCAGTAGTCCCATGCAGTAGTCCCATGCTGCATTCATGTTAACAATCACTGGGAGTGCCGCCAGAGCATCTGAGCTGGATCACCGGTGGCAAGGATAGGTAATTACTGGTTTTGCTTATTTATCTCATTTGCAGTCATTACCAAATAATTTTCAGAACCCGGATAACCCGTATGCTTGGGTGTTATGGAACTGATGAAGCCGTGTGAACATGGCTTACTCATCTGAAGACAGATGGGTCTTCAGATGAGTAAGCCATGTTCACACGGCAGAATTTTCACGCAGATTCTGTGCGAAATCAACATAAAAACCTGCTTCCCATTGTCTCAGAAAAAAAAGAATGTTACTTCTTGACGTGGATTTTGTGCAGCTCCGCGGCAGATCAACCTGCAAATCTGCGTCAAAAATCCGAGGGGTGGAAATGTCTGGGAAAAAGATTAATTTATCTTTTACCAGGAGTTAAGGCCCTTTTACACCAGCCAATTATAGGGCAAACGAGCGTTCACAGAATGCTCGTTCCTGATAATTGCTCTGTGTAAACAGGGCAACAGTCAGCCGATGAATGAGCAAATGCTCGTTCATCAGCTGATTGCATCATTTTAAACAACTAAACTTTTATCGCTCGTCCCCATACTAGCTCCTTGTAGAAAGGAACAAATGAGCGCCGATCAACGAGCTGTCTCATTGATCAGCACTCGTTTACATGGCCCAGGATGGGCCGTGTAATATTACATAGTTATATAGGTTGAAAAAAAGACACAGGTCCATCAAGTTCAACCTTTCTCAATAAATTACTCGTCATTCATTGCTTGATTAATTATAACCCACAATGCCATTTCGGCAAGAAATAATCATCTAGCCTTTTTTTAAATACTGACATAGTATCTGCCATTACTACTTCTTGGGGTAGGGCATTCCATAGCTTGACCACTGTAACTGTACAGAACCCTTTCCTATATTGATATCTGAAACGTCTTTCTTCCAAATGCAATAGATGTTCCTGGTCCTTTGTAGAGTCCTTGGAAGGAACAGATCATGTGCAAGTTCTCTGTATTGACCACATATATACTTATACATGTTTATAAGATCACCTCTAAGACGTTGTATTCCAAGCTGAACAAGTCCAATTTTTCTAGCCTTTCATTATAAGCGACACCTCCCATCCCATTTAATAATCTAGTTGCCTGCCTTTAAACTCTCTCCAGTTCTCCTATATCCTTTTTACAATGTGAATCCCAAAACTGAATTCCATATTCAAGATGTGGCCTTACAAGGGATTTATAGAGTTGGAATATTAAATTTAAATCACAGGTTTTTATTTCTCCTTTTATACACCATAAAATCCTATATGCTTTTGCAGCTGCTGCTCGACATTGAGTGCTGCTGCTTAGCTTATTTGTTACCAGAATACCCAGGTCCTTCTCTTGTTCCGTTATCCGCAGTTTTATTCCATTTAATGTATATGAATTAATACTAGTATTGTGTCCTAGGTGCATTATTTTACATTTATCAAAATCAAATGTCATCTGCCATGTTTTTAACCATGTTGCAAGCATATCTAGGTCTTTCTGTAATATTTTATATTCAAGTTGAGTTTTAAGTATCCTACAAAGTTTTGTATTGTCAGCAAAAATCGACACCTTGCTATCAATCCCATCCTTGTGGTACCCTGCTGCTGACTTCAGCCCATTTTGAGTAAGTTCCATTTATAACAACTCCTTCTTTTCTGTCCCTTAACCAATTCTTTACCCACTTGCATATATGGTCCCTCAGTCCCTGTGACTGTAGCTTCAGAACAACACTGTTGTGTGGAACAATATCAAATGCTTTTGCAAAATCCAAATAAATCACATCAGCCGCATGACCAACATCCAGATTTGCACTTACCTCCTCATAGAGACCGAGCATGTTAGTTAGGCACGTCCTGTTTTTCATGAATCCATGCTGGTTATCAGTTATTATACTTCTCTCTGCTATATACTTTTGCAGTTCATCTCTTAGAATACCCTCAAATATTTTACATACCACAGATGTCATACTTACTGGACGGTAGTTACTCGGTTCCACCTTTTTACCCTTCTTAAATATTGGTACAACATCAGCCGCCCTCCGATCCTGTGGCACTGAGCCTGTTACAAGGGAGTCTAAGAAGATAAGATACAATGGTCTGTCCAATACTGAGCTCAATTCCCTTAATACCCGTGGATGTATGCAGTCTGGGCCAGGGGATTTATTCATATTTAATTTGCTCAGACGTTGCTGTACTTCCTCCTGTTTTAAGCAGGTAATATTGGGTGGGGGACCTTTATCACTATCCCCCTGAATATCCGGTACTGGCAGCTCATCAGTGAACACAGAGGGAAAGTATGTGTTTAATATCTCAGCCCTCCCTTTGTCCTCTGCAATTATATTCCCATGCTCATCTTTAAGAGGGCCAATATCAGATTTGTTCTTTTTGGCATTAATATATTTATAAAAAAAATTGGGATTCATTTTAATGTCGTTAGCGATTTGTTTTACTGTAGATAACTTTCCTAACTTGATTTCATTTTTAAATTTTCTATTGAGATCTTTGTCTGGAATGCTTTTGCTGTGCCCTCAGCCTTCAATGTTTGGAATGATTTTTGTTTTTGTCTTATTATATTCAGTAATTCCCTATTCATCCATATTGTTCTCCTTTTATTCCTAGATGTTTTGTTACCAGAGGGTATAAACTTACTATTTACAGATGTAGTCATCTTTACCTTGACTGTTAACACATTAAATAAACAATGGCTAGATCTTTTATCTTGAATTTTCAATGACCTTCAATTGCTTTTGTTGTGTGATATCACGCTGCAGAATGTTATCAGAATCAAGTTAAAGATGGCTACATCTGTATGTAATATATCTTTAAAAACGCCCCATTTATCATCAGTATCCCTATTTACCATTACATGATCTTAGTCAACAAGAGTGTTTCCCTCAGTCAATTGAATTTTGCTTTCCTATAATTCCAGGTGTTTGTTGCTCCCATTCATATTATTTTATTGAAAATTATATCAAAACCTACCATATTGTGGTCACTATTGCCCAAGTGCTCCCGGGCCTCCACATCTGATATTGTGTCTGGTCTATTAGATAAGACCAGGTCCAGCGCATTATCCTCTCTGATTGGTTTATTAACAAACTGAGTGAAATAATTGTCTTGAATTCTGTATAAAAACTTCCAGCATTTAGCACATCAGCCTCTATTTCCCAATTAATGTCAGGATAGTTAAAATCCCCCATTATAAGGACCCCATTATTATTATTTGCTGGCTTTTGAATTTGCTGCATCATTTCTTCCTAAGTCTGTTCCGCTATGTTCAGTGACTTATAACAAACTCCAATTAGCAGTTTGCCGTTATTAACCGTTCCATGAATATTTACCCATAAAGACTCCACACTGTCATAGTCTCCCCAAAGTTTTCCTTCAGGACTGGTCTTAGGCTGGATTTTACAAACAGACAAACCCCTCCACCTTTTTTATCTTTTCTATCCCTTCTAAATATGGTGTAGCCCCCCCCCCCCCCAATTTGTTACCCAGTCATGGCTCTCATCCAGCCAGGTTTCTGTTATGCCCGCTACATAGTAATCCATGTCGGTCATTAGAATCTCCAACTCGTCCATTTTACTTCTTGCATTCGCCACCATATATTTGATCTTACCGACACCTTTAATATTCTTAGGTCCGTATTTATTCCTAGTCACCTCCCTACTCAGCTTGCTATCCCTAGCCCCCACTAAATCCCCATGAACCCCTTCTGTATCCCACTCCCTATGTACTCTATCTAACCCCACTTGTTTATCCCCACCCTTCCTCCCTTCAGATCGTCGCTTAAAAGCTCCTCCAGCCATCTCACCATTCTTTCCCCCAGCAGAGCTGCATTCTTCCCATTTAGATCCCTACCATAGAGCGTGTAGCTGACAGAGAAGTCATCCCAATTCTCCATGAACCAAAACCCTTCCTCCTTCCTGCACCAATTTCTAAGCCACTTATTTAACTCCCTAATCTCCCGCTGTCTTTCTAGTGACGGTCGTGGCACTGGTAGTATTTCTGACCTTCGAGGTCTTTAGCTTCTCTCCTAGTTCTCTAAAACCATTTTTAAGGACCTTCCATCTCCCACTTTGTCATTGGTACCTTGGTACCGATGTATACCATGGCGATGCGTTCCATGACTGCCGGGTCTTCCCCACCCAGCAATCTGTCTATTCGATCCACAATATCTCCCTTAAACTTTGAGAATAAACTGCTTACTTTATTTTCTCCAACTGTCTATGTGGCACCACAAAAACAATAAAAAAATGTTATTTCCTTTTCTTCATATCTGCCATTTCCTCACTGCTGACCTTTATCTGCAATGATCTGTCAAGGTCCATTCACACATAGTGGTTGAAGTGCTGTTATAACCGTGTTGAAAAACGTATCCGAAAACCTCATGTATTTTTACTGCGATTGGGTGTGTTTTTCGGTGCAGTTCAGTTTTTTACTGCAACAGCACCGAAAAATGCACCAAATCGCGGTAAGAACATATGTGGTTCTCTGATGCATTTTTTCGATGTGGTTCTAACCACACTTTAACCGCAACTTGTGAATGGACCCTTAAAGAAGTTTTCCAGGGTCAGCAAATAAAGCTCAATCATTTTATAAAGAAATGTTATGTCATTTTCTAATTTACTTTGTGAAACAATGGAACCAGGGGAGGAAGCCTCCAGCTCACCTGACACACTCCGGTGTGTTGTGGATAGCGCTCGGATTCTCGTGTCGGCACACGGTGAATTAGAAGAGACAAGGGAAGGAGTAGGATCCAGCGCTGAGTAAATGTTTAAAATGGATATTCTGTTCCAAGTTTAATGGCATATGGTTAAAAGGAAGTCCAGTTGTGGATAGTCCTGGGTAGGTAAGAAGTATAGGTAATGTCCTCGGGGCCTACGCGTTTCGGACGACTGCCGCGTCCTTAAACTTGGCTGTAAACTTTGTGAACTTAGTGTAAGTTCAAATGTAGTGGTCACAGCACAGCCACGTTGTCATGCGATTTTACCATAAATTGTCGCATTTTTAAAATGTATTGTTAATGGCCGTGCGGTTTGGCAGGTAAACTGCAGTTTTTCCCGCAAAACCGAGCAGCCATTTACAATCAATATGAAAAACTATTTGCCGTAAAAATCTCATGTTAGAGTTGATTACATCTGCATTTGTCGCTATGTATGAACTCACCCTCTCACGGTTTTCAAGATTTCTATAGTGGGCATTGAATGGAAATCATCTTGTACTTCCAGGAGATAAAAATCTGTCCTGGTCATGTAATGATCATACAGGTGCATGGATTATTACAGTGTGATGTATCAGAGTGTGATCAAGACATAACAAGAACAGATTTTTCAGCCTCTGAATGGTAACAGTTGAGATATCAATTTATTGACTGCAAACAGAGATTTTGAAAACTGTACAAATAAATACACTGTGTACATTACAAAATTGCAGATCTTTTTTTCATTTAAACATTATTTGCTGAAATCGGAACTTAAAGGTTATAGAACCCTTTGAATTTGTATTATTATTGAATCAATATGCTGTGTGATTTTAAGAACTTTTTAAATCGACTTTCATAATTATTAGTTTTTTACTTTTTACGTTGCAGCTTCTATGTATCCTGTATACATAGAAGCTGTATCGTTCTCTCTCAGTCGATTCCGTCAGTTCACCTGAACTGATGGCTCAGCTGAGATCGGGTCCTGCGTGTCTCTGACACACAGGATGCAGTTGACATTGATTACATCTGGTGATATGGACGCTGTATCGTAAAAAGCAAAAAAATAAATAAATATTTAATCAAAGTCAATTTAACATTGATTTAATTAAAAAAAAAAAATGTAAAAAAAATTCTGAGGTATACATAGCCTCTAAAAGGAGCCACTGCAACAATGCTGCAGGGAACACGATCATTACAGGGAATCCACTGAAATCAATTGGCGTCCAGGATCAAGAACTAGCAGGAGCTAATTGTAGGGATCTCAATCAAGGCAGACCACCAAATCAATATGGCGTCATGAAGACCTCGTGAAGCTAGCCACTTCTATTAACTTTTAAGTAAAAGATGTTTTGCAGATAATACATCTCATCAATCCTTTACCGACATGCACATAATCATAGACAAATTTGCATATTGATCTCTATGAAGATGGAAGGGGCTAGTGGCTGCCAGATACCATTGGAACGCTATGTTATAGGATAAAACAATTGGACTTGGCTAGGGAAATTCAATCTAGCCAAACTATGGAGAACAGATGACCAGGGCCTGACAGCGCCAATTAAAATCTATGGCTGGCTATAGCTAATTCATTGTCCTGAAGCCGCCTAGATAATACAATTTGCAGACCGGTTGCAGGGTGGGAGTTTGTATCTATTAAATGGACATTCACAGTGCAGGTTCTGTATAGAGAAACACAGAGTTCAAGGACAGTAAAAAAAAGGATCAGCAGCCGCCTGGCACATCCCTCACCAATACAGGAATTCAGCTGAGGATTATTTCTCATTATCTTCAAGGTCATTTTTTTCTTCACTAAACCTATTTTAGTTTATCCTTTGCTAATAACTAAAGGTTTCCAGCTTGTTTTTCGTACAGGTCCTTGTTAGAGTTATTTAGGGTTTGTAGCACGTGGTATCCTGTCCATTTCACCTTACACATAAATCTGCTAATCTTTTTTACCAAGTCAGCTCTGCAGCTCCTGTGTAGTAGAGCTTGTCCTGTGGGACTTCTTTTTTGTTTAAAATTCCCAATATTCCCAGTTCACTGAACTCTCATGAAGTAAACTTGGCCGTTCCAATATACTTGATGTATTGATTCCTTATGGTTTTCATAATCTCTGCTGCAAGTCATTGAATGGGGACATTTATTGTTTAATTCCCGAAGATTAAATTAAATTAGGACAACATTTTATACTCTGGAAGAAAGCAGTGAAAGTTTGCAGAAATGTGAATACAATGTGACCCAGAAACCACATTTTGAGATTTTGTAGCGGATTTTCAACTGTGGAAAAAAACTGAAAGTTGAATTTTTTAAAAAAAGAAAAAATATATAATTACCTCTTCTGGCGCTCCCATAGCAACGCACCCCTGGCTGGTCTCTGTACACCCGACCTGCTGTGATGACATTTCCTCAGATGTGACCTCTGCAGTTTGTGATTGGCTGCAGCTTTAAAGTTTGAAAATAGTGTTTGTTTGTTTGTTTGTTTGTTTGTTTGTTTGTTTTTTGGCACTTGCAGATTTTGCTGTGGATCTACAGGTAATTGAACTCAAGTGGGAAAATCCTCAATAAATCCGTGATGATTCTGCACCAAAATTTGACATAATGCAGAATTAAAAATCTGCTCGGCAGTAAATTTTCATGCAGAATTTTTACGCAGCGTGTGGATAGGTTTAGTTCAGATCTCATTTACTTTGCTGCTGCTGTAATACACGTAATGTTTTCAAACTGCAAATCCAGGCTGAAAATCTGCAGAACGTGTGAACGTACCCTTACTTAATAAAACTGGAATGCTCATTTAAAGAGAAGTTTAACATTAGCAATTGTCACTGCTACATTATACATTGTCTATATAGTGAATACCAATTGAAGTTTTATATTTTATATATATGTGTGTGTGTGTGTGTGTGTGTGTGTGTGTGTGTGTGTGTGTGTGTGTGTGTGTGTGTGTGTGTGCTTGTGTGTGTGTGTGTGTGTGTGTGTGTGTATTGTCGGGATCTGTAGGTACGGGGGTGCAGTTGGCAATGAAAACGAAGATTACAGTTCCAGTCCACATTTGGCTTTATTGCAGTCCATAAATAAACAAGATTTTATCCAGCATATAAGACTTGCAGCATACAAATAAACCAAACACGATGTCCATGTGGGCCATAACTAAACAGCTGGTTTCCTCACCTATTCTAAACCATGAGTACAGTGTTCATTGGACCAGGATTTCCACACTATCCTTGTGTGGATTTCCAGGCTCTAAACCTTTAACACTCCTACTGGAATGGGAAAGGGAATGACAGGTCTCACTACCAATCCTATCTGCTATTCCATAGAAATCCAGTCCTGGAAAACACATTTAACAAAAGACTCAGCAACCTAGGTTTGCTTTGAAAACCGAGATATCCTGGATTCCTTTATTTCACCCATCTCAACAAACTGAGCGAGATATACACCCCCTCCAGGACTTTTCCTTCTGCGGGCTTAATATATATATATATATATATATATATATATATATATATATATATATATATATACAGAAACAAAAAAAGGATCCAGCAGCACCGGTTAAAGAGTGTGGGTGCAGGCCCCAGAGAGCAGACCAAAGCTCTCAATATCAACAGTGATCAAAAAAGTAGGCAGCACACCATCGGATTTAGTGAAAAAGAGGGTACTTTATTAACCCTAAGTGCGACGTTTCAGCTCTATCCACTAGAGCCTTTCTCAAGCAAATGACAAGTGGAACAACAGTGGTATAAAACAGGTTCACAATTGAAACAATTAATAACAGTAATCAAATACAAATCAGAACATACTGTATAGAGATGTAAATATAGTGTAAACAAATCAATGGTGATAAAATATCGATGCACATACAGACAAAGAGCAATAGTACACAAAGTGCTGAGGGATACACTAACGCATTAATGCATCTAATATGTGTAAATGGTGATAATATCCACACATGTGTACATAATCATGATCAAAACAAGTTAAAAACAAGGGGATATCACCTGGGGATGTTAGATCATACAGCCGCCATAGCGGCGTCCACGAGGCGCAACCACGCATGCGCGGACATATGACTGAGGGCGAAGGTCACCCAAGACGAGTGACATACTCGGCGCATGCGCACTGCGCAACTAAGTGTATCGGCGCCATCTTAGGTACTGGCTGTAAAGAGGTAAAGGCAATTACTAGGTAACATGCCTAAAAATCAAACAGATACTGGTGAACCGAACGAGGACAAAGGTGGTAGACATAAAGGTCCACAGATATCAAGGACCCCGACATTTAGATAAGCTCTTATCCAGTAAGGGGAGACACCGTCCAGAATAAGCTAGAGGGAGGACAGGAGGACATAGATCAGCAGAACGCCGATCTCTGCCACTCTCATAAAGGGAAAGCACTATCACAAATGCGTGTAAAAACACACAAATACATATAAGCGCAATCCCAAAACCCCCCCAATAGCAACATGGGACGTGTAAAGGGAGCGAAACCGGAGAGCACTTATGTCCAAGACCGGTTATGGTCACATGGAAACATATATGTCAATGATCACCACCAGTCATCTCCGGACCCAGATTGCATAAATTTAATAAGACAGTACCATACAGCATAGCACCAGGATAATCAGTCATAAAAACGAAATAAAACAATGATCCAACCGATCCATATAAGTGATATCCCAAAAGATGAATCTTCATCTGGAAAAAGAGAAACAGAGTTAGTATATATTCAGTAAAACATTCTTGTCAAATATACGGAACAAGAGGTCAGAGCATACCACCCCTGGGACTCAATGTAAGGGGTCTACATCAGACCACCTAATGCGAAATCAACATTTAAACCCCTTGGTTTTAAAGTATCCAGTTTCCCAATCCATTGAAGTTCTCTTAGTTTCAGGAGTTTAGTCCTGTCACCGCCCCTTCTAGGTAGTGGAATGTGATCTAGAATCGTAAATCTAAGTTGCTGTTCGGAATGTCCAAGGTCGGAAAAATGTTTGGATACAGGAACATCCACCCTCTTTTTCCTGATGGTATACCTATGTTGGTTGAGTCTGGTTTTTAAATCTAAAGTGGTCTCACCCACGTACAGAAGCTTACACGGACATTGCAATACATAAATAACAAAATCACTGTTACATGTTAAGTAACGTCTAATGTGAAATTGTTTACCTGTGCCAGGATGTTCAAAGATTTGCCCCTTACACATAAGGTTACAGTTGACACAGCACAAGCATGGATAACATCCAAGTCTCGGTTTGGATAGAAACATTTGTTTCTTGGCTCTAAAGGGGCCAATATCGGCTTTGACTAACTTATTTTTAAGACACGGTGGTCTACGATAAGAAAAGAGTGGAGGTTTGGTAAATTCATTGACACGGGGAAGACATTTGCCCAACATGGGCCAATGTCGCCTGATCACATTAGCGATCTCTTTGCTACTTTCCGTGTAGGTCGAAACAAAAGGAATACGACCTAATTCCGTTGCTGAATCCGTTGATTCTAAAAGTGTCGTCCTGTCAATTCTGTCTACTTTGGCTCTATGTTTGTCCAAGAGTCTCGTCGGATATCCGCGTTTTTTAAAACGGTCCATCATCAAATCCAATGTCTTGTCAGAACTGTCTTTGTCACTGACCACCCTTTTGACGCGCATAAGCTGACTAGTAGGTAAGCTTTCCACCATTTTACGTGGATGACTACTAGAAAAGAGGAGTAAATTGTTACAATCAGTCGGTTTAACAAACAATTCAGTACTGAAGTGATCACCTGTGATCCTGACCAATACATCCAGGAATTGAATCTCTGACTCAGACTGCACCAGTGTGAATTTAACTCCCTCGTCTACTGAGTTTAGAAAGATGTGAAAATCAGTCAGCATTGTATGGTCTCCAGACCAAATTAAGAAAATATCATCGATGTAACGCCACCACTTCACAACATGTTTGAAGTGATGGGAAACATAGATGGAGGTTTCTTCTAGTGTACGCATATAAATATTGGCGTAAGTGGGGGCAATGTTCGACCCCATTGCAGTACCTCGTAGTTGTAGGAAGAAGTCATCCCCAAACAGAAAATAGTTGCATCTCAAAATAATGTCTAACAGTTGTACGAGAAAAATGCGACAATCGGGTGAGAGATCAGACCGTTGCAAAGAGTCTTCCACGGCCTGTAGGCCCCTGACATGGTCAATGACGGTATAAAGGCTCATAACATCAAAAGATGCAAGTATGATACTTCTATCCTTAGGTATAGAGACTCCCTGCAATTTCGTTAAAAAATCAGAGGTATCCCTAATGTAAGAATCGGCCCCTATAGCATAGGGTCTTAAAATTTTATCAAGAAAAATAGCCATATGGCAAAAAATTGAATCAGTACCGGACACAATAGGTCGACCCGGAGGATTGCTACGGGTTTTGTGGATTTTAGGGAGCGTGTATAGAACCGGAGTTCTAGGATGTTCAATAATCAAATAATTACTCAAATTCTCATCAATAATCCCTCCTAGTCTAGCTTCGTCCAGTACCATCCTAATTTTTCTACTGATCTCAAATTTGGGATCATATGAGATCCGCCTGTATACAGAGGAATCACTCAATTGTCTCCGTATCTCACTTATGTACAGAGTAGTATCCATAATAACAACCGCCCCACCCTTGTCAGCTGGTTTAATTGTAATACTCTTATCTTTAATGAGCTCATTAAGTGCCTCAAATTCTGCTGTAGTTAGATTGGGGTGTGCAAATCTATTTTCAGAGCTAGGACCCACTTTAATAGCTTCAATATCATTCCTAACTGCAGTACTGAATGCCTCAATAGCCGGTATATTCGATGGAGGTATGAAATTACTCCCTTTAACAAGACCCACACATTTAAGATTCAATTCAGAACTCTGGATTGGTGTATCAAAAAGCTTCTCAGAGAACCACCATTTTAATTTAATGGATCTAAAAAAGCAAAATAAATCTTTTTCAATAGAGAACCAATCAGTGCACGCAGCAGGACAAAACGATAAACCCTTATTAAGAAGTGAAGATTGAGCAACAGTCAATACCTTGGAGGAGATATTTATGATTATCGTTTCCTCAACTCCATTGGACCTCTCCTCATCTGTGGTCTGGGCCTGTTCACTCTCTGGTTTAGACCGCCAACCGTGCCTTCTGCCCCCTCTCCTAGTACGCTTCCTGCCGGTAAGGAAGAGTCCGGGGTCTCCCCTAAAAAAGGAAAGGAATTATCCATCCCAATTTTATTGGGTGCGAAAGATCTCCTGCGTCTCCGATTATCCTTGGATCCTGTCCCATCCTTGTAGTCATCTCTCTGCCAGCTGTATACCTTCCCCTTCTGATAGTCATCCGAGTCTCTGTTCCACTTCCTTCTCTTTATTTCCTCCTGTTCGGTTTTTAACCTCTGTACTTGTGAGACCAAATTTTCAGAATATTTCTCATACTCCTGATTATCAAGAGCTGATTTCAACACAACATCAACCTCCTGAATGGTGTCTTGAACCGTCCGTATTTCTTGCTGTAAAAATTCTAGATTCAATAAAATGATATCAAGGGCAAACTTGTTGGAAATTTGTTTGAAGCGATTGCAAAAAAACTCGTTTTGCGTAAATAGATTCGGTCTGAGGTTAGATCACATCCCTCTCGGTATCCTATGGTGTTTATAATACTCTCCAAGAGTCGACATGTGTAATTGTAGTGTAATGGCCCTTTTGGACTCATTCTCCATTTTCCTCTTTAAATCAGTAGAAGAGGGGGTGGTAAGATAGCCCACATCACCACTGAGACCCAGCAGTATCCGCTCGACATCCCCCTCTGTATATGCAAAAACTTCGGGCAACAAAGTACCATTGGTGCCATCCATAATAAAAATAAAGTGCAAAAAAATAGAACAAAGCGAAAAAATATATATAAGATATTACCGTGCAAGCTGGCAGGTCTTCAATACACAGAAACAAAAAAAGGATCCAGCAGCACCGGTTAAAGAGTGTGGGTGCAGGCCCCAGAGAGCAGACCAAAGCTCTCAATATCAACAGTGATCAAAAAAGTAGGCAGCACACCATCGGATTTAGTGAAAAAGAGGGTACTTTATTAACCCTAAGTGCGACGTTTCAGTTCTATCCACTAGAGCCTTTCTCAAGCAAATGACAAGTGGAACAACAGTGGTATAAAACAGGTTCACAATTGAAACAATTAATAACAGTAATCAAATACAAATCAGAACATACTGTATAGAGATGTAAATATAGTGTAAACAAATCAATGGTGATAAAATATCGATGCACATACAGACAAAGAGCAATAGTACACAAAGTGCTGAGGGATACACTAACGCATTAATGCATCTAATATGTGTAAATGGTGATAATATCCACACATGTGTACATAATCATGATCAAAACAAGTTAAAAACAAGGGGATATCACCTGGGGATGTTAGATCCTACAGCCGCCATAGCGGCGTCCACGAGGCGCAACCGCGCATGCGCGGACATATGACTGAGGGCGAAGGTCACCCAAGACGAGTGACATACTCGGCGCATGCGCACTGCGCAACTAAGTTTGTTTGTTTGTTTGTTTGTTTGTTTGTTTGTTTTTTGGCACTTGCAGATTTTGCTGTGGATCTACAGGTAATTGAACTCAAGTGGGAAAATCCTCAACAAATCCGTGATGATTCTGCACCAAAATTTGACATAATGCAGAATTAAAAATCTGCTCGGCAGGTAAATTTTCATGCAGAATTTTTACGCAGCGTGTGGATAGGTTTAGTTCAGATCTCATTTACTTTGCTGCTGCTGTAATACACGTAATGTTTTCAAACTGCAAATCCAGGCTGAAAATCTGCTGCAGATTTACGCCACGTGTGAACGTACCCTTACTTAATAAAACTGGAATGCTCATTTAAAGAGAAGTTTAACATTAGCAATTGTCACTGCTACATTATACATTGTCTATATAGTGAATACCAATTGAAGTTTTATATTTTATATATATATGTGTGTGTGTGTGTGTGTGTGTGTGTGTGTGTGTGTGTGTGTGTGTGTGTGTGTGTATTGTCGGGATCTGTAGGTACGGGGGTGCAGTTGGCAATGAAAACGAAGATTACAGTTCCAGTCCACATTTGGCTTTATTGCAGTCCATAAATAAACAAGATTTTATCCAGCATATAAGACTTGCAGCATACAAATAAACCAAACACGATGTCCATGTGGGCCATAACTAAACAGCTGGTTTCCTCACCTATTCTAAACCATGAGTACAGTGTTCATTGGACCAGGATTTCCACACTATCCTTGTGTGGATTTCCAGGCTCTAAACCTTTAACACTCCTACTGGAATGGGAAAGGGAATGACAGGTCTCACTACCAATCCTATCTGCTATTCCATAGAAATCCAGTCCTGGAAAACACATTTAACAAAAGACTCAGCAACCTAGGTTTGCTTTGAAAACCGAGATATCCTGGATTCCTTTATTTCACCCATCTCAACAAACTGAGCGAGATATACACCCCCTCCAGGACTTTTCCTTCTGCGGGCTTAATATATATATATATATATATATATATATATATATATATATACACACTACCGTTCAAAAGTTTGGGGTCACCCAGACAATTTTGTGTTTTCCATGAAAACTCACACTTATATTTATCAAATGAGTTGCAAAATGACTAGAAAATATAGTCAAGACATTGACAAGGTTAGAAATAATTTCTCCTTCAAACTTTGCTTTCGTCAAAGAATGCTCCATTTGCAGCAATTCCAGCATTGCAGACCTTTGGCATTCTTGCTGTTAATTTGCTGAGGTAATCGGGAGAAATTTCACCCCATGCTTCCAGAAGCCCCTCCCACAAGTTGGATTGGCTTGATGGACACTTCTTGCGTACCATACGGTCAAACTGCTCCCACAACAGCTCTATGGGGTTGAGATCTGGTGACTGCGCTGGCCACTCCATTACAGATAGGATACCAGCTGCCTGCTTCTTCCCTAAATAGTTCTTGCATAATTTGGAGGTGTGCTTTGGGTCATTGTCCTGTTGTAGGATGGAATTGGCTCCAATCAAGCGCTGTCCACAGGGTATGGCATGGCGTTGCAAAATGGAGTGATAGCCTTCCTTATTCAAAATCCCTTTTACCTTGTACAAAGCTCCTACTTTACCAGCACCAAAGCAACCCCAGACCATCACATTACCTCCACCATGCTTGACAGATGGCGTCAGGCACTCTTCCAGCATCTTTTCAGTTGTTCTGCGTCTCACAAATGTTCTTCTGTGTGATCCAAACACCTCAAACTTCGATTCGTCTGTCCATAACACTTTTTTCCAATCTTCCTCTGTCCAATGTCTGTGTGCTTTTGCCCATATTAATCTTTTCCTTTTATTAGCCAGTCTCAGATATGGCTTTTTCTTTGCCACTCTGCCCTGAAGGCCAGCATCCCGGAGTCGCCTCTTCACTGTAGACGTTGACACTGGCGTTTTGCGGGTACTATTTCATGAAACTGCCAGTTGAGGACATGTGAGGCGTCTATTTCTCAAACTAGAGACTCTAATGTACTTGTCTTGTTGCTCAGTTGTGCAGCGGGGCCACCCACTTCTCTTTCTACTCTGGTTAGAGCCTGTTTGTGCTGTCCTCTGAAGGGAGTAGTACACATCGTTGTAGGAAATCTTCAGTTTCTTGGCAATTTCTCGCATGGAATAGCCTTCATTTCTAAGAACAAGAATAGACTGTCGAGTTTCACATGAAAGCTCTCTTTTTCTAGCCATTTTTAGAGTTTAATCGAACCCACAAATGTAATGCTCCAGATTCTCAACTAGCTCAAAGGAAGGTCAGTTTTATAGCTCCTCTAAACAGCAAAACTGTTTACAGCGGTGCTAACATAATTGCACAAGGGTTTTCAAGTGTTTTCTAATCATCCATTAGCCTTCTAAAACAGTTAGCAAACACAATGTACCATTAGAACACTGTGATGGTTGCTGTAAATGGCCCTCTATACACCTATGTAGATATTGCATTAAAAACCAGACGTTTGAAGCTAGAATAGTCATTTAGCACATTAACAATGTATAGAGTGTATTTCTGATTAGTTTAATGTTATCTTCATTGAAAAAAACTGCTTTTCTTTCAAAAATAAGGAAATTTCTAAGTGACCCTAAACTTTTGAACGGTAGTGTATATATATATATATATATATATATAGGTATGTGTAGATCAGCAGCACAGGATAAATTTTCAAGAGGGTGCGCGTCTCCTGGGTCACAGTCCGAGTGACCCCTCAATCAAGATAAAAAAGAAATGGAGACAGCACTACCAAATTTTCAAAGTGAAGATCCTTTTATTCCACGGTGCAACGTTTCAGCTCAATACGAGCCTTTCTCAAGCATAATAATGTGACATACAAAACGCATATATATGCAATACAGGGTCATTAAACCAATTACATACATATACTAAACTTGTGCAATAATGCTACAACAGGTATACAAAATTTTTTATATCAATAGGATCCCCTATGAATGTGCTAATAAATGAATAGAAAAATAAATAAAAACATTACATATACATAGTATAAATCGTGCATTCACTGTAATAAGGCCAATCAATCAGATGGGCTACATGTGTATAATGACATGTGATAGTGTACAAAGACAGGTGTATAAAATAAAGTTAAAAACATCTTACCCTCACTGGATCGGCTGATAGCGTTGTGCACTTCCTTACTACATGGAAACTGAGTATTGCGTAATCCTAGCACCTGTGTGTATGAGTCATCGCATGATACGTCATTATACGCATGCGCATTGTCTACCAGAGGCGCTAGTCGCCATATTGAAAAAGGGCTATACACCCATAGATGTTTCTCATGAGTGACTTCGGATCCTGTCCGTCTCAACTATGAGTCATTAGACATATCGCAGATTCACATCTGCGCAATGCCCATAAAGGATCGTCGGACCCATTTTGAAAAAGGGCAACATCACTCCATATGTTGCCCATACATCCCGTCCACTATGAAGTCTAATTGATCAAATATAAAGCGATGTGAACTGTGTATACTATCTCTGTAGACTGAGATTAAATATCTCAGACCAATAATCCCTATACCTCAGCTATAATGATGAGGATTTTAGGAGCGCATATGCGTATATATAAAGCTCATAATATACAGAGATTTACACATCGTCTTAGGGATACTGTGGACGGAAGACATGAATAATATATATGAGAACACTTTTCAAAAAAAATAAAATATAAGATGCATATAGTCAAGTATAAGGGTAGTGCAGATATACAGCCTCAACCGATCCTTGAGGCAAATCTTGAGAATAATATCTAGGATAAAAAGAAAAAGGGAGAAAAATATATAAAATAGTTTATAGGACATTGATAATATATATCAGACCTAAATATTGTAAATAGCATACAGAATATAATTATAATATAGATATAGTCAAATTATTTCCTATTCTCCTAATGCACAGAGGAGGGGGAGGAACAAGGGGAAGATGATAAATGCACGGGCAGATGTTCAAATCAGAATGTACCACTGGATTATCTAGAGAAACTTGGAAAGATTTTGAAGTCTATATTAAGACCTCTAGGGGATAAGGTGTCTAATTTAAAAATCCATTCCAACTCCAATCTTTTCAATTTGGAGATCCTATCTCCACCTCGTCTATGGCGCGGTACATGATCAACAATATATAACTTAAAGTCATTCTCACCATGGTTATTTTCCACAAAATGTTTGGGTAATGGTAGGTCAATTTTCTTGGTACGAATGGTGGACTTATGATTGTTTATACGCTTTCTACAATCAAGAGAGGTTTCACCTACATACAATAATTTGCAAGGACATTGAATAATATATATTACATGATCCGATTTACATGTGAGGTGATATTTAATTTTATAAGTAGAACCTTTAAAAGGATGGGTGAACACCTCGCTCCTAACCAAATTCCTACAATTATTGCAACCCAAACACGGGAAACAACCAAATTTTTGGGGGGCTAATAAAGACTGGTAATTCTTAGTCAAAGAGCCCACATCGGCATGTACTAAACGATCTCTTAAATTTTTGGTCCTACGATAAGCTATACGTGGTGGGACCTCAAATTCTGGAATTTTATCAAAAGAACTCCTAAGTATCCCCCATTCTTTTTTAATGATGTTAGCAATGTCATTGCTCTTATGAGAGTATGTAGACACCAGTGTTAGTCTATGCGAGGGCGTTTGTTTGCGTTTTTGCAGAAGATCACATCTCGAAATCCCCTCCACTTTGGATTTTTTGTTCAATATATTTTTATTGAGAAAAGTTTTATAACATGTGGGCTTGACATGTAGCCCGGCATAGAATATATAACATAAGAGTATGCGGCACGCAGGCCTTAAAGGAGACATAAAAACATGTGGCAAGTACAATTGTAAACATGTTTGAAAGCTTCTTGAACCTGGCCCCATGTGGCTTTATTAGAGGTCTGTCTGCCTTCCATGTCATACCTGTTCAGGCATACCCGCATTATCTAACGGGGGCAGTTCTTTTGTTTTTGACAACTAATAAACAGTAACACAAATAAACCAACAAAATAAAATAAAATAACATAAAACAGGTGACCACCATGAGAGCTTAGTGAAGTAAATATATGCATTAGTAAGCTCCTCTTCTGCATATGAGAAAGTTACCCTTGCACAAAATAGGTCAGATCAGGTCAAGAGGGAGGGTATCATAATATGACTATAAACAGGACTCTTAGTAAAATCTACCCAATTCTTCCACGTATTTAGAAATTTCACATGTGTGCCACTCTCCCACCCCGCTAGTTCTTCCATTCTGAAGATTTGTCTAGTTTTTTCTAGCCATTGAGATATTGTAGGCGGAGACTTAGAGTTCCAGTTCATAGGGATGAGAAGTTTAGCTGCTGTCAGCAAGTGGGTTGCTAGAGAATGCTTAGATGGTCTAAACGAGCTGTTAGGTAGCCATAACAGCACCAATTCGGGGGTAAGGCATATGTTCGCCCCACATATTACATTAATAAGTCTCCCAACTTCAGCCCAAAATCTCTGCAGGACTGAACAGTGGTACCAAATATGTGAGATAGACCCCACCTCCACTCCACACCTCCAACATAATTCATCCGCATTAAGCCTCCATTTATTAAGTAACTGAGGGGTTCTATACCATCTCGTCAATGTCTTAAAAGAATTCTCTTGGGTCTTAACACAACGGGAAAAGCCCTGCGAGTTGGACAAGACCACGGAGACTTCCGAAGGGGTAAAGGTGACAGATAGCTCCTTTTCCCATGCTATCATGTACCCAGGTTTATCCGGAGCTGCTAACTGAAGAAGTTTAGTATATATTTTAGAGATGAGACCTTTAGGTAGATTGGGAAATATCAAATAATGTTCTAGCCAATTAATATCCCTTAGTGGTTGTGAAAACCTATCGCAAAATTCTCTACATACCTTATTGAAAGCAAATTCATGTATAAACGAGATGGGGGTGGGGACTAGTGGGGTTAGTATGTCCGCTAGATTCGGTAGGGCAGATACATTTTGTAACGTAGGGTATATTGAAATTCGCTGTAGATGGGACCAAGGAAAATGAATCGGAGTGACATCTGCTTTCAGGAAGGCAGGAAGGACCCCCAGCGGCATGAGAGGAGAGGGTCCTGTATCTGGCATCAATTTTGTGAAGAAGTGCTGCCCCACTTCCACCGTGCCCCTCAAAGTGTCACTCATCTGACCTGTCTTCATCAGAACTGAGGACCACAGGTGTATGATCCCCTCCTCCCCAAGAATGTGTCGTTCGATATGGGTATGTGGCCCCACCATCTGCTGTGGGTGAACTAGCGACAACCACCTAGCCAGATGGATGGCTCTGTAATATGTTTGAACATCTGGTAATCCGCATCCCCCCTGTTTTCTGCCAAGTCGCATTTGAGCATATGCCAGCCTAGGACGGGCAGCATTCCAAACAAACTTTGAGAACAAGCGGTGTATTTGAGTAAAAAAGGATCTCGGGAGCCATATAGGAACAGTCTGTAACACATATAGGATTTGCGGCATTATATAGCATTTGAGAATATTCTTTCTTCCCATCCAGGAGACATACGGGATTTTCAATCCCGCTAACCGCGAACTGATTTTCTTATATAGTGTTTTATAGTTATACTCAAACAACTTAGAAGGGTCTGAAGAGATGCGGACCCCCAGGTATGTTATGTCTGTTGAGTTCCATGTGAAGGGTGTGGACAGTTTAAGACGTTGGATTTTTGACTTTGGCGCCGTGATGTTTAGGGCCACTGATTTCCCTAAATTAATCTTAAAATTAGAAGCTTTTCCAAATTCCTCCAGAATCGCAAGGATTGCTGGAAAAGCCTGGAATGGGTTTGATATAAATAGAAGGAGGTCGTCTGCAAACGCTGCCGTTGAATGCGTTACGTCCCCAATCTTAAGGCCCTGCACTTCTCGGGACTGAATGAATTTCTGGATTAGGGGTTCTATGGTCAGTACAAATAGAGATGGGGACAACGGGCAGCCCTGTCGTGTTCCGTTATAAATATCAAAGGGTGATGAAAGGGCCCCATTTATTTTGATCCTAGCGGACGGCTGATGGTAAAGCGTGAGAATGGCTCTGACAAAGGTGGGGGGAAACCCAAATCTAGTGAGAGTTGCTATCATAAAGTCCCAAGCCACGCGGTCGAACGCCTTTTCTGCATCCGTACTTAGGAGGACTAGTGGGATCTTGTGTTTTTGTGCCCAGAAGATCGCGTTAATTACCCTGGTAGTGTTAAATCTCCCCTCTCTTTGTGGGACAAATCCAGTCTGTTCGGGATTAATTAATTTAGGAAGTAATAAATTTATGCGGTGTGCCAATAACTTCGCCCACCATTTTACATCTGTGTTCAGAAGGGAGATTGGCCTGTAGCTGCTACAAATCATAGGGTCCTTACCTTCTTTTGGGATAACTGTGATATGTGCATCAAGCATTCGTTTGGAGAGAGCCTCCCCCTCCAGCAAAGAATTGCTCAGCTTCACAAAATGTGGCAACAAGGTTGCAGCAAATGTTTTATAATAAAATATTGGGAATCCATCGGGTCCAGGACTCTTACCACTAGGTATAGAGGCCAGCACTTCTCTAACTTCTTGTTCTGAAAAAGGGGCTATCAACCTTTCCAAATCACCCTCCCCAATTTTAGGTAAGGAGATTGAATCAAGGAAAGAAGCAATAGTGGCAGCACGATCTCCTATATGTGATGTTGGCCCACCTGTCTCCAGGTTATAAAGAGAGGAGTAAAATTTGTGAAACTCAGCCGCAATCTCTTCAGTGGACTGGACTACCTCACCTTTTTCTGTTTTCAGTTTGGCAATATAGGATTTCTCGTTTTGTTTTTTAAGAAGTCCTGACATAATTTTTGACCCTTTATCTCCGTGAGCATAATATTTAAATTTACATCGCTGGAGAGCTTTGGCTGCTTTGACATTCAGGAGATCCCTGAGATCATTTTTCAGTTTCACGAGTTCAGATTGAGATTTCTGTATGGACGATTGTTTTCTAAGTGTTTCTAAAGCTGAAATTCTGTTCAACAGGGAGTTTACTGTGGCCTCTCTAGCTTTTTTAGTTCTAGAGCCTAGTGCAATAAACTCGCCTCTGATACAGGCTTTGTGAGCCTCCCATACGATCGATACAGGGGTCCCCGGAATGTCATTAAAGCGAAAATACTCCTGGAGTTTACTTTCTATTCTCAAGATATCCTCTGGCGAGCCCAGTAACGTTTCATTTAAAGACCAATTCAGAGTTTTCCTGGGAAGGGACGAAATGGATAAGGACATAGAGACTAGTGCGTGGTCGGATATCAGTATGGACCCTATGTCTAATGCAGTAACTTCACCTAAGTGCCTATCAGAGATATACATGCGGTCTAATCTGTGGTAGGTTCTATGTACTGTGGAGTAGTATGTGAAATCCTTCGTGTCAGGATGTGTTGCTCTCCAAGCATCGACTAGCGATAGGTCAGCCAATGCCCTCTTCATTGTCCTAAGTGCATTGGTGGGTACAGCCGAAGATTTAGAGGTAGTATCCAACCTATAATCCAGCACACAGTTGAAGTCCCCTCCCAGGACCAGGATTCCTTCTTTAAAAGTTTGTATTTTATTTAACGTGCTAGCTAACCACTTAGCTTGATTTCTATTAGGGGCATAAATATTTGCTAAAGTAATCATAGTATTCCCTATGGTACCTTTAATGAAAACATATCTAGCAGCTGGGTCGATTTGCTGGGCCAATAAGGTAAATGGAACTGATCTACTAATAGCAATGCTAACTCCCCGTGATGCTGAGGAGTGTGTGCTATGGAACCACTGTGAGAATGAGGTGTGAGTGAGAGAGGGAGTGTGTGTGTGTCGGAAATGGGTTTCTTGCAGAAACAGGATGTCTGAACGTGCTTTCTTGGTTATGGCAAATACTTGGCTGCGTTTTTGAGGGGTATTAAGCCCTCTTGCATTTAATGAGACAATATTAACTTCAGCCATATGTACTTACGTCTAGTGGAGGGACGAAAATGTATAAGAGCCCACCATGTGTCACCTTAACTCCAAACTTAACACAAGTTGTATGAATAAACAAAACATTACAAATGTTGTAATCTTTTCTACATAAGAACCATGTAGAAAGGTCTAGGATCAAACAGGTCCCTGATCCCATGGGAATGAGAATAGTTCTGGATACGATTAAGCATAAAACCGTATACAGATACACAATACAAAATGGGTTTAGCCATTTCAATATGAAAGAAGACAGGAACATAAAAAAGAACCAATAGAAATGAAAGAGACGCACTCTTTGTTAGTAGCTACACATATCAGATAGTACCATTTTTAGCAGAATTCTGAAAGGATACACAAGAGGCTTGTTGTAAGCCACCAATTACACCACAACGATTCCTCTACTGCGAAAGGGAGAAGGTCCGCTCTTGGCTGATACCTCTACAAAGCCAATGTCCTGAATTCCAATTTCAGGTGGAGGTCCTCCTCGGGGACTTCACCTTGGTTTGTAGGTTCCACTTCTCTAGAGGTGGTAATTCCGGGAATGCCACAGGTAAATGAACCGGCAGCCACGATGGTATGTCCAGCGGGGTGACCCGAAGCACAGTCCAGATTTTGTGTAGATCGTCCGGTTGCTTTATCACTATGGGTTTACCATTGTCCATCACAGAAAGTCCAAAGGGATACAACCATCTGTAGGGAATGCGACGATCTCTCAAAATATCAGTAAGCGGTTTCAGTATTCGCCTTTTGTTTAGAGTGCTTGCCGCTACGTCTTGAAAGAACAGAATTTTGGAGTTGTCGTAGTAGATTCCTTGAGAGTCCCTGGCCCTCTGTAAAAGAGCAGCTGTGTCGACAAAACTCAAGAGCCCGCAAACCACATCTCTCGGAGGCTCTCCCGGGGCAGGCTTGGGCCTAAGAGCTCTGTGTATACGCTCGATAATCACTTGGGAGGCTCGATCCGCCCCCAGTAGATCTGCGAAAATTGAAGCGGCTGCTGCTCTCAAAGCCTCCGGAGCTACACTTTCCGGCATACCCCTTAGCCTAATATTCTTCCTCCTGTTGCGATTCTCCTGATCTTCAAGCTGAAGAAATGCAGAATTTAGATGTTCCTGTTGGGAGATAACCGTCTGTTGTGTCACTGCACTGTGGGACAATAAAGCAGTATGAGCATTTTCCAGTTCCTCCACTCTGTGGCCGATGTGTTTTACGTCTGTTTTGATATCAGAGAGTTCTTTCAGCACTGGAGATAAGGCTTGAGCTAAACATTTTTTGAGAAAAGCTCTAGAAATATGGCATGCATCCGATTCATCACATGCAGTAGGCTGAGCTGTAGTACTCTCTCTATCCGAATCCCCATCCTGTGACATTTCAGTGTCCTCCTCTTGTGTGGATAGGTGACTCCCAGTTAAAGAGGAAGCAGCGTGCTTTTTGTTAAAGAAACGATCAACTTCATGTTGATTTTTATGCTTTTTAGGCGTGTGGTGAGCAACATCTTTGAGCTTTTCTTTGCCAGTTTTCACCATCTTGTGTTAGTTTTGTGGTACTAAAGAAAAAATAGAGTGCGTGTCTCTTCAATGGTAGTTACATGTAGCTCATTAAGAACAGCGCTTACAGCTTCCTAACTGCCTCCCTAGCAATGGTGGAGGGAGGAGGAGGGGGTCGCCTAGCAAAAAAAAAATTTGTCGTGGGAGTCCAAGTGACTACACTGTATGTCAGATCAGTAATAAAGCTTGTTCACTAGGTAAATTCCCAGCGGAGAAAAAATTAGAGCAGTGCTCTCATAAGTAAGGTGATGATATGAAGTGAAGTAAAGCTTGGGGGTATAAGTGGCACTTTCTCTGAAGTCCTTGGGCGCTGGTCTGCAGGATTCAAGCCTGGGCCTAGTCTCCTCAGACCTCACAGTAAGGAACGGGCTGCCCCTGGGATTCAGGTCTGTAATCTTAATGCGGGTCTCTATAGCAGAACGGCACTTGTGTCTCCCAGGCAGCTGCAGCTGCTTAGTGTGCTTATTGTGTACCTGTTATTGCTCCTCTGGTCTCTTCGAACCTTCCCGCCGGCTGTCTCGCCCGAAATCTAGGTCCCGGATTGACACGAGGCAAGGCCTCAACCTGATCCTCTCCCTGAAGTCGCAACCAGACCACCGAAGATGGATCCTCAAATGCCTGGACGGCGCTGCGGCGGTAGCGAGGGAGTGTCAGCTCATTCAGAGCAGTATGTATCTGCAGCTCCTCCACTTCTATTCTCACCGCTCCTTCCCGCCGATCGTCTCGCTGGAAATCGAGGTCCCGGTCGACCGCGAGGCTAGGCCTCACTAGCTTGTTCCTCCGATATTTCGGCGGAATCGCCCAAAAAACCACTCCACCAGTGCCCAGTCGTCTCCGCAGCAGCAGGGAGAGGGGAAGAGGTAGTTTCGAGCACTTTCGTTCAGCAGATGGAGCAAATTAGGTCCTCTGTTGGCGGAGCTCACCAGAGTTGCGACCGTTCACTGCAGCGCCCAAGCCACGCCCGCACTTTGGATTTTTTATTGTCCAATAGTTTTTTAGGGTACCCCCGATTCCTAAATTTCTGAGACATATCGCTCAACCTGATGTCAAGAGTGGAAGGATCCTGCACAATCCTTTTCACCCTCAACATCTGGCTGTAGGGAAGAGATGCGATCATAGGATGGGGGTGACAGCTTTCAAACCTCAATAAATTGTTACGATCTGTAGGTTTACTATACAAATCTGTGGTAAGTTTATGTTCCTGAATATACACTCTAGTGTCAAGAAAATTTAGAGATGTTGTTGAAGAATCCATAGTGAATTTAATGTCATCATCTATATTATTCAAAAAGCTAAAAAAACATTCCAACTCCACTTGAGTGCCTGTCCAGATGACGAAGACGTCGTCTATGTATCTCCACCACCTCAAAACCTTGGTGAAGTGGGGAGAGACATAGACGGCGCCTTCCTCTAAAGCTGTCATAAACATATTTGCGTATGTGGGAGCCACGTTAGATCCCATGGCCGTACCCCTCCTCTGTGCATAGAAGGAGTCACCAAATAAGAAGTAATTTTCTGTGAGGACAATTTCCAAAAGACACATAAGAAGGTTAATACATTCATGGGTATAATTAGATTGTTGTAACGCTTCAGATACAGTATATAGGCCTCTCGTGTGGTTGATTGAGGTATAGAGGCTGCACACATCGAATGATACAAGTGTGCAGTCCCCCGTCAATTCAACCTCATTCAATTTAATCAAAAAGTCAGTGGTATCCTGAATATACGATTTGGCATTGGTGGCAAAATCACGTAACATTTTGTCTAAAAAAATGGCTATCGGTGAAAAAATGGAACCGCAGCCCGATATAATCGGTCTACCCGGAGGGTCAACCAATGCCTTGTGGATCTTTGGAAGACAGTACAGCACAGGGACCACCGGATGCCGCACCGTCATAAAATCCAACAGGTCACCATCAATGATACCCGCATTATGAGCCTCAACCAATATAGTATCAATGGTATTTTTGATTCTAAATTTAGGATCTCCAGGAAGTGGCTCATAAACATTAATATCCGACAGTTGTCTAGCTAATTCAGCCAAATAGCGCGATGTGTCCATGACCACCAAGGCACCACCCTTGTCCGCGGGCTTGATGGTCAGGGACACATCACGAGAAAGGCCATCAACCGCCACCATTTCATCTCTCGTCAAATTAGGAGGACCTACGAATCTACCATTGTCACTCTCTCTCAAAATACGAATACGATTTTTCACAATATCAATAAATGTATCAATTGCAGGTTCATTAATAAAGGGTTGATGTACACTTTTTTTATGTAGCCCAATCTCTCTTAGTGTGACTTCAGTATGATGTACAGATCTAGTGTCAACATTTTTACCGGCAAACAATACCTTGAATTTTATTTTACGAAAAAAATCAAAAAGATCCAATTCCAATTGGAACCAATCCACACCAGAAGTAGGACTAAACGATAATCCCTTGTTCAGGGCTGAAATCTCCACATTAGACAAGTCACGTGATGATATATTTACCACAAGATTTTCTATGGATTTTTGTTGACTTTGTATTCCTTGTTGACAAATTGACGGTCCCTCTTTGCTCTGAAGGACCCGAGCCTTCAGAGCAAAGAGGGACCGTCAATTTGTCAACAAGGAAGATTTGGATGTGGAGATTGTGGAGATTTCAGCCCTGAACAAGGGATTATCGTTTAGTCCTACTTCTGGTGTGGATTGGTTCCAATTGGAATTGGATCTTTTTGATTTTTTTCGTAAAATAAAATTCAAGGTATTGTTTGCCGGTAAAAATGTTGACACTAGATCTGTACATCATACTGAAGTCACACTAAGAGAGATTGGGCTACATAAAAAAAGTGTACATCAACCCTTTATTAATGAACCTGCAATTGATACATTTATTGATATTGTGAAAAATCGTATTCGTATTTTGAGAGAGAGTGACAATGGTAGATTCGTAGGTCCTCCTAATTTGACGAGAGATGAAATGGTGGCGGTTGATGGCCTTTCTCGTGATGTGTCCCTGACCATCAAGCCCGCGGACAAGGGTGGTGCCTTGGTGGTCATGGACACATCGCGCTATTTGGCTGAATTAGCTAGACAACTGTCGGATATTAATGTTTATGAGCCACTTCCTGGAGATCCTAAATTTAGAATCAAAAATACCATTGATACTATATTGGTTGAGGCTCATAATGCGGGTATCATTGATGGTGACCTGTTGGATTTTATGACGGTGCGGCATCCGGTGGTCCCTGTGCTGTACTGTCTTCCAAAGATCCACAAGGCATTGGTTGACCCTCCGGGTAGACCGATTATATCGGGCTGCGGTTCCATTTTTTCACCGATAGCCATTTTTTTAGACAAAATGTTACGTGATTTTGCCACCAATGCCAAATCGTATATTCAGGATACCACTGACTTTTTGATTAAATTGAATGAGGTTGAATTGACGGGGGACTGCACACTTGTATCATTCGATGTGTGCAGCCTCTATACCTCAATCAACCACACGAGAGGCCTATATACTGTATCTGAAGCGTTACAACAATCTAATTATACCCATGAATGTATTAACCTTCTTATGTGTCTTTTGGAAATTGTCCTCACAGAAAATTACTTCTTATTTGGTGACTCCTTCTATGCACAGAGGAGGGGTACGGCCATGGGATCTAACGTGGCTCCCACATACGCAAATATGTTTATGACAGCTTTAGAGGAAGGCGCCGTCTATGTCTCTCCCCACTTCACCAAGGTTTTGAGGTGGTGGAGATACATAGACGACGTCTTCGTCATCTGGACAGGCACTCAAGTGGAGTTGGAATGTTTTTTTAGCTTTTTGAATAATATAGATGATGACATTAAATTCACTATGGATTCTTCAACAACATCTCTAAATTTTCTTGACACTAGAGTGTATATTCAGGAACATAAACTTACCACAGATTTGTATAGTAAACCTACAGATCGTAACAATTTATTGAGGTTTGAAAGCTGTCACCCCCATCCTATGATCGCATCTCTTCCCTACAGCCAGATGTTGAGGGTGAAAAGGATTGTGCAGGATCCTTCCACTCTTGACATCAGGTTGAGCGATATGTCTCAGAAATTTAGGAATCGGGGGTACCCTAAAAAACTATTGGACAATAAAAAATCCAAAGTGGAGGGGATTTCGAGATGTGATCTTCTGCAAAAACGCAAACAAACGCCCTCGCATAGACTAACACTGGTGTCTACATACTCTCATAAGAGCAATGACATTGCTAACATCATTAAAAAAGAATGGGGGATACTTAGGAGTTCTTTTGATAAAATTCCAGAATTTGAGGTCCCACCACGTATAGCTTATCGTAGGACCAAAAATTTAAGAGATCGTTTAGTACATGCCGATGTGGGCTCTTTGACTAAGAATTACCAGTCTTTATTAGCCCCCCAAAAATTTGGTTGTTTCCCGTGTTTGGGTTGCAATAATTGTAGGAATTTGGTTAGGAGCGAGGTGTTCACCCATCCTTTTAAAGGTTCTACTTATAAAATTAAATATCACCTCACATGTAAATCGGATCATGTAATATATATTATTCAATGTCCTTGCAAATTATTGTATGTAGGTGAAACCTCTCTTGATTGTAGAAAGCGTATAAACAATCATAAGTCCACCATTCGTACCAAGAAAATTGACCTACCATTACCCAAACATTTTGTGGAAAATAACCATGGTGAGAATGACTTTAAGTTATATATTGTTGATCATGTACCGCGCCATAGACGAGGTGGAGATAGGATCTCCAAATTGAAAAGATTGGAGTTGGAATGGATTTTTAAATTAGACACCTTATCCCCTAGAGGTCTTAATATAGACTTCAAAATCTTTCCAAGTTTCTCTAGATAATCCAGTGGTACATTCTGATTTGAACATCTGCCCGTGCATTTATCATCTTCCCCTTGTTCCTCCCCCTCCTCTGTGCATTAGGAGAATAGGAAATAATTTGACTATATCTATATTATAATTATATTCTGTATGCTATTTACAATATTTAGGTCTGATATATATTATCAATGTCCTATAAACTATTTTATATATTTTTCTCCCTTTTTCTTTTTATCCTAGATATTATTCTCAAGATTTGCCTCAAGGATCGGTTGAGGCTGTATATCTGCACTACCCTTATACTTGACTATATGCATCTTATATTTTATTTTTTTTGAAAAGTGTTCTCATATATATTATTCATGTCTTCCGTCCACAGTATCCCTAAGACGATGTGTAAATCTCTGTATATTATGAGCTTTATATATACGCATATGCGCTCCTAAAATCCTCATCATTATAGCTGAGGTATAGGGATTATTGGTCTGAGATATTTAATCTCAGTCTACAGAGATAGTATACACAGTTCACATCGCTTTATATTTGATCAATTAGACTTCATAGTGGACGGGATGTATGGGCAACATATGGAGTGATGTTGCCCTTTTTCAAAATGGGTCCGACGATCCTTTATGGGCATTGCGCAGATGTGAATCTGCGATATGTCTAATGACTCATAGTTGAGACGGACAGGATCCGAAGTCACTCATGAGAAACATCTATGGGTGTATAGCCCTTTTTCAATATGGCGACTAGCGCCTCTGGTAGACAATGCGCATGCGTATAATGACGTATCATGCGATGACTCATACACACAGGTGCTAGGATTACGCAATACTCAGTTTCCATGTAGTAAGGAAGTGCACAACGCTATCAGCCGATCCAGTGAGGGTAAGATGTTTTTAACTTTATTTTATACACCTGTCTTTGTACACTATCACATGTCATTATACACATGTAGCCCATCTGATTGATTGGCCTTATTACAGTGAATGCACGATTTATACTATGTATATGTAATGTTTTTATTTATTTTTCTATTCATGTATTAGCACATTCATAGGGGATCCTATTGATATAAAAATTTTGTATACCTGTTGTAGCATTATTGCACAAGTTTAGTATATGTATGTAATTGGTTTAATGACCCTGTATTGCATATATATGCGTTTTGTATGTCACATTATTATGCTTGAGAAAGGCTCGTATTGAGCTGAAACGTTGCACCGTGGAATAAAAGGATCTTCACTTTGAAAATTTGGTAGTGCTGTCTCCATTTCTTTTTTATATATATATATATATATATATATATATATATATATATATATATAAAATAAACTCTCAGATTTTGCCTAGCCATACCCCATGCATGACACTGAAAAGTAAAATAGTGTTTCGCTCATCCTGAAATCATAAAACAGGCACATCATTTTTGTAGAATGATCATGCTACCAGATTATCTGTCTACAATAGCCTTTTCTTGAAACGTAATCATACTCTATTGCTGACAGTGTTTGTGCTCTTGATTGAGGTCAGTAGCGGACTGTTCAGAATGCGAGCTCAATCATTATTCAGCAGTAGAGTATAATTAAAGGGGTGCTATCGTCTTTACAAATAATCCTCACTTACTTGAGTATTATATCTGGTATAAGTAAAAATTCGGCCCCCAAAAGCTGATTTCAGGTCGCTTGACTGCAGAGGTAAGATTATTTATTTGCTTTTTAAAGTCCAAATAGCAGTATAAACAGAAATTCCTATACACATGTACATGGTCAGGCTTAACAGGGCTCCAGATGGCAACCAAAATGATTGCAAATGTGCCCTAGAATTAGCAAATAGCACATGCATTCACAGTGATGTTGCCATTTCAACTAGCCCCGTCATCGCTATTACCTGACGGTAACTTTTCTTCCTTGCATAGTAGATGCACCGCACACTGAGCGCGCCTTCTGGACTTTGCTCCTGACCTCAGCATATAGGAAAGCCTGCTGATACCAGCTAGCGAGGAGGCATTTTTGAAGCCAGGCTAGTCAGGTCAATGGGGAAGACACATATGCCACCTGCTCACTTGTTTGAAGCGGGCCATACACATGAAATAAAAGTAAGCCATTGGCCATTTCAGTCGACCTCCGTATAAATAATTATCATAAAAAAGATTGTTCCTGATGGTTGT
Source organism: Rhinoderma darwinii (assembly GCF_050947455.1). NCBI lineage: Eukaryota > Metazoa > Chordata > Amphibia > Anura > Rhinodermatidae > Rhinoderma > Rhinoderma darwinii. Next base: position 369,287,317 of record NC_134688.1, read on the forward strand.
GAACAGACTTCTGTCTGCCAAAAATGGGATTGGCCATGTTGAATACACGTGTATGGCATGATCGGCTGAATTCGGACAATCATTTGCCACTTTGCGCCAGCCCCAGAGAGTCAGTTTTTTTCTAAAACTAACTCCCTGATTAGAAAATTTAGTATTTGCTGTTAGGATCATTTGTACGAATGATCCCACGGACAATTATTCGACTGCATTGCGCCCGATCATTTTCTATTATGTATAACCTGCTTAAGTTATATAATTGAGCCAGACACTGTGGCGGCAGACTGGGAGATTTATGTTGCTAGGCTTTTACAGCACAGTATATATGTTATAGATATTCCTACCTGGTTACCACTGTGTATTCATGTACACACAGTGATTACCAGGTATGAGAGACATAATGGATCTATATATGCTGCACTGCAAAAGGGTTACATTGCTATAATTATAATAATTTTATACACACAGTTGTTACCAGGTAGGGACACATATTACATATACCTACCTGGTAACAATGTGTGTACATAATTATTATGTAAGTCTGCCGCCTATTATAACAATTTAACCCTTTTGCAGCAAAGTGTATATAGATATATTATATATGTCCCTACCTGATAACCACTGCATAGTATGTATTATTTAATAAAAGCACAGTGGTTACCAGGTAGGAACGTATACATACGTATACATATGTATACACTGAATGGCTATTTTATTAGAAACTCCTGCCCTTCACGCAGGGGCATAACTAGATAAAACTGGGCCCCCATAGCAAACTTTTGACTGGGGTCCCACACAGCCCCCCTTCTAGATAGTGCCCCCTTTTAGATAGTGACCCCCTGTAGACAGTGCTATACAACCCCCCCTGTAGACAGTGACACAACCTACTTGTAGATAGCGCCCCCACCTCCGCCTTGCAGATAGTGCCATACAGTCGCCTGTAGATAGCACACCAACCTCCACCTGTAGATAGCGCCATACTTCCCCCCATATAGATAGATCCATACAGCCCCCCTATAGTTAGTGCCATACAGCCCCCTGTAGATAGCGCCATACAGCCCCCTGTAGATAGTGCCATACAGCCCCCTGTAGATAGTGCCATACTGCCCTCCTCTGTAGATAGCGCCACACAGCTCCCCTTCCTATAGATAGCGCCATACAGCCCCCTCCTGTAGCTAGCACCATAGCCCCCCTCCTGTAGATAGCGCAATACAGACCGCTGTAGCTAGTGCCATACAGCCCCCCTCCTGTAGATAGCAACCCCAAACAAATAAAATAAAAAACGTTATACTCCCCTAGGTCTCGTTCCCGCGATGAATGGAGCGAATCAGCGCCAATGGGATCCTTGCATAGTGTCATTGTCACGCCGGCCTGTGCAGGGACGGGATCCCTGCATGTGATAGGCTGCAGGCTGAACGTGGTATGTAGCCTAGTAAATGGCAGAGCAGGGAGATACCTCCCTGCTCTGCCATAGCATTCAATAGTATCTCCATCCTAAGGACGCAGATGCTATAGAATGTGGCGTCGCTACCACTGTATCAGCCATGGCGGCTTCTAGCGGCGCCATCAGGCATGGGGGGCACCCTGGCGGGCAGCACGCGCCCCCCCATCCCCGTAGCAGCCGTTATGGCTGCTACAGCGGAAGTTACACCACTGCCTTCCCGATTGGAGCTTCCCTGTATGGAAATAGTTCAGAGGAACATGTGGCGCAGAGTCAACTAAATTGCAGCCAAATGAGCTGGTGCTTCAGCTAACGTGTCTCGTCGTTCCTTTCCATTGATTGGCTATAACAGATAGACCAGTTAGAGTGCATTTCTGTCTAAGGGAAACAGAAAAGGCAAGACTTCAGTGGGCAAAACAGTGGAAAAATTGGATCACTGAGCAGTGGAAAAAAATCACCTGGTCAGGTGAGTCCAGATTTCTGTTGCACCATGCTGATGGGTCAGAATTTGGTGCAAATAGCATGAATCGATGAACAATTCCTGTCAGGTGTCAGTAATTCCGGTTGGTGGAGGTGGACTAATGGGAAATGTTTTCTTGATACACTTTTGCTCCTCTGATACCTGTGTATGGATGTTTGAGCAGTAGGGCTTACCTAAGTATGTGGCCGACCAAGTTCATCCATTCGTGGCAGCTGTTTTCCCTATGGCAGAACGAAACTTTAGCAGCAACCACGAGAAGCTGTCCTGTCCGTATGGGCCAATATTTCTGTAGAACTATTTCCACATCTAGTGGAATCTATACCACAATGAATTGCTAAAGGCCAATTTTTGCCAAAGGAGGTCCAACGTGCTACGAGATGGTATCCATAATAGAGTGATAGAGAGATTGGCAGCAATCCAAATTACTATTTGGAGTATTGCCAATCTTTGCTATGTGGATTTGTGGCTCTTAATCTGAGGATTTGCACCTGCACGGCTACATAGTGCTGCTCTCCGGCTTCTTATGTTATATATGCGTGCATATATTATATATATATATATATATATATATATATATATATATATATATATATGTATATATATATATATATATATATATATATGTATATATATATATATATATATATATATATATATATGTGTATTTATTATACAGGGTGGGCAATTTATATGGATACACCTAAATAAAATGGGAATGGTTGGTGATATTAACTTCCTGTTTATGGCATATTAATATATGGGAGGGGGGAAACTTTGCAAGCTGGGTGTTGACCATGGCGGCCATTTTGAAGTCGGACATTTTGTATCCCACTTTGAACAAATTTTATAAGTGGTCAGAAACTTGTAAATAACTCATGAAAGAATAAAGTAACGTTAAAACCAAGCACACCATTGTTTTTCTTGTGAAATTCTCGATAAGTTTGATGTGTCACATGACCCTCTTCCCATTGAAAAAACTAAAGTTGGATACAAAATGGTCGACTTCAAAATGGCCGCCATGGTCAACACCCAGCTTGAGAAGTTTCCCCCCTCCCATATACTAATGTGCCACAAACAGGAAGTTAATATCACCAACCATTCCCATTTTATTTAGGTGTATCCATATAAATGGCCCACCCTGTACTATAGCTCTTCCCAGCTCCATTTTCTGCTAATGGACAGAGAAGACTTCTATTGTGTTGTATTATATGTAGACTTTATACGGGAATTTGCAGTTTCTGCCAACAATCTAATGTATTTGGGGGCTTGCCTACTGTCCCACAACGGCAATTACCGGGAAAGGAAGATCTGGCATGTTGGATTTCAACATTCCTGATCCTTTTTTTTTCTCAGGAGGTTAGCATGCCTCCATAGATGTCTGATAGATATTTCTTAAAAACAAGTCTTGAAGGGTAAGCTGAGGCATAAACACTTTTTATACCCAACAATTGGATACCATAAGACCCATCTACCCAGGATTAGGACGCCCAATGATGGGACAAGTTCTCTTGGTACACAAGTCTAGGATTTCACATTGTGCCATGCCACCCTCGGTTCCTGAAATTCAGCATGATATTTGTCGTTGGACAATCATTCAGCTAACAGCTATCCGCCATTATTCACCCTTGTTTGACTCTGTTGAACATGTATCTTGTGCATATAACGTTTGTGCCTGATATATCCATAAATGTATGTACAGTTGTGTCATTTGTATTTTTAATCCATCAATTGCTCATCCTCACACAGTGGTGTCCCAGGTGGCCGTCTATACTGCCTAACCCTCATCTAGGCCCTGAGGCCTCTTCCCTTATATAGACTATAATAAAGATTCCTCTATAAAGTTACTATACTATATCGTAATTTTAGATTTGATGCCTTATCAAGGGATTACTGGTAAATGCTGTCATGTTTTAATTAAATGACCTCCCGAAGCATAGGCCTTGAAGCAGTTCTAAACCGGTTGTCTCACTGAGACCGCTAAAGCACTCTTTACACATAAACGCATTAGTGTGATGTTACATTCAGGTAAAAGATTGCACTTAGCGTTGAGAAATAGACAATGTCAGACATCCTAATGAGAATCTGAGGTGCTGCAACGAGACATCTAATCCCATTTCTTCTCCAGACTGCGGTCTCTGTCTTACATACACCCTTACTATGAATAATGAATCAGCTGGTACCATTCTAAACACTTTGCTTGTCACAGACTTGTTAAACCATCCCTTGAGGGATAATGCAGCATGTGTACATTAATCAGGTATTGACTCTCTATCGACGGCGAGAAAACGTCCATTCATAGTGGTCTGTTAATCCAACAGATACAGCATCTCGGCCTCTTTGCCCGTTACTTTCCTATTAAAAAAAATACTGTAAAACATGACAAACACTACGGTACTGCTCATAGTCGGAGTCCTTTATTTTTAATGAAGGGAAAAGGTTCTTACTAGGTCTGAAAAGACTGAGGGGATTCTCAGACGGAACTGGAAGCCTCACATAGTGATTTTAAGAGAAGACACTTTACATGGTTTTTGCATTACTACGTTGCTAGTCACTTCTCCTCTGTTAAATTAGTAAGTGATTCTGACATGCTAACCTCCATTTCACATTGCAATATTAAATATAAGGAATATATTATTCCATCTACAGAAAAGTTTTGTGACCTTTAAGTTGCTACGTAATGTGTCCTACACACTATATATTAACATATAGTACTAATGCGGATGCCCCAGTGCACTGGAAAACATACAAACAAAGGATAATAGCGGCGTAGAATTAATGACTTCAGAGGACTGCACCTTTTAGGTAAATAAACAGAAACCCCAGTCGTATTATGGCTCTGTTTTTTTATGGAACCATAATAGGGCTCTTATTTTAGTGCCTGGGGACTTTGATGCACTTCTTCTCCAGCATATGAAGGTTTTTTTTCTATTTGAATCTGTATGTAAAGAACTATTCTCACCTATAATTTTGCTTCTAGTTGAGAATAGCTCCATACATACGGCACCCTACAGAACTTGTACAGCAGCATGTGGAGGCCATACAGCTACGTACTAGGGATCTGTATGGCCTCCAAGCAATTCCATACAGGCTTCGTGCATGCGGCTCTGGTGTGATAAGCAAGGGAGAAGTGGAGTAGTTGACAATAACAAGTCAGATTGACTCTTTCATTTTCAAAAGAGCCTCTGAAAGATGAAAGCTGGAATCTGATTGGTTGCGATGAGCAACTACTCCACTTTCCTTTGCACTTGATTTGATAAATATTCCCCTTTACATGTTCAGGACACTAAGTAAAATCGTAAGGTGTATCTCCCATTGATCTAAACAAGAGCTGGATATGGAAAACATACTTGGTTGTGGCGGCTAGCAGTTGACATTTTGAAACTTATGCAGGTTGAAGGATGAGGCGTAGTAGCTCCATGAGGGCAGTAACCAGGCCATTTATTAATGCGTCACATGCCTGGTCCATATTTATGGGTGAGGTACTGTACTTAAATGAAATGTATTACCTTTATATATTTATTTACTTATTAAAAATATATATTCAAACATATTATTTTTTCAAATCTGTTTCTAATTTCTTATTGTATATTTTTTTTATTCAATTTTCTTGATTATGGGGGCAGCAATCTGGCCTGTGCAGTTCAGAGATTTGCTTTACAGCTACATTATCAATAAGAAAATAACCTATTGACTTTTTTTGGAGACTGCTGTGGGCATGCTCTGTGTCATGTGCAGAGGTCATTGTGCAGGGAGGGGGGAAGAAGATGAGCTGTGCCCATCACCTATTGTCAGTGCGGTGTTATCTGCCTCCATCTTTATAATAGAGGATTTACCATTCATTGTAATCCTGCCTGTGATGATAATGAGAAGACTGCGGAGAAGTGATCTCTACAGAACAGGAAGTATCAGTCTATTGTGAAGCTCATTGGCTAGAGTGAAAACGGAAAGATTTTAGGAAGCTTTTAAACTATAGATACTATAGATATATACATAAAAAACTACAACTTGATTGTTTTTATATATATATATATATATATATATATATATATATATATATATATATATATATATATATATATTGACATGATTTAAACACTAGGTCATTTTCTTACGATAGATCCCCTTTATACATATATCCATGATGTTGGGCTATTTTTTTCTTATAATGATACTTTTAAAGAGAGGTCAGAAAAATGAGTGGCACAGTATTGCGAGTACCACCAGATTATAAGTGCCCTATCTCCTACATAATCTGACCGACACTGTAATGTAGATAACAACAGTGGTTTTTATTTTGAAAAACTACCATTTTTGACCAAGTTATGAGTAATTTTAGATTTATGCTAATTAGTTTTTTAATTGACAACTGGGCATGTTTTTCCTTTTTAGCAACTGGGCATTGTGAAGAGAAGTGTATGACGCTGACCAATCAGTGACCAATCAGCGTCATACATTTCTCATTGTTCCAGCCCATTGTTAAGTTAGTCCCAGAGGCCACTTCTGGAAGTGGCACTATTTGAAAGTAGAATTTTAGAAGGCTCTCTATAGCTTCAGTACATAAAATGGATGTCTAAAGTGGGTGCAAACCCTTCTGATGCAATTTTAATGTGGAAAGTTACCTAATACTGGTAGGCTACTTCCATTTTCCTTTACATTGGCATAAATCATAATAATTCAAACTTTGTTCTAAGTTTGCACAAAAATAAATGTTTTCTGGTATATCTTGTCAGACAAATGTAAAACACGTAGACAATAGCTGAATTAAAGATTAGTCCAGGGGCTAATCAAATGTAGGCCCAGAGCTTAAAAAAGATCAGATCTCATATATATGAAGTATCTAAACCAAACGCTAACATCAATAATCTTATAGTCGCCTGAAACAAATGTAATTATAATTTATCTTTATAACTGGAATGTTGTTCCTGGGTGTCTCCTCTCTCTGAAGCTGGTAGGACGGTAGATTATGAAAAATAAGTCAGTACACTAAGGGCCCTTTTACACTGGCCAATTATCGGGAAAACGAGCGTTCATAAAACAGCACACTTCCTGTTTACACGGGGAGATGTGCTGTCGAAAATGATGGTTTTTATTGCCACATAAAAGGGGCAATCAGCCGACAAATGAGCATTTCGTTCTCTGATCAGTGACCCGTGTAAAAGGGCCTTAAGGAGGCCAAATCTCTATCCGTTATAATTCTGCTCATGGATAAAAAAAATACAGATGTAGCATAGCTGATATTGCAATTTAACTCTATGGTTCTGCATTGATTGATCATTTAGACTACCTATGGCCTCAATACCTGAAACCTCTCGTGCTTCTACTGAATTAAATTTAGGTCACCGTAGGGTTCAAATTTCAGTTTAGTAGAACCCGTGGTAGGTCCAGCTACTGCAACAGCAATATGGACACTAACATGCACCCAGATTTTGTATATTTACCTGATGTTAGCAGTCACATTACTGAAGAGACACTGCTTGCAACTAGATATTTAAGACAAAGAATGGCGTATGAATGATGTATGATGTACATGTCGCCTTTAAAACTCTGTAGTCATAATAAAAAAAAAGAGCTGGATTACCACTCCATAAACGACACGTGGCATGGATTGCCTGTGAACCACATTCTTCTCCACCATATTCATCCAGAGTTCCGACCACCTGTGCAGCCACACATTGGAGTCTTTCAAAGATGTATCATGTGTACTGTAATTAAACTAGACAAGGTTTCCATTAATAAACCCACCCACACGCTCCTAATTACCTGATAATTAGAGGGGGGTTCAGAATGTTTACTGTAGATGAAACAGCATGAAATGTATCATAGAAGATTAGAAGCTATGGAGGAGGAGGGTTCGTTTTTTATTTAGTCATTCCTGGAGGAAATCATAAAAACCGCATAATTTGATCAATTGAGCAGCAAATATGAAATGTGTGCCGGTGACAAACATATTATAGTAGAAATACACTATGAAAGCTAGTGAAATGCTAGTTGATTTTATTTTTTCATAGAAAATAAATAAGAGGGTTGTCTGAGGATAAAAAAATAAAACTTCCAGTAGCAAATGTTATAAAAAATAAATAAATACAGTACTCACCGTTATATCCCCTGCTCCGCACCAATGCTCTGGTGTTTCCTTGCCAGACTTTGTTTACTTTCCAGGGGCTGTCAATCACTCACCTCAGCGGTCATGTGCCATACTTACGGGCATCACCACTAAAGCTGTGATTGGCTGCGGTGGCAAGCAACCGCTGGAGCGCCAGGGGATTTAACAGGTATTATTTTTATTTTTTTTTATAACATTTGTCGCTTCTAATTTTACTTTTTTAACTCTTGGACAACCCCTGTAAGGCTTCGTTCACATCTGCGCTAGCACTCCGTACGACGTTCCATCTGAGTTTTCCGTCGACTACGCTATTGATTCCATCAAAGTGACGGAACCCTTGCACAACGGATACAAACGGAAACCATTGGCACCGGATCCGTCACCATTGAAATCAACCTATGGTTCCCGTTTGTGTCTGTCAGCGCTCCATTCCGACGAAAAGCTCAGACGGAACGTCAGAACGGAGCCCTAGGGCAGATGTGAACGAAGTATAACATGAGTGTACAGTGAGTGGCTTATCTGGTCATTGGAATATATGTATTCCCTTATTGAGGCTACTTTGACTTAGTATATGTGAGGCTAATCTCTGATATCTGGTGATTTATTTGTTTGTAGTTTATAATGATTCTATCCTTAATATGAATGGAAATTAATTCTCTTTGTTCCAATTCCCTGGTTAGCTTATGGTGGGCTTGTGCTTATATGCAGCAGCCAATCTGAACAAACAGAGCTACATAAATAACAAGCTAATCTGTTTTTCACAAATCACATCTCTGGCCTAATGGTGCAGAGATAAAAAGCAAACAAGGAACCAACATTGAAAAAATAAATATCATGAAAGCACTACACAAAGGTACTGATTGATAATATGATTTCTGATAGTGATTTTCTTTAAATGACCGATTTGCTTTCATTACTAGCTACAATACACTTTTGCTTAAGTTACTCAGTATAGCAACTAGCTCAAATAGCAAGTAGTATCACTAAAATACTACCTTTGGGTACAAGAGCAATGAAAATTAGCAACATTTGCCTGTTTGTCAAGCTAAAAAGTAATGTTTCCCTTTACCCGCCAACTGTGGGATATTTAATTTAAGGCAGTGTGTAGGCAGCGATACATGGTTAGGAAACATGGCGTATGGAGTTGTATTTGGAGAGAAAAAAAATGTTGTTTGTTTAAATCACCTTCACGGAAGTGGAGAATTCATGTAATTAAAGTGTGTTATTAAATTGCTATTTAACAATTTTGTCTAAGACCTTATCCACATGGCCATATTACGAAAACCTCAGCATTGTACAGCCATAGAAGAGTATGGGACTGTACCGTACCTTCATATATCTCTGGCAGAAGAAAAATTGTGCCACGTGTTGGTGCACAAGTACTTACACAGAGCCACTGTATCCCCCATGGGCAAGGACACACGTCACGGCTGCTATTTGGCCAAGATGTAACTTTGATGTGGCCAAAATCCTGGGCAATATGCATTTTTACCGACAAGTGGCGTTTTTTTTTTTTTTTTTAGACACTTGTTAATATCCCGCTACATGAGTCCTAAACCTGAGCAGACTGACAAGCTTAACTTACAATATAGAGCCATAAACAGGCTACATGTAATATCGATCAATTAACTGTTGCATATTGTACAACTGCATATTCTAAATGTCCCTTTTGGAAGATCTAGCGACAATGTCTGTTGCCATGGAAATGTTTGCTCACTATATCTGTCTTGAGGTGTTTACTGCACACACTATGTATATATATATATATATATATATATATATATATATATATATATATATTCTGCTTATAGAAAATGCTGTGAATTTTTTCAAGTGGATGAAAAGTCCTTAGGGACAATAAAACTTATCCTTGGCAATAACACATAATTCACTCTACCGCAATCCCCTTGTGAGTTCAACTTTTCTACATTTAAGCATAACAAATTTTTAATTAGTTAGGAAAATATTATGAGTACTGTCCTTGTAATATGCAATATTATGTACAGTTGCAAGAAAAAGTTAGTGAACCCTTTGGAATTACCAGGATTTCTGCATTGATTACTAATAAAATGTGGTCTGATGATTGTTATCCAAGACACAATTATGATCATATGACCTTATGATCATTGAGGGAACAATGAATTCAAAGATGTAATACACATTTTACAGGAGAATGTAAGGGTAGTAGTCCATGACCTCAATCTGAAAAGACGTTAGGGGATGCAAAAAAGACAATGACGCAAAGAACATAAGTACATCAACTAAATAATGGTTAAGGGTGTGTTCACATCAGCATTGTCCTTCCGTTGAGAGGTTCCGTCGGAGCTTTCCCTCAACTGAAAGGCAAATGGAAACCATAGCTTCCGTTTGCATCACTATTGATCTCAATGGTGACTGATACTTTGCTAAAGGTTTCCGTTTGTCACCATTGTGAAAGGGTTCAGTTTTTTTGACAGAATCAATAGTGCAGCCGACTTTTCCTCCAAACACAGTTTTATGCATGTTAGGAAACGTCTGTCACCTTTAGGTTGTCATGACTGCTAGTCAAGCTTCTGGGTGGCCCTGGTTGAGTTTCAGAACCACTCCTATTTCTCATTCTGCACCTATCATGACCAAGGGTGAAGTATTTGAATCTGTTCAGTTTTCTCATTGTTGCTTGTGATTTTTTTGTGTATGCATTTGTCTGATCAAGCTCCTGGTTACACTCTGTATTACCTTGACTGTTTAGACTCTTTGAACTCAACTTCGGCTTCGTCTTTGAATTTACCATCTGCTCACTGATTTGGACATGCTGCTTTCAGCTGGTTTTGACCTCTGCTATTCCTGGTATTCTTCTGTTTTGCAATTTGGACTTTTAGTATCTCCTGGTTTTGTACTCTGCTTGCTGACTACCCCTCTGGCTTGTCTGGTTATCCGTTCTGGTATTGCCTGCAGTTGCAGCTACTGTCCAACACCGTATTCTGTAAAAGAAACCTGGGTTCTATGCAGCCATATCCGACCTGCCTTGCGGTGGGCTCTGGTGAAGAACATAGAGTAGCCTTAGACTCTGCTGACCAGAGTGGTGACAGACTTGAGATAACTGATTTACCTGCACGCCTGATCCAGACAGTCTCCAGCTGTCCTTGGGGAATTGCTTGTATATTAATTCCATAAACTTGCATTTTGGGAAATTGCTCAAGTAGTGATTCCTTGCCAATGCATTTGTGCTAAAAAGCTCCACTTTTGTCTCATCTGTCTATAAAACATTTTCCCAGCAACATTGTGGAATATCTAGGTGGTCTCAGGCAAACTTGAGACAGGCAGCAATGTTTTTTGGATAGCAGCGGCCTCCTCCGTGGTGTCCTTCGAGGAACAATATTCTTGTTCAGTGTTTTTCTAATAGTGGTCACATGAAAATAGGGTTTTGCAGTTTGTAGTGTCTTCAGTAGGTAATATGCTAAAACTCATGGGTTCTTTATGACCTCTTTCAAGAATGCTTGTTGTCCCCTTAGAGTGATCCTAACAAAACGCCCACTCCTAAGGAGAGTAGCAACAGTGCTTTTCTTAATTTGTAGAAAATTTGTCTAACCATGTATTAATGTACACCCAGGTCTTTATTAATGCTTTTGTAGCCTTTTTTAGGTTCAGACATCTCTATAACACTTCTGAAGACTTCTGAAAGCTGTGTGCCTCGAGGTGTTTTACCCACTACTCAATCTTCCCTGAGAAGAAGTGGTTTGTCAGTAACTAGGCCTTGTGTGCCTTTATTTAATAGGCAAAGCACCTGTGAAACCTAGACTTTCAATCCCATCTCCGTAATTGAAACACCTTTTGGCAATTGGCTCCTTGAAAAGTCAGTAAAACAGAGCTTCACTTATTTTTACTCCCTGCGCTGTGAATAATTACCCAATTTGCTCAATAAAAGACTCAACCTTGGTTAGATTGTGGTTGTCTATAATTGGGATTTAGATAACAAACTGACACATTTTATTATTAATAAATGCAGAAATCTAGGAAATTGCAAAGGGTTCACTTACTTTTTCTTGTAACTGTCAATAAACAGATGAAAGTATCATGAAGCTCGAAGGTATTGCTTACCTAATTTTTTAAAAAATATTAGAAGATCTAAACTTTATATCTAAATATTCCATTTTACGTCTCCATGGGTGAAAAATCTTGAACAGTAAAATATACATGTTGGTTAGGTTTTACAAAAGTATATTTGGGGTTAGCTGAGAATATCTGCAGTTTAAAATAAATGTAGAAGTTCTTTAGATGTCCTGGCAGCTGTGGGACGTGTAGGCCCCCCTTGAACCCCACAGAGATGGTTAAGCCCAGTAGTTTACCGTTCCCCCCTCTGGAAATTTTGAAGGGTATTACTTTAGTTTCCATCAGTCAGGACAATCTTTACCCACCCCTGACGACAAAATGCTTAAAATCAAGAAGAGTTCTAGATACTATATAAGTAAATGGAATATTCAACATAATAATAAAATTAACTTGTATGCTACTTTGGAATAGTTTTGTCATATTTTTAAAAGTTACATTGACAATAATAATAGGGAGCAACGTCATGTCATGCACTAAACTGCAGTCATTGTAAAAAGCTTTGTCACTCGCCTCTGCTTTCTCAGCTCTGCTTGGTTCCAGGCAAGGTCTCCTGCTTTACAGATAATGCCTAATTAACCCCATGTATATACAAAGCACTATAGCCTCACAGCTTCCACTTATGTTTAATAGCTCTGGCACATTGTACAAAGCATCAATTGGCATAAGCGTGCCCTTTGTGCTCCTCCATCTTTGTCTTGGTCTTTTTTCAAGAGTTTGTCCATTAAACAGAGGGCTTTGAAGACACTTTTAAGATAATTCTTTCAACGGTTAGTTAAGCCTCCCCATTTCATTTGGAGTGCCGCTCAATGGCCAATCAATGAGATTGTTTTATCATGAAAATATACATAAGGCGCTGGTAAATGGAAAGCCGGACAGGAAAGATTGAAGGGTAAAAGCAAAAAAGGGCCTGTTTTTAATGGTTGAGAAGTAAAAATTTCTGAGCGTGTAATTACTGCTTCTCACAGTTTCTTCTTGCCTGCTAATAAAATGCCATGTGGGACATGAAAAATATTAGTTCTATAATCGAAGGTAACCAACCAAAATACCATAGTAAAAGCACAGGCGCTACAATTCTATGTACGCTTTGCACCATAGGAGAGCTATGCCTAAATTGAGAAGTTAGAGCCTGAATAAATAACTTCAGAAACCGCACCTTGTCATATATTAGTTATTTACTAGATGCAGTGTTTTTCAATGTTTCTATACCAAGTACCCTATAACTCAAATAAATTACATTAAAGTTCCCCCAATGCTATGTTGCCTACTAAAAACGCAGTATTAGTACACTGCAAGTGCCCCTAGAGACCCTCTGTGGTACATGTACACTGGTTAGGAACCTAGAAGCTAAAGAAAAATCTATTTACGGATAAGCACCTTACTAATGTATAATACAATACTGGAATATTTTCCATATTTTTCCTTTTTACTTTCACCATTTTATAATGATATAGAGGGTATCCGCTTTGATGAATGAGGTTTAAGATCTTTGTGGCCAAGTTGTCTCTCTACAAAATTTATGGTAAAATATATATATAGTGTATACATGTATCTAAAGTTTAGAGATATATTATTGAATAGCCCAAATGAAAAGGTTACAGCATTCATGCTCCAACCAAGAGCTAAGAGAAATTATTGGTAGATGTTTAGTTTTATTTAGAAATTAGATAGATAGATAGATAGATAGATAGATAGATAGATAGATAGATAGATAGATAGATAGATAGATAGATAGATAGATAGATAGATAGATAGATAGATAGATAGATAGATAGATAGATAGATAGATGATAGAGAATGGATTTAAAACAATGCACAGTCACTCTACTTATTTGCATGCCCTGGAGTGCAGTCATTACAAGTCACTCCTTCACTCGCCCTTCACACAGTCAGATCTTTGGATTGATAACTCCAAATTCTCACAGAACCATAATCCGAGACAGATGTTCACAGCTGCTTCTCCATCCCATCGCTGCGCCACAATAATTAAAGACTGTGCCCCATTGGCTCAGGCATTATTAGTCTATAAAGTGTGCAGAGAGAATCTTATAAATCTATTAATAATTATTGTTTCTGTCATAAAGAAACCCATTTAGCGCCAGTTTTCTGACTGCTTTGGTGGAAAATAATGCTGAAGTAAAAGACAACAAATATACCGTACATATCAATCTTATTTCCTTTAACCGGTTCCCGGTTTACGGCCGTCGGTAAGGGTCCTTAAAACCCACGCCATAGACTATTTACAGCGCAGGTTTTAGCTTGCTGCCCGGAGACCCTGACTGTCGGAGACCCTGAGGAGAAGATAGAAGCAGCTTTCGCTGCTTCTGTCTTCTCTGATCTCTTCTACAGAGCGCTCAATGAGTGCTGTGTATATGAATAGAGGCAGCGGCAGTGCTGCTGCCTCAATTGGTCCCGGTGATCATGTGACTGGTCATATGATCGCTGGGTGCCGTAAGTGGCAGACTGCTGCTGGGTCTTACTAGACCCAGCACAGCCCTATTAGTGACAATAGTCACTATGAGAGGGCTGATTTCCCCTGTAACTGGGGCAGCCCCAGTTACCATGGAAAAACGTAGTAAAAGAAGTAAAAAAAAAAAGTCCCCCAAAGGTCTTTTCTGACCTTTTGAGGGACAGACTATAATAATAAAAAAATAAAAGTAAAGTAAAGTGCAAAAAAAATGAATAATAAATACACATAAAATACCCAACCCCAAAAAAAACGTTTCCCCCGCCAATCATTGTTGTAACGCTAGCCCTGACCTAATTACCCTAAAATAGACATGTAATATATTAAAATTTACAGTAGACAATGACGATCACAAATAAAAGGTCTATTTTAGGGTAAAACCATATTATTACCATAAAAAAATAGCTAACATGTAAAAAAGCTTATATTTTTACTATTATTTTCAAACTTTAAGTCTAAAAATTCTAATAGCCAAAAGTATGTGTATAAAAATGATTACAAAAAAGAAACCTGCATTGTCTACGGAAAAAAACATCGCAAAAATCACATCGCTAGCCCCACAAATAAAAAACTAATAACCGTTTAACTAACGCGTGCTAAAAAGCCCCGGTCCTGAACTGGTTAAGATGCTAAGATTGTAGAATGTTCCTGAGTGCCAACCAGGGGACCGTTTTATACAATATGGAACTGTGGAAATTCAACATGGTTATTGAGTCTGATGCCTACACATCACTGACATAGTTCCATGAGTGTCAGATTTTCACCAGACACTCATGTGATAGAAGCCAAAGGCTTGGTGCCCTTAGTTTGCCTCCTTTCAAACACTAACTCTGAAATTATTGCTGGACAGACAGAACTTAAAGGGTTAGTCCATCTCATAAAGTGATAGCATATTGCACTGATGGGGCAGTGCTGCAGTTCCCTGTACTGTGGGTGGCCGGGAGAGACGCTGTGCAGCGAAAAACAGAAGGGGCAGCAGCGCTGGTTTCGGTGTCAGGATCGGTGGGGGTCCCACAGATCTGGAAGTAATGGCATAGCCTAGCGATATGCTATCACTTCAAGAGATGCAAATAATTCTTCAAACTATGTCAATTGTATGCTTTGTTGGTTTTAAATGGGAGTATGAACTGCTTCAAAATCATGTGTTACCATCAGGGAAACACTGCTACATTCTACTGTGTAAATATCTTAAACTAATGTATCTCATCCTGTAAAGGATCTGCCAGGCACAGCGGGGTTAACTCCCAGAACTAATCAGTCAGCACCTGAGAATACATCCCTGAGACTGACTCCTGCTTCCACCATTCAGGCTGGCAGGCTTAGGAGTGGGAGAGCCTATCGTAACCTGGCCAGACTCAGCTAGCTCCCGCCCTCGGTCTATTTAAGCCTGCACTTCCTGTCCCTCGGTGCTTGTTATTGCTTTTGTTTCTTTCCTTGTGGTTCCTGGCCCAGCTACAGCTCCTGCTATTTTTGATCCTGCTCCATACCGACCCTGGCTTACCGACTACTCTTCTGCTTTTCGTTTTGTACCTCGCACACTCCTGGCTTGACTCGGCTCGTTCACCACTCTGGTTGCTCACGGTGTTGCCATGGGCAACGGCCCCTTTTCCTTGCTTGTGTTCCTTGTATGTTTGTCGTGTTTGTCGTGCACTTACTGAGCGCAGGGACCGCCGCCCAGTTGTACCCCGTCGCCTAGGGCGGGTCGTTGCAAGTAGGCAGGGACAGAGTGGCGGGTAGATTAGGGCTCACTTGTCCGTCTCCCTACCCCCTGCCATTACTTAATAACAAGCCCCGAGGGACAGGAAGTGCAGGCTTAAATAGACCGAGGGCGAGAGCTAGCTGAGTCTGGCCAGGTTACGATAGGCTCTCCCACTCCTAAGCCTGCCAGCCTGAATGGTGGAAGCAGGAGTCAGTCTCAGGGATGTATTCTCAGGTGCTGACTGATTAGTTCTGGGAGTTAACCCCGCTGTGCCTGGCAGATCCTTTACACATCCATTACATAGTCTTATAGGGACATCTCATAGAGCTGTGTATGGATATCCTAAATATAGATAATAGGCATTTCATAAATTATATGTGTTATTATATGTGTCATGAGATTTGTGTATACCAATGGCATACGTACCACAAAGACAGAACATGCAGCTTATATGGGGCCCCTAGAGGGAGGGGGCCAGATCATGTTGGTTGCATTCCTTATCTTAATGAGTGGTGAGAATCTGTGTTGGGATCCCCTCCGCACAGGACCTGTAATGTTAGAAAACAAGGATATAGGAATTAAATGGGTTCTCTAGGAATTTTATGTTAATGGACTATCCTTATGATTGGTCATCAATATCAGATGGGTGGGGGTCCGATTTCTGGCACCCCCGCTGATCAGCTGACTGAAGGCTTCACGGCGTTCTTCGCCGCTGCCTCTTCAATATTTACCAGGCACAGTGCCGTACACATCAATAGAGACTGTACCTGAGATTGCAGTCCCAGGTACAATCGCTATGGATGTGTACGGCACTGTGCCTGGCAAACTATAAAAAGGCTGTGCGTTCGTCACCATGGCCCCTTTAGTCAGTAGAGTGGTAGGGGTGCCATGAGTCGTACCCCCACTGATCTTATATTGATGACCTATCCTAAGGATAAGTCATTAATACAAAATGCCCAAAGAATCCCTTCAATCCAAGGATCATGGAAGGGAGATAAAGGCAAATAAGTCCTCCTGTCCCAGGTGATTGTCGGTGTGGTAGTATTAACCAGCACCAAACGGAGGCCACCTTTTAATCTTTGTTATGGGGCCTCCTCGGCTCTATGTATGTCCCTGATGTGCACTATTTTCTAAATTGTACTTTTAGCAATGTGGAAAATAGTGAGATAACTATCAGAAAGAGGGAATACTCGGCTCTTAGTTCAGTGGCACCTTTTCACTGTCTTCTCAGTTGGCAGTAATAGTAAATGCCAAGCAGTGGGACCCTTATTCTGTCTCAGCAGGTTCCTAAATGTTACAGTTCTCAATTGTTATTCTTAATGAAATTTTTACTACTATACTCAGACCGAGCTTTCTCTCGCCCAGTCCTATTCCCCTCTTGTGACCAGCAGCATTTACTCTAACATGTGTTAAGAGCTTCACCCTGATTCACCTGATGAAAAAAAAATCCATGGTGTCTAGAAGGGGCACATTCATAAAATCACTTCAGCCTGAAGAAATCCTAACACAAACAGAGTTATTTTACCGCTGTGCAATTACAAACACCGAGTCGCTTGTGGGTAATTTGACAGCGCTTGTTTAAATTTTATAGCTGTTGACAATGACTTAAGGGAGAATTACAAGCTGCTTTTCTATCTCACAGAAGCATCACATAACTGAACCGATAGCGTCCAGACTCCAACTGCACAGTGAAGTGTATGCTGTGCGGATGGTTATAATGCGCAAAACGTTCACAAAATGCTCAAGAAAAAAAATATGAATGTCATTTTCTCTCCCATCATGAGATTCATCCATACTCATACGACTTTACGTTTTTTTCTGATCAATCGTCACCAGCGATTCATATACTGAATGTGGACAATATGTTGTAACCTACTAATATTGCTCACAATTTCAGAAATATTCTTGCTGTACATAGTGTAGTGTTGTTATTATGCACATAGAGGGGCAGCTCATGACAAAAGGGGATTTTATCTGCTTTTAGAACTGCATTAAAAAACACTGAAGGTGGTGTCAGCTTTGTACAATCGTTTTTAGTTGGAAAAGTCCCTCAATGTTAAATGGATCACAGGGTTATGCGACAGTCAGTTGTAATCTGTATAAGAATCTGGTGTTCTATTCCCCAGCAGTGCCACCACAGGAGAAATATAGTATTACACCATTAAAATGTGGATCCCAAACATGGGATCACCTCCATTAACTCAGAATTACCTAATAGGGCATTTCTAAACCTGAGAACCCCTTTAAGTATGAGCCCTACAGATTTCACACTTCGTACAAAACTGAGCTTTATTCAGATTGTCTCTTTTCAAATGTAGTGCCCAGGTAGTTCTTAAAGAGGCTCTGTCACCAGATTTTGCAACCCCTATCTCCTATTGCAGCAGATCGGCGCTGCAATGTAGATAAGAGTAAAATTATTATTTTTTTTAAAACGAGCATTTTTGGCCAAGTTATGACCATTTTTATATTTATGCAAATGAGGCTTTCTAAAGTACAACTGGGCATGTTTAAAGTTAAAGTACAAGTGGGCGTGTATTGTCTTCGTTACATCTGGGTGTTTTTACTTCTTTTACTAGCTGGGCGTTGTGAATAGAAGTGTATGATGCTGACGAATCAGCATCATCCACTTCTCCGTTACCACCCAGCTTCTGGCAGTGCATAGACACACAGCGTGTTCTCGAGAGATCAAGCTGTGACGTCACTTCCTGCCCCAGGTCCTGCATCGTGTCGGACGAGCGAGGACACATCGGCACCAGAGGCTACATTTGATTCTGCAGCAGCATCGGCGTTTGCAGGAAAGTCGATGTAGCTACTTACCTGAAAACGCCGATGCTGCTGCAGAATCAAATGTAGCCTCTGGTGTCGATGTGTCCTCGCTCGTCCGACACGATGCAGGACCTGGGGCAGGAAGCGAGTGACGTCACAGCGTGATCTCTCGAGAACACGCTGTGTCTGTGCACTGCCAGAAGCTGGGTGTTAACGAAGAGAAGTGGATGATGCTGATTCGTCAGCATCATACACTTCTATTCACAACGCCCAGCTAGTAAAAGAAGTAAAAACGCCCAGATGTACACACATAATACACGCCCAGTTGTACTTTAACTTTAAACACGCCCAGTTGTACTTTAGAAGGCCTCATTTGCATAAATATAAAAATGGTCATAACTTGGCCAAAAATGCTCGTTTTAAAAAAAATAATAATTTTACTCTTATCTACATTGCAGCGCCGATCTGCTGCAATAGGAGATAGGGGTTGCAAAATCTGGTGACAGAGCCTCTTTAAGTATTTATATACTGTACCTTCAAACACATATCATTAGATGATAGATAGATAGATAGATAGATAGATAGATAGATAGATAGATAGATAGATAGATAGATAGATAGATAGATAGATAGATAGACAGATAGATGGATAGATAGATGGACTGACATACTATTAAAGAGGTGCTATACGATTTGGTAATAGTGCTCTACAGGCTAAAATAAAGACAGGGTGCATGCTAGTATTGCAAGTTACCATCAAGACTTGTTCCTGGCGGAGCCAAAAGCCACAAAAGAGGACAAAAATACTATAAATAGGCAGTGCATAGATTTGATAATATCTAAATCCATAATTTATTGCATTGAATGGTTGGGAATGTGGTGAAAGTTTATGTATCAGAGCCCAGGAGCTGCAAGCTACACGTCTGTCTTCTTTGAATGCAAGCAGAAATACATATAGAATCGCAGTAAAACATAGGCAACATATAATATGTGTGTGTGTGTGTGTGTGTGTGTGTGTGTGTGTGTGTGTGTGTGTGTGTGTGTGTGTGTGTGTGTGTGTGTCAATCTTTTGCTATGTTTTTACAATAAAATACATTTGTATTGGTGATAAACTATATACACTATCCTATGTTTCAGTGTAATATTTTTTCTATGTATACATAAATGAGGGCTCAACCGGTGAATCAATTCTTCTGATGCATGTGGGTATCCATGGTGACGAGGCCTTTAAATGCAATGTCGAAATGGATTGCAACCAATCAGAAACAGGTGCAGATAAGATACTTCCAAGCAGATGTCTGCCAAGGAGCCATGTCAGAAATGACATTGATTTTGCCTCCCCTTTCTGCTGCCCGCTGGAGAGCCTGTCTGCTCTATAAATAGCAGCTCCAGCATGCCCGCTGCTAATAGGCAGCACTTGTCAATTTCCAGCGCAGTAGGTATCAGATTATAATAAAGTCACAATAAATGCTTCTTAGGGGGAATTTGGTCTGTGTCTAGTCAAATAAAGCAATGATTTGATAAAAGGTTATTAAAAAAAAAAAAAGAGAGAGACAATGGAATCGCTTTTTAAAATAGCCAGGAGAGATTTCCCAAAGCTGCGCAAAATGACTCTAACAGCCATAATGTGATATAAAAGTGTGCAGCAAATACTGTCCTTAGGCATTATGCTTAATATCTTTGTGAATATGATAATGTCACTGTGGGATGTATTCCGTTTTTGTTTTCAAGCACCGAGCTGAATTGATATGGCCTTACTACATTCAAACGAGATCAATCAGATCTATGGATTTTATCATTACACGTCTATGTTGCGCACGGCCCCTACCATGAAGAGTTAACAAGTGATGCATTCATCCTACTTAACACTATCTGTGCTGGTAGAACCCGTCCCTAAGACATTAAAATGGCCGTCACACAGCTTCGGAGTTACCATAGAAACTAGAGAACTGTGAATAATTGCTTCATGTTGAAGGCATTTGTTTTAACCCTGTAGATCAAGGTGCTGGGAGAGCAATGTGGGAACGTAATAGTAAAAGAACACAATTAGTGTGACTTTTCTCTTACACATTGAAGATATAAGTGACTCTCTGCCTTTCATTTCTAGATGTGGTTATAATAAACTTCCATCTATAATCAACTCATAAACAAAACGAAAGAAATACTTAAGGAAAAACCAGGGACGTAGCTGGGACGTTTGCCCCAGGCGCAGGCTATTGGGGGTGGGAACTAGTGACGCTTCTTTGACCAGGGCATTAAGATACATGGCTTGGTCAGTGAATTGAATCTTTCCTCAGGTAAAGGAAAGCCTAGCGACAACTCGGAGAAAGCCGGTTATACTATTGCTCTAGATCTTGGTGCTATGGGATCGGTGCATTGGACACTGTGAAGGCTTATTTGGGTTACGCTCGTTGGGTTGTCCAAGCAAGTCTTTTCAGGGTAAAAAAACGGAGGCTGGAGGGGTGGGATGACATTGCGACTCACACCTAATTTTGCTATGACACCCAAGCCCTAATAAACGCAAACTTTGACAAAAAAAACAAAAACAAAAAAAAAGTTGAATTTTATTCACAAGGCTCAGTCATAAGAATACATCGCTTTGAAATTTCCACATCAGCAATAATTTATTTATTTACTGTCTTGTCTGAAGTGGGACAGGCAAAACTCTATTAGTAAAAGATAATTAACACAGAGATTTGACTGGGACATGCAAAGCACCATGAATGGGAGTCATTCTGTCAATAGCTGATTTGTCTAGACACCCTGAAATACTGTACATAATATACAGTAGATGGGGCACATTAGGGAAATGTAATATACAGATAAATAAGCAAATTAAAAGCAATTAGCAAAAATGTCTAATATTTTCCGAGTTGTCGATATATAGATTTGCTACAGATTGCAGGACTACCCTGCACTTTTCGCCTCATGCTTCCCTTTTAAATATTATATCATAGATAGCCTTTAGGACATGTGTTGAAGCCTTTGGCTGTTGAATGGGATATGTCCATTATTTATGATTAGTTTTATCCATTGACTCAACCAGTATAAACTTCAGGTCACCTTGGCACGCTGAGTCTTTGCTACAGGCAGCCCATTCTGGTGTTTGTGTAATAATTGTGTGGAATCAATATATAAAATATGAAGTGTTTCTTCAACAATATATAGAGTGTTATAACAATTATCCACATGGCTTGAATTTTGATAGACAAGGTATTCCAAATGAAAGGGCCTTGCATTAATTGACAAATAGAAAATATATGTAACCGACTACTACCTTTACTGTCAACTTTTTAAAAAGTTTACTTTGAGAGTCCAAGTTTTAAGCACCTTTCTTTATATACTTCTGTATACAGCTCTTACCACCATCTTAGGCTGGGTTCACCCGGCAGAGACGTGTTCATGGAGCCTTTGTGCCTATATGCTATGTAGTCATAGGCACTCTGTGCCGTCGTGTAGTCCTTCTGTACATCACCATTTTACATAGATATTCTTCCCTAGTAGCAATGCTTCTAGGGAGAATACCTCAGTAATACAGCAAAGCTATATGCCATGGCTTTTTTTTCTGTAAGAACCTGACAGAAAAAACCTTTGTTGGTCTCTGTATGAAAGTCGAGGCCCATGAAGGTACAATATGCCCCCGTCGACTTCTAATGTTTTATGGCTTAAAGAGGCTCTGTCACCACATTATAAGTGCCCTATCTCCTATATAAGGAGATCGGCGCTATAATGTAGGTGACAGTAATGCTTTTTATTTTAAAAAAACGATCTATTTTCACAATGTTAGGAGCGATTTTGGTTTATGCTAATGAGCTTTCTTAATGCCCAAGTGGGCGTACTTTTACTTTCGACCAAGTGGGCGTTGTACAGAGGAGTGCATGACGCTGACCAATCGGCATCATGCACTCCTCCCCATTCATTTACACTGCACTAGCGATATAGTTATATCACTATGTGCAGCTACATACACAAACCCTAACATTACTACAGTGTCCTGATAATGAATACAGATGACCACCCAGCCTGGACGTCATGTGTATTCAGAATCCTGATACTTCTGAATCTTTTCTGTGAGATTCCAGCAACGGATACGAAGTCTCGCGAGATTACGAGGTAAACGAGATTTCGTATCCGTTGCTGTAAATCTCACAGAAAAGAGTCAGAAGTATCAGGATTCTGAGTACACATGACGTCCAGGCTGGATGGTCATGTCATGTGTATTCATTATCAGGACACTGTAGTAATGTTAGGGCTTGTGTATGAGGCTGCACATAGCGATATAACTATATCGCTAGTGCAGTGTAAATGAATGGAGAGAAGTGCATGACGCTGATTGGTCAGCGTCATACACTCCTCTGTACAATGCCCACTTGGTCGAAACTAAAAATACGCCCACTTGGGCATTAAGAAAGCTCATTAGCATAAACCAAAATCGCTCCTAACGTTGTGAAAATAGATCGTTGTTTAAATAAAAAAGCATTACTGTCACCTACATTACAGCGCCCATCTCCTTATATAGGAGACAGGGCACTTATTATGTGGTGACAGAGCCTCTTTAATACAATTTGAATGTTGTATTGAGCGGTAATATAGTCATGTGCACAAGCCGATGTACTATTACACTATATACATAAAGGTCATTGTACTTAAAATATCTTTATCATGCCATTCTGTTAAAAGCAGATGATTTTAAAAAGATAATGTAATATTTCACATATATGAACCTTTATTTTATAATGATTTGCAGTTTTCTTCTTCAGTGGGCTTGCATGCATAGGCTTGAGCTCATTAAAGGCTATGTACACCGTTGAAATAGTTTTTCTTTTTCTAAACAAAAATGTCTATAGGTGTGTTTTGTGCAACTTTCTAAATACATTTTATTAAAACTGATTTTCACTTTTTCAGATAAAGCTGCTTTGTATCCTGTATACAGAGCAGCTGTATCGTGCGCTGAGACCTGAATCTGTCAGGTCAACGGCACTGACGGGTTCAGTGACAACGGCTCCTGCGGGTCTCTGACACACAGGATTCACCTGTTATTCATCACATCTAAGTTATGAACTTAGATGTGATCGGTAACACTTCGATCCTGCGTGTCAGAGACGGTATACAGTAAATAAAGCAGCTGTATCTCAAAAAGTAAAAATCATTTTCAATAAAAAGTATTTAGAAAGAGGCAAAAAACACACATTTAAAAAAAAAAAAAAAAAAACACGATTTCAAAGGTGTACATAGCCTTTAAGTTAATTCATTATTTTGAATCTCTTGCTAGAACAGTGGATAGATATGATACAGATAGATAGATAGATAGATAGATAGATAGATAGATAGATAGATAGATAGATAGATAGATAGATAGATAGATAGATAGATAGATAGATAGATAGATAGATAGATTGATGATAGATAGATAGATAGATAGATAGATAGATAGATAGATAGATAGATAGATAGATAGATAGATAGATAGATAGATAGATAGATAGATAGATAGATGATAGATAGATAGATAGATAGATAGATAGATAGATAGATAGATAGATAGATAGATAGATAGATAGATTGATGATAGATAGATAGATAGATAGATAGATAGATAGATAGATAGATAGATAGATAGATAGATAGATAGATAGATAGATAGATGATAGATAGATAGATAGATAGATAGATAGATAGATAGATAGATAGATAGATAGATAGATAGATAGATATATCCCCTTAGTAAAACTTGTAAGGGAACCCATTTCACAATTACTACGACCAGCAGTAACTGTGTTCAAGAAATGAAAAGGTTATGATTATCATAATCATTGATGTTTACCATGGTTTTTGTCTTCCCTTTCTCTGTCTCTTAGTGTTTGCATACCACTGTATATTGTCTCTCGTCTATCTCTTTGAGGCTCACCTTAACAGCGTTGTCTGGGATTAGAAAAATTGGTATGCTCTCTTTCAAAAACGGTGCCACACCTGTTCAGAGGTTGTGTGTGGTATTGCAGCTCAACCCTATTCACTTCCATGGAGCTGAGCTGCAATATCACACACAACCCGTAGAAAGGTGAAAAGTTTTTTTTGGAAGAAAGCCGCATGTTTTTCAAGACCAGAACAACCCTTTTGAACACTTGTTGTTGTTTGGCCCCCTTTACTGCTGGGGTCCATAGCAGCTGCTAGTTGCTCAGATATTACTTTGTGCCTTATAATCTTAGGACAAGAAAGTGCAGCTGGGCCTATCAAACCAAGTAACAAGACATTCAGAAATTCACTAGTATTAGAGAGAACTGTTCTTCTTTTCCCTCTTTGTCACAAAAACTAGAACAATTAAAAGAAAAAAAAAAGGAAAAAAAACATTGCCAAAGAAAAGTTTTGGAAATTATTTTTATTGATTCCGCTACTAGGATCTTCCTAACTCTAGAGAGTACTGAGCCCTGATAGTAATTTTGTGACTACGTATAGCTCTATTTGCTTTGTATTCCATAACATCCTACAGCAATAGAAAAAGATAAGAACCAGAAGGTTTATTATTTACAGACTAAATGTGTATTTACTGAAGCCTGTCTATAAATGGAATTCGAGTCTTTATGGGCATTATTTGACCGTAGGATGGACCTTATCTGTAGTCAACTATAAGATATTAAACATTACAATTGTAAATGCTCTGTTATAGTTATTGAAACTGTGATGCCACTGAAATAGGAGATGGGTTGGTACTCTGTGTTTGCCGAAACCGTCAAAAAGATTTATAGATTTTCTGAATTTCTAGGAGCAGGTAGCGTTTCATTAGAAAACTGTTTGTACCATTTCTCTATCCCACACATATTCCCACAAAATCCTATCCTACTCGCAAAAGTCAAAAGATATAAGAAAACAATTAGTGAGCAAAAAACAAGTAATAAATACTATTTGGTGATTACATGTTTCATTAAATGAAACCTATGTTATATTGTGGGAAGATCACTTGAATTAATCATCATCGTGTGTCATCAAGACTGAGTAATAGGCCAAGTAAAATAGATCAAACGGAAAATAATGCACGATTAGCTTAACTAGACCACTGGTTGCTATGGTCCGGTTTGCTTGTGATTCACGTGTGCTTATTTGTGTGCTCTAACTTGTATAATGATTTCTAAATAGACCAAGGAGTCTACAGTCTTCGTAGGATAAAATACTGCCTCCAAAACCTAGACCACATTGGCATTCATTAAAAAAGATGACAGAGGTTAATCATTTATTGTGGCTCCCACTCTGAATAACGAGTAGCGCTTGACCCAGCGAGCCTAAGGCTTTCAATATTAGGTAAAGCAATCGCTGCTTTCTTACATGTTGACCCTGAAACGGGATATGGGACCACTCAGTTTTGCCCAGCATTTTTGTCTCTGCAAATAACTCTTCACCTGGGTCCCAAAGCATGGCATATAGATGTGACTACAAAAGTACAGTAGTAGGCATCAAGATGTGACATTGCAAGAGATGTTTCAAAACTGGTGCAAAAAAAAGGAAAGTAGTTGCCCATAGCAACCAATTAGGCTGCTGCTTTCATATTTTAAAAGGCTGCTGAAAAATGAGAAGTGGAATCTGATTGGTTGCCATGGTCACAACTCCACGTTTCCGTTGCACCAGTTTTGAAAAAGCTCCCCCTGTTGTCTGCTGACAGACAGGAGCATATTTCACTGTTCTGGTTCTGGCACTGAGCATCAAAACGTAATGTTCATTGACAAGCAGTGTGTTTCCCAAGATACCCATAGCAGGTTAGTAGAGCCAAGCAAATAGATTTGCCAGATTTGTAATTTATGGTGAATATTGTTTGTCTCAGCATTTGGAAAATCGGGAACAAAATCAAATTCAATGCTTGTGAATAGGAAAACTACTGATTTGTTCCATCCCCTAGACACCAATGAAATCTAAAAAATAAGGATCTGTATTTACTGCTATGGGAAGAATATGTTTTGTTTTTGTTTTGTTTTTGTTTTTGTTTTGTTTTTGTTTTGTTTTTGTTTTGTTTTTGTTTTGTTTTTGTTTTGTTTTTGTTTTGTTTTTGTAGAAAAGCAAATTTTGGATTCACCCAATCATTGATTAAGTGAATTTTTTAAAATATGTTCATCTTTATCTGTCAGTGAGCACCCAGCTTGTAACTGGGCACAGGTTAACTGAGGTTCTAAGCAATAGATGCAGGAACAAGATGAAGATGTGGTACAATATTAACCTCTTCAGGGACAGAGGTAAAATAATAACGGTCCTCAAGGGTGAAACTTTTCTCACAGACGTACATCAGAGTTCAGTATTCACTTTCTAAACATCACTGGAAAAATGGAACATGGACTTTGATTAGCCCCTAAAGGCAACAAGGCCACTTTTTCTTGGCAGCAGTCTTGTTATATGAGGCCCATTATTTAGAAATTTTGCAGTAATGGCCCTTCAATAACTCACAATGAGGCTGGAAATACTTTATGACTTTTTGATAAAGATGTTTGTCCTGTTTGCACCTGCATAGTACTGTACCTTTTATATACTTCTTTAAATTCTTTCCAACCATAAATTGTATTGTAGATGCGGTATGCCTGGGTGACAGAACAAGATGAAAAGGCAAGTTACTTCAATGTCTGTAAAATTTGTACAGGTGACTAAAATTAACATAAAGCAAAAAATCTTTATTATTGCTTTGTTAGAATTTTTTGCACATACAATCTGTGTATTTTGCATGTTTTTATGTTAACAGAAAGGTGGCTCTGGTATACTAATATATAAAGTACTAGTTCATCTTCAAGGCCACAGTTTGGCTGATGGTCACGGTTTATCAATTATTATGAGAGAAATACTCAGATAAAACAAAGAAAACAAGTTACTTAGGTCCTCGGGACCCCAATAGATCGACAGAACAAAGAGGCTAAGCTGCAAAACCAGACTCAGCTGCCTGTACAGATGCACCGCAGCCCCTTCGTACTGCTGATCTATAGGGGGTCTGACACTGAATGATCATATATTGATGGACTATCCTAAGAATGTGTATCAGTATTCACTGAAAACTCTTCAAGAGACCTACAATTATAATGAAAGTTTTGAATGTTCAAGAATTGGTAGATGTTAGGATATGTTTTGTTCTTCTAGCCTTGAAATTCCAGCAAGTCCATAAAATAAATATTTCTGCTTTCCTGTAATCTACCTGACCTGAAAGGCCCTTTAATAAATCCAGTGGAGAAGGAAACTTTCTTCATTCCTACTGACATTTTGTCTTTAGTGTTTTCTTTAACTTGGAGCAAATCCTAAATTGCAAAATCTACTTAAAAGATTCTGTATGATACTTCCAAGAGAATTTTTTTTTTAGGGCTTATTCAGACAAACGTGATATACGTCCGTGCAACGCGCGTGATTTTTACTCGCGTCGCACGGACCTATGTTAGTCTATGGGGCCGTGCAGACAGTTCCGTGATTTTTACGCAGCGTGTGTCCGCTGTGTAAATCTCACGACATGTCCGTTCTTTGTGTGTATTTCGCACATCACGCACCCATTGAAGTCAATGGGTGCGTGAAAATCACGCGCACCGCACGGAAGCACTTCCGTGGGACGCGCGTGATTCGCGCAACAGCAGTCAAAAGTATGAATGAAAACAGAAAAGCACCACGTGCTTTTCTGTTTACAAACATAAAAACAGAGTGTCATAATGATGGCGGCTGCGCGAAAATCACGCAGCCGCGCATAATATGATGATGACTCATGGAGCTGTCAAGTGCCTTTTGCGCGTGCAAAACGGCAAATTTTTTGCGCGCGCAAAACGCACACGCTCGTGTGAATCCGGCCTAAGAACTATAAGGCAGCCTTTTCTGAAATGCATATGGCAAGCTATGTCCATTTATTTTCTATTTCTTGGGATTTGCAGCAGAGTACATATTTTTTAACAAATAAATGTCTGACCTACACAAGTTGGACAAGAATGGAGAGAAAGAAGAAAAACGAAGGGAGGATTTGAGTCACCAAAGACTGTACGTCAACAGCTCCAAGATGGCTGACTTTGGTTGAAAGTTGCAACTATCTTTCCCAGATGACAGCAAGAAGAAAAGTTTTGGAGCATAAACTGCTGCTTTAAAGAGGCTCTGTCACCAGATTTTGCAACCCCTATCTGCTATTGCAGCAGATAGGCGCTGCAATGTAGATTACAGTAACGTTTTTATTTTTAAAAAACGAGCATTTTTGGCCAAGTTATGACCATTTTTGTAATTATGCAAATGAGGCTTGCAAAAGTCCAAGTGGGTGTGTTTAAAAGTAAAAGTCCAAGTGGGCGTGTATTAGGTGCGTACATCGGGGCGTTTTTAATACTTTTACTAGCTGGGCGCTGTGAAGAGAAGTATCAGCCCAGTGCAGATCTGTGACGTCACTCACAGGTCCTGCATCGTGACGGCCACATCGGCAGCAGAGGCTACAGTTGATTCTGCAGCAGCATCAGCGTTTGCAGGTAAGATCGACTTGGACTTTTACTTTTAAACACACCCACTTGGACTTTTGCAAGCCTCATTTGCATAACTACAAAAATGGTCATAACTTGGCCAAAAATGCTCGTTTTTTTTAAATAAAAACGTTACTGTAATCTACATTGCAGCGCCTATCTGCTGCAATAGCAGATAGGGGTTGCAAAATCTGGTGACAGAGCCTCTTTAACAAGTTAAATATAGTGTAAGAGAGAAAAACATCCCTGAGCACATACAGTATACGAATCAGCATCATCCACTTCTGTTCGTTAACACCCAGCTTCTGGCAGTGCACAGACACACAGCGTGTTCTCGAGAGATCACGCTGTGATGTCACTTCCTGCCCCAGGTACTGCATCGTGTCGGACGAGCGAGGACACATCGGCACCAGGCGACAGAGGCTACAGTTGATTCTGCAGCAGCATCGGCGTTTGCAGGTAAGTCGATGTAGCCTCTGTCGCCTGGTGCCGATGTGTCCTCGCTCGTCCGACACGATGCAGTACCTGGGGCAGGAAGTGACGTCACAGCGTGATCTCTCGAGAACACGCTGTGTGTCTGTGCACTGCCAGAAGCTGGGTGTTAACGAAGAGAAGTGGATGATGCTGATTCGTATACTGTATGTGCTCAGGGATGTTTTTCTCTCTTACACTATATTTAACTTGTTAAAGCAGCAGTTTATGCTCCAAAACGTTTCTTCTTGCTGTCATCTGGGAAAGATAGTTGCAACTTTCAACCAAAGTCAGCCATCTTGGAGCTGTTGAAGTACAGTGGGTGTCAACGAAGAGAAGTGGATGATGCTGATTTGTCAGCATCATACACTTCTATTCACAACGCCCAGCTAGTAAAACAAGTAAAAACGCCCAGATGTACACACACAATACACGCCCACTTGGACTTAACTTTAAACACGCCCAGTTGTACTTAAGAAAGGCTCATTTGCATAAATATAAAAATGCTCATAACTTGGCCAAAAATGCTCGTTTTTGAAAAAAAAAAAACGTTACTGTAATCTACATTGCAGCGCCGATCTGCTGCAATACGAGATAGGGGTTTGAAAATCTGGTGACAGAGCCTCTTTAAATCAGCTTAGATATACGTTCTTTGAGAATAATATAGTTCAATAAAAGCTTAAACTTTTAGTGCTACTATCATTGGCTTCTTGGGTCTGGGTTATGTATGAACAGAACTTTATTTTTTAGCATTCAGTATATTTTTTCCATCCAGAAGGCTTTAATGTGTTGTGAATACTGGTCTACATTATGGCTTCAAAGAGGATTAGAAAATCATAACAAATAATATATGACTTAGGCTAGGTTTAAATTATGTTTGGACATTACGAGTGTCCTTTTGGTAAACCATTATTTGAACTGTATAAAAAAGCAAAATCAGATTTGGGGGTTATGCTCAGCAGCCCTACTTAAGCATTAATGGCAAACATCATACCCAAGCGGGTGTGAACCTAGTCTAATGACTGCATAATTTGGTACTTGTGTGCGTAACTACATTAGTAACAGGCATAGGAGCTGCTATAGGGACCAGCGACTCCATTGTAAAAGAGAGTGAAGTGCAGTTATCAATCACTGTTGAGGGCAAGAGAAAGATGTTGTGTTTTTGGAGAAACGGGTGCAGGGAAAAATGGAATATAGGAATAATGGGATGGAATATAGCTGAAAAACCAAAGAAGGGAGCAAATGACATGAGTGAAGATCAGAATAATCATAACCTTTCCATTTCTTGAACTCACTCATTCCGTTTTGTCCTATGGGGCCCAATGATTACTTATTATCCCCTGCTTGTAGTTTATAGAGTTTAGAATTGGATTTCTCGAATATGGGCATGCATGAGTTTTATATATTGTTGGAACTACCAAAACTATGTCTAGTTATATGTGATGAATTATTTTGGCAAACAAACAATACAGTAGCATGATACTAAGATTATTTTTATTTGATAAATTGATAACACCGTAATACTTCTTCTTCTCCAATCTAATCATTTAGAGAACGTTTTACAGTTCTAAAAACTGCAGTAATAACCATAGATATATTACAAGGCAACTACTTCACTATATAGTCCAGATATATACAGTTAAAACCTTTAATCTGGCATCTAGAGGGCTTGTTGATTGCCAGATTATCACATATCCTGGATTATGAGACGGTCACAGTGCAATGTGTAAAATTTACTTGAGAGGGTAGGGAACCTTCAGAAAGAAAGCATAAAATCTTTTTTTAATAAGACATTTGTCTAATTGGTTACCTCAACACAGTTTTCTGCTTCCATATAATATTATAATCCTATACCAGAAACAATTGCCACATTGTCAGACTTTCCGGATAATCAAATGTCTTATAACATGAATTGCACTATATGTATATGTGTATCCTTAACCCTAAACAAGTATTAAATACATTCTAAGAAAGTTTGTTAAAAAAAAAAGTATTCACACCGCATGAACCACGAAAAATTTATTTTTAATGGAATGTCAATTTTTCTTACTCCCCCACCCTCGAAAAAAATGTATGTTAATTAATAATTTATATATACCTTAAAATGGTTCTATTACAAAATATGACAAAATACAAGATCACAGCTACATCAAAGCTGCAGCTACAGCTAAATAAAAAAATGTATGGCTCTTGGAATGCTGTGACAATTTTTTTTCCATGAAAAGTGCCATTATTGTACAAAAGTAGTAGAAAATACATATTTAATATTGTTTTAATCGTACTGACCCATAAAATAAAGCTTAGGCTTCGTTCAAATCTGCGTCGGGGTTCCGTTCAAGGGTTCCGTCGGACCTTTCCGTCAGGCGAACCCATGAACGTAAACCAAACTGTAATAAACGAAAACCATAGACTACTCTATTGATTCCGTCAAAACAATGGAAACCTTACAGAACGGCGACAAGCGGAAACCATTTGCAACAGATGCGTTACCATTGAAATCAATGGTAATGCAAACGGAAAGCTATGTATTCCGTTTGTTTCAGTTTGGTTTCCGTTCAGGGTTCCCCTGACGGAATGTTCAGACGGAACCCATTAACAGCACCCCGACACAGATGTGAACGAAGTCTTACACGTTGTTTATTCTGCACAGTGAACCCTGCATTTTACAACGCAAAAACAACAATAGTGGAATTGCTTTTCTTTTTCAAACCCCCCCCCCCCCCAACAAAAAGCTAATAAAAAATAACCAATCATTTATATGTACCACAAAATGGTTCTGTTAAAATATATGTCTTGTTCAGCAAAATAACAAGCCCCTTTACAGGTACATTGGTAAAAAAAAAAAAAAAAGTTATGGCTCCTGGAATGCAACAAAGAAAAAAACCACTGCTATTTACATCAATATTGTAAAGGAAAACACATAGAAAAGGCAGTTAAGGGGTTAAAGAAGGAGCAGCTTTTGCACCTGCTGCTGCTTGCAGAAATTGGATTGGAGATACCTCTTATTCAGTATGAATATAAACTTAGCAGGCTTCCAGGTCACCCGCAGCGCCGATTGTATGCCTAGATGAATGGCATTCTGGTTGGCAAGTACATTCATAGAATCTCCAGACCTGCGAAAGCAGAGCTTGGCCGTGTAACATCTCCACCAGCACGAGAGCCGAAATAAATAAGCCTCAAACAGGATTCCTGATGCAATATGTCATGCTGCTCCAGGTAATATGTCTGTTGGAAAAGAGAAAAATGAACCCGGCTTTTCATTTTTTGCAAGGACTCGGGCAGCTTCAGACGCTAAAATTAAATCTATTTCAGCTCAGTTGGTAGGCCAGCCTGTGCTAAGCTAGCAGTATATCTGCGGAGGAATGAATTATGCCTACTAGGGACTTGCTGTAGCCTAAATACAGATATAAAAGAATAACCACATCTTTAAAGGACACTATTAAAGCATCTATTCCTTTTACCTTCCCAGGTATGCTGAGATAGTTCCATGTGCAGTCAGTAGGCTGTGAATTCATCTCTGATATATCACACCTCAGGCATGAAATTGACTTTAAAATTACATTAAAAAAAGTCTGATACGGAGTAAAAATGTCAATTTTTTTCTGTGTGTGTATAAATGTTAGCCACTTATTTGTGGGCAAAAATATAGAAAATCCTCGTGGCCTTGTATTGTTCCTCATTCTAGTCAATCTAACGCCCTACTTTCAGGATAGAACTAGTACGATTCTTGATAAGCAGATTTTCCAGACTGAAGGACTTTTTCTAAAATAAAGCAGATATAATGGAGTTTACCACAAGTCATCTCAAACTTATCTTCCATATTTTCAAGTCGTTTAAAATGAATGACAACACTAATATGATGATTCCACCATTCCTTGTCATATTTGGATCCTAAAATACCAACCAGAAAGCCCATATAATACCATCTATGGTGACCACAGTTATAGTGCCACAGAATATCAGCCACGGAAGAAGATAATTTTGTCAAGCAAGAGCAATTCTACAGACTAAGGCCTCATTTACACGAGCGTGTGCGTTTTGCGCGCGCAAAAAACGCAGTGTTTTGCGTGCGCAAAAGGCACTTGACAGCTCCGTGTGTCATCCGTGTATGATGCGCGGCTGCGTGATTTTCGCGCAGCCGCCATCATAGAGATGAGGCTAGTCGAAGTCAGTCACTGTCCATGGTGCTGAAAGAGTTAACTGATCGGCAGTAACTCTTTCAGCACCCTCGACAGTGCATTCCGATCACCATATCGAGTAACCTGTTTAAAAAAAAAGAGGTTCGTATTTACCGAGAACTTCCCAGCCGTTGCCTTGGTGACGCGTCCTTGGTGACGCGTCCTTGGTGACGCGCCTCTCTTGACATCTGGCCCCACCTCCCTGGATGACGCAGCAGTCCATGTGACCGCTGCAGCCTGTGCTTGGCTTGTGATTGGCTGCAGCTGTCACTTGGACTGAATTGTCATCCCGGGAGGTCAGACTGGAGGAAGAAGCCGGGAGTTATCGGTAAGTCAGAACTTTTTTTTTTTTTACACGTTCACGTATATTGGAATCGAAAGTCACTGTCCAGGGTGCTGAACCAGTTTAACTCTTTCAGCACCCTGCACAGTGACTGTCTCCTGCCGGGTTCGGTCAAAACGAGTTCGGCCGAACCCGGTAAAGTTCAGTTCGCTCATGTCTAAGACACTCCGTTCGGATGTTTGTAAACAGAAAAGCACGTGGTGCTTTTCTGTTTACATTCAGTTTGACAGCTCTTGCGCGAATCACGCAGTTCACACGGAAGTGCTTCCGTGCGGCATGCGTGGTTTTCACGCACCCATTGACTTCAATGGGTGCGTGATGCGCGAAAAACGCACGATTATAGAACATGTCGCGAGTTTTACGCAACGCACTCGCGCTGCGCAAAATTCACGCATCGTCTGCACTGCTCCATAGAGTAATATAGGTGCGTACGACACGCGTGAAAAGCACGCGCGTCGCACGCGCGTATATTACGCTCGTGTAAATGAGGCCTAATCCTGCCAGACAGGTGCAATACGGACTTCTCAATTGCAGTTCAATTTGGGTTCTATATACAAAGCCAGGACCCATGAGTTCTGCCAATAGAAATCAGTGGAGTCCTAGTGAGGGGAGGGGGGCAGTTGTCACCTCCGGATTTGCTACAATAAAAGTAATTATAGTAATTAGGAAATTGCAATAAAAAAACACATAATTCAAATGTGAATTATGTTTGCATCTTGCCATGCAGTTTGCATTCTGTAAATAGGTAGAACATCATGACGCTACTTCAGATAGCTGCCCACGTGAAGCTATATATAAAGAGACAGTATTATTTTGGTCTCCACTAAGAATAATTATATCACAAGCACATCCCCCATACAGTTTATTTAATCCATCTCCATATATCTGAGTTGTGCTTAGCAACCCAGTATGAAACAGACTGCCTATGCATTACTAAGGGTCCATCTGTCATACTTTCACCTTCAGTGTTTCTGCTTTGTGCTTTAATAAACTATATTTCAGTACTTACAATGAAGACGTATTTCAAAGCAACAGGCACTTGTTTAAACTATTTAAAATTCCCTCGCCTTTTTTCCCACAATGGATTTGTAGGGACATGTTATTTGTGACTCTTTACAGAACTAAGTATAATCCATGATGCCTTTTCCATCTTGATGTAGTGGCACATAACAAAGGATGTGAGCGGAAATTCCAATGTCAAGGAAAAGGGAAAAATAAATATAAAAGAAAATTTACAATCACAATAATAGTATAAACTTGTAACAGTCCAACATGGAAAAACCTAGTTTTCTAAAACACCAGAATATTGTTTATGTACACCCCTTTTTTCCATCAGGTAAATGTGTGAACACCCCATTTTACTGCAGGAAAATGATTATTTCTTCTGTTTGAGTAGTTACGTATATAGAATACTAGAATAAAAGTTGTAGCTGAGCTTTCCTAGTTAAAGAGCATTTGTTTGACCAGGAACCAATTATTATGCATTGAACTCTGTGTCATTATTAAATATTGCCCAGCGTATATATGATACTTGCCAGCCAAAAGATCATTCATCTTTATTAATCTACACATGTACTTAGCTGAATATGCTAATTAATTTCTATGGCGATTGAATAAGTGAGTAATGGTCTGACACCGATCACACCTGTACCATACAAACACACATTAGATACTATAGCTATTTGTTAAGCAGTTAGTCCTCTGCTTATACCCCCATCATAAACAATCACACTCGGATTGGCCGAGCACGCATGTTTATTTGGTTGGGGAGAGGGGAATAAACTGCCACCAGACACCACTAGTCAGATTTTATCCACCAAGTGAACAAAGCATTGGGCATGTTGAAATCCAACATGGCTGATTCTTCTTTTCCCCAATGTCTGTCATCACAGAAATGTTACATTAGATCCAACATGATGAAAATTTCTACTGGCCCAAAGAAAGATATTTCCGAGGGCTCACATCCCACATAGACATTAAACGATCTACTATCTAAAACTCACAAAATCTTAAATTTCTCACAGGCGAGGCGTTCCCTAGGTGTTGATGCAGTTCACTAGAGAAGTAGTTTTGACTGGAATTACCATATTCTTATTTCTCTTACTGCACAGACATATATATGGTAGCAGCAATATCTGAGTTGGCAACTTGATTGACTCATTTTATGTTAGGCCCCATGCACACGAACGTGCTTTTGTGGCCGCAATTCCCCCGAAAATGCACGGGTGAATTGCGGCCCCATTCATTTCAATGGGCACATACACACGACCGTGGTTTCCACGGTCCATGCATGGCCCAGGAGCCTGGACCGCAGAAAGAACGGCCATGTCTTATTATGGCCGTGTTCTGCGGTCCATGCTCATCGAAAATAATGGACGCGGCCATGCAGGCGCATGGCCCGCGATTTGCGGGCGGCTCGCAGGTGGCACTTCGCGGCCGGCTGACCCCGAAAATTACGGCCTTGCACACGGCTACGGTCGTGTGCATGAGGCCTAATTCTGGGTTCCGGAGACAAATGAAGATAAATTTAATTTTGGCATGGACTTCGACCACTGGTGTGGCCCAGGCATCACAATATTCCAGCTGGTGCGACTCCAGTAGAAAAAAATAGCCTATGTTACACACATTGAAAATATTTTTGGTAAAATAGCCTTCCTAGCAGTGTTATGTAAGTAAATAGAAGGTAATATGTAAATTCTAGGTTTTAATTTAATTTGCATTCTATGGGTAAAAGAAAATCCATATGATTGTTTTACTTGAACAGGTCTATGTCGATATTTGAAGGCTTTGAACTTCACATAACTGGTGTGCTGGACACTTTTCTATTCTATAAAGTACTGTAAGTCATTCATCTTTTATTGTTATCCATAGAAATTCTACAGTCTTTCACATTTTTTCTCAGCCACAGGCAATAATCCATATTTATTAGGTGGGCAAATCCCTAAAGGAATGTTTCCCATGGATATCGGGTTCATAGGAAAGCTACCTTAAAATTCCCTTTCTGGACTTCAGATAAAACAGCAGGCTTTCCAGTCTTAAAAAATGCACTCAAAATATTTTTCTAGTGTGAATTTGTGTTTATATTTGTACACAGTGCAAAATGACTGTAAGACTAATAATTGGATAATGGACCCCTATCCACTGTAATGTTCCAAAGATGATTTTGAAGAGAGCATTTTATTATTTTCTAAAAATGTGCTAGGTGTATAACAAAAATATGGTATTGATATTAATATTATAACTGTTATTATTATCATGCACACAAAACCTTACAATTGAAGAGTTTGGAGAAACATTATTAGATATGTTAAAGGAATTATGCACTAATATAAAACAGAGTTACATTATGTGAGTATATAAAGTTTATACTTTGCAATGTTTCGATGTGTCGTTTTTTGAGGCGTTTTTTGCAGCTGTTTATTGACACAATGAAAAACGGCTCCAAAAACGTCTCAAGAAGAGACTTCTTGAAGAATGCACTTCTTCTTATGGGGCATTTTTTTCCGCACCATTTTTTCAAACAGCCGCGTAAAAAAACGTCCCGTTGGAACAAAACTCAGTTTTTCCCATTGAAATCAAAGGGCAGATGTTTGGAGGAGTTTAGCTTCCATTTTTCGAGGCGTTACCGCTTTGAAAAACGGCTGAAGATAAGCTATGTGAACATACCCTAAGCTGCTTCATTCCCTCCAGCTAATTTTTAAAGGACCAGGATGCACTGCTTGCACTCGGGCTCTGGAGCCTAAGACGGCCCAAAATTTGAGGAGATCAGTGCTATAAATTACACACTATAGTTGGAAGCCCTGTTACAGATTTTACATTGGGGTCCAGGAGCTTTATGTTATGCTACTTTTTAAAAAAGTGAGAACCTTTTAGTCACTATTTGTAATCCTCTCTTATGTATAGACAAAACAAAGATCAGACGAGTAGATAGGGTGAGTGCACGCCTCCGGGGTCACAGCCCAGTGACCATACAACGTAGACTCTCTTATATATAGGTGCAGGACAACTTTAAGAAATTTTAAGTTATGAATACTGTTGCTTTCCTTTTCATGTCCTTATGAATCTAATATAGTGGGTGCTCTACACAGCCCTCCTAAATAAAGATGGGACAAGACAAATTTACATTTAAAAAGCGTAGTTCAATATTTTTTGGGTGGTAGCAAACATTAAGGGCATGTTCAGATGTGGCGGAAAATTTCAGCTAAGGTTTTTGCCACAAATTTGCTGCAATTATGCAATGAATCTTCTTCTAAGGGCGGATTTACATAAGCGTGTGCGTTTTGCGCGCGCAAAGGGCACTTTACAGCTCCATGTGGCATCACATAGGATGCGTGTCTGCGTGATTTTCACGCAGCCGCCATCATTATGACACTCTGTTTGGATGTTTGTAAACAGAAAAGCACGTGGTTCTTTTATGTTTGCAAACATACTTTTGACTGCTGTTGCGCGAATCACGCGCGTCCCACGGAAGTGCTTCCGTGTGGTGCGCGTGATTTCCACGCACCCATTGACTTCAATGGGTGCGTGATGCGCGAAAAACGCACAAATATAGAACCTGTCGTGAGTTTTACGCAGCGGACTCACGCTGCGCAAAAACCACGGACAGTCTGCACTGCCTCATAGACTTGTATAGGTCCGTACGACATGCGTGAAAATCAGGCGCGTTGCACGGACGTATATCAGGTTCGTGTAAATAAGCCCTAAGGGTGCGTCCAGGCGTGGCAGATTTTGCAGTGGATTTGCCGCAGATTTCAAGAGGCTGCTTCTCCGCAACAGAATGTGCATGCTGCAGTATTGAAAATCTGCAGCATGCACTGCTTTCAGTGCAGATTTTGAAAAGCCCGTCCACTTGTATTGTACTGTCAATTTCTGCGGAATCCAGACTGCAAATCCACAGCAAATATGCCACGTCTGAACTTGCACACACACTAATTACGTCCGTAATTGACGGACGTATTTCGGCCGCAAGTACCG
Organism: Rhinoderma darwinii; assembly: GCF_050947455.1. NCBI lineage: Eukaryota > Metazoa > Chordata > Amphibia > Anura > Rhinodermatidae > Rhinoderma > Rhinoderma darwinii. The sequence goes on from NC_134688.1 coordinate 369,326,759, forward strand.
GACCGAACACAGTGCAGGGAGCCGGGCTCCTAGCACCATACTTATGCCTTACCCTGCCTCTCCGTGGAACTACTGTCCCGTACTGTAATCATGTTTTCAGTACGAGACAGTTGTCCTGCAGCGAGGCAGGGACTCCTAGCATCGTACATAAGTATGATGCTAGGAGCCCGGCTCCCTGCACTGTGTTCGGCCGAAATACGTCTGTCAATTACGGACGTAACTAGTGTGTGTGCACATACCCTAACACACATTATGTTGAGCAGCTAATTGAAGCAGTTGGATAAAATTCATCCTAATATCACACACCCAGAAAAGAGATTATTAAAGAGTTGAAAGACAACCTTTTTTCTATCTGCAATTTTACTGCTTGTGTGCAGGTAGGTCATTTTCTGCCATGCAAAGCTATGTTGACAAGTGTCTGATATTCGTATTGCAAATCTGATACAAATTCCAACATGATCTACGGGCAGACATCCAAGGCATTTCTCCTAAGGATGTGCTGCAGGTGCACAGCAGTTCCGCACAAAGATTAGCCCTTTGTCAATCAAAGGGGCTAATCCTCGGATTTTCAAAGCAGAATCCGCAAAAATAATTAGCATGCCCAACTCAGTGGGACAGATTTATCACTGTATTTTTGCCAATTTTCTGAAATAAAAACATTGAAAAATGTGGATATATTTATGAAGACTCTGCACCACTTTTTCCGTTACATATGATTGTGTCTGGAAAAACGGGTAGGGCTTGAAAATTGCGATGCGTGCAACTCATTTATAGGAGACGTTTGGCAGTCCTCTAACTGGAGAACTGTTGGAAAACAACACCAAGTCCAACCGCTGTTTTAAGACACCAGCAGAATCATGAATAGGGCAAGCACCCTGTTGCTGAATTTGTTCAAAATTAACGTAGCATCTCAATATAATTTACTAGAGGTATTCTGTATAAAGAGGAAAGGGGGCCCCATAGCAAAGATTAAAATCAGGCCTCCATCTAGTTACAGTTTAACACCATCACTTCCTTAACCATATTTGAGAGGAGGACTTGGTGTTTGTTTGCCGCTTACCTCCTTTTTATTATCCTTTTGTTGATTCCCTACTCTTATTTTCCATCACTATACGCAGAATTGTTAAAGTATTTATTTGGTTTTAGTGGGCACTGTGTGGCACTATCCACAGAATGCCCTGTTTGTGTATACTATTTACAGGGGATACTGATTGTGGCTACTATCTACAGGAAACCCTGTGTGGCACTATCTACAGGGGACACTGTGGCTACTATCTCCAGGGAGCACTGTGTCTAGCACTATCTACATGGGGCACAGCTTGTGGCACTATTTTCAGGGGGCACAGCGTGTAGCGCTCTGTTTAGTTGGCACTGTGTGTTTGGTGTTTTATTTTCATAGGGCAAAGCTTACGGCACTATTTTTATGGGGCAGTGTGTGTGTGTGTCTTTATTTTCAGGGAGTACAATGTGTGACAAGGTTGCATTCACATGATTGTATTCAAGGGCAGAGTATATGGTGATTAAATATTCACAGTGGTAGTGTGTGGCACAATGAGGATTTTGTCCTATAAAAGTGTGAGTATGTTGGAAAAGTGAGAAGCCGAAGACATCTGAACAGAAAACTCTGTCGAGATACTGGCCGGAAAAAGTCGTCATGGAGGCCTGGATCGGATGGAGGAGAAAAGAGAAATTGAAGGACTCCGGTCAGACAAGACGTCATCTGTGAGTTACAGAATGTAAATGTTTATTCTCCCTCCATCTAATTAGTACAGTATTCACTCATATGGTTTACAGCCGGATGATGGGGGGTATCATTCTTTTTGTAAGACAGCAACTTTCATCATAACCTTACCCTTGTTCAGCCCATACTGGTAGCTGTAGTTTTTTACATTGGACGAACCCATATGGTAGGGTTTTAAATGTAATTCGCAAATTATCTCTGTACTGGGTTGTATTTGCGCTAGTAGTGTACATGTGTACTGAGTTTGGTTCTGTGGCTATGTACGGAGCTTAGTTCTGATATTATATATGTACTGAGCTTGGTTCTGGTACTGTATATATGTACTAAGCTTAGTACTGGTGCTGTATTTATGCTATGAGCTTGGTTCTGGTGCTGTATTTATGTACTAAGCTTTGTACCGGTGCAGTATTTATGTTATGAGCTTTGTTCTGGTGCTGTATTTGTGTACTGAGTTTTGTTCTGGTGCTGTATGTATGTATTGAGCTTAGTTCTGGTGCTGTATTTGTGTTATGAGCTTTGTTCTGGTGCTGTATATATGTTATGAGCTTGGTGCTGTATTTATGTATTTGTGTACTGAGCTTGTTTTAGTGCTGTATATATGTACTGAGCTTGATTCTGGTGCTGTATTTATTTACTAAGCTTGTTCTAGTGCTGTATTTATGTACTGAGCTTGGTTCTGCTGCTGTATTTATGTACTAAGCTTTGTTCTGGTGCTGTATTTATGCACTGAGCTATGTGCTATTGTTGTATATATCTACTGAGCTTGATTCTGGTGCTGTATATATGTACTGAGCTTTGTTCTGGTGCCGTATTTATGTACTAAGCTTTGTTCTGGTGCTGTATTTATGCACTGAGCTATGTTCTATTGTTGTATATATCTACTGAGCTTTATTCTGGTGCTGTATATATGTACTGAGCTTTGTTCTGGTGCCGTATTTATGTACTGAGCTTGTTCAAGTGCTGTATATATGTACAGAGTTTGGTTCTGATGCTGTATATATCTACTGAGCTTAGTTCTGGTACAATATTTATGTACTTATTTTGGTTCTGATACCATATCTCTGATTTGATCTTCGCTCTGGCACCACATTTATGTACTGGGTTTGATTCTGGTGGTGTATTTATCTGGTTCTGGTACTTTATTTATATAGTGAACTTGGTTCTGGTGCTGTATCTATATATTGCACTTAGTTCTGTTGCTGTATTTATGTACTGAGCTTGGTTCTAATGCTGTATTTATGCACTGAACTTAATTCTGGTGCTGTATATATGTACTGAGCTTTGTTCTGGTACTGTAAATATGTACTGAGCTTGGTTCTGGTGCAGTATTTATGGTTTTTGATCTGCATTTATGTACTAAGCTTGATTCTGGTGCTGTATTTATGTACTGAGCTTTGTTCTGGTTATGCATTTATAAATAAGCTTAATTCTAGTGATTTATATATGTACTGAGCTTGGTTCAGGTGCTGTATATATGTACTGAGCTTGGTTATGGTTCTATATTTATGCACAGAGCTTGGTTCTGGTGCGGTATTTATGTTCTGAGCTTTGTTCTTGAGCTGTATATATGTAATGATCTTGATTCTGGTACTGTATGTATGTACTGAGCTTGGATCTGATGCTGTATTTATGTACTGAGCTTAGTTCTGGTCATGTATTTATGTACTTAGCTTGGTTCTGGAGCTGTATATATGTACCGAGCTTGGTGCCTGAGCTGTATATATGTAATGATCTTGATTCTGGTACTGTATGTATGTACTGAGCTTTGTTCTGGTACTGTATTAATGTACTGAGCTTAGTTCTGGTGCTGTATTTATGTACTGAGCCTGTTTCTGGTACTGTATTTATGTACTGAGCTTAGTTCTGGTAATGTATTTATGTACTTAGCTTGGTTCTGGAGCTGTATATATGTACCGAGCTTGGTTCTGGTGCTACATATATATATATATATATATATATATATATATATATATATATATATATATATATATATATATATGTATATGTACTGAGCTTTGTTCTGGTACTGTGTTAATGTACTGAACTTAGTTCTGGTGCTGTATTTATGTACTGAGCCTGTTTCTGGTACTGTATTTATGTTATGAGCTTTGTTCTGGCACCGTATGTAAGCATTTAGCTTGAATCTGATACAGTGTCTGTACATTAAACATTTGTGTTTGGGGGGTTGGGTCAAATAGCTGCACGGCTCTGCACCCTTCTCACAGTGCACAGCTTCACTAAATGGGCTGGGCAAGATAAAGGTGCACATGAAGATCTATACGTAATGTGTGAGTTTAATATAACTTGGCACAGTAAGTATGTATGCTCATGTAATATATCTATCTATATTACAATAATGTATATAATGTATTTATGTACTTAGCTTGGTTCTGGAGCTGTATATATGTACCGAGCTTTGTTCCTGAGCTGTATATATGTAATGATCTTGATTCTGGTACTGTATGTATGTACTGAGATTTGTTCTGGTACTGTATTAATGTACTGAGCTTGGTTCTGGTGCTGTATTTATGTACTGAGCCTGTTTCTGGTACTGTATTTATGTACTGAGCTTAGTTCTGGTAATGTATTTATGTAATTAGCTTGGTTTTGGAGCTGTATATATATACCGAGCTTGGTTCTGGTGCTACTTATATATATATATATATATATATATATATATATATATATATATATATATATATATATATATATATATATATATATATGTGTGTGTGTGTGTGTATGTTCTGAGCTTTGTTCTGGTACTGTATTAATGTACTGAACTCAGTTCTGGTGCTGTATTTATGTGCTGAGCCTGTTTCTGGTACTGTATTTATGTTATGAGCTTTGTTCTGGCACCGTATGTAAGCATTTAGCTTGAATCTGATACAGTGTCTGTACATTAAACATTTGTGTTTGGGGGGTTGGGTCAAATAGCTGCATGGCTCTGCACCCTTCTCACAGTGCACAGCTTCACTAAATGGGCTGGGCAAGATAAAGGTGCACATGTAGATCTATACGTAATGTGTGAGTTTAATATAACTTGGCACAGTAAGTATGTATGCTCATGTAATATATCTATCTATATAGATAGATATACTAGATCTATATATATATATATATATATATAATTTTTATTTATATAGCGCCAACATATTACGCAGCACTTTACAATTTAGAGGGAACATGAAACAAACAATATCAGACATTACATAGTGACAAAGTTCATTTACAATTCAAACCTGGGGAGTGAGGACCCTGCTCACAAGAGCTTACAATCTATGAGGAATTAAAGGAGACACAAAGTTTAACAGTATTTGTTCTGTACAATGGTCCGGCCATTTTTATACACATGCGGTGGTAACATAAAGCTGCATGAGCCGGTCACCAGCCAGTATCCGTGTATGACGGACATGAAGAGAAGGAATGTGAGGGAATCTTATTCTGATGACTGATCTAAAAGGAGGGCCATGGAAAGGAGTCAGATTAGGGAATGTTATAGGCCTGTCTAAATAGATGTGTTTTCAGGGCACGTTAAAAACTGTGGATATTGGGAATTAATCTGATTGTCTGGGGTAGCGCATTCCAGAGGACGGGTGCAGCACGAGAAACAGCTTGGAGACGGGAGTGGGAGGTTCGGATTATGGAGGATTTTAATCTAAGGTCGTTGGCAGAACGTAGAGCCAGAGTAGGGTGGTAGACAGAGATGAGGGAGGAGATGTAAGGAGGTGCAGCACTGTGGAGAGCTTTGTAGGTGAGAGTAATAAGTTTGAATTTTATTCTGAAGGGGATGGGCAACCAGTGCAGTGACTGGCACAGATTAGAGGCGTTGGTGTAGCGGTTGGTCATAAAGATGAGCCTGGCTGCTGCATTGAGGATAGATTGGAGAAGGGAGAGTTTGGAGAGGGGAAGACCGACTAGTAATGAGTTACAGTAGTCCAGACGAGGGTGAATCAGAGCAACAATGAGAGTTTTGGCGGTTTCCTCCGTAAGAAAGGAGCGGATTCTGGAGATGTTTTTGAGGTGAAAATGACAGGAACGTGAAAGTGATTGTATGTGAGGAGTAAAGGAATGATCTGAGTCAAAAATAACCCAGAGACAGCGGGCGTGCAGCTTAGGAGTTATGATAGTGCCACACACAGAGATGGAGACATCAGGTTTAGGGAGGTAAGTAGATGGTGGGAACACAAGGAGCTCAGTTTTAGAAAGATTCAGTTTCAGATAGAGAAAGGACATGATGTTAGAGACAGCGGACAGACAATCACTTGTGTTCTGTATTAGAGCAGGGGTGATGTCACGGGTAGAGGTATATATATATATATATATATATATATATATATATATCTATCTAGTGTATCTATCTATCTCTCATAACGATCTATCTAGATAGGTCTATCTATATATATATATATATATATATATATATTTATATATATATATATACATATAAAAAAAAGATATATATCATTATATATATCTATCTATCTATATATATATATATATATATATATATATATATATATATATATATAGATATATATAAATATATATAAATGTATAGTGTGTGGCAATGCAGTTAAACATTCTAGATACGGAAACACAACTTGGAAAGTTTCTAGGATATTACCGATACATACAAAAATATTTATTTAGGGCCCACATTAATATTTAGTGTATTTGCAATATTGTTATTGATATATTTAATTATTAGAGTCAGAATAGTTTTACGTGGCACAACACACGTAAACATTGGTTGGCAAAGTAGAGAATTTGTTGTTAAATATTTGAATCCCACCCCTGACTGTATGCCCTGTGGAGACGAGAGCTCTACACAGTTTCTCACCACCTATTAAAATATGGGATGCACTCAACAAGGGCTGGGCCCCTTATCTCAAAGAGCCCCATAGCAACTGCATGCACAGCCTCTATGATACATATGACCTTGCCACTTCACACTGCCCATATTATGATTCTTACACTTTCAGCGGGTTTTACTGTTTTTGTTAGCATCACTTTTTTACTTCAATCTCACTTTTAATTTGTATTTTTTTATTATTTTAACTAGAGTTCCAGGCTAAAAGTAACAAGCCGATGGAAAAGTCTGGTAATCAATGTATAATTATAACTCTGAGGAAGTCTACACAAGAAGGATTTGATGCTCCCTGTTGGCTCGCATTCTGCCGTGTTGTACATGCTCCCCTGTGGTATCCAAGTCAGTTTTGATATATTTTGCCATACTTCCTACTGCTTCCTGGAGCGTGTCAAGAGTCATTTCTGCACCGACTATCTGCAGAAAAAGCCTGTTAAAACTGTATAATGAATTACATGCAGCTTCTCCATTATTTCGATAGAGCACAGCTCTCAGCTGTTTGATTTGTAAAAGCTGAAGAATTTGACTCGGTCTGTCGGCATGCCTGATCGGTGTTCTAAAATGCTATCTTTACCCCCTCACCACAACTTTGTGCTGTGTCATGTGACCCAGTACCCTAGAGTATTTAGATATGTAGCACCAACTAACCTTACTTAGCTTACTCCTATAGGTATTCTTAAATATTTCTGACAATTTTTAGTTTTAGTAAACATAAAATGTGTGATCTGTGGATTGTATAATGTTAAGATAAATGCAGAACTCCTAAATAACAGAAATATTGCATTATCTTTATTATAGCTGGGACAGTGATTGTACCAAATAAAAACTAATACATCTATTTATATTGATGTAATTGTTTATACTTGAAATAAGGAAGATTAGTTGGCTTGGTAAAGGTCATGCTATGTCGGTGTAATACATATACTCAAGTTCAGATGTAGCAGAGCTGAGATTGTCATTTGACAGGTTATGCTGTCATGTCCTATTAGTGGTTTTCCACAGAGCGACAATTGGAATTCAGCAATTTATTCTAAGAGACAGTTTAGTGACAAATTGAGATCTTCAGCATCTATATCTTATATATTCCCTCATATAGCTTTCTTTCTAACAAGTATATAAGGAATCAATTCTAAAAGCTATTTCCTAATAAATATATATTCTCTGGCGTCTGTGCAGACTTTCTAGAGTGTTGACTGAAGACATCTGGCTGCACTTTATGGCAGTCTGTAGTTGGAGGGGGAAGGGGGAACAATAATGGTGCCCATAAACATTACAGTAACTTTCACAGACTCCATTGACAATTTAATGTGTACTGGGGTCTTCTAACTGTCGTCTGAGGGCAGATGGCAGGGGAATGAGGATTGGTTGTGAACATGCCCGATCCTTTTCTTCACTTGGGATATAAGCTGCTACCAGAGGAACCTGTTTTCCTCTCCTTGTTAAAATAAACATGCAAGCTTGGCCTCACATGCATGTTTAGAGGGAAATAGATGAACAAGCTTAGCCAGCTTAAGATCCAGACGTAGCAGATCAGGATTTGTCTCTCAGCTATTTCTTTTCTGTAAAAGCTCACTAAGTTACTGTATCATGACTACCTCAGTAGACTTACGGAAAACCACTGACAACATTTTTATATAAAACATGGTAATGAATTATAGCTATAATCTTCAAACATGTAGACAAAAATAAAGAAGCATAATGGTGTCCAAACCGTCCTTACCCACAAAAGATGTGTAACCATACATTCAACGTCATTAATATTGTGGATCGCTGCGAGATTATGATCAATGGTTTCTTTGCCTGTGTTCCTTGGATGAACAAAAGCCTAAATAAGTGAAATCTCTAGTCTGGCTTAGGCTGTCGAACCTTTTTAGTTGCCAATTGCTCTTTTCTAATGGAAACACTAAAAGTATTTGTTGATAATTGTTGCACTCTTATAGCCAGTTATAATAATGAAACCTGTGCCAATTCAGCTACAAGTATAACCAATTACCTATACTAAAGTCTATAGTTATTGACTAGATAGACGCCACGATCGTCACAGCACCGTCCAAAGCAGATTGGGGTTCTGGCTAATAAAAGGCTTGTACCTGCCTGTAAATGGAGGCTATTTTCTCTTTCGAAAGAGCACCAGAAGTCGGGAACAGAAATTTCTCCAACAAATCTGTCACAAGTGAAGTTCCTCTTCTATCACCAAACAGCTTATAGCAATTATAATAACTGCTATTAGCTCAGAGAAAAAGGGTTATTATGGCCAAAGCAACCCAGAATAAAGCAGCTCTAATTTTCTAAAGCTAGCCATAGACGCAAAGATTATCGTAAACAATCAAACAATTTTATGGTCATTAACATTAATCATTTTCTCTATGGTAACAATAGTTTCTAACCAATCAAAACATTTTTTCTAGATTCTTCATTCATGAATCAAAATTGTTGTAAGTGGTAAATGCTGAACTAGAGATTTAGTAAGCTGAATGCATTCGAATTCAGGCTCAATTTGCCCCAAAAAAATGGCCTACATGCCTTGTGCTAGAATTATTATGTGTTTTAGACACTTTTGAAACGTGTCTAGAAAAGGGAACAAGGCTTAGCGAAAAGGAGACGTGGCTTAAGATTGTGCCAAATTTTTGGGGCAATATATTGTTCTAAAGTACTTCAATAATTTGGCATATCTTCTACCTTCCTGGTCAAGTTTTAAGCTGTCTAAGTTAAAGGTAATAATAATAAATCTGCCCATAGTGTTTATTTAACTTCTGTACATGTGAGGCCATGGAAATTCACAATATTTCACACAATGCAAATTATTGCATTGAAAGTTGTTCGTATTATGGTCAACTCTTTAAGTCTATGGCCAACGTTGGCCGCAGTGGAAAATGTTACATGGACCCTGATTGGTTGCTGTGGACAACAAGGGCACAATTTTTAAATATTATTTATTGAAATGCAGAACACAATAGTATGCTGTATTTTATGAATTACCACAGAAAGGATCACATAATGTTATTGTCCTTATTACATTGTCTTTCCACTTTGGCTGATAGAGGGGTGTCCAAGCGGGCGACCAACCTGTTGTCTTAATAAGACTGTAACGAAAGCCTAGGTGGTGTACGGCCTCTGGCTCGGTTGACGCGGTAAGAATGGTATGGGGACGAGTAGTAGCCGCAACAAAAACATTAGTAAGACTAGAGTTGCTCCACAACCAGTTACAGCAATGAAAAGAACACTTCTCAACTGGAGATGCATAGTCTCTTGGTACAACTGTGATTTAGGCAGGCCGATGATGGCTGGCTGAACCACAGGAGTCAAGGGCACTTATCCCTGATACAGGGGTAACGTCCTAGATACATTTCTGTCCTACTCTAATCCTACCAGCTTGTTGAACTGTTTGCTGCTCTGCTTTCTCTCAATGTCACATGTAGGAAGACTTCTGCCCATACCCTGCACACACATGGGAAGACTCTTGTCTGTCAATGACACTAGACACAGCTTCTCTCACAACGCAGTGGCTCCAGTACACACAGATTCCGGCCCTTAACTCATGCCACTTGCACCAACAGCAGCTTCACTCCCTCTCCAGCAGCTTGCCGCACACAACAGCTTGTTCTTAAAGGGATCCTGTCATCAACATCTTACCTGTTAAAATCGCCTGACCCTTCAATGGCCGCAACTGTCCAAAGTTCGTTTCTGTGCTCTTCTCTCCTGAAGTCCTCCTCTTGCCCTAAGTATTGTTGTTTAAACTTTTCGCGCCTTCTTTGGTAATTTCTTTCTACTCTGTGATGCAGGATCTTAACCCCGCCCACCACCGCCGCCAGTCCAGCCCTAAATGCCGAAATCTCGTTCCAAATATCGCGCATGCGTGCTTCACTACCCTTCCCTGCTTCTGCTGCTTTAGTGTCTCATTGCAAAAGCGCGGGATTTCATGTGCGTTAGAGTGAGAGAAGCTGTCAATCAAAAAGAAGGCGGTGGAGTCAACTCTGAAACGCCGGAGGGGTGAAAATCTGACTCTTTTCGAGTGAAGATTTTACTCTTTTCTGCTCATTTGCATATTGCTCGGGACCGCTGAAAAATGGAATACTAAAGGTACAGAACTTACTTAGAACATATTTATAGCTTAGATAACAATGATTTTTCACAAGGTATTGCTGGCTTGATAGCTAAAATGCTGGTGACAGGTTCCCTTTAAGGGCTTTGCCTGCACACTGAACATTAGCTGTCGGGAACACTGCCTTTTTTCTAAGATGTCCCCAACAACAATAAACAGCATAGCCACGCTGTGATGTCCTGCTGCTGTTATGGCGTTACAGTGCACTAGCAAATATGGCGTCCATGCCCTTCATCGAGACGCCAAACTATTTAGATGTACCTAGTAAGCCAACGATCATTTGTCTTACCTGTGCAAGAAACAAATGTAAAAGTGCATTGAACACAACGCAAATAGCACCTCCTGGAGGGGGAAAAAAAAGGCAACACACTTAAAGACACAGTGCAAATACTGCATCCATCTATTGACGTAAACTGAAAACTGCTGATAAATTTGTATTTCAAACGGTGATAAAACTTAGAATTGTCTGTGTTCTGTCAATATGGTATAATTATACAATCTGAGAATGGACTTTCCAAAGATTCTAATTGTCTGCATCAGTTAACAATAATAAAGTTCCCACATAGGGACATGACACTGTCTCTATAGCCAGGAATATCTTTATGACACCATTCATTACAGTATCTAGATCAATATTATTATTATATCATATATCTATATTACTCAAACTATGAGAGGTACAGATGCTGTGGCCTTTGGATTAGATAATAGGTCTTATTAACACAAGGGCCGCCTCATAGCCCTAGTCCACATATTAGAAGTGAAATGAAAATTTATTTTACCTAATGCTGATTCTGAAGTTGATAGTATTGATTGTTTTCAGTCCTTGTGACTTCCCTTTTATTAAAGATTATAGAATATGTTAAAGCAGTGTTGTGTTGGATGTTCCCAGGAAAATATTAACGCAGAAAAAAATATTCACAAAATTTAGATACCGAGACAACCAAGGAATGAATGATGAGAATGTTGAGGTTGCAATAGTTAATGCTCCTCACAATTTTCAGACACACACACACACACACACACACATCAATAACAGGTATTAGATAAGTAATGCTTTCCCCCTTAAATCTTCATCATATATATGCCGTATCTGTATTGAAGAAATACAATAACTCCTTTATTCTCCCCCATAGAATGGTATAATTTCGGATGCATACCTCTTTAACGTCCACAAGCATCTTCCTATGCCTCCATTTGCTGCCATATGTTTCTTGACTCTTTGAATTTACATTACCAATAAACTTTGCTTTTCCTCTACGTCAATAACACTGAGCACAAATGCAAGCAATTATGGATCACAGTTTTATTGCCGATATGCAAGAGATGACATTGTAGGATGCAGATGGTTGGAGTGAGGGTATTGACTTTGTTGTTTCCATTAGCCAATGGAATACGGGAACATTCAGGCTGACAAAACCATCAAATGGGACATTGTAGGGAACTGTAAAATATAATTGCCAAACCTGTAAAATTGAATTACTCTCTTGTGAGAAATGAAGGAAACAAAAAAGCAGCAAATTGTTATTTTTGTTCTCGGTACAAGGAGGATGGTCACAGATATGTAAATCAGAGTGTTATATTGATCTCATTTTACCATTAAATTACACACCTTACTACAATATTGGCAGTCAATGATTTATTGTATTTCATACCAAACTGATTCTATAGTGTTTAGTGTATAGTATATGCCAACAGGGGTTATGTAGCAATTAAAAGGGTCCCAGTTGTGTCATGTGATTGTTTTAAAGGGAACATGTCAAGTGGCACATGCTGTTCGATTTGTAGGCAGCATGTTATAGAGCAGACTCATATCGTTTTGTGGGAAAAGATTCAGGATAAACTGTATTATATTGATCTTGATCTAAATCCCTGTTCATTCTGGACTTTTGTCCAGTAGGCGGACCCACACAGTTACAGATGTGCCCCTCCTTACTTTTCCTCTTATCACAACATATCCTGCTATGTGTGGCACAAGATTACCATGCTTTGAAAAAAGAAATTATTTTGCTATAAGCTATCACGAGATGTCTATGGTATATGTGTCTATATGTTGTGGTTGTGATGTGAATTGCAGCCTGTCAAGGGTTTTACTAGCAAGTCGTTATTTTGTATTGTATTTGTTTCATGATAAATTAGAGTCCTTAACCAAATTTAAGAAAAAGTGGACACATCTGTATTGACAACTATTATGCACCCTCATACTGGGAAGGCTGTCAATCAGTGTCAGAGACTTCCCACTGGACCCAGAGTGAGCAGCGATTTATATCAATAAAATACAAATTATACTAAATTTTTTCTGAAAAAGTTATATATTAATTTGCTCAGCTCCTCCTGATTTATCACATACTGCGAACAGACTGGACAGTATGACAGAACCACATGACGGGTTTCCTTTAAGCTTGTTATGCACATAAAGTGATTGCCAGCAAAAATGATCCCCACCAAATCCCTACCTTAACATGTACGTCAAGCTCAAATATTAATTTCTATGAAAGGGGAAGTGGAATGGTTGTCAGACACATCTGATGATGTCTGTCTTGGGGTAAGTGATAGCAACTTGATCATCTGTGAAAATGAAACATGGCCAATCTAATTGGTCCCAAAAGTGGACATCCATGATAAGGTTATCTTGAAAGTCCAATACATATTAAATCTTCACAATCTCTTTCAATAAAGCCAGTTTGTATCTGGAAAAGATAGTTAGGCTGTGTTTACATCAACCGTAGCTTCCGTTTGAATTACCATTGACTTCAATAGTAATTGTCACGAAGCGGGGTACGGACCCATTGGGCCGTACCGCGTAGCAGGATGGCAGCTGGCCAAACAGGTAAGGCACAGAGTTCAACAGTTCAGTGAGGATACCTGAGGCAACGTAGACAGTAGCGAGGCAGGCACGTCCAGGACCAGGCGGCGGGAAGACGTCAGGTGAGGCGTAGCAAAACAAGCGTAGACTGAAGCACAGCACGGCAACAGCACAGCACGGCACTAGAACAGGATACAGGAACAAGGTAACTGGGAAACTGGAAGACACTGGGAGACCATTAGCACGACAAACTATGGGTAACAAACAATGCTCTGGCAAGGAGCAAGAGGGCAGAGCCCTTTTTATAGCCCAGGGCATCCTGGGCTAAATTGCAGACTTCCTGCAAAATGTGTGCACTGGCCCTTTAAGACCGTGCACACGCGGGCACGCGCGCCCTCCGGAGACAGTCTCGATGTCCAGAAGTGAGTGCCGGCGCCTCACAGGAGGACGACGCTACACACAGGTAAGATGTCCATGGCCACGGCCGTCGAAGTTTGAGTCAGAACGACGGGCCGTGGCCATAGACGTTACAGTAATGCTTCCGTTGCAGTTGGTTTCCAATTGTTTTCATTCCGTAAAGTTTCGACTACGCTATTGATTCCGCAAAAAAACGGAAACTTTACGGAATGGAAACAATTGGAAAACATCTGCAACGGAAGCATTACCATTGAAATAAATGGTTATGCAAACAGAAGCAATGGCTTCCGTTTGGCTTTCCGTTCATTGGTTCCTTCGACGGAAAGGTCAAACGGAATCGACTAACAGAAGCCCAACGCTGATGTGAACAGGCCCTTAAAGGAACATTCCAAGAAAAACATACACTGTGTTGTACCTAGTGCAGGACCAGATGGTTTTTGCATGACTTCTGTCTTTGGTGTTTTATGAATCTCTATGTCATACACTAACCCCCAGCCCCTGCAATGGGCATATCACGATGTGTCCGTTTTTTCATCAAGTGTTCCTTTAGCAGTCTAAAATGGGCACTAAATGACATAAATAGTTACATAGTTAGTACGGCTGAAAAAAGACACATGTCCATCAAGTTCAACCAAGGGACGGGAAAAGGGAAGGAAAAAATGTCTACACATAGGAGCTAATACTTTTTTGTTCTAGGAAATTATCTAACCCTTTTTTAAACCTATCTACTGTCCCTGCTGTGACCAGCTCCTGCAGTAGGCTATTCCATAGATTCACAGTCCTTACAGTAAACAAGGCTTGTCGCCTCTGCAGGTTGAACCTTTTTTTCTCCAGACGGAGGGAGTGCCCCCTTGTTTTTTGAGGGGGTTTTACAAGGAACAGGATTTCACCATATTTTTTGTATGTGACATTAATATATTTATATAAATTAATCATGTCCCCCCTTAGTCATCTTTTTTCAAGGCTAAATAGGTTTAATTCTTTCAATCTTTCCTCATAACTTAAATTCTCCATGCCCCTAATTAGCTTCGTTGCTCTTCTTTGTATTTTTTCCAACTCCAGAGCATCCTTTCTATGAACTGGAGCCCAGAACTGAACTGCATATTCTAGATGAGGCCTCACTAATGCTTTGTAGAGTGGCAATACTACATCCCTGTCCCGCGAGTCCATGCCTCTTTTAATACACGACAATATCCTGCTGGCCTTTGAAGCAGCTGATTGACACTGCATGCTGTTATTTAGTTTATGATTTACAAAAACACCAAGATCCTTCTCAACAAGTGAATCCGCCAGTGTAGCTCCCCCTAGGACATATGATGCATGCAGGTTGTTGGTACCCAGATGCATAACTTTACATTTATCTACATTAAACTTCATTTGCCAACTGGATGCCCAAACACTTAGTTTGTTTAAATCTGCTTGCAATTCACGAACATCTTCCATAGACTGAACTATATTACATAGTTTGATGTCATCTGCAAAAATAGAAATAGTGCTATTAATCCCATCCTCTATATCATTAATAAATAAGTTGAATAATAGTGGTCCCAGCACTGAACCCTGGGGTACACCACTTATTACCGGGGACCATTCACAGTAGGAATCATTGACCACAACTCTCTGGATACGGTCCTTGAGCCAATTCTCAATCCAATTACAAACTATATTTTCTAAACCTATAGTCCTTAATTTACCCATTAGGCGTCTATGGGGGACAGTGTCAAATGCCTTTGCAAAGTCCAAAAACACTATATCCACAGCAGCCCCTCTGTCTAGGCTTCTGCTCACCTCTTCATAAAAACAAATCAGGTTAGTTTGACAACTTCTGTCCTTAGTAAAACCGTGCTGGCTGTCACTTATAATACTATTTTTTGTCACATAATCCTGTATATAGTCCCTCAATAGCCCCTCAAACATTTTCCCCACGATGGATGTTAAGCTTACTGGTCTATAATTACCCGGGGAAGACCTAGAGCCCTTTTTGAAGATAGGCACCACATTTGCCCTGCGCCAGTCCCTTGGCACTATTCCAGTAACTAGAGATTCTCTGAATATTATGAAAAGGGGGACAGAAATAACTGAACTAAGCTCTTTAAGAATTCTAGGGTGTAACCCATCTGGTCCCGGTGCCTTGTGCACATTTATTTTATTTAATTTAGCTTGGACCATATCTACATTCAGCCAATTCAGTATATCAACTGGCAGCGGCTACATCAGCTGCTCTTCCTTCAGTTGTATATACAGAGCTAAAGAACCCATTTAGTAACTCTGCCTTCTCTTGATCCCCTGTGACCAACTCCCCATTACCACTATCTAGGGGTCCTACATCTTCAGACCTTGGCTTTTTAACATTTATATACTTGAAGAATTTTTTGGGATTTGTTTTACTATCCTTGGCCACCTGCCTTTCATTTTGTATTTTTGCTAATTTTATTATCTTTTTACAGATTTTATTAAGCTCTTTATATTTTACAAAGGCTGCAGATGTACCCTCAGATTTGTATTTTTTAAATGCCCTTTTTTTGTCATGTATTGCCCCTTTCATAGAAGGTGTAAGCCATGTGGGATTTAATTTTAGTTGTTTATACTTGTTACCTATAGGAATACATTTTGCACTATAATTACCCAAAGTAGATTTGAAAATCTCCCATTAATCATTTGTCCCATTATTTGACATTAGTTCTTCCCAGTCTATATCCTGAATTGCAGCCTCATCCTGGGGAAATTGGCTTTCTTAAAATTAAATGTTTTTGCCCTCCCAGCCTGTGTTTGTTTTTTACAGTATAGGTAAAATGTAACTATATTATGATCACTGTTACCGAGGTTTTCACGAACATTGACATTCCTAACAAGATCTGCATTATTAGAAATGACCAGATCCAACAGAGCTTCACCTCTAGTCGGGTCTTCCACAAACTGGCCCATAAAATTTTCCTGCAACAGGTTGAGGAAATGTCTCCCCTTTGCAGTTGAAGCCGAACCATGACACCAATTAATATCCCGGAAATTAAAATCTCCCATTATCACTACAGTACCCGCCTGTGCAGCCCGCTCCATCTGTTTATATAGCTGACCTTCCATCTCCTCAGTTATAGTGGGGGGTCTATATATTACACCAAAAGTAATATTTTCAGTGTTTACCTCCCTTTCTAGTTCCACCCACAAGGTTTCAACCTTCCCACAGTATTCACCCACTATTGTCTCTTTCACACTCGCCTTCATATCACTTCTCACATACAGACATACACCACCGCCTTTCCTATTTGTCTTGTCTTTCCGAAACAGTGTAAAACCCTGTAGATTTACAGCCCAGTCATGTGAAGAGTCAAGCCATGTTTCAGCAACACCAACTATATCTATATTTTCTTCCAGTACCAAGGCCTCCAGCTCCCCCATTTTGCTTGCTAGACTTCTGGCATTTGTGAACATACACTTTAACTTGCCTTTCAGTTTTTCAATCTTATTATCAGAAATGTGATTTGACATTATTTGGGCATTTTTATTTACACTGCTGTTTTGTAACAAAAGGATCTCCTTATCCTGTTGTCTAGTCCTCTCCCCACATTCTGTTTCCCCCACACCAATATAGTCTGACTCCTCTCTAACCTGACTACCCCTTTTTTTTCTACATTGACCTCCCTCCTCAGCCCTAGTTTAAATACTCCACCACCCCAGTTAGAATTCTCTCCCCCAGCACAGCGGACCCCCTTCCATTTAGGTGCAAATCATCTACAGAATACAGTTTGTACCCCAATGAAAAGTCAGCCCAGTGCTCTAGGAACCCAAAGTCTTCTCCTCTACACCAAGACTTAAGCCATGTATTTAACTCCCTGAGCTCCCGCTGTCTTTCCTGTGATGTGCATGGAACAGGCAGTATTCCTGAGAATACAACATTGGAGGTCCTTCCCTTCAGCTTGTAGCTTAGTTCTTTAAAATTATTCTTAAGGCTCCTCCACCTACCATTTATTCTGTCTTTGGTACCGAAATGGACCACGACAGCTGGATCATCATCAGCCCCTCCCAGCAATTTGTCCACCCGTTCCACCACATGCCGAACCCTGGCACCAGGGAGACAGCAAAGCATTCGGTTGAGGTGGTCTTGGCGACAAATTATTCTATCCGTCTTCCTGATTACAGAATCCCCTACGACTATCAATTGTCTTGGCTTACCTGCATTACCATCCCGCCGACTACTAGCTGGGCTGTTCTCCCGGCTGCTAGGGAGATCAGTATCCACTAGGGCTGCCATTTCTGAGACTGACACCCTCGCATCATCACCCAACTTGGAAATTTTGTTTGGACCTTTTCTTGGACCCCTTTCTACTGCCCCTAACTACATCAACCCAGCTACTTGCCTGATCCTGCTCACCCATGTCTTCACCCTCCAGTTCTAACCCACTAACTGCATGCTCCGTGAGCAGCATGCTTCGCTCAAGATTGTCTAACGCCCTCAGTGTTGCATTTTGCTCCTCCAGATCTCTAATGCGAGCTTCCAGGTGATCAACATGCTCACATCTGCCAAAGAGGTATTCACCCTGGAACTCCGGCTCCAGTCGTGCATACATATGGCAAACTGTGCACTGAAGAAAACCTCCAATCTTGCTGCCCATTATCCCAGTTACAAAAAAACTGCGAACAGTTGTTAATGCAAAAAGAATAGAAGAGTACTTACTGGGGCTTTAACTCCTCTTTTTAACTCCGGTTTTTGTAACTCCACTTGATATACAAACCACTTGTTTAGCAAGCCCACCAGAGCAGGCTCTACAGAGTACTGAGGCCTAATTTATACCACCTGGGACCAGCTAACCTCTCCCCCTAGTCAGCTGCTCAGCAGGAAGTAAGCTACAAAGAAAAAATGGTTTTAAATCAAGATTGGAGTTTAGTTACTCTGATCGCTCGTCCCCATACATTATTATCATGTCGGCAGCACGTCTCCCTGTTTACACAGGCGTTTGCTCGTTCATCTGCTAATCGCTGCCTTGTTTACACAGGGCAATTATCGTGAATGAGCGTTCTATGAATTCTCATCTCCCTTATAATCGCCCAGTGTAAAAATCCTTTTAAAGGCGGTGCACAGTCAAGCAAATTAAAGCCAAATACATTGCTGATTCTCCAACTAATGTGTCCAAACGCACAACCCGTTCATTATCATGGATGGGCTATAACAGCAGATGTCCATGTAGGGTTGCTGTCTAATTGAAACAGTCTCATTTCTGTCTAATTGAAACAGTAAGGCAATACTCCAATGGGCAAAAGAGCGCACAAATTGGATGATCAGTGAATAACATCGCTTAGTCATTTGTCTCCAGATTTTTGTGGCACTATGCTGAAGGGAGGGTCAGAACTTGGCCCTAGCAGCATGAATCACTGAACCTATCACTGAACCTATCACTGAACCTATCAGGTGTCAACAGTTCAGGCTGGTGGAGGTCAAGTAATGGTGTGGGAAATGTTTTCTTGGCACACCCTGGCTCTTCTGATACCTGGGGATGGACGTTTAAAGGACACTTTAAAGAGGCTCTGTCACCAGATTTTGCAACCCCTATCTGTTATTGCAGCAGATAGGCGCTGCAATGTAGATTACAGTAACGTTTTTATTTTTAAAAAACGAGCATTTTTGGCCAAGTTATGACCATTTTTGTAGTTATGCAAATGAGGCTTGCAAAAGTCCAAGTGGGTGTGTTTAAAAGTAAAAGTCCAAGTAGGCGTGTATTATGTGCGTACATCGGGGCGTGTTTACTACTTTTACTAGCTGGGCTTTCTGATGAGAAGTATCATCCACTTCTCTTCAGAACGCCCAGCTTCTGGCAGTGCAGATCTGTGACGTCACTCACAGGTCCTGCATCGTGTCGGCACCAGAGGCTACAGTTGATTCTGCAGCA
Source organism: Rhinoderma darwinii (assembly GCF_050947455.1). NCBI lineage: Eukaryota > Metazoa > Chordata > Amphibia > Anura > Rhinodermatidae > Rhinoderma > Rhinoderma darwinii. Next base: position 369,346,577 of record NC_134688.1, read on the forward strand.
GCATCAGCGTTTGCAGGTAAGTAGCTACATCGACTTACCTGCAAACGCCGATGCTGCTGCAGAATCATCTGTAGCCTCTGGTGTCGATGTGTCCTCGCTCGTCTGACACGATGCAGGACCTGTGTCTGCACTGCCAGAAGCTGGGCGTTCTGAAGAGAAGTGGATGATACTTCTCATCAGAGCGCCCAGCTAGTAAAAGTAGTAAACACGCCCCGATGTACGCACATAATACACGCCCACTTGGACTTTTACTTTTCAACACGCCCAGTTGTACTTTTGCAAGCCTCATTTGCATAAATACGAAAATGGTCATAACTTGGCCAAAAATGCTCGTTTTTTAAAAATAAAAAAGTTACTGTAATCTACATTGCAGCGCCTATCTGCTGCAATAGCAGATAGGGGTTGCAAAATCTGGTGACAGAGCCTCTTTAAAGGCAACTGAAAGTAACTATCATGTAGCATGCGCCAATATTCCTGCAGAATGATTTCAGTACCTAATCGAATCTATACCACAATGAATTGCTGCATCTCTGAAGGCCAAAAAAAGGTCCAAGCGCTACTAGATGGGTGTCTCTAAAGAAGTAGAAATTCGGTATGTATATATATACACTACCGTTCAAAAGTTTGGGGTCACCCAGACAATTTTGTGTTTTCCATGAAAACTCACACTTATATTTATCAAATGAGTTGCAAAATGACTAGAAAATATAGTCAAGACATTGACAAGGTTAGAAATAATGATTTTTATTTGAAATAATAATTTTCTCCTTCAAACTTTGCTTTTTTCAAAGAATGCTCCATTTGCAGCAATTACAGCATTGCAGACCTTTGGCATTCTAGCTGTTAATTTGCTGAGGTAATCGGGAGAAATTTCACCCCATGCTTCCAGAAGCCCCTCCCACAAGTTGGATTGGCTTGATGGGCACTTTTTGCGTACCATACGGTCAAGCTGCTCCCACAACAGCTCTATGGGGTTGAGATCTGGTGGCTGTGCTGGCCACTCCATTACAGATAGAATACCAGCTGCCTGCTTCTTCCCTAAATAGTTCTTGCATAATTTGGAGGTGTGCTTTGGGTCATTGTCCTGTTGTAGGATGAAATTGGCTCCAATCAAGCGCTGTCCACGGGGTATGGCATGGGTTTGCAAAATGGAGTGATAGCCTTCCTTATTCAAAATCCCTTTTACCTTGTACAAATCTCCCACTTTACCAGCACCAAAGCAACCCCAGACCATCACATTACCTCCACCATGCTTGACAGATGGCGTCGGGCACTCTTCCAGCATCTTTTCAGTTGTTCTGCATCTCACAAATGTTCTTCTGTGTGATCCAAACACCTCAAACTTCGATTCGTCTGTCCATGACACTTTTTTCCACTCTTCCTCTGTCCAATGTCTGTGTGCTTTTGCCCATATTAATCTTTTCCTTTTATTAGCCAGTCTCAGATATGGCTTTTTCTTTGCCACTCTGCCCTAAAGGCCAGCATCCCGGAGTCGCCTCTTCACTGTAGACGTTGACACTGGCGTTTTGCGGGTACTATTTAATGAAGCTGCCAGTTGAGGACCTGTGAGGAGTCTATTTCTCAAACTAGAGACTCTAATGTACTTGTCTTGTTACTCTGTTGTGCCGCGGAGCCTCCCACTTCTCTTTCTACTCTGGTTAGAGCCTGTTTGTGCTGTCCTCTGAAGGGAGTTGAAGGAAATCTTCAGTTTCTTGGCAATTTCTTGCATGGAATAGCCTTCATTTCTAAGAACAAGAATAGACTGTCGAGTTTCACATGAAAGCTCTCTTTTTCTAGCCATTTTGAGAGTTTAATCGAACCCACAAATGTAATACTCCAGATTCTCAACTAGCTCAAAGGAAGGTCAGTTTTATAGCTCCTCTAAACAGCAAAACTGTTTACAGCGGTGCTAACATAATTGCACAAGTGTTTTCAAGTGTTTTCTAATCATCCATTAGCCTTCTAACACAGTTAGCAAACACAATGTACCATTAGAACACTGGAGTGATGGTTGCTGGAAATGGGCCTCTATAACCTATGTAGATATTGCATTAAAAACCAGACGTTTGCAGCTAGAATAGTCATTTAGCACATTAACAATGTATAGAGTGTATTTTTGATTAATTTAATGTTATCTTCATTGAAAAAAACTGTGCTTTTCTTTCAAAAATAAGGAAATTTCTAAGTGACCCTAAACTTTTGAACGGTAGTGTATATATATATATATATATATATATATATATATATATGCACACAGATGTATATATATATATGTATATATATATATATATAGTCATGTGTGAATTGTACTGTGTCTTTAACATATAGCATATAGCATCATGGTTTTTTTTCATAACTGGTCACCTCGCGACACACATCTCAGTATATGTAGAGAAAAGAGGAACGGTAAGGAAGGACACATCTGTATGTGCATAATTTGTGTTGTATTGGTTGTGCTATGGTTTTTCTTATAGACAATGGTGGGTGATGGAACTTCAAATTTGGCAACAGCAGAAATGTCCCAGATGCCATTTTTCTCGGTTTCACTCTGCTGCGCCATAACAGTGGTGGGGATGGGACAAGCATGGCTACCTTACATGCCTCAAGCTGGGGGCAGTGGTTAGTGCTTATAAGGTGGCTGTTTGATAAACTGCAAGCTAGAGGACCAGTGGGGGGACAGAATTTAAAGAGGACATACCACTGTAACAGCGAGGAGTGCCATCTAAAGTGGTGATCCAGCCATCATTGCCTGAATCAAAGCTAAAGCAAAGTTGAACTTGAATTGATAGGAATTGTGCCTTGAATATATGCTGAAAAGTGTTGTACTGATGTTTTCTTTTTGGCAGTGTGAGAGAGGAATAAGAGACTTTCCTTTGCCATTTAATTCCTGGTCTCCGTATAATCTTTCCGTGACTAGACTAGCTTTAGGCCTTTCCCACTCCCTGGCCAGATTACAGTTGCAAGAGACTTATAGCGCTGAGGTTATTGGAAAGGTTGGAAAAGTTTCATGAATCAAGTCCCCCTGTCTTTCATGACACTCAACATACCTTTCCTGGACTTCAAAATCTTGTAGTTGAATGAACATCAACATGATATGCAAACAATGTAAAATATCGGTATAAGAAAATACAACACTGTTAGAAATGGTAATTGTAGAAATGGAGCCTTCTTTGTGATATTATATAGGAATACTTTTGCACATCAAATGCTTGGGTGGACTTGTTAAATATTTTACATTGAGTAAAAAAGTGTTAAAATATTAACTGCAGTTCCTAATGTAGGTCATTGGAATCAACAGGGAGTGGGTATAGACTGCACTAGACAAATTCACTGTGATCTGAAACTGGCACAGACTGCACTAGACAAATTCTCTGTGATCTCAAGTAGCATGAAGAATAACATCCGCACTTGAATAAATACATCTGTCTTTTCTAACGTGTTCTTAATTAAAGAAAAAAATATTTAATTTATTTAAAAATCCCAATAGATCTATCAAATAAGACGATGTTAATTTTTATATGTAACCGTTTATACAAAGACAAAACTCCAGTGTCAGCAGAGAACAAATGTTTACTGTTCCCTAGCAACCAAAAAGCACAATCTCTACATTGTTAGCCATTTAACCCCTATGGGACGAAGCCATATTTGACTATAAGACCACCCATTTTTTTATTATTTTTGCATCGACGCAGTTATTTGAGCTCTGTTTTTTTGTATGGAAGGTTACAGTTTCTATACGTACCATTATCTTACTATGCCACTTTCTTTGCCTATGCATAGAAGCCGCTTATATTCTCTAACAGCCATCAATAAGAGACAGTCCTTGGAACCTTTGGCAGGATTCGTGCTAACTCCATAGTGACGCCAGTCACGGGGATCACAGGTACATGGTTGGCCCTCCTTGTCCAGTGCCACAATCATATTTGATCATGGCACTGAACAGTAAACATCAAGAGTTAGATTTCCCTTAATCACACAGCTTTGTATTACAGCCGTGCCTCGATTGGTGATCTTGTGGTTATAATGGCAATGCCAATGTAGTCACCTTAAAGGGTAAATAAAAGTTCAACAAACGTCTGACATATCATAGAGACGTGTCAAAAGTTTTGATTGGTGGGGGTCCGAGCACTGAGACCCCCACCAATCCTTAAAATGAAGTGGCAGAAGCACTCGTGTGAGCGCTGAGCCGCTTCATTTCTGTTTGACTTTTTACGGAAAGCCAATGTGTCGGTGTACTGGCCTATAGACTATCTATTGAGACCATACACCGCTACATCGATTTCCGGAAAAAGCTGAAGAGCTTGGTGGGGGTCTCAGGGCTCGGAACCCCACCAATCAAAACTTCTGACATGTCACTATGACATGTCAGAAGTTTGTTGAACGTTTAGTTACACTTTAATAGTACGTCAAGGTATCTGACCTTCCTCTGGCTCTTGGCATACTATGTCAATATGCAGGAAGGAGTCACATGCGAATGAAGTTTGTAGTTACGGAAGAGTGAAAAATATATTAGAATACAGGAAGTTCCAATTGCAATAAATTTTTATGGGAGTTGAGAATTTTTCAGGCTATTTTGTGGAACTGGGTTAGACAGTACTGAGTAGAAAAATCTAAATAGTTCCCCCTCCTGGTGCCTGGCATTTGTTCTCTTGCCATCAACTGTAGGAGAAAAGGGCAGCAAGACCCACAGGCTAGTTCTCTCATCCCGTATTTGTTAAATTGGCCATGCCTGTGTAGACAATGAGGCCAACTGATCACCTATGGGGAGTGCTATTAATGGCATAGTTGTTATTGAGTCCTTGCACAAGGTTTTAGGTACATTTTATGTGTATTGTAGGTATATTTAGGTATTTTATAGTCAGATATATTCCTACTAGTCTAACTACTATTCTAACTTGATTGAGTAATACTGAGACAGTTTGAAGAAGTCGTTGATTCTGAAAATGTAGTGAATCTTTCTGATTGCAATCAATGTAACATAATTAAATCCAGATTCTCAAATATATTAAGTAGTCAATCTAATTAAAATGAGTACATACGATATTTTACATATCTTTTGAAAGACACCTTTTTTTTTAATTGTCTAGTATTGTAGGACACATGGTTGACCTTTGATAACACAAATTACCACATTAAAGTAAGTACATTGATTATTTTGTTTGATGTGCATTGATGGAAACGTAAAAGGACTTTGTGACAGAGCGTGCATTTCACATGAATGATGTTGGTAGCTTACATTCTATTTCCATAATATTATTTCCATATTCGAAGTCATAGGTCTTTGAATTTCCAAATATTTTACTAAACCTAACACAGAGTTGATACACCTTTGGCCGGTTTAAAGAATATATTTGAAAAGTGCTCAAATAACATTTTGCAAATATTGTGTTATTATCAGATCTGGTCCCTTCAGCAGTGGTTATGGTACACATACAGTGTTGTGGGACATTTTCAATTATCCAGTCATTTCCCAGATAAGCACAGAATCTGTATAAATGCCACCAAATCACTCGAAGCAGTCACATTTGCGATCAGGCCCACAAGTCTAGAGGGCCCATAGGCCTCCTGCCACATGAAGAACTACATTCAGAGGACTCAAATGGGTCCAGCATACAAGCTCCTGACATTAGTCAGCGCCAGGACCTTGTGTGGGGCAGAGCGAAGTCGGGAACGAGGATCGTTAAGTAAATAGAGGAGTCTGGTCTGGGGTCTGAGTTAATTTTGGGATCTGGTCTGGGGTCTGATTCATTTAAGGGTTTCATAGTTACATAGGTTGAAAAAAGACACAGGTCCATCAATTTCAACCTTTCTCAATAATTTACCCGTCATTTATTGCATGGTTAGTTATAACCCTCAATGCTGTTTTTCAGTAAATAAATATCTAGCCTTTTTTTAAATGCTGACATAGTATCAACCATTACTACCTCTTAGGGTAGGGCATTCCATAGTTAGTCTACCCTAAGGCCTTATTCACACGAACGTGTTATACGTCCGTGTTACGCGTGTGATTTTCACGTGCGTCGCACTGACCAATGTTAGTGAATGCGTTATGTTAGCTATGCTGCGTAAAACTCACGACATGTCCTATACTTGCCCGTGTTTCGCACAGCACCCACCCATTGAAGTCAATGGGTGCGTGCAAATCGCGCACGGCCCACGGAAGCACTTCTGGGTGACGCGTGTGATTCGCGCAGCAGCTGGTAAAGAAGAGAAGGGAAACATGAAATCCCCTCCTTCTTTACTGTGTCGTTACATAAAAAGGCAGTGTCGTAATGATGCTGGCTGCGCGAAAATCACGCAGCCGCGCACCATATACACATGTCTCACTGAACTTTTGCGCGCGCAAAACGGACACGTTCGTGTGAAAAAGGCCTTACTGTAAAGAACCCATTCCTATATTGATATCTGAAACATCTTTCTTCCACATGCAATGAATGTCCCCTGGTTCTTAGTAGAGTCCTTGGAAAGAACAGATCATGTGCTAGTTCTCTGTATTGACCACCATGGCCTGTGCGGGATTCTCTATTGCTGCCCTCCACAAACCAAAAATTAACCACATATATAGACACGGACATACTGGAACATATATACTTCACATACATAGAGGGATATATTTAGCTACCAGGCAAATATATATACACACACATTTTGGAATATATACATACATAAAGGTAAATATATAGACATGCATACACATACTGAATATACAGACACACACACAGGCACATAAATACACTGACATTAACATATAAAAATACATAAAAGGACATATATACAAGCACAAAGGCACATTCACATACATATATACAACCCATATATACACAGTGCAGATAATGTAGTAGATGCTACCTGCAGTCCTATGTAACACCACAGATAACATAGTGATAACTCTCTGAGTACAGATAATGTAGTAGTGTTACTTGCAGTCATATGTAATACCACATATAACACACTGATAACTCTCTAAGTAAAGATAATGTAGTAGATTTTACCTGCAGTCCTATGTAACACCACAAATTACACACAGTGATAACTGAGTACAGATAATGTAGTAGTGTTACCTGCAGTCCTATGTAACACCACAGATAACAGTGATAACTCTCTGAGTATAGTTAATGTAGTAGATGTCACCTGCAGTCCTATGTAACACCACAGATAATACACAGTGATAACTCTCTGATTACAGATAATGCAGTAGATGTTACCTGCAGTCCTATGTAACACCACAGACAACACACAGTGATAACTCTCCGAGTAAAGATAATGTATTAGATGTCACGTGCAGTCCTATGTAATACCACATATATCACACTCTGATAACTATACCCACACATATATAAACACACACAGAGGCATACATATATACCCACTAACATAGAGACATATATACACATATATACACAAATACAGAGACACATTGACACACATATAGACACTTACCATCTCTCCTTGCTGACAGGCTAACAGGCTTCTTGCAGGACGGGCTATGGGTAGGGTTGCACGATGCATCGAAACTTCGATACTGTTTCGATACTGTGCACCCTCAAACGGTTCAATACCGTGTATTCATGTATTTAGATACTAAGCTATGTGGCTGCACAGCTAGTAACACATGAATGTTGTTAGAGTGGGGCTGCGGCTGTGTGATACAGCCATTGCCCTGCTCCTGAGTCCTGACAGTGTGCGTGTGCGGTCAGCATGAAGTGATGCGACCAACGCTGCACTAATGAGCGCCGGCACTGAAGACGGAGAACATGGCGGGCGCACTGCAAAACACCCCCATGTTCTGTCTTCAGTTCCTGCGCCGCCGCCCATTAGTGCAGCGCTGGCCGCATCACCTTACGCTAATTGCGCATGCACACATAGTATCAGGAGCGGGGCAATGGCTGTATTACACAGCCGCATCCCCGTTCTAACGGCAGAGATCAGAGAAACTCTGTCCTCCACTGCTATTCCCTTGAATGCCGTGATCAAATCTGACCGCAGCATTCAGGGGGTAAATGAGAAGGGGATGCCCTTTGGATCGCGTCACAGGGAATTACTGTGACGTGATCGAGGGACATACTATATAAGGGCAGACAGCCCAAGGTCCATTGAAGGACCCCAGGGCTTTCTGACCATATTTCCTGTTACGGCATACTTAGGTATGTCTTAACAACTGCATGTATACTATCAGTACACAGGCTATTGTACTGGCATATAGATATATGCCAGTACGTACATTAAAGTTTAAAACTAAAAGAGCAGAAAAAAATAAAGTAACGTTAAATAAAAAAATTATACACATTATTTACAACAAACATTCAAATAAGTATCAATACATAAAATATACACATATACGGTATTGTCACAACTGTAATAACAAATGTATAGCGTCATTGATGATGTGTAAGCTGCTAAAAATAAAATAAAAACTGCTTTAGTTCACTTATTAATGTGAGGCACAGGGTATTATGAATTTTGAACCTTCATGTGCCTCGCATTAATAGTAATTAACCCAATTATGTAGCTCACACTTTAACCCAATGTTGTCCATTATGACTTAGGAACATAATCGGGTTAATTACTATTATGTGCCTCACATCAGAAAATGGAAGAACTTTTTTTCTTTTATTGTTTGCAAAGTATCATTTTGGTATCGAGTATCGCAATACAACATGGAGTCAGTATCGAAGTCCAAATTCTGGTATCGTGACAACCCTAGCTGTGGTCGGAGCTTCCTCCTCTGTTCTTGCTCTTCGGCTCTTGTTTCCTCCGTGTGTGTAATGAGAAAAAGAGGACAGAGCAGAGGCAGAGCCCAGTGGTGCCCCCTACATGCTGGGAGGGTGCAGTGCCCTAAGCACTCGCACAGGTCACACACCCCTAAGGCTGGCCCTGTTGACCACACATATATTTATCCAGGATACTAAGATTACCTCTAAGGCGTCTTTTTTCCAAGCTGAACAAGCCCAATTTCTCTAGCCTTCCATTGTAAGCGACACCTCCCATCCCATTTAATAATCTAGTTGCCCGCCTTTGAACCCATTCCAGTTCTCCAATTTCCTTTTTGCAATGTGGAGCCCAAAACTGAATTTCATATTCAAGATGTGGCCTTACAAGAGATTTATAGAGGGGTAATATTACATTTGAATCACACGTTTTTATCTCTCTTTTTATACACCCTAAAATCCTTTTGCAGCTTCTGCTTGACATTGAGTGCTGCTGCTTAGCTTATTAGTAACCAGAATACCCAGGTCCTTCTCTTGTTCTGTTATCCCCAGTTTTATTCCATTTACTGTATATGCATTAATAATATTATTGCATGCTGGGTGCATTACTTTACATTTATCTACATTCAATTTAATCTGCCATGTTTTTGCCCATGCTGCCAGCTAATCTAGGTCTTTCTGTAATATTTTATAGTCAAGCGGAGTTTTAAGAATCCTACAAATTTTTGTATCGTCAGCAAAAACTGACACCTTGCTATAAATCCCATCCACAAGGTCATTAATAAAGAGATTAAAAGAATTGGGCCTAACAACGATCCTTGTGGTACCCCACTGCTGACTTCAGCCCATTTTGAGTAAGTACTATTTATAGGTCTATAGGTCTGATTTCTGAATTTATTAAGCAGACTGGTCTGGGGTCTGAATAACTTAGAGGTCTGGTCGGGGTTTGCCATTTTTTTTGGTCTAGGGTAGAATTAATTTAGGGGTCTGTCCTGGGGTCTGCTTCATTTAGGGGTCTGGCCTGGGGTCTGTACAGGGGCCTGCTATTTACACAGGTATGGACACACAAGATTGCTTTAGCTTTTGGTTTATTGACAACTTATGCACGCTACCAAACACCTGAACGGAAGAAGCAGTATACAACTGAGGTCAGGGAAATCACCCTCACAGAAGTTTCACCTAAATTTATGTATGGTGTGTAAGCACGTCGCTTTTGCTCTCCTTGTGCTTGTGTCTCTGTGGGTCACTGTGGGACCATCCGCTACCTTGGTAGAATATGGCGCGATGGTCCTTGCAATGGCTAGCCACTTCTTTTTTCCTAGATCTCCTCAATGGTCACTGGTTGCAAGACAGAAGACCTATTTGTAGCCCCCACCGAAAATCTGACTGGGATACCACACCTTAATACTAACAGGAAGAATGCAGCGCAATCTGTTTCTACACCGTGTTCCAAATTATTATGCACATTGGATTTTTGTCATAAACATTTAATTATTAGTTTTTCAATGAAACTCATGGATGTTAATGTGTCTTAGGGCTCTTTGGATCATTGTAATCAATCTCAGACACCTGTGATAAGTTAGTTTTCCAGGTGTGCCCAATCATAGGAAAACTACTTAAGAAGGACGTTCCACATTATTAAGCAGGCCACAGGTTTCAAGCAATATGGGAAAGAAAAAGTATCTCTCTGCTGCCGAAAAGCGTGAAATAGTGCAATACCTTGGACAAGGTATGAAAACATTGGATATTTCAAGAAAACTTAAGCGTGATCATTGTACTGTGAAAAGATTTGTGGATGATTCAGAGCACAGATGGGTTCGTTCAGATAAAGGCATAATGAGGAAGGTTTCTGCCAGACAAATTAATAGGATTAGGAAAGCAGCTGCTAAAAGGCCATTGCAAAGCAGCAAACAGGTATTTGAAGCCGTTGGTGCCTCTGGAGTCCCGCGAACCTCAAGGTGTAGGATCCTCCAGAGGTTTGCAAGTGTGCATAAAGCCACCCCTAAACAATGCTCACAAGCAGAAACGGTTGCAGTGGGCTCAGAAATACATAAAGACTAATTTTCAAACCGTGTTGTTTACTGATGAGTGCCGTGCAACCCTGGATGGTCCAGATGGATGGAGTAGTGGATGGTTGGTGAATGGCCACCATGTCCCAACAAGGCTGCGACGTCAGCAAGGAGGTGGCGGAGTCATGTTTTGGGCTGGAATCATGGGGAGAGAGCTGGTAGGCCCCTTTAGGGTCCCTGACGGTGTGAAAATGACCTCTGCAAAGTACGTAGAGTTTATGACTGACCACTTTCTTCCGTGGTGCAAAAAGAACCGTGCCTTCCGTAGCAAAATTATCTTCATGCATGACAATGCACCATCTCATGCTGCAAAGAATACCTCTGTGTCATTGGCTGCTATGGGCATAAAAGGAGAGAAACTCATGGTGTGGCCCCCATGTTCCCCTGACCTCAACCCTATTGAGAACCTTTGGAGCATCCTCAAGCAAAATATCTATGAGGGTGGGAGGCAGTTCACATCAAAACAGAAGCTCTGGGAGGCTATTCTGACATCCTGCAAAGATATTCAAGCAGAAACTGTCCAAATACTCACAAATTCAATGGATGCAAGCATTGTGAAGGTGATATCAAAGAAGGGGTCCTATGTTAACATGTAACTTGGCCTGTTAAGTTTTTTTTTTATTGAAAGACCTATTGATTTCTGTAACTATGAGCTCCTGATGCTGCAAATTCAACAAATTACCATTTTAGTTCTCTTTATAACCTTTAAAATATTTTTATCTCTGTTGTGCATAATAATTTGAAACAGTGCATTTTGAGTTTTTTACTTAAAAAAAAAAATCTGTTATCATTAGGAGATTTGTTCAATAAAATTCGCATTATACTCCAACGGTTGATGGCTTGAAGATTATACTGACTGTCATTTGCATCGACTATTTAGGAAAATCAGCGAAAAATAACATTTGCATAATAATTTGGAACGCGGTGTATATCTTGTTGTCAAGCACTCAGGATTTCCCACACACTATAGGAAGCCAGAAATCAATCCTGCTGCCAGGGAAAAGCCAATTTTTTTTAGGGATTCCTTCCTCACTGTGTTATCAGGAGGTCCTTATCACTCATAATGGCACCCACCAGCTGCCACTGGCCCCAGAGTCCGCCTCCCTATAACACATTGCATTTTAGTCCGCCCCCACCACTAATGTTAAAGGTTAACTAAACATTGAACAAACTTCTGACATGTCATAGTGACATGTCAGAAGTTTTGATTGGTGGGGTTCTGAGCACTGAGAACCCAACCAATCTTAAAACTAAGCAGCAGAAGCGCTCATGTGAGCGCTCAGCCACTTAGTTTCTGTTTGGCTTTTCCAGGACTGCCAATGTAGCGGAGAACGGTCACATAGACTTTCTATTGAGTCCGTACACCGCTACATCGATTTCCGGACAAAGCCAAACAGAAACTAAGCGGCTGAGCGCTCGCACGAGCGCTTCATTGCTTTGTCTTATCGATTGGTGGGGGTCTCAGTGCTGGACCCCCACCAATCAAAATTTCTGACATGTCACTATGACATGTCAGAAGTTTGTTGCATGTTTAGTTACCCTTTAAACACATAGAGAACACACACACAGAAGGGACATACACACATTGACAGACAGGCAAGACAGATGGGGGGCATACAAACCACATCACCATAGACAGCAAGTACCAGCGTCAGACTGGGGCCTTTGGGCCCTGCACAGGAAATGATTCTGAGTGCCCACCCACCATCTCTACAGAATACGTGCACATCCACTTCTTGTTATCATTGTACACATAGGACATATCGTCAATAAGTTCTCATAGGTCATAAGAAATAAACCCTAGTGGCAAGTGCTTGACTCCCAAGTTAGCTCCAAATGGAGTTGTCTACTGCTAGACCTTTTGGGACCCATAATTGTGTCAGAGCCTGGGCCCATTGGAGGAATCTCTGGTACTGTGGTGGGCCAGTCTGACCCTGGCAGGCACACAAGTGGACATTTATAATTGATATATGGCACATCCCCCTTGCAGGTGTGAATTCATTCTGGGGTCTGATCTGAAGGTCTAAATTATTTATTTATTTCAATATATTTTTATTAGGAAATTTGTAACAAAATAAACACAGTACAAATAGTACATTTACAATGCATATAAGATCTGCGGCTCAAAGATCTGTGCATGGGATTACTTGTATGCAAACAAAGGCAATTTTTACATCAGTTCTCAACAGAAAGAAAATGAACAAGACAGAGTACTAAACCATACATGACATAATTAATCACTTTCTCATTATATCAAGTGGTTGCCTGCTCGGGCAGTTCTACTTTTTTCGGCAGATGCCTTACCCTTAATTATCAGAGCAACGTAACAAAAACAGACAGTAAACAAGAACAAACAATAACAGGTGACTAACATGAGACCATTGTACAAGTTGTTGTGAGTATTAGAATACTCCACTTCAGTATGTGAGATAATAGTAGGTGTTAAATTCAGATCAAAGGAGAGGTGTTAAATTCAGACCAAAGGAGATGAGGCCAGGACCTGACTATATATCGGGCCTTTAGTGAAATCTAGCCATTTCTGCCACGTATTTAGAAATTTTACATGGGTTCCACTCTCCCAACCAGCTAGTTCCTCCATTCTAAAAATCTGACCAATCTTTTCCAGCCATTGAGGAATTATAGGCGGGGACTTCGATTTCCAATGTATGGGGATGAGGAGTTTAGCTGCCATCAACATATGAGTTGCCAGTGAATTCTTAGTCGGTCGAAATGAGATGTTAGGTAACCACAGCACTACCAATTCAGGAGTTAAACATACATTCAACCCGCATATTACATTAATAAGTCTCACAACCTCAGACCAAAATTTCTTTAAGACTGGACAGTGAAACCATATATGTGAGATGGTCCCTACACCTACTCTACACCTCCAGCATAATTTGTCAGTAGTAAGTCGCCATTTGTGTAGGAGCTGGGGAGTTCTATACCATCTCGTAAGTGTCTTGAAGGAGTTCTCTTGGATCTTGACACAGCGAGAAAAGCCATGCGAGTTGGACATAACCGTGGAGACTTCAGAAGGGGTAAAAGTGGTGGAAAACTCCTTTTCCCATGCCAACAGGTATCTGGGTTTGGATGGGGCAGCTAGGTGTAAGAGTTTAGTATATATTTTAGATAGCAGGCCTTTGGGTAGGGTTGGAAATAGCAAATAATGTTCTAACCAAGTAATATCTCGTAGAGGTTGAGTGTACTTTGTACTAAATTCTCTACACACCTTAGTGAACGCTAATTCATGTATGAATGAGATGGAGGTAGATTCTAATGGGGGTAATAAGTCAGCTAGTTTCGGCAGAGCCGAGGCATTTTGTAGGGTAGGATACACTGAGGTTTGTAGTAAGTGAGACCAGGGGAAGTGAATTGGGGTGATTGCCGCTTTCAAGAAGGCCGGGAGAACCCTGAGAGGCATAAGAGGGGAGGGACTCATACCTGAATCTGGTTTTGTGAAGAGGTTCTGCCACACCTCTATCGTACCCCTCAAAGTGTTGCTCAACTGAATCGCCTTTATCGGGACATTCGACCAGAGGTGTATGATCCCCTCCTCCCCAAGAATGTGTCGTTCAACGTGTATGTGAGGCCACACAGGTTGCTGTGCATGCACCAACCCCAGCCATCTAGCCAAATGATTAGCTCTATAGTAGGCCTGAACATCTGGGAGTCCGCATCCCCCCTGCCGTTTGCCAAGTCGCAACTGAGCATATGCCAGCCTGGGGTGAGCAGAATTCCAAATAAACTTTGAGAATAAGCGGTGTATTTGGATAAAGAAGGTTTGCGGAAGCCAAATTGGAATTGTCTGCATCACATACAAAATTTGCGGCATTATATAACATTTTAGTATGTTCTTTCTTCCCATCCAAGATACATATGGGATCTTTAAGCCTGAAAGATGGGAATTAATTTTCTTATACAGTGTTTTATAATTGTACTCAAATAGCTTAGCAGGGTCTGAAGGGATGCGGACACCCAGGTAAGTTATGTCAGTTGTATTCCAAGTGAAAGGTGTAGACACTTTGAGACGTTGGATCACTGATTTCTGCACCGTGATATTTAAGGCTACAGATTTCCCCAGATTTATCCTGAAATTGGACACTTTTCCAAAATCCTCTAAGATTGCTAATATCTCTGGAAAAGCTTGGAGGGGGTTTGATATAAATAAAAGTAGATCATCTGCGAATGCTGCCGTTGAATGGATGACCTCCCCAATTTTAAAACCCTTGACCTCCTGTGACTGTATAAATTTCTGAATTAGGGGTTCTATGGCTAATACGAATAATGCTGGGGACAACGGGCAGCTCTGTCGCGTTCCATTGTATATATCAAAGGATGGCGATAGGGTACCATTTATTCTGATCCTAGCCGATGGCTGGCGATAAAGCGTGAAAATGGCTCTCACAAAGGCGGAAGGAAATCCATATCTAATGAGTGTCGCCTCCATAAAGTCCCATGCCACCCGATCGAACGCCTTTTCTGCGTCAGTGCTGAGGAGAACTAAGGGGAGTTTCTGTTGTTTGGCCCAAGATATTACATTAATTACTCTGGTAGTGTTAAATTTCCCTTCTCTTTGTGGTACAAAGCCTGTCTGTTCTGGATTGATAAGTTTGGGGAGCAATATATTTATGCGATGTGCCAACAACTTTGCCCACCATTTGAGATCTGTGTTCAGGAGGGATATAGGCCTATAGCTTCCACATACCATAGGGTCCTTTCCTTCTTTTGGGATAATTGTGATATGCGCGTCAAGCATTCGTTTGGAAAGGCTCCCTCCCTCCAACAGTGAGTTGCTAAGTTTCACAAAATGCGGCAACAGAGTTGCTGCGAATGTTTTGTAGTAAGATATGGGGAACCCATCCGGGCCAGGGCTTTTACCACTTGGTATGGAGGCAAGTACCTCTTTAACTTCTTGTTCTGTAAAGGGGATCATCAGTCCCTCCAGATCTGCCTCTTCCAATTTAGGTAGGGAGATAGAATTAAGGAAAGATTCAATGGGGGCCGAACGATCACCCATACTCGAGGTTGGACCGCTGGTCCCTAGATTATAAAGAGAGGAATAAAATTTGTGGAACTCCGCCGCAATATCTTCCGTGGAGGAAATCACCTTACCCCCTTCTGTTTTCAGTTTGGTGATAAAAGATTTTTCGTTTTGTTTTTTAAGGAGTCCTGACATAATTTTAGATCCCTTATCTCCATGAGCATAATATTTAAATTTACATCGCTGAAGGGCTTTGGCGGCTTTGACATTCAGGAGATCCCTAAGATCATTTCTCAGTTTTGCAAGTTCAGGTTGAGATTTCTGTATAGCGGATTGTTTCCTTAGCGTTTCCAAAACTGAGATTCTATTCAGGAGAGAGTTCATAGTGGCATCCCTAGCTTTTTTGACTCTGGCGCCCAATGCGATGAATTCACCTCTAATACAAGCCTTGTGGGCCTCCCATATGATTGGCACAGGGGTCTCTGGAATGCTATTAAAATGAAAATATTCCTGGAGTTTGTTATCTATATTCAAAATATCCTCTGGGGAACCCATCAAAGTTTCATTTAGTGACCAGGTCAACGTTTTTCTAGGGAGGGATAAAATAGATAAAGACATAGAAATTAACGCATGGTCAGATATTAGTATGGACCCTATGTTTGAGGCCGTAGCTTCGCCAAGGTGTCTGTTGGAGATATATATGCGGTCTAACCTGTGATATGTCCCATGTACTGATGAATAGTATGTGTAGTCTTTTGTGTCTGGGTGGGCTGTTCTCCATACATCTACAAGCGAAAGGTCAGCTAGTACCCTCTTCATTTTCCTGATCGCTTTATTAGATATAGCCGCAGTTTTGGAAGTAGTGTCAAGGTTGTGTTCTAATACACAATTGAAGTCCCCTCCCAGGACCAGAATTCCTTCCCTAAAGGTTTGTAGCTTATTTAAAGTACCAGTTAGCCATGTAGCTTGATTTCTATTCGGAGCATAGATGTTGGCTAAAGTTATTATAGTATTCCCCACTGTTCCTTTAACAAACACATATCTAGCAGCAGGATCAATTTGTTGAGCTATTAGGGTGAAGGGAACCTGTCTACCTATGGCTATGCTGGCCCCTCTCGATGCAGAAGAGTGCGTGCTATGGAACCATTGTGAGAATGAGGTGTGAGCTAATGAGGGTATGTGTGCGTGTCTGAAATGAGTTTCTTGCAAGAATAGTATGTCTGACCGAGCTTTCCTGACTATAGCAAACACTTGGCTGCGTTTTTGAGGAGTATTAAGCCCTCTCGCGTTCAGTGACGTAATATTTATCTCAGCCATACTTACATATGTCTAATAGGCAGATGATAGTGTAATGGAACTCATGAGGCGTCACCCCAACATCAAACCCAAAACAAATTGTGGGAAAAAGAAAAACCTTACAGATATTGTAGATCATATCACATAATAACCAGACTGGAAGGCCTGAGATCTCGCAAATCCCAGCTTCCATAGGTAGGAGATTAGCACTAGCAACAATTATACATATTACAATACTCATATGCACAATGCTAGATGAATAAATCCGATCCATTCTGTAGGGGGGGGGAAAGAATACGAAAGAAAGAAGAAAGAAGAGACGCACTTTCTCGTTAATAGCTGCAAAACTTAAGGTGCCATTATGGTATAACTCTTAAAGGATACACAAGGTGCTAGTTGGAAGCTTCCAACACGTAATAATAGTTCTTCCATAGCAATATGACAGGGGCCCAATCAAGGCAACTTCAAGGCGGGTTTGCCTCTGCAATTATTCTTCAAGTTTCCAAGTTCCAAATTTCAGGTGGGTGCCCTCCTCGGGGACTTAACTTTGGTTTGCAGGGACCAACCATCTGAAGGCGGTAATTCCGGAAACTAAGTAGGTAGGTGGACCGGTAGCCATGATGGAATATCCAATGGGTTGACTTGTAGAACAGTCCAAATTGTTCTAACAGCCTAATGTTCTTCCTTCTATTTCGGTTCTCCTGATCCTCCAGCTGGAGAAAAGCAGCATTTAGGTGCTCCTGTTGGGAGACAACCGCCTGTTGTGTCGCTGTACTGTGAGATAGTAAAGTGGCGTGGACATTTTCCAACTCATCTACTCTGTTTCCAATGTGCTTTACATCCATTTTGATATCAGAAAGTTCCTTTAGCACTGGTGACAAGGCTTGAGCCAAACATTTCTTGAGAAAGGCTCTAGAGATATGGCATGCATCTGAATCTTCGTATGTGGTAGTCTGAGCCGTACTGCTCTCTCTATCAGAATCGCCATCTTGTGACATTTCAGTGTCTTCATCATGTGCGGAAGGGTTACTCCCCGCCAACGATAAGGTGGAGTGCTTTTTATTAAAGAAACGATCAACCTCATGTTGATTCTTGTGCTTTTTAGGTGTGTGATGTATATCCTTGAGCTTGTCTTTGCCCGTTTTCACCATTTTGTTTTAGCTTGTGGTACCAAAGAAAAAAGAAAGTGCGTGTCTCTCCAGTGAAAGTTACATGTGGCTCATTAAAAACCGCGCTTACAGCTTCCCAACTACCTCCCTAGTAGTGGAGGGGAGGAGAGGGTCACCTAGCAATAAATTTGGGTGAAAGTCCAGCTGACTGCAGTGTGTAGCAGATCAAAAATAGAACAAATACACTAGGTGTATTCCCAGCGATAAAATATTAGAGCGGTGCTCTCATAGGTAGTGTGAAGAACGAAATATGGGTCTTGGGGGTATAGGTGACACTTACTCCGAAGTCTATTGACGCTTGTCTGCAGGTTCAGGCCCGAGCCCAGTCTCCCCAGACGCACAGTGAGTTTCCGGCTGCCGCTAAGGATCAGGTAAGCTTCTCTAATGTAATATCCTCAGATCGGCGTCCTTAGTGTATCTGCAACTGTGTTGTGTGCAGCTTTAAAGGGTACCTGCAACAGCTCTGCTGGTCCCTCCGAGCCGTCTCGCCAGAAATTTAGGTCCCGGTCCGCCACGAGGCAAGGCCTCACTTGCTCCTTCTCCTTAAATCACTGGTTTACGGGTTCGAGCGGGTGCCCGGTCTTCACCGAGTCAGCTGGGAGGAAGAACGTAGCTGCTCTAGTGCAATCAGAGCCGGATTCTCCCGGTTTAAAGCCGATCAAGCTCTGTTTCGGCGGAGCTCCCCGAAGTTGCGTCCGGTCACTGCAGCGTCCAAGCCATGCCCCCCTAAATTATTTATTTAGATCTGGAGTTTGATGTCGTCCATGTGGTTGATAGTGTGTGTGGTACCATTGTCCCAGCATGCTCTGATCATTTGTCAGGGTCATGCCGGAGATTGTTTTTTTTTACTGTGACCAATCCGGCAAGTGGCCGCTCAGCCTAACATTCACATGGATATGGTAAATGCTCACGTAGGGTTTGCCAATTCGATAGTTTGCTATAGGGCCTAGCATTTTCTAGTTATGTACCTGCAGCAAATAATATAAGGAAGCTTTCGAATATCTTTGTTAAAAAAAAATCTTATTCTTAAGAGGAGTTGTATTCACTAGGCAATAGATTTTCAGCCTAATAACACACACATCAATAGACTGTAAGATGTATCCCAGAGCTGATAGCTGAAGACAACTGTTTAGTTTGATATGACTGTTTGATTCCATTTAAGGAGAAATTAGAGGCCCTCTGGGTTTTCCTTGTTAACACACTTAAAGCCTAAACAAGATGGCTTTGATAACCTGACATTTTTGGTGCAGTAAGACAAGGATAGGGGAGTACTTGTCACTCTGTTTCATTAATGTTTCACAGAGGGAGAATTTTCCATCTAAAGATTTGTCAATGCTGTTAACACAGTTTAATAAGTTAACATAAGTCCCATATTTTAAAAGTAGAGGATGAGTTCAAGTTGGTGAGAGTTTGAAAGGTAAATTAAAATAGAATAAATAAATTCCCACATATAGCAGGAGATAGAAGTAATTATGTAGAATTTGGAAATCAATTTACAACAGGCATTGTTGTGGCATTTCAGCGACAATATTGGAAAGACTCATGGTAAAAGAAGATTGGAAAAAATCTCGTCAGTATGCATTTTTTTTTCAATTATTTCTCAAACAGAAATTCCATTAGGGTTTAATAAATA
Organism: Rhinoderma darwinii; assembly: GCF_050947455.1. Lineage (NCBI taxonomy): Eukaryota > Metazoa > Chordata > Amphibia > Anura > Rhinodermatidae > Rhinoderma > Rhinoderma darwinii. The sequence goes on from NC_134688.1 coordinate 369,366,436, forward strand.
GCTGTAATTTTCTTCAAATAGCAGCTCTGCTTAAGATATCGTCGTCATGAATGTAATAATAAACCCAGGCCGCAAACTATTCAAAGATTCTGAAGCCAATGAACAAATACTTTACAAGACACCTTTTCAATATTTCCTACGTGCAGACCTACATTCCGACTTGTTTGATTGACTTTGCAATATACATTATTTTATTGGAATTCCCATTCTTGTTTATCCTAGCGATAGATAGTTACATAGAGATAGATAGATAGATAGATAGATAGATAGATAGATAGATAGATAGATAGATAGATAGATAGATAGATAGATAGATAGATAGACAGACAGACAGACAGACAGACAGACAGACAGACAGACAGACAGACAGACAGATAGATAGATAGATAGATAGATAGATAGATAGATAGATAGCTTATAGATAGATCGATAGATCGCTTACAGATAGATAGTTTAACCCCTTAGATGCCGCGTTCAATAGCAGCATCTAAGCCGTTAGAATGAGGGGGCCGCCATCAGATCTGCCACCTATGCACACCTATTAAGCCCTGCCGAAGGCATGGCTTCATAGGTGCCTGTCAGAAAGACGATATACTATAATGCATTAGTTATATTGTATTCTATCATGTAAGCGATTCAACGATCGCTGATTCAAGTTCCCTAGGGGGCCAATTAAAAAAACTTTATAAACACTTACATTTTTTTTTTTTTTCATAATGTCAGTATGAATACACCTGTTCTAAAAGGACCCTGACTATGCAACAGCACTAAGCTCAACATGAAGACCACAGAGCTCTCCAGACAGGTCAGAGACAAAGTTGTGAAGAAGTATAGACCAGGGTTGGATTCTATAAAAATATCCCAAACTTTCAACTTCCCATGGAGCACCAATAATTCCATTATAACAAAATGGAAAGCATACAGCACAACTAGAAACCTGACAAGAGATGGTCGCCCACTCACAGCCCGGGCAAAGAGGACATTAATCAGAGATTCAAGACACCAACGGGATAACTGAAAGAGCTCCAAAGATCAGCAGCGGAGATGGAAGTTTCTGTCCAAAGGACCCCTATAAGCCATACATACGGAGTGGGGCTTTATGGAAGACTGGCTAAAAAAAGCCATTGCTTAACCGGTTAAGGACTAGGCTGTTTTACAGCTAAATGACCAGAGCAAATTTCACAATTTTGCTATGTGCTTCTTTAGATGACTATAACTCTGCAGGTGAATAAAGTTCATCTTTGAATTTTACACTCTTTTTAAAGGACAGATAGGGCTTTGTTTTAGTGGCATTTGTCAGTATATATAATTTTTATTTTTTTCTCTAAAGTGGGCAAAATTGGAAAAAAATGCAAGAATTTAGCAATTGCGCCAGTTTATGCTAGCATTTTTCACACACGGTATGGACCACGGCCAAAATTCATCTCCTTTCACGTTCTTCCACTTCTCCCGTGCATGGGGATACCAAATATGTGTGCCTTATTCGCTGTGCGGGCATGTACCAGGGCTTGGCATAAAAGGAGGCTTTTTGGCCTTTTCGGTCCAGGAATTTTGCATTTGATTTTAGAGCCGCATACTGTTTTCTGGGGGTCTTAATGCTGCTGAAACATTAGAAACACCCCATAAATGACTTCATTCACACAAGTAGACCCCACAAGTTTTCCTTCAAGGGGTTTATCATATTTTTAGCAAGTCCAGTTTTCTTCTGAAAGTTTCTTGAATAAGATGGACCAAAATAAAATCAGCACTTTTTTAGCAAATGCGTCAGTTTAGGCTAGTATTTTTCACACACGGTATAGTCCACGGCCAAAATTCATCTCCTTTCACGTTCTTCCACTTCTCCCGTGCATGGGGATACCAAATATGTGTGCCTTATTTGCTGTGCGGGCATGTGCCAGGGCTTGGCATAAAAGGAGGCTTTTTGGCCTTTTCGGTCCAGGAATTTTGCATTTGATTTTATAGCAGCATACTGTTTTCTGGGGGGCCTAATGCTGCTGAAAGATTAGAAACACCCCATAAATGACTTCATTCACACAAGTAGACCCCACAAGGTTTCCTTCAAGGGGTTTATCATATTTTTAGACAGTCCAGTTTTCTTCTGAAAGTTTCTTGAATAAGATGGAACAAAATAAAATCAGCACTTTTTTAGCAAATGCGTCAGTTTATGCTAGCATTTTTCACACACAGCATAGACCACGGTCAAAATTAATCTCCGTTCACATTCTGCCACTTCTCCTGTGCATGGGGATACCAAATATGTGGCCTTATTTATCACATAGAGATGTAGGAGGGCGGAGGATAGAAGAAGATTATTTCACATATCGCTTTTTTTCAAAGCTGGTTTTACAAAACTCAACAGAGTTTCTATAACACTTCCAAAATATCTGCTCTTGAAGCAGAAATCCCAAAATATTCATCTAGGGGTATAATGGGAATTTATTTTTTGGGGTTTTCTAAAATAAGAAATTGCAGGTTAATGCAAATGGAGCTCTCCAGCAGATGAACTTTAGAGAATATGCAAACATGACATCCACCCCCCACCCATTCCCTCCCTCACCCTTGGAGTAAAATCATGGGAAAAATAAAAACGTAATGTAGGGCAAATATATTTTCAACAAATTAACTAAAATCTAATAATTCAGAACAGTGTGGTATTTTTTAAAACATGGCTCAATGCACAGGCCTGGTTGCGAGGGACATGAGGGACAGAAATATCGGGAATCTTTGCGGTGCCCGTCTTTTCTGCAGACGCGGCACTTTTTCTGGGGGTTGCTTCTGGTTGCTGTTGGGGGAATCCGACTGATGAAGTGTCTTTCAGTCAGTCGCGTGACATCCTCAGACTGGGGGCATTCTCGGGTGTCCTGAACATCAAAAATGAGGCCTTCAATAATTTTTTCCTGGAAATCCAGGTATGTGTCTCTGCCTCTGTTTTTTTTATACAGCACAAATGAATTGTGGATGGCCACCTGTAACAGATAAATGGCCACTTTTTTGTACCAGGTTTTAGTTTTGCGTTTTACTAAATAGGGCTGTAAAACCTGGTCGCTTAAATCCACCCCCCCCATGTACTTGTTATATTCGGACACGCTCACTGGTTTGTGCTTGTCCGATGTTGCCCCCCTTTCCCTCACTGCCACTGTTCCTGCGGTATGAATCGTGCTTAGCACATACACATCTTTGCGATCCCTGAGCTTGACCGCCAGCAATTCTTCAGATGCATAAGCACAGGAGTCCCCCTTTACCATGCGCTTCCCCACTAATTGCTGTGGAAAACCAATTCGGTTTTTGCGCATGGTACCACATGCCCCAGTCCTTGCAGCATGCAAATGCCTAAACAGGGGCACACTCGAATAAAAATTATCACAGTACAGGTGGTACCCTTTGTGAAGCAGAGGCTGCATTATCTCCCACACAATCTTACTGCTGGTGGAAAGATCAGGGGGGCATCCAGGAACATTTATTGTGCGGTCCCGCCCTTCATAAATCCTGAAGGCGGTGGTATATCCTGACCCGCTTTCACACAATTTGTAGAGCTTAACGCCATATCTTGCCCTTTTGGAAGGTAGATATTGGCGAAAGCTAAGTCTGCCATGAAAGTTGAGGAGGGATTCGTCCACACTTACATTCTGCTCAGGGGTGTAGAGTTGCAGAAATAAATTATTCAGGGAATTTATTAGCGGTCTTATTTTGAACAACCGATCCCGGTTTGCATCGGTACTTGGGGGGGCCTGTGCGTTGTCATTGAAGTGGAGGAACCTCATTATTGTCTCATAACGAGACCTGGGCATTACTGCAGAATATACTGGGGTGGCTTGGGCGGGTCTTGTTGACCAGTTAGACCTAATGGAGGGCTTTTTGACAATACCCATATTTAGGGTGAGCCCCAAAAAATTTTTTAATTCCTGCAAATTGGTGGGCGTCCAATCTCTGGCATGGGTGGATGAAGGTTTCTGCCTTATATATTGCGTGGCATATAAATTTGTTTCGTGGACAATCTGATTTAGGATGTCGTCCGTTATAAATAAATGGAAGTAATCCATTTGGACAAAATTTGTATTGTCCACGGTTATGCCAGGAGTGGCCGTAAATCCGTGGATTCTAGGCCCAAAAGATGGGGCAGGTGCCCATACAAGAGCCTGGACTGGAGGGACCAGGCTCTCCCGTGCTACAGCGCTACTTGGCCCTGCGCTTTCATGTTCTGCAGTTTCGACTGCATCAGGGACAACGTCCCCTGAAGATGAACCTGAACTGACGCTGTCATCGTCACTACCTAAAACAGGTTCCATCTCGGACGCCATCTCTGATGCGGTCTCCGACTCAGACCACAGCATGGCGTATGCCTCCTCGGCGCTAAACAACTTCCTCGCCATAACGTAACTAACACTAACACTAACTAAACAATTTTTTTTTTATTTTATTTTTTTTATAAAACACACAAACTAACTGCTATATATATCTACACTACCGCTAACAAAAAAATAAACCGCTATTGCTATATATATTATATATATGTGGATATATATATAATTATATACTCCCTACCTGCCTATTCTAATAGAATAAAAGAAAGAAAGGTAGATAGATAGAAAAAAAGATAGATGGATAGATAGATTGTATAGATAGATAGAAATCTATCTATACAGAGAATGTTTTAGAGTGTAACTGTATTTTTTTGTAACTGTAACTGTAATCTTCTGGCAGCAATTCTCCCGAGTCTCCTCTTCTCCTCAAACTGAAACAATGTTTGAGGAGAAGAAAAGAGGCAGGAGATTTACTGCCAGAAAAGTCAAAATAAAACAAATGTGGTCGCTGTGATAGGTTTTCACAGCGACCACATGTTCAGGGACCATCAGATTGGTCCCTGATACTCTGCCCAGTGCCCAGAGCTGTTGGTAACAGCGAGGGCACAGGGCTGTGTGCACGCGATCGCGTGCACACTGTTTTATAAGCAGGAATGCATGTGATCGCTGTGATTGGTTGTCACAGCGACCACATGTTCAGGGACCATCAGATTTGTCCCTGATACTCTGCCCAGTGCCCAGAGCTGTTGGTAACAGCGAGGGCACAGGGCTGTGTGCACGCGATCGCGTGCACACTGTTTTCTATGCAGAAATGCATGTGATCGCTGTGATTGGTTGTCACAGCGATCACATGTTCAGGGGCCAAAAGATTGACCCCTGACATTCTGCCCAGTGCCCATGGCTGTTAGCAACAGCCAGGGCATAGAGCTGTGTGCACGCGATCGCGCGTGCACAGTCTCTGAAGTGCGGCCGTATATATACTATACGCCGGACTTTAGAGACCCTGACCGCTGGCCGTATATTTACGGCCAGCGGTCGGGAACCTGTTAAAGAAAAACATAAGAAAACGCGTTTTGAGTTCGCCAAACAGCATTGAAGAAGGTTATTTGGTCACAAGAGACTAAAATGTTACCTAGAGACAGACAGACATGTTATAGATCACTTAGAGACAAGCAGACATGCAATGCTTCACCTAGAGACAGGCAGAAATGTTATAAATCACCTATAGGCAGACTTCCATGTTATACATCACCTAGAGACAGTCAGCCATGTTATACATCACCTAGGGACAGGCAGCCATGTTATACATTACCAAGAGACAGTCAGCCATGTTATACATCACCTAGGGACAGGCAGCCATGTTATACATCACCTAGGGACAGGCAGCCATGTTATACATTACCAAGAGACAGTCAGCCATGTTATACATCACCTATAGGCAGACTTCCATGTTATACATCACCTAGAGACAGTCAGCCATGTTATACATCACCTAGGGACAGGCAGCCATGTTATACATTACCAAGAGACAGTCAGCCATGTTGTACATCACCTTCGGACAGGCAGCCATGTTATACAAGTAAATACATAGAGTTCCGGTGTATAGTTCCAGGACATTAATGAAATGTAGCCCTGTTGCTGTGTTAACGCCAAGGATAACCTGCTATGTGGGAGGTCACATGACTAATGCCATGTTTAGTCCAAAGCAGTTAGCCCATGGATGCATTACACTGGGCTACAACTATTCTAATGTCCAGCAACAGGGATAAACTGCATTAGTATAAGAAAGATATTAACTCCTTAATGACCGCCGATACGCCTTTTCACGGCGGTCATTAGTGGGCTTTATTCTGATGCAGTAGCCTTTTCACGGCACTGCATCAGAATAAATAAACAGAGCAGGGAGCCATTATATGTCCCTGCTCTGAGCTACCAGAGGTAGCTGAGGGCTAGGGGCATCCCTGCTCGAACGAGTGAGATCGATATTAGTATTGATCTCACCCGTTTAACCCCTTAGATGCGGTGCTCAATAGTGAGCGCCGCATCTGAGTGGTTTTGGAGAGAGGGAGGGAGCTCTCTCTCATCCCACTGACACCCGGCAATAAGATCGCCGAGTGTCTGTGTCTGCCTGTAGTGAATGCCTGCTAGGTCATGCCAGTTTTAAACGGACAGGCAGTAATACACTGCAATACATAAGTATTGCAGTGTAATATGCGATAATCCGATCGCTTTTATAATAAAGTCCCCTAGTAGGACTAGTAAAAAAAAGTTTAATAAAGTTAATAAAAAAAATGAAAAAACCCACTTTTTCCCTTACAAAATGCTTTACTATTAAAAAAACAAACAAAATAAAGCAAAAAAGTTACACATATTTGGTATCGCCGTGTCCGTAACAACCCCGACTATAAAGCTATTACATTATTAACCCGCACGGTGAATGCCATAAAAAATAAAATAAGAAACAATGGAAAAATTGCTGTTTTCTGTGAATCCTGACTTAAGAAAAATGTGATAAAAAGTGATCAAAAAATCGCAACTACAAGTTGTCCCTCAAAAAAAAGGGCTCTAAGACAACTGCATAGGCGAAAAAAATAAAAAAAGTTATGGCTCTTCTAATATGGAGACACAAAAACAAATAATTTTGAAAAAAAAGTGTATTTACTGTTTAAGTAGTAAAACATACAAAATCTATACAAACTAGGTATCGTTGCAATCTTAACAACCCGTTATTGTGTTATTTATGCCACATGGTAAACGGCGTAGAATTAGGATGCAAAAAAGAGTGGAGAAATTTCAGGTTTTTTTCTACCCCCCCCAAAAAAATTTGTTTAATAAAAGTTCATCAATAAATAATATGTTCCCAAAAATGGTGCTATTGAAAAATACAACTTGTCCCGCAAAAAACAAGACCTTATACAACTATGTCGATGCAAAAATAAAGAAGTTATAGCTCTTCGAAAGTGACAAGGGAAAAACGTAAAAAATGGCTTGGTCATTAGGGCCCAGAATGCAAGCAGGGGGAAGGAGTTAAAGAGGCTCTGTCACCAGATTTTGCAACCCCTAGTTATGACCATTTTTGTATTTATGCAAATGAGGCTTGCAAAAGTACAACTGGGCGTGTTGAAAAGTAAAAGTACAACTGGGCGTGTATTATGTGCGTACATCGGGGCGTTTTTACTTCGACTTACATCGAGTTACCTGCAAACGCCGATTCTGCTGCAGAATCATCTGTAGCCTCTGGTGCCGATGTGTCCTCGCTCGTCTGACACGATGCAGGACCTGGGGAAGTGACGTCACAGCGTGATCTGCCAGAAGCTGGGCGTTCTGAAGAGAAGTGGATGATACTTCTCGTCAGAACGCCCAGCTAGTAAAAGAAGTAAAAACGCCTCGATGTACGCACATAATACACGCCCAGTTGTACTTTTACTTTTCAACACGCCCAGTTGTACTTTTGCAAGCCTCATTTGCATAAATACAAAAATGGTCATAACTTGGCCAAAAATGCTCGTTTTTTAAAAATAAAAACGTTCCTGTAATCTACATTGCAGCGCCGATCTGCTGCAATAACAGATAGGGGTTGCAAAATCTGGTGACAGAGCCTCTTTAAAGCAGAATTTGAAATACATATATTTTAGAAAATTGGATGACTTTCTATTATATAAATGAATGCATTAAGCAAATGAAAAACTGAATACCCCTTTAAGTGAAGCCACCTGATGGCTAAAAAAAATCCCATTAAAATCCACATGTACTTTAACAGTAGCGGTTCTCTCCATTTTTGCTGTTGGCTTTACTAAGGCCCCATGCACACGAACAAAAATCCACGGGAGAATTGCGGCCCCATTCATTCCAATGGGGCCATGCACACGACCGTGGTTTTCACGGTCCGTGCATGGCCCCAGAGCCCGGACCGCAGAAAGAACGGGCAAGTCTTATTACGGCCGTGTTCTGCGGTCCGGGCTCATTGAAAATAATGGATTTGCTCGCGGCTGTCACTCCGTGGCCGGCTGACCCGGAAATCACGGCCGTGCACATGGCTTATGGTCGCGTGCATGAGGCCTAAGATAGTGGTGGAAAAGACACTTTCGGAGCAGGTTTTACTTTTAAAATGTAATTGCATAAACACAAAATAAAAGAATTAAGAAAATATTTTACAATAATATTCACCAGACTGAATCAAATCACCTATGTGTATGAAGCATACAGAAATACACAGGATATTCTTTGCATTCTAAGAAATTACAAATCATTTAGCCTTTTTTTCATACCTTAACTTTGTAATTGTAAACATCAATTTTGAAAAGTTTTGTAATCTACATATAATGTATTCATGAAATAAAACTGCCAATCATCAAAGCCACAGGTGCATTGTTAACTTTGCTCTTTTGTACGGTAATTAGGAAATGATTGTAAGTGAAGGTAAAAAAAATATACTTATATTTGACATCTGCCCGCAGCTTCCATTTTGACAAAACTGCAAACCATTTCTGAAAACAAGATTACATTTGAAATTAAATTGCTTTCATCTGATTTACTTTCATCTAATTTTTTTTTACTGTTTTTCTTCAGTTTTCCTTCATTTTTCCTCCTTGGATACAGAATACCATATGTGCACTTGCTGCACAATGAAGTGCAGGTTCCATAGTTAATACCATATCCCCTCTTCAGCAATTCCTCTAGTCCGTCACACAATGGTGTGAAATCTTGGTTGCGATACCCTAAAATTCCTAAAGAAAATGGTATTGTCCAACTACTTTGGAATATTAAGGGTCCAAACATGAAAATAAATGTTCATCTACCTTTTGACAACTCCCTGTTTCCTTAATTGGACTCATTGGATTTTTTGAGAGACTGCTTAGTAATTTGGTTGTTGTTGCACTGTGCATATGTATATATTTGATTGTATATATGCTGTATATCTGTTGCCTTTTTGCTTTTCATTTGTTGGTTGTCCGAACCGTAGGTCGCGATGCCCTGCGGCGCTGTCATGACAAGCTGCTGTAGCTGGACACAGAAATTTGAAAACATATACTGTATGTGGTGCTGCTTCTGCAATGTTCATTGTTTGGACTTGATGTCACTGATGCAAGGATTTAAAAGCCGGGGAGTGTCTGAAACCACCTGAACTGCAGAGGGAGCTTGTTATACTTAGAGAAAATGGAGTTGACCTGGATCAAGCCACTGTGAGGCAAGTCAATGGGCTGATGGAGAACAAGTAACGAATAAGTGTCACAGAGAGGAAGGTAGGAGAGTGTGGTAAGAACTAGGGCCGGCCTTAGGTTGGATGGCGCCCTGTGCGGGACTCTATTGCTGCCCTCCAGAAACAAAAAATTAACCACATTTAGGGTAAGATTTTTGGCGCTGTTTTTGACGCGGAAACCACTTTGGAAACCGCTCCAAAAAACGGCCGAAAACGCCTCCCATTGATTTCATTAGGAGGCCAAGGAGATTTTTACCCGCTCGCTGGAAACACACACAGAGGCATACATGTATACACACTAACATAGACTATATGCACATATACACGCATACAGGAACATATACGCACACGTACTTTTACAAATACATACACAAACACAGACACACATGGCACTTACCATCTCTCCTTGCTGACAGGATCACATGCTTCTTGCAGGACGGGCTGTGGGCGGAGCTTCCTCCTCTGCTCTTGCTTCTCGGGCCCTTGTTTCCTCCATGTGTGTAATGAGGAGCAGAGGACAGAGCAGAGGCAGAGCCCAGTGGCACCCCCTACATGGGAGGGTGCAGTGCCCTGTGCACTCGCAGAGGTCGCACACCACTAAGGGCAGCCCTAGTAAGAACCACATTGTATGCCAGGGGAGCCTGTAACTCAGACTGTTTGTTGTAGGCCCTGTCGAGCAGGGTCAAGGAATGCTAGTTGGAGCCTGGTGTTTGTTGTAGAGTGAGCGGATGAGGTTATGGATGGGCTGCTGGAGTTCTGCATTAGTGGAGGTACCTGCTGACCAGAGCAGGCTTGTCTTCCTGTAGTGAAGCAGGAAACACCTGGAGGCTGCAGTTGTTGTGATTAAGTACCAGAGAAAGAGAAGCAAGGCAGCACATCCAAAAAAATAAAGGGAGTTTATCCACCCAAATATGCAACGTTTCAGTTACTTCGTATGGGAGCACGGCCCAAAAATATGATTACGGGCACGGCCGTTTGCATGAGGCCTAACTAAGTGAATAAGCAGATTTTCTCTGCAAGCGTTTCTCACAAACTACAATGAAATACAGTACAAACTGCCTGTACTGGGAATGACAAGGGAACACTGTTACAGGAAGAGTGGAAACTCTGAAAGTGCTTTTGCAGTTTATCTGATGAAGTTTCCTGTGTTGCCCTCTGTGTGTATACCATATCTGTAAACACCGCCAGTTCTCATCTGCCAGACCCCTGACACACACACACAACTTGCGTATCCAAATAAGGTTACAAAGAGCTCACCCTTTATACCTAGAGCTAACATATACTGTGTAGTGTTCAGGCCAGGCATATCACGGTTCCGGTATGGCCGTCATATGGGCTCTGAAGAGTTACTGCACTTTCTATCGCATGGAAAATAAATCTGATAATTAAAGCTGTTGGATAAGAACAGTAAAAGTTTATCCTGAAGAGAACTTTCCAGTAGGTTGTCGAAATAGGTAGAAAATCTGTGTATGTGGCTTCAAAGCAAAGTTCAGCTTGTTCTGTGCTGTTCAGTGGGTTTTATGAGGTGAGCCGTATTTCGTTTGGATAAACACAAGGTTATATACTGCCAAAAATACACATGTGCGGCCATGTTTTGTAAACTTAAATGAGATTTGGATGCTATTAACTACTGTATGCTTATACTTATTACTATTTCAATGGAAACATGTTATGTGAAATACAAGTGCCTTTCTCAAAGTCAGCATCATGTACTGCACAAGGTTCATGGCGTTTTATAGTCTCTATTGCTCATAACATTCTGCCAACATTTTGCAGAACTCTATTCAGTTACTCGAGTGAAGAGTATTAACCCCTTAAAGACACAGACAATTTTCTTTTTTCCTTGCATGCCATGAATAAGGACACAGACGTGTCAGAAACGCGTAGGCACATTTGAACAGGGCTTACTGCTATCCTTCACCTAACATTCATTCCTGTACTCTGCCACAGAACTACTCCATATAGTTCTATCATTTTTATCTTTGTTATACCAATAAAATTGGAACAGGAGTTCCTTTTTAACGCACACCCAGCGCTGGATCTTGGTTCTGTTTTTTCTTCCTGTTGTGTACCGCTGGCCGCGCGGGAATCCGGGCGCTGTCTGCACTCAGACACAACTAAACGGTGAGCTGGAGGTCTACCTCCCCCTCTTCCCCATTCATTAATTTTGTGTGTTTTATTTTTTCCATTGACATAGCCATATGACTATTTTTTGCAAGATGAGTTATATTTTTTTAGTGGCTCCATTTAATGTACCATATAATGTATTTAGAAACTTTCAGACCACAGATGAGACAATATACTTACGCTCTTTGCTCCTGGCTCCTCTTCAGCTCCGGGCACCGCTGCACTGGGTTGCATACTACGTCCTCATGCTAAATATTGGTAGATTTATTTGGAATGACAGTAAAATAAATAGTGGTACATATCACACATACTGTATACATAAATAGCACCGCTGTACTAGACCCCACAATAAATTAAGATCCCAAACCAGACTCCAAAGCTAATCCAGACCTTAGACAAGACCCAAAAAATAATTCAGACCCAAGACCAGACCTTAAAATTAATTCTTGCCCCAAAAGACAGCCCAAAATAAATCTAGACGTCAGATCAGTCCCCAAAATTAATTTACACCAGATCCATAAATGAATTCCAACACCAGACCAGGCCCCTAAATAAATTCACACCTCAGATCAACATATTTTTTTATTTAGACCCCAAAACTGCCCCGAAATAAATAGACCTTAGACTAGTCTCCAAAATTATTTCAGACCAGATTCCTAATTAAATTCAGACTGCAGATCAAACCCCCAAATTAATTCAGACCCCAAAACAGACCCCAACATAAATCCAGACCTCAGACAAGTCCCCAAAATTAATTCAGACCAGACCTCTAAAATAATTCAGACCCCAAACCAGTCCCCCAATTTAATTTCGACCGCGAATCAGAAAAAAAATTAGACTCCAGACCAGATCATTTACTTACCTTACTTGCTCCCGGCTCCTCTTTAGCTCCAGGCAGCACTACACTAGGTTGCTGCACCTCTTCCACATTCTGCACCTGAGCAAGTGACCCGGTAGCCTCTCTAGTTATAGTACGTATTTGTAACAAGAGGCAAGGTGGAGGGAGATTGCATAAGGAACCAACTAGAATGACATAGCTTTAAAATCCAAAAGAGAAGTCAATATAGATTAAAAGGAGTGCAGGCGTGCATGCAAGTAACTTGAGATTCTGAATTAGGCCCCATGCACACGACCGTGTTTTTGCGTCCGCAATTCCCCCGCAAATCCACGGGAGAATTGCGGACCCATTCATTTCTATGGGCCCATACACACTATCCGTGTTTTCACGGGTCTCCGCATGTCCGCACATCCGTGCCGCAGAAACTCCGGACATGTCCTATTATGGGCCGCAAATGCGGTGCGGACATGCCAATAGAAGTCAATGGGCCCGTGGAAATTGCGGATACACCTCCGTGTGTCATCCGCAGTTTTGCGGATTTGCGGAAGTGTTGCTAGGCGACGACCGGGAATGAGTTCTGTCGTCATCATGTTTTACCTAGGCTTTTTTTTTTTCATCCGCATTTTGCGGATTACATACGGATGAACTGCGGAGGACATACGGATGAACTGCGGATGACATTTCACGGAACACGGTCCTGGAATTTGCGGACCAGAAAAACACTACGGTCGTGTGCATGAGGCCTAAGGCTTCATTCACATGTTGCGTTTATAACACATTTTATACAACTGCAATGTTTAAACACAGCCTAGCATGTCAGAACCATGTTAAATTTAAATTTGCAGCAGCTGTAAATCAAATTTAGCTAAACAGCAAAGGAGGAATATTAGGAAAGAAGGCAACAGGTTGCGCGGTCCAAAGGGCAGGGAAGAGTGAGAAAAGAAAGGCACCATCTTGTATTTAGAGAGGTTATCCGCTGAAGTAAAATTGATGGTCTGTCCTCAGCCATAGGCCATTAATATCTGATTGGTGAGAGTTTGACTCTCTGTACCCCCAATGAACCGTTGTTTCAAGGGGCTGTGGTGTACTGTCGACCTCTGCTTCCCCTTCCCCTGCACATGGCTGTAGCCACAATCCTGGTTCGTGATTACGGCTACAGCCGGCTGCAAATGGCCACGGACCATGCTCCCATTATAAAGTATGGGAGCACGGTCCGTAAAATAAAAAAATAGGATATGTCCTATTTTTTACGGAAGCTTTCTACGGCCCGGACAACTTCCTGTAAATATATGGGAAGGTGTCTGTCGGCCATAGAAATTAATGGGTCTGTAATTACGGACCGTAATTACGAATATATTCTACGGTCGTGTGTATGGGGCCTTAAATATACATTCTATGACTGCCTATGACATTAACCCGAGTGTGCATAATAAATGGAAATTGTATTTTGTGGTCCATTGGGGACAGGGACAGAGGTGAATGAGGACAATGTCTGTACAGTGCTACGGAATATTTTGGTGCTATATCTGCTTCAGAAATAAATAAATACATAAGTTTTATTGTTACACATTTTACATGTTTTGGTTTATATTTCTTTGATTCTTTGACTTTATACAATGATCTTGAATTGTATTCAAAATATTGTTAAGGTCATATAATACTGTACGTTATCCCCAGCATTTACATGCAGCAAGTCCTTGCTTTTAGCTCTTTTTCCCAAGGGTAATAAGATAAGTATTTAGAGGTTTTTTTTATTTTGTAATTCTTCTTTTAATACTGTTGATTTAAGGTGACTGTATGTCGTCTTTACAGTTGTCTATAATGGATACAAAAGGAGGGTAAAGCGATTCCAAGAAACCAAGAGAGAATAATGAATGAATTTATCATTGTACAATTTCTGCACCTTAAGGGCAGTCTGTCACCAAAATAGCATTCATGAGCTAAATGGAACGCAGGCCCAAAAATAGCTTTCTAATCTTATAAACACTCAGTGGGTATAGATCTCAGCCTGATAATTTGATTAATGTTTCACAAGCTGCAGAGTTTTGTAAGGAGGCCATACAGATCTATGTAAGACAAACTGTTATTCAAGGTGACATCACAGCGCTGGATATATAATACAGTGGTTTTTACAGTATGAAGGCTCTCATAGTGAGCCAACAAGTAGCAGTTTTGTCAGCTTGCTATATAATGTAATTTTCCCCTCATTTATTGCCTACTGCCTATTCTGGATGACATTAACACTAGGCCACTGGACAGAGGACAAAGTTCAATAAAATGATGTAGATCCCTTTTAACCCCTATTCACATCATCTCTTCAGCACTCGTGATTATCTCAACGCCATGCTTTATTGCTTGTGTGACTGTCAGGTTAAAACTTGTAAATTTCACAGGAAAAAAGGTGTGTCTGCTGACTAAATCAAGTTTTAGCAATTTATATCATACTCTCATGACATAAATGAATGATGTCATCCTGCCTACAATATTCCTGAATAATAAATCATGATAGAAAGGACTTGAGCTTAGAGAAAACAGAATGTGAGACCTGAAAAATCCCCTGAACAGATGCCCTGGTAATGCTGAAATTGCACCCACTACACATAGAAATAGCAATTAGGTGGGCACACATAACTAATAAGCATTTGTGATAGGTCCCCTACCCACTGTGAATCCTCTCGGGCCATTCAGCAAAGCTGAGTGGCGTTCGGTGACCTACTGGTCTACAGCCTTAAAGGTAATGTGTCGCTAGAAAATTATTATTATTTTTTTTAGTTAAACAGTTAGTGTATAAGTGATTAAACATTGTTCTAATTTTTTTAATTTTTTCACGAGTCAGGAAATATTATAAATTAGATTCTAATTTATAACATTTCCCAGTGCTGGTAACTAGATGGAGCAATTCCCAAAATTGCAGCATTGGCATGTGGTAAAGCAACCATATTGTTTTATGCTGCAAAATTTGAGAATACACACTCGCTCTAGTGAGCTCACAGAATCCCCCCTCCTTTATCCTGGCTAGTGCCAGGAGAAAGGAGGGGATTGAACGGTCAAACCTCCTACACTGTGTGTCACCATTTTTTGAGCTAACACACAGTGTAGTAGGTTTACATACAGTAGTAATCACACACTAAAACACGTACATACACAGACCTAACTTACCTGCTCCTGCCGCCGCCGCTCCCTCCGGTCCGTCCGCTCCCTCCGCTCCAAGTGCACAAGTCCGGAAGCCGCGACCGGAAGTAGTAATCTTACTGTCCGGCCGCGGCTTCCGGTCCACAAGAAAATGGCGCCGGATGTCGCTCGGCCGAAGACCTTCAATTTGGACTGCGTGGGAGCCGCGCATGCGCCGTACCCACACAGACGGCGTACAGCATAGTGGATGGAACGGGCCCCGTTCGCATTCACTATGGGGCTGTATGTGCCGTATTCCATGTCTGTATGTGTTGTTAATCGACACATACAGAGATGGAAAAAAAAATGGCAGCCCCCATAGACAAGAAAAAGTAAAAAAAAAGTAAAACACAAACACACAAATAAATATTTTTTTTTTTAATAAAACACTAAAAGCAAATTGATATAAAAATATTTTTTTTCGCAACACTCGTCCTTTAAAGCCTTCAAAATAGAACTTTGTTTTTGCATTTGGTTACATTTAGAATGTGATGTCTACCTACAGTATACTAGTAACCCAAGTTTTATTACAAATATAACTACCTAATGTTGGGGAATGTTTAAAGCGTACCTAACTTTTCAGAAGATTTTTCAGCATAAGCTGTCATATGTGTGTATATGAGGAATAACACTATTTCTGGCCACTATATGACTTGTATACTGCATTTTTTTTTAGCAGTTTTCCCCTCTGCAGGCGCTCTCTCTAATTCTCAGTTGTCTCTGGGCTAGCCTAACTACTATCATGTCTTCTATACACTGAACACAGAAGAGGAGAATCCTGCTCAACTATCTCCATCTATCACATATATCAAAGCAGCAGCAAAGGAGATTATACAGCAGTAAGGACCAGTGTAGCTGAGAATCCAGCACTGGGGAGAGAAATAACACTTACCAGGAAGCTGCAGCATGTCTGTGTTTTTCTCACCCCTCCCTACTCCATAGACTTGTATGGTCATCATGTCTGTGTCTCTCTCTGCTCCCTCCTCCTGCTTCCTTTCCTTTCTCCATAGACTTGTATAGGCAGGCAATGAAGAGACACGCCCCCACCTTATGCAGTCCGTCTGTAACTAGGGATGGAGTTTGCTTCACTACAGGGGGAGGACAGCTTATTACAGGAAGGGAGACACCAAGTGGCAGCATCTTCAAACAGAATGTGCAATGATAAAACAACACAATTTTAACAGTAACTAAATTACAAAGTTGATATATATCAGGAATACTCAATAGCGGATCATCATTGTGCATTTTGGCGCCCCGGACTCGAGGCTCCCGGGGGACCCATGACCGCCCCAAGTACAATGTGTTTTTGCCGTGATTTTGCCGCAAACTGCAGAAAAAAACGCAACAAAACGGCATTGTGTATGTTCTGTAAAAAAACCTGCAGACATAAAGGTCACATGACTTTATGTCTGCAGTTCTTGTTACCGATTAGAGACCTGCTGGTCACATGACCGCAGGTCCTACAACAGCAGCAAGAGAGAAGACCGTAAGGTGAGGTGAGCTGCTAGGTAAGTATAAGGGGATCATGGATTTGTTTAAGGGGTCTGTATTTAGGGGGTCTGCATTTAGGTGGTCTGGTCTGGGGTCTGTATTTAGGTGGTCTGGTTTGGGGTCTGTATTAGTTTAAGGTGTCTGTATTTAGGGGGTCTGTATTAGTTTAAGGGTTCTGGGGTGTCTGTATTTAGGAGGTCTGGGTTCTGTATTTAGGGGGTCTGTATTAGTTTAGTGGGTCTAGTCTGGGGTCTGTATTCAAGGGGTCTGGTCTGGGATCTGTATTAGTTTAAGGGGTCTGTATTTAGGGTTCTGTATTAGTTTAATAATTAGGGGGTCTGGTCTGGGGTCTGTATGTAGGAGGTCTGGGGTCTGTATATTTAGGGGTTCTGGTCTGGGGTCTGTATTTAGGGGTCTGGTCTGGGATCTGTATATTTAGGGGGTCTGGTCTGGGGTCTGTATTTAGGGGTCTGGTCTGGGGTCTGTATTAGTTTATGGGGGGTCTGTATTTAGGGGGTCTGGGTTCTGTATTAGTTTAGAGAGTCAGGTATGGGGTCTGTATTCGTTTATGGGGTCTGTATTTGGAGGGTCTGGTCTGGGGTATGTATGTAGGAGGTCTGGGGTCTGTATATTTAGGGGTTCTGGTCTGGGGTCTGTATTTAGGGGTCTGGTCTGGGATCTGTATATTTAGGGGGTCTGGTCTGGGGTCTGTATTTAGGGGTCTGGTCTGGGGTCTGTATTAGTTTATGGGGGGGGTCTGTATTTAGGGGGTCTGGGTTCTCTATTAGTTTAGAGAGTCAGGTATGGGGTCTGTATTAGTTTATGGGGTCTGTATTTGGGGGGTCTGGTCTGGGGTATGTATTAGTTTAGGGAGTCAGGCCTGGGGTCACTAGTTTAGGGGGTCAGGTATGGGGTCTGTATTTAGGGGTCTGCGGTCTGTATTAGTTTATGGGGTCTGTATTTATGGGTCTGGTCTGGGGTCTGTATTAGTTTAGGGGGTCAGGTCTGGGGTCTGTTTTTAGGGGTCTTGTCCGAGGTCTGTATTTAGGGTACATGCTCTGGGGTAGGGTGCTTGTTCTGGGGTCTATATTTGCTTAGGGGGGTCTGGTCTGGGGATGGAAATAGTTTAGAAGGTCTGGAGTCTGTATGCATTCTAATTTATGAGTAAAAGTGGTTGTCCGGGCACATCAATAGGTCATCAGTATGAAAAACCGGTCCGTGCCCGGACAACCCCTTTAATGTATGGTCCTGGGCCTTGGTGTCTGAATTTTTGTGTTTCTATAGAGGCTGGAAATGGCTGCAGAAGCGAGGAGCATAGATGTCTCATCTGGAGAAGTCGCCATACTGGTCTGTGTCAGATGGAGAAGAAAAGAGAACGACTCCCATCAGAGAAGACGTCACTTGTGAGTCACTGGATCTATAGAGGATCTGTCCCCTCTCCTGACATGTCAGTTGGAGGAAATCCTTGTATTCCACATAAAGTCTTTGTGTACCCAGGACTAATAGACAAATGTGTTACCATTCCCATTGTCAGGAGGATGTATCCCTACACAGTGTTATACTGTCAGAGATGGTTAGAGACTGTCAGTATGTAGGGACACAGCCGTTTTACAAGAGGAATTGTAATACCCATTTGTCAATGCTCGCACAAAAAGGTGGTGTTCACTATAGATACGGCACTGCGGCGGTGGGGAATGGGAGGGGCCAAGTTTGTGGAACAGCCCAGGGCCTATGGTATACTTAATCCGCCACTGGGAATACTATTAAATATGCATAAGTTTTTTGAAAGTTAGTGTACATTTAACAGGAACTAATATGTTGAAAATCTGCATTTAAATTGTCAAATTGAAAATCAATCATCTGTCTTAGAATTATGAGCCGTTTAGAAAGGGAGCAGTGATTCACCTGCTATAGAGAAAGGTTATTCCATTCATATGAGGTTAAGACTATATGCACCATGCAGTTTTGATGCAGTACTTAATGCAATTTTTATTATACTCAAACACGGGAGTGGATACAAACAAGGTGAGAAGTTTAAGTATTTAAGGCTGAGTTCACACCTCACAGATTTTTTTGCGGATTTGACGCAGATCTCACCCGTTTACATTGCACAGGGTCACATCTGCAATGAAATTCCACAACAAATACGGGACATGTGAGCTTATGACATTCTGTATCATTTATGTTTGCTGTTGGATCTACTGCTGGCTTTAGCTCAAGAATCTGCACTAAAACTGCATTGAGTGAGAGAGCTTGGCACTGAAACATTACTCTACAAAATAATGCTACCTTTAAATTAGGACCAGTAAAACTTTAGTGGATGGGTAGCATTACCAAATCCCTAAAATCCTGCTGATTTTAAGGCCACAAACCAACACCAGGATAATAGGCCTTATTTTTCCTTTACTATAGGAGCACTTTGCTTAGTGTGCACTAGGGGTGTATCTAGGACTGGTGGGGCTTGTGCCCTTAGTGTTTGGTGCAGGGGGCGCCAACATGCCACTGTACCTTGGCCAGTGTATTTAAATATAGAGTTAGAGTAGCAAACTGTGTATTTGCCCCAGGTGAAAAAAAAGCCTAGCTAAAACTCACTATGCACCACTGACAGGTAGAGTTGTAGAGTTACATGAATTTCCAATCACTCATAGCACAGTAAATCTGGAAAGCAATCATTGGTGGTACAGTAAGTGATCATTTAAGAGATGGATCCAACCAGGGCTGGCCTTAGAATAGATTATCTTTCGGCACCCCACCCCATAATAAAAAAATGCCCCATAAAAAAAGTATAATGTCCCCCACAGTATAATGCCCTATATAGTGTCCCTACACAGGATAATGCCCCTTTAGTGCATACAGTAAAATAATAATATTTAATAATATAGTATATTATAACCCCTTCAAGGACACTTTTGTCCTCTAATTGTGCCCACACAGTATTATGTCCCCTAAGTGCCACACACAGTATATTTCCCCCTGTAGTACCCCTACACAGTATATTTTCTGTTTAGTGGCCCCCACACAGTATAATGCCCCCCCTCCTCTGGCTGCCGTACACAGCCCCCCCTTGTAGATAGTGCTCCCCTGTAGATTGTGCCATGAAGCCTCCCTGTAGACAGTGCCATAATCCCCAACCCCCTCCTTGTAGATTTGTGCCATACAGCCCCCACCTCCCCCTTGTAGACAGTTCCCCCAAACAAACAAAAAATTGTACCCACCTAGGCCCCGTTCCCACGACGAACTGAGATGCTCCACGACAGAATCCTTGAGCCTAGTACAGCGTTTCCAAACCATTTCGGACTCGAGGCACCACTGGAAAAATAAAAGTTCCTCAGGGCACCCCTACCAAAAAATTGTTTTGAGAAAGACAGAAGCGAATGCAAAAAACGCAGGCCAAAAAAGCACTCCAAACGGGTGCCACACAGCCCCCTGTAGATGTTGCCACATAGCCCCCTGTAGGTAGTGCCACACAGTACCCTGTAGGTAGTGCCACACAGCCCCCTGGTCGGTAGTGCCACACAGCCCCCTGTAGGTAGTTCCACACAGCCCCCTGTAGGTAGTGCCAAACAGCCCCCTATAGGTAGTGCCACACAGCCCCCTTGTAGGTAGTGCCATACAGCACCCTGTAGGTAGTGCCACACAGCCCCTTGTAGGTAGTGCCACACAGCCCCCTTGTAGGTAGTGCCACACAGCCCCCTGTAGGTAGTGCCACACAGCCCCCTGTAGGTAGTGCCACAAAGCCCACATTCCCCTTGTAGATAGCCCCCCCTTTCCTGTAGAAAGCCCCACTGTAGCTCCCTGTAGGAGCGGAATTCCCCTGTGGCTGGGGATTCCGCTCCTGGAGTGCTCGCTTGACGTATATGTCCATATATGGACAGTGACATCAGGGGCAACTCCTGAAGCGGAATCCCCATCCACAGCATTGCTGACGTTGTGACCGGGGATTCCACTCCAGGAGAAGCCCCTCTGTCTGTGTCCATTTATGGACAGTGACGTCACTGGCTTCTCCTGGAGTGGAATCCCCGGTCACAGCATTGGTGGGGATTCCACTCCAGGAGAAACCCCTGACGTCTCTGTCCATTTATGGACCGTGACGTCAAGGGCTTCTCCTGGAGTGGAATCCCCGGTCATAGAGTCGGCAATGCTGTGGATGGGGATTCGGCTTCAGGAGTTGCCCCTGATGTAACTGTCCATATATGGACAGAGACATCAGGCGCTCCGTCCAGAATCAGAATCCACGGCCACACGGGGATTCCGCTCCTTCAGGGAGCTACAGTGGCGCTAGTAGATAGCAGAGCAGGAAGATACCTCCCTGCACTGCTATAGTGGCGTCGCTACCGCTGTAGCAGCCGCAGTGGCTGCTAGCGGCGCTGCCGGCCATGCGACCGTCCCGACGAGCGGCACCGGCGCCCTCATGCCCGGTGTCACCGCTAGGAGCCGCTACGGCTGCTACAGCGGTAGCAGCGCCACTGAGTGAAGAAGCGCCCGGGCGCTTGGGAAACAAGCAGCGTAGCGCCCTCTTCCACCTGCTTGAGTGATGCACCCTGTGAAATGGCACAGGTCGCACACCCCTAAGACCGGTCCTGGATCCAACCTAAATATAATTTCAGGGATTGTCGCATTGAAAACACTGCATTGCCTTTCTGTGCTTAAAGGCTATGTATACCTTTGACAATTTTTTTTTTTAATAAGACAATTTATGAGAGTGTTTTGAGAAACTTTGTAATGCATTTTTATTAAAAAAAAATATATTTTTACATTTTCAGATACAGCTGCTAATTATCCTGGATACAGAGCAGCTGTATCGGGCACTGAAACTAAAATAAGTCAGGTCAGTGGGACTGACGGGTTCAGTGACAGCTGTATTGGGTGCTGAAACCAGAATAAGTCAGGTCAGTGGGACTGACAAGTTCTCTAAGGCCCCATGCACACGACCGTGCCCGCAATCACAGCCCGCTGACAGACGCATTTTCGGGCCGTGCTCCCATGCAAAAGAACGGACATGTTCCATAATTCCCGAAACATTTCCACGACCCTTCCGTAGTACTACAGAAAGGTGTCCGCGTTCAATGAAAGTGAATGGGTCAGTTTTTGCGGACCGCAATTGCGGTCTGCAAAAGCGGAGGTTTTTTACGGTCGTGTGCATGGGGCCTAACACGCAGGATCTACCTGTCGTCGATCACATGAACTTAGATGTGATCGATAACATCTGGATCCTGCGTGTCGGAGGCACCGACCCCCGTCAGTCCCGCTGACCTGACGGATACAGGTTTCAGTGCAGGATGCAGCTTCTATGCATCCAGGATGCAAAGCACCTGTATCTCAAAAAGTAAAAATATTATTTAATAAAAATACATTACAAAGTTGCTCAAAATACTCTCATACATTATTTTATTTAACAAAAAAAAAAAGAAAAATGTGTTCCAAAGGTTTCCATAGCCTTTAAGGTTAAACAGGAGCAAATTAACTGTTTGTTGCCAAATGGGTCCCTGTGTATTGCCAGATTAAATTTTTCTCAGCAGGCGGTGACTTGTAGAGAAAGCTCATTGTGAACCACAGATGCAGCTATTTAGCAGTGAATTGCTCCAGCCTCTAGGTAGCATTTGGACTGATCACATCCCAGCATGTTTCCTCCCCATAAACAGCATGAACGCATCCCATGACGCTGAGGGAATGAAGACAGAAGATCCTATTACAGCCAAGGCACACCTGTTTCAATACACTGCATGCCGTTATGCAGACTTCTCCATAATCCTCCTGTAATGCAGCTGAAGGTTTATATATTATTCAGTCACATAGCTTAGCTACGGTTAACTTAGTTTGTGATAAAAGACTATTCTTGTCACTGAGATTAAATGATGTTAATTACCGGTCAGCAGGTTGTCCATGACAGTAAGTACACACCAGCAGTTTGTGTATATAATTTTCTCTAGCCCAATAGAATACACAGGATATCCTTAGGGGAAGGGTCTCACAATGATGTGCAGTACCATGTTCCTGGTTATGCATTTTTACAGTGAGTTGCTGGATAACTCTTCTAACAGCACATCATTGCCAGTGACCCATATCCAGATCCAGTGATTATCTATGGTGATCTTGCTGTAATTCTAGTGCCCCACTAGGTGTTCACCCACCTACAGACTTCAGTGCCACATTTGCCATCATATGGTGTCATAAACTGACAGATCAGAGTAGGTAAGGGAAAGGAATGGCTGTTC
Source organism: Rhinoderma darwinii (assembly GCF_050947455.1). Lineage (NCBI taxonomy): Eukaryota > Metazoa > Chordata > Amphibia > Anura > Rhinodermatidae > Rhinoderma > Rhinoderma darwinii. Next base: position 369,389,779 of record NC_134688.1, read on the forward strand.
ATGTTTGTAGATAAAGGACAGTCGCATACAACAAAAACATGGACAAAAAAAATGACCAAACGTTTTTTAAGGAGATATTTTTCATTCTTGGTAAAATAGAATTACAGATCAATCCATATGGACTAACTAGTTTATAACTTTTAGAACATCTGATAGGCTAAGATACAGTCTCAGCAGTACACTGTACCTGGAAATTACTTTATAATGAAAATCAGCATTTTGGGGCCTGGAATTTGTTTCCTTGAATGCTTCAACCCTGCCCTGTCATAAAAACTAATATACATGATAGTTTACTTCTCAATAATACATTCATTCATCTACCAAAAAATACCAATATCCAGGGGCCAAATAATACCTCCACACAATGACCACATATAACTACTGTACTACAAAGACCAATAGAACCAATATTATCACTATATAGTGCTTATACATTGTTCACATACCAGTTCTACACTGGCGCTCTGCAGAGTATTACCATGTTGTGAATATAGTGCAATGTATACAGTACATCCAGTGACTCACAGGTGATATCTTCTCTAAATTAGCTTGTCTGCTTTCCCTTTTCTCTCCATCCGAGTCAGACCATCATGATGACTTCTCCCAGCAATTATTAGTCTCTGCAAAGTTTGCTGCTCAGATGTCTTTAGCTCTTCGCTTTTCCAGCACATCCTTACCCTGGGAGGAAACTTTCCATAGTGCTACTGCCTTTAACAGTGTCCTACTGCAGCAGAAATAGTGGCACACAGATAATTCCCCAAAAAATAATAGTAGCAAACCGATAGTATCCCACATTGTAATAGTGCACCCTTAGTTCTCCACCCAGTGATTGTGCCCCCTCTGTGCAATAAACAGTAATAGTGACTTTTTGTGCCCCACACACTTTCATAGTGTCCTATTTATGTGGCACGTAGCAATAGTTCCCCACACAGTGTTGATGTCCTCTAAATGCCCCACAGTAATATTGTCCCTCTAGTACCCCTCACACAGTAAAGATGCCCCCTCATAGTAGTACCCCCACAAAAATTATACCCTCTAAGTGCCCCCACATAGTAAGGATGTTCCTCAGTGCCCACACATATATATACCCCCATAGTGCCCCCTCACAGTAATAATGCCCCCTTAGTATCCCTCAGATAGTAAGGATGCCCCTTAATTGCCTGCTTACAGTAATTATGCCCCCCTAGTGCGTCCATGCACCACAGATGCTCCCTTAGTGCCCCCACATAGTAAGGATGCGCCTCAGTGCCCACACATAGAAATGATGCCACATTAGTGCCTCCCTTACCGCAATGATGCCTTCAGTGCCCCTTTCACAGTAGTGATGCCCCCTTAGTGCCGCTCACACAGTAGTGACTGCAGGTCCCATAGAACCTCTGTGGCTCCTTATGTGTTATTAACGCCACTGAACACTATTGGGGGAAAATGGATAAAAGGAGCCTGAACGTGTGAGTGTCTTTATGTTTTTTTGTGCCAGAAACAGGACCAAAACCCATCAGGTAAAAAGGCCCAATTTAATACATTGGTGGGCCCATTGCAAAGGTTTTATGAGTGGGCACCCCACTCTCCTGAATATTTTGTTCATTATCTGCTGATGTCTACACAGTTAATAAAACTTCCTAAAAACTGTGTTCAGAGGCACTTTGTTAGACACATTAAGGCTTTAGTCACAAGTAGTGAATTTTCTGCATGAAATTTCTGTAGCAAATCTGCTGACAGACAGGGAAATCAGCAGTAACAAAGCTGCACCAAATCCTGTAGATTTTCTTGCGTCATGAGTAAAAAAAAAACCTCTATACTCACCTGCGCTGGCACTTCCATGTCATCACTTCACTGGTACCCCACAGGTCTTTGTCCACCTAGCCTCCAGCAAAGATATGCCATCCACATGTAATCGCGGCAGCCTAAGATTTGTGTACAGAGACCTGGGAAGCGATTACATGGGAGCGCTAGGGGAGGTAAGTATAGTAGTTTTTTATTTTAAACTTTTTTTAAACTATCTGGACAGGAAACGCACCACTGGTCAATTCTTGTACAGAAAATATCCATAGCATGTGGATGAGATTTGTTCAAATTTATCCACTTTGCAGCTTCTGCATTCCGCAGTGGATTACAGAGCAGCAAATCTGCCACGTGTGTATGTAGCCTAATTGGAAAGGTTTTGATTAACAGGTGACATCCCTTTTTCATTGTAGTTGTTCACTATCCAGCCTAGCCCGCTAGGAAGACTTCTTCCAGCCATGGCTCGTTTCTGCAGACTTTGCTGCCAGATATCTTTGGCTCCTCAGTTTCCAGCACCCTCTCAATCTATTCCCCACCATCTACACAAATTCCTCATCTTGGTGCTACCCTTAATACTGTACCTGTTTCTGACCCATTTTTCCCATTTACTGCACCTGCTGTATTGCACAGTGTCCCTAAATACTGTACATCAGAAATAATGGAACAATACAGAAATCCAGCAACTAGAGATATTGGTGTTGTTACCCTAAAAATAATAGTGCCACACAGATAGTGACCCCAAAATAATACTGTCAGATAGTGCCCCTGAAATCACTAGTGCAAACAATCGGTAAGGGTATGTGCACACACACTAATTACGTCCGTAATTGACGGACGTATTTCGGCCGCAAGTAGTGGACCGAACACAGTGCAGGGAGCCGGGCTCCTAGCATCATACTTATGTACGATGCTAGGAGTCCCTGCCTCTCTGTGGAACTACTGTCCCGTACTGAAAACATGATTACAGTATGGGACAGTTGTCCTGCAGAGAGGCAGGGACTCCTAGCATCGTATATAACTATGATGCTAGGAGCCCGGCTCCCTGCACTGTGTTCGGTCCGGGACTTGCGGCCGAAATACGTCCGTCATTTACGGACGTAATTAGTGTGTGTGCACATACCCTTATAGTGCCCCAGATGGTAAAAAAAAAAGATAGACATAGTGCCTTCTTTTGTGCCCCTTAAAGTTATAGTGCCTCCTTTAGGCCCTACACAGTGACGCTATGCTCACACTTAGTGGAAATCCTGCAGATTTAAATCTGCTGTGTAATACAGTTGCAGCAATGTGGATGAGATTTGGCCAAAAAAAAAAAATATTAAAATAACAAACAACACTATGCAGTGATGTCATCCAATGCCAGCGTCAGGCTGCTGACGTCTTGTGCTCTCTGCAGCCCAGGGTAGGCAGCGCAATGAAATTACCTCATTGTGCCGCCTGATTCAGGCCTAGACGACGGTGGGCTACTCTATAGAGGCCAATTGCTCCCCGTTTCACCATAGCTTTCAACTTTATATGCATCTTGAGAACACAGTTGAAAGTGGTGCCGCTGATAAGAAGCCCGGTGCAGAAGCCTTCAGGGGAAAGCCAGGAAGGCAAGGTTTCCAAAAAACAATCCTGTTTTTGGCATGAACCACATTTGCTGGGTTTTGTTTAACACCGACAAAAATGTACTGTATGTCTATTCTTCTAGTGATTGCGTCCCCCCCCCCCCCCAGTAGCCCCCAATCATGTGTATTGGGCTTTAATTAACAGTCTCTGGTTCTGGTAATATTATAGGGACCTAACTGGTTCAGATCCCATCATATGATCGCAATGATAAATAATCGTGGAGCTCACAAGAAAAGTTTGTTGCCACAACAAGCTTTTCTGTGGATTGTGCTGTATAAATCCCTCTCTCTCCTCCCGTCTCTTGTCAGAGTAAGATTGGAAGAGAGAGAAAGGCTGTTACACAACACAGACATAGATTTCGCCTAAATTAATTTGCGATTAACCCCTTCCTGCTTTCCTCACATACATTAATGGTCAAATGGTGCAGTACCCGCCATTTTACATCCTCTGTTTTTTATTACACTGTGTGCCCCTATATCCAGTGCCATGAATGGGACAAAGTACCTTACAACAGTATGTAAAAAAATAATAAAGAATTTTTTTTTTAATTTTGCTCATCCTTGTCTATATAAAACATACAAAATAAAAACATATCAGTTCCATTTTTAAATAATAAGAAAGTCCAATGTTTCCTGCAAATAAAAAAAAGATACAATAAGGCAGATTTACTTTAATTGTCATGCCAGAATTCTGCGCAAATCGGTTTAGTCAAATTTATTATTGAAAAAATAGAAGATTTTCTCCAGCTCACCAATCTTGGCATTTGATCCTGGGTTGCGCACGAATCCTCGAGGTGGCACTCTGTTGAATCACAATAGAAAATAAAAAAATGTTTCAGTCCAGCGCGGGGTTTAAACTGAGTATTTTCCTCTTTATTGAAAATTTGCATAAAATTGCAACGAGCACAGAGGGGTGGATGCACGGAGCCGATACACTCGTTCTTATTCAGGTCAGTGACAAGCAAATTTTCAATAAAGTGGAAAGTATTCCTTTTAAACCCAGCACTTGATCGAAACTATTTTTTCCTTTCTATTGGAAATTATTATTGACTTGCGCCAAAAACCTTATGTCTATGACTCACTAGATACTTTTAAAAGTGTATAAAAGGTGGATAAGCGGAAATAGGCGTACTTTAAAATGCGCTGCTGTGAAAAAATTGCCATAAACTAAGCCAATCAAGAGGTGGTATAAGTGAGAAAAAAGAGTCTCTAACATGTTTAGCAACATGCACTAAAATGATCATACCGCGAGCGCCATTATGATAAATCTGGCGCATCTTCTGACTGCATGGTCTAAATTAGCGCTGTCTTAATCTAAGGAGACGTTGACCCGACGTTTTTTTGGCAGGTAGAAAAAATCTGCCACAAAATTCGCATTCTTTTCTGCAACATTTTTTTTTTGGTCAAAAACGCTGTGGACAGATGTTACTTCAAAACATATAGTGAATTATTGAAAAGGTTACGTCCAAAATGTTTTGGTTTGTGGTGTTTTTGTGTTTTTTTGGGGTGTTTCTGGCATTTTTCTCATAGGCTTTTCCTATAGGACTTGAAAACGCAAGAGAAAAGCATTTTTAGGCCAGGATCACCCACATACTTTTAATGCAGTTTTGATGCCGTTTTTGGCTCTGTTTTTGTGAAACACAGGACTGGACACAAAATAAGGGAGATGCATCTGTCTTTATACTTTTCCCTTCTTTTGGATCTACTGCTAGGTTTGGCATAAAAAACCTCAACCAAAATCTGCATCAAAACTCCTTTTTGGATCCTGGCCTTAAAATTCAGCAGACCCATGTAAACTTTCAGTTTCAAGAAAGGAACTACATCTTTGCATTTAACCCTTTCATAACTGAGGTTGTTTTGTGCTTTGATCCCTAGAGTAAAACTTCACATTATGGAATTCTGCATTCTTAGGCTATGTTCACACGGGTCTCGCCACAAAATTTGCCACAGAATTATTCCTCCCGTCCGCAGGAAGATTCCTACTCCCATTCACTTCAAAGGGAGGTTTGGATGGAATCCCCCCGAAGATCGGGAAGGACGCTTCTTTTGTCCGCTAGCTAATAAGAATCAGCTAGCGGGAAAAAGCATTGCCTGACTCCCAGTTAAATGAATGGGAGGTAGAATTTTGTGGATTCAGTGGATTCCGCCGCAAAAATTCTGCCATGTGAGCAGAGCCCAAGGTCTTCTTCACCCATGTTTTTTTGTCTGACTTTTTGAACTATATGAAGAAACGGCCTAAAGAGTTGTGATATACTGCTAACATCCCGCTGCAACAGTTGAGAACAGAGTTACCTCTGATTTCGAGCATTTAACCCCTTGGATGTCACGATCAATAGCGACCGAGGTATCTAGGTGGCTACACAGAAGGAGGGGTCTGGGTTTCCATTGCAACCGGGTGCCTAGCAATATAATATTAAAAGTTAATCAATTATTTATATTTACGCCAAAATAATTATATTAAAAAATTATGACAAGTCCCGCAAAAAACAAGCACACATATGGCTAAATCGACGAAAAAATTCAATCTTGGAATGCGGCAATGTAATTTTCTCACAAAATCTGCTTTTTTTGTGCAGAAGCAGTAAAACATAAAAAAAACTATACATATTTGGTATCACCGTAATCATACCAACCCATAGAATAAATAAAGGTAACATGTTATTTATCCCGCGCAGTGAACGGCACAACATTTATAATGCAAAAAACAATGGCGGAATTGCGGGTTTCTTCCATTCTGCCCAGAAAGAGTTAATAAAATTGAATCAATAAGTTATATGTACCCCAAAATGGTTTCATTGAAACATACAACTTAACCTGCAAAAAAACAACCATTCAAACAGCTACGCCAATAGAAAAATAAAAAAGTTATGGCTCTTGGATTGCAGCGATGCGAGAACTAAACAAAATCCTGCAATCCTGAAGGCCAAAATAGGCTTGGTCCCGAAGGGGTTAATATATCATTGGGTAAGTACTAAGTTTGTCATTCAAATGTCAAGTCTCGTGTTCCCTACAATATTGATTCGGCAATGTGAACAAATCTTGTCGCATTTATAAACAGAAATCAACATGACATAATGAGGTCTTGATTTACATTGTTTCCTAAGATCAACCTCTCTGCGCTTAACTATTATCTATGCATAGTGGACATTCTATAAGTGTGAAGTGGGTGCACAGTACGTGGCACATTGGCCCCTTAGAAATGTGCTAATATTCTTGCCTTAATCCAATGAATTTTAATCTGCACCCGCAATGTTATTTGTGACCACTCGATGCCACTGTAGGGTCAAAAACTATAAATATAGCTGTGAATCAGGAAGGTAGTGTATGGCCTAGACTACATGGGATATCTGGGGATTCTGTGTATCAGGCATAAAAAACTGGAGGCCCAAGGAAACCGGCTCGAGTTGTCCAATAGCACCGCTTAGATACAGTTATCATGGTCAATGGTTCGTCTGCCCGTGATCGGTCAGTCTCTAATGCTCAGAGAGCAGCTTGCTACTTTGCCATTAAATAAACAGTCTCTTGTGGTTACTCAATACCTCCTGTAACTGCCAGCTTGCCAGCTTTTAGGGTCCCCTCTGTGCTGTCCCAAAATGGCTTTAACGCTTCTTGGACTAGGAGTCTGAGACACTCCCACTGTTCTTGGATTGGCCAGAGCTGCTCACGTGAAATCCATGGCCCAGGGGCACAACTGGAGGGCCCCAAGTAATATTACTCAATGTACCTTATCACATTTATAATTTTGTCCTGAGATCGGAGAGTCGCTTTAACTTAAAGGCAAGAACAGTAAAAAAATTTTGTCATATCCAGGACTGAAAAAGGCATTTGTTGAAAACGAGCAGTGAAACAGTAAAATCATAAAATTACATTTGGTAAGAAAACAACTGTTGATTTGAAAACAACTCTATTTACCAGAATTTCACTAACACAGTGGGGAGAATTTATTAACGGCATCAGTTTTCTGTCATTAAAAAGTCTCAAATTATGGCAAATGTCATATTTGTGCAATAAATTGCGACTGTTTGCTCCTTTCCGCTGCTCATGGCACTTTTAAAAAAGTAGGTGGGACTTAATGGAAGGGGCGTGTCCATCCACTGCCCGATACATTTTTTAGAATTGACAGTAGAATCTGATGTAAATGATAGCGGAAGCTGGCGTAGATTTCTCTTTCTGGCACAAGGACAACACTAGAAGTGAGTAATTTAGTAAGTTATATTTGTTGCATCTTTCTAAAGCGACCTTTAGACTAAGACTGGCATATGAAATGCTAGTCTTAGTAAATCTGCCCCAATGTATTGAGGAATCAGAGAGAATAGAGAAACACATCACAAAGGTGGTTCTAGTGGAGCTAGGGTTACCACCTTAACTACCAAAAATTACTGGCCAAATAAAAGGGGGTGTCGTTTTGGGGACATGGTTTCATATTACTTAATATTCCTGGGGTCTAGGGCAGTGCAGGGGTTAATGTCAGCATCCCAGGTGGTCTAGGAAAGTAAGGGGTAATGTTAGCATCCCTGGTGGTCTAGGGCAGTGACTTATCACAGTGAGGGGAGGAATCCCTGAGCAGGAGCAGACACATTTTCACTGGCAATTATTATTATTGCTGGTAAAAGGTTAGTATCCTGATACCGGCTGGGTGGCAACTCTAAGTGGAGCCTATGTTCTTGCTGTTTACTTAGGCCTCATTCACACGGCAGGGTTTCCCGGCCGGGTGCCGGCCGTTCATAAATCGGGCGGCACCCGGCTGCATTAGGAATGATAGACCCTAATGGGGCTATTCACACGGCCGATTTTTTGACGGCCGGAAAATCCGGCCGTCAAAAAATAGGACATGCTCTATCTTTGCCCGGGCACCCGGCCGCCCGGCTCCCATACAAGTCTATGGGGCCGGGTATTACACGGCCATCACCGGAATGTGTTCCGAGTGATGGCCGGGTTTCCCGGCGCTTGCGCTCTATCTCCTCCTCCTCACAGCGCAGAGTGCATGTGAGGAGGAGGAGTTGATGCCATTCTGACGAATGGCATCGCTGTACATTGTGCTGCAGGGCCGGGGTGTACAGCAGGTGGAAGGGAGCGCTGCGCTGGCTCCCTTCCCCTGCTTGTTAAAAGCACCCTGGCTCGGCGACACCTTCGATGGCGCCGCTAGTAGTAGTAGCAGCAGCTGCTGCTGCTGCGGCTGCTGCTACTGTAGCGACGCCACTATAGCAGAGCAGGGAGGTATCTCCCCGCTCTGCTATGTGCTAGGCGCACTTTAGCTCCTAGAAGGAGCGGAATCCCCGTGCTTTCGGGGATTCCGCTTCTGGACAGAGCGCTTGATGTCTCTGTCCATATCTGGGCAGTGACATCAGGGGAAACTCCTGAAGCGGAATCCACGAACACATGGGGATTCCCCTTCAGGAGCTGCCGCTGATGTCACTGTCCGGATCTGCCCGGCCCGGCACGGATGCATAACTTTATGCAAACCGGCCGGGCAAAATGGCCGATTTTACCGGCCGACACTCGGGCTCGGGAACGACCCGGTCGTGTGAATCCCGCGTTAGTGTAATTTCTCTTTAAGAGCTTTTAAAAGTAAATATTCATAGAAGACTCACAGAAAAGGAATATAAAGTACACTAAATATAAGAAATATTCTAATTTTCCTTGACCCTATTCTGTTTTATATTGCAATCAAAATTGATAGAAAAATATAAAGATTTATTCTACACCAGCTGTGCTCGCGACTTCGTACGCGCAGACCACTGAAAAACGTACCGATGCAGTTTTTTATAAGTATACTCCTAGCCTTGGACCATACTCAAAACAAAGTGAAAAAAAAACAAAGACAATAAACAAACTTCAATTAAAAATAGTTTTCTTTCAGTAGTCAGGTTCACTGCGACAACGCTTCCCTGTAAACAATGTTAGCAGTAGAACCACCAGTGATGTGTGCATAAAGATTGGTGGAGTTGCTAACACGAGAGAGAGCCATATAGAGCTGGCCGTGCGCAAAGCAGCTGACACTGAGTTCCACGCCCGCAACACGCAGCGTTGTTGATGGTCATAGCGTAATATAAGCTGATAGGAAACTGTACAAGTTTAAAACTGAAGGAAAAACTATTTGGAATAAGGGGGATTCGGGATATAAAAACGCTATCACCTGCGCCGCATCCTGTTAAAATCTCAGCTTCTATCACGTTTTGTTGTAGATTTGTGATTTTTAGTCGGGTTCCGTTACATAGTTTTGGTGGGTTTAAATTTCTAAGGAGAATTATGGGGACGCCGACTTTTAAATTAATTTTGTGTGACGGAAACCGGGTGTGCTTAGGGAATTTAAAAATTCCACCGGATAGTTGGTAGCGTCTTCTTCTTCAATGACTCTGTTGATAGAGATATATTCTGCACTTTCATGAACACACGTCAATATTTCAGCGTTTATTGCTGCTGCCTGGTCGTTGCAAGGGGTCAAAATAGCTCTTTCGCATAGCCAAGAGATTTCAAGAGATTTGTTATTTTCACTGGGTCACCATACACAGAAGAAATGAGGTCTTGCAGTGATGGAACAGTACAACATAAATGATCAGGTAAAATAACTTTCCCTTCTTCTTGCGGATACGTGAGGTCACCAATTTTTAGTATTAAATCTGAAAACTCTTGTGCATTTGTTCGCGTCCGCATATTTATTGTTAAATGCATCGGTATAACGTTGCGCCACAGACTTGAGCTCTTTAGGCAGGCTCTAATTTCATCTGCTCTCGTTCCTCGTGGTATGACTGGCAAAGTCTGCCTAAAATCACCACAGAAAAGCATTGTCATACCACCCATGGGCCGGTCATTTTGTCTGATATATCGAAAGGTTCTTTCTACTACTTCTACCGCTTTACAGTTTGCCATAGTGCACTCGTCCCATATTACTAAGCAGCAATCGCGTAGAAGCCTTGCTTTGTCGCTGTTTCTAGAAACATTAAACACTGGGCTTTCTGTAAGATTCAAGTCAATCGGGATCGTGAACATTGTATGGGCGGTTTTGCCTCCGGGCAACAATGTGGCTGCTATGCCCGATGAAGCGACAGCAAGAGCAATTTTGCTTTGATTGCGTATTTGGGCCAAGATGACTTTGGTGAGAAATGTTTTTCCCATCCCATAGGGTGCATCTAAAAAAAGGATTTCTCCCAAAGTACCATCTACGCTATGATACACGCGATCGAATATCATACGCTGTTCCGCTGTCAGACTCGAGACACAGTTTTGCAATGTTTCGGCCAGTTCCGCTGGATTATAGTTTATTTCTGCCGCGTACTCCCTGTTAATGCGTTCCTCGTCTAAAGCTGGTGCGGGCATAACATATTGAGAGACAGGATTACCCCCTATAGATGTAACTATGTCTTGGATAGCCAGCCAACATCGATTCACATTACTTTCACGCAACTTGCCGTTCAGTTCGCCGTTATTGTTTAGTTGTGCATTCCTGAAAGAGTCTTCAACTAATTTTTCCTGATATTTTTGCCACAACTGTTCAGCATCCGAAAGTCCACAAAAAAAACCAGCAAAATGGCAAACAAATGAGGCAAGCGATGTGGACTATCGCTGACGCATGCTACGGCCACAGCGCCCTCCCAATGCTGATCACCATCTAGCAAGCGACACACTCGGCAAGCAGCCTGGTAAGTAGGATATTCAATATCGTCAACCTTTCGCAATTCTGCAAAAGAAGTAGGTCCTCGAAACTGTATGTAAAAGTAAGCGTAAGTAATAGCATTTGGAGTTGTTTGGATGCACCGTATAGACTCTTCCAATGACATATTCTTTTAAAATGCTGGGCTTGCCATTCACAGCTGTTCCACGTCTTCTACGGTTGAAAACACCTTGCTGCATATTATAAGTATAATATGACGGAACTTTGTTATATAACTGTGTTTTTGCAAAATCTTCTGTTTCACAAAGTTGAAAGTATGCCAGCAAACTGGTTTGTCTCGGGTTTTCTAACCGCTCTGCCACATTTTCAGGGTTGAAGTACACCCGTTGCCCGCCTTCAAGGTGAACATCAAGATGCATCACTGGCGGATGTCTCTTGTGAATGTCGAAGCTCAAAATGCGCCACACCGCCTCAGAAGAGCTTACAGTGAAGGAAATAAGTATTTGATCCCTTGCTGATTTTGTAAGTTTGCCCACTGTCAAAGACATGAACAGTCTAGAATTTTTAGGCTAGGTTAATTTTACAAGTGAGAGATAGATTATATTTAAAAAAAAACAGAAAATCACATTGTCAAAATTATATATATTTATTTTCATTGTGCACAGAGAAATAAGTATTTGATCCCCTACCAACCATTAAGAGTTCAGCCCCCTCCAGACCAGTTACACGCTCCAAATCAACTTGGTGCCTGCATTAAAGACAGCTGTCTTAAATGGTCACCTGTATAAAAGACTCCTGTCCACAGACTCAAGAGACTCAATTAATCAGTCTGACTCTAACCTCTACAACATGGGCAAGACCAAAGAGCTTTCTAAGGATGTTAGGGACAGGATCATAGACCTGCACAAGGCTGGAATGTGCTACAAAACCATAAGTAAGACGCTGGGTGAGAAGGAGACAACTGTTGGTGCAATAGTAAGAAAATGGAAGACATACAAAATGACTGTCAATCGACATCGATCTGGGGCTCCATGCAAAATCTTACCTCGTGGGGTATCCTTGATCCTGAGGAAGGTGAGAGCTCAGCCGAAAACTACACGGGGGGAACTTGTTAATGATCTCAAGGCAGCTGGGACCACAGTCACCAAGAAAACCATTGGTAACACATTACGCCGTAATGGATTAAAATCCTGCAGTGCCCGCAAGGTCCCCCTGCTCAAGAAGGCACATGTACCGGCCCATCTGAAGTTTGCAAATGAACATCTGGATGATTCTGAGAGTGATTGGGAGAAGGTGCTGTGTTCAGATGAGACTAAAATTGAGCTCTTTGGCATTAACTCAACTCGCCGTGTTTGGAGGAAGAGAAATGCTGCCTATGACCCAAAGAACACCGTCCCCACTGTCCAGCATAGAGGTGGAAACATTATGTTTTTGGGGTGTTTCTCTGCTAAGGGCACAGGACTACTTCACCGCATCAATGGGAGAATGGATGGAGCCATGTACTGTCAAATCCTGAGTGACAACCTCCTTCCCTCCACCAGGACATTAAAAATGGCTCGTGGCTGGGTCTTCCAGCACGACAATGACCCAAAACATACAGCCAAGGCAACAAAGGAGTGGCTCAAAAAGAAGCACATTAAGGTCATGGAGTGGCCTAGCCAGTCTCCAGACCTTAATCCCATTGAAAACTTATGGAGGGAGCTGAAGCGACAGCCTCGAAATCTTAATGATTTACAGATGATCTGCAAAGAGGTGTGGGCCAAAATTCCATCTAACATGTGTGTATCGACGATACAACGGATACCCATTTTCCCCCGACATCGTTTGCTTTAATAGCGCTCTAGGGTATCTTTGAGAGCAATGACCCTCCTGCATGCAAGGAGAGCTTCTATTTAAAGCGCCGCATGGCCCATGAACCATGTGCGTCTTTACAATCTCGTGCAGTATCGGATCCTCGTTCCGGTCAGGAAATTCAGCACCTATGACCATGTCAACAGCATCGTGACAAATTTTTTCTTGCAGACACAGTAGAATGTGGGCGTGTGGCAAGCCACGCTTTTGCCACTCAACGTTGTACATGAAACAAAGAGCTGAACCGAAAACTTTTTGTTTTGTGATCAGGTCGATCATCAACTTTAGTTTTAAGTGGAAAACTCTGGCTATAACATCATGCCTATCATAAGACACCTGTCCTGCGAGAAGTTCTTGGGAAATGTCATACCACTTTGGATTAGTTTTGAACGTTATGAAAAAGTCAGGCCGGCTGTATTTTTGGACACAGCAGAACGCATCTTGTGTACGTTCATGCATGTAACGCGGACTACCGGTAAAACTGGATGGCAGGATAACTAATTGCCCTAAGTTTTCCATGTTATTATCTTGGGGCATGGCGTCTTGCAGATGCACGTAATCTTCAGCGCGTAAACGTGTCTGGTTATTGTGTATGTACACGAAACGCTCCGTCTCTATTTTCGAAAACATGTCCACAATAAATTTGCTGAACAATCCTCGAAATCATTGCAAATAGATAAAACGATTACGCCTTATCTGCAGCAGGTATGAATAAAATTGCTGGGCTAATGTATTTTTATAAAAATTTGTTACCCTAGTAGTAGGATTAACTTGGTAGAGTGCAAAATTGTACCCATCTTCACCATGGCAATAAATTAAAGGATATTGCAGGATGTCGTAAGCTCTGTGTGTTTAGAAAATGCGTTGCAGGCGATCGTCGTGAGTGAAAAACACGATGTCACGCCTATCGCACTCCTGATCAACTAAAACCACTGCAACTTCATCTGTGACGGGGGCGTTATATCTGGCGCGGTGTTCAGCAACAGGACGTCAATCTGCGCTGATGATCATTTTGTAATCGTTGCTTTGCCCCTGCGGAATAGACTGTAATGCAGCTTTGAAACTATGCATGTACGGATTCACCTGATGCAGCATTTTTTGAAGTAGAGATATAAGGTTACTATTTAGTTGTGGAAAGTTCTGATTTCTGATATTCAGACCGGGAGGCCAGCATTGCAGTCACTGGAACCCCAGCAATTTGATTGCTGGGGTTCCGATGAGCTGCAAACAGCTTAAATGCAGCGATTGCATTTGAGCGCTGCATTTAAGGGGTTAATGGCGGGGATCGAAGCTCATTTTTGTCCCCGCCATTACAGCCGGACGTCAGCTGTAAGATACCGCTGACATCCGGTGATGATGGCACCGACTCAGATTCTGAGCCGGTGTCCACCATTTGTCATATGATACGGCAAAATGCGGGAAGCACTGGCTTCCCATGACGTATCCATACGACAAATGTCGGGAAGAAGTTAATGCATTCTATCACTTATCCTTCATCCTCCCAATTATTTTTTTTCGCAAATATTTTCAATGCACAGACACGCAAAGTTTACAGTTTTATTATATGTAGAGATGTCCCCCAGGAGATCAGCCAATTCACAATCTTGTGTTTGGCTGTAGGACAATTGGCTGCAGAAAGAGCCTTCCCCCAACGCTCTTTATAAACAGATTTTTACAAGACTGTTAGGCTATGTTCACACGGGGTCTTTTGCCGAGTTTTTTGACGCGGAAACCGCGTCGCAAAACTCGGCAGAAACGGCCCGAGAACGCCTCCCATTGATTTCAATGGGAGGCGTCGGCGTCTTTTTCCCGCGAGCAGTAAAACTGCCTCGCGAGAAAAAGAAGCGACATGCCCTATCTTCGGGCGCTTCCGCCTCCGACCTCCCATTGACTTCAATGGGAGGCAGGAGAAAGCGTGTTTTATGCCCGCGGCGCTCAATGGCCGCGGGCGAAAAACGGCGCGATAATTGCTGTTCACACGGAGTATTTTGGGGGAGGAATATCTGCCTCAAAATTCCGTTTGGAACTTTGAGGCAGATATTCCTCCCCCAAAATACTCCGTGTGAACATAGCCTAAATTTCAGGAACATGCAGAAAATCCTGCAGAATGAAGAACATTGTGAGCAAGTTTATCCCTGTTTACCGTTAGGATTCATTTCTAGTTGTAGCGTTCCTTTAAATATATCATTATCCTCACATAATTTGTGTTTATTAATCAATTACTTTTGTAAGTGTCTTTTCCCCTTAAAAACATATGTCAAATGTTTTTATGTTCTAATGGTTTGAAAGTTTTTTTGTTTTTCCATAAAATAAGTCAATAATGATTAGAAATGGAGGGAAACAACATACTACACAAAAAATTTTTGGTTAAAAAGAGTTCATGCACTTACTATTATTATTACGAGATATTTGGAGACATTAGTGAAATATAAAGATTCTCTCTTCGTACTCATCTCTGATTTACCTTTTTTTTAGGCTTTTGACCTCTGTGCCCTGCCATAGTGCACCAGTTAACAAAAGACATGGGGGGGGGGATGCTAAGTTGTATGTGCCTTAACCAGAAGCTTTGGTCACAGCTTTGGTGATCAGCTGATCGCCGCGGGTCTGGCTTCTCTAAACCTCAACTATTATCAATGACTGGGTGAAGCCACATGTGGCTATATATTAAATGTAGCATTACGTGAAAGTCATACAAATAAATGATCATCCATGTATTGCATGTATACATCATTGTATTGCATTGACACGCAGTGTTCGCCAGAGCAGGAGCCACCATTGCAAAGCGTCTCTCTGTTCTGGCTCATTGACGGACGTTCCAAGCGGGGAAACTCCCTCTGTGAAGCCCATATGGGGCATATAGACTGGGGGGATTGTCATGCAAAAAAACCTTTAACTCTACTCTTGGTGAATCCTTTTCACCAAGTCATTTTGTTTTGTGTAACATTTATCAAATCATTTTAGAGTTGAATCAGGGTTAGAATTAGGGATCATTCACACAGTAAAGCTGTGTGCACAGACTTTTAGGTATACTATGTGTCACCCTGTAGTGCTTACAATGCTACTAGGGGTGAATATATCCATAATACAGCTTTTTATGTGGATTCACACAAGTTCTCTGGGGAAAAAAATCTCCATGTGCCTCTATATAAAACATGGGCACAAGTTGGTACAGTATGGGCACATAACAGATACATACAACGCATATCTGAAATACGGCCTTGTGCATGAGACCTTAAAAAGATTCTGCTATAGCATCTTTAGAATGCAGACTGTTGACTAGACTAGAATGCAAACTGGTAAAAGCTGTTGCAAAGAAGAGTGGGTGGTGGTTGGAAAAACGATGACGAATATATGAAACTGACCTATAAATATTATTATCATGATTATTATTTTCATTGTTATATTTTAGTCACATATGGGTATGTCATAACCCCAATGTACAAACCACTTATTTAATTCCCTTACCCTGTACAGAGGAGTTGTATGTATTCAAGGTGTGTGAATATGGAGAGAACATTACATATTCAATCACTGCACAGAATATAATAATAAATTACAATAATACAACATGACATAATGAAAAAACAATATCAATACTACTTAAGTGAAAAAAATATAATTTTTAGAATCAATATGTAAAAAAAAAGTTTCCCTGCAATGCTTTCACAAGCTAATGGAAAATAATACTTACCGTACTTCTCTATTAGCTAAATAGACAAAAAAAAAAAGAATCTGTTTTTTCATGTATAGCAGAACTAAGCTAGACATTGATTCGCATAGTGTCAGAAAGAGTCAGCACAGCATGAGGATGTGAAGCCTACAAAAAGTGAAAAAAAATAAGTGAAAAACCTTTTAACAAGTCAAGGCCTTCAGGACCTGCAGGGAATAGTCAGTGATGATAGAGCACAGTGACCGAGGTCAGGCACCATACAAGTATATTGCATCTCCTGTATCAGATCAGAGCTATCGTCACCTATGAAATAGCTAACATTGGTCTATTGGTCTATTTTCTCCCTATCTACAATGCAAGAATTATTTCATTATTAGCATGTTCATTAGTACATTACTTATATATAGTAGTAGTAGCATACCCCCCAATTTTGAAGTATCGCAAAGAGGGACAACAGATGCGTAGCGCGGCAAATTTTTTCCTTTTAAAGAGGCTCTGTCACCAGATTTTGCAACCCCTATCTGCTATTGCAGCAGATAGGCGCTGCAATGTAGATTACAGTAACGTTTTTATTTTTAAAAAACGAGCATTTTTGGCCAAGTTATGACCATTTTTGTATTTATGCAAATGAGGCTTGCAAAAGTACAACTGGGTGTGTTTAAAGTAAAAGTACAACTGGGCGTGTATTATGTGCGTACATCGGGGCGTTTTTACTACTTTTACTAGCTGGGCGTTCTGACGAGAAGTATCATCCACTTCTCTTCACAACGCCCAGCTTCTGGCAGTGCAGACACACAGCGTGTTCTCGAGAGATCACGCTGTGTCGTCACTCACAGGTCCTGCATCGTGTCAGACGAGCGAGGACACATCGGCACCAGAGGCTACAGTTGATTCTGCAGCAGCATCAGCGTTTGCAGGTAAGTAGCTACATCGACTTACCTGCAAACGCCGATGCTGCTGCAGAATCAACTGTAGCCTCTGGTGCCGATGTGTACTCGCTCGTCCGACACGATGCAGGACCTGGGGCAGGAAGTGAGTGACGTCACAGCGTGATCTCTCGAGAACACGCTGTGTGTCTGCACTGCCAGAAGCTGGGCGTTCTGAAGAGAAGTGGATGATACTTCTCGTCAGAACGCCCAGCTAGTAAAAGAAGTAAACACGCCCAGATGTACATACACAATACACGCCCAGTTGGACTTTTACTTTAAACACGCCCAGACTTTAGCAAGCCTCATTTGCATAAATACAAAAATGGTCATAACTTGGCCAAAAATGCTCGTTTTTTAAAAATAAAAACGTTACTCTTATCTACATTGCAGCGCCGATCTGCTGCAATAGCAGATAGGGGTTGCAAAATCTGGTGACAGAGCCTCTTTAAGCCACGCTGCTAACACCGCCCAATCCTCACCCATACACACCCAATTCAGCCCACACATTATCATGCTCCCATAGTGCCTCCCCACAGTATAATGGCCCCATAGAACCCTCAACACAGTAATAATGTCCTTATTGCTGCTCCCCACACAGTATAATACCTCATAGTGGCACCCACACAGTATAATGCCAAATAGCTGCCCCACACAGTATAACGCCCCCATAGCTGCCCCATACAGTATAAATTCCCCTATAAATGCACCCATGCAGTATAAAGCCAACACAGATGCCCCCATACAGTATAATGCCCATAGCTGCTCCCATACAGCATAATGGCTCCATAGATGCCCCATTCAGTATAATGCCGTCAAAGCTGCCCCCATACAGTATAATTCCCACACAGATGCCCCCACACAGTATAATGCCACCATATCTGCCCCATGCAGTATTATGTCCCCTTAGCTGAAACCATACAGTGTAATGCCCCATAGTGCCTAATAAAATAAACGCATGGGCTACATTTACACGACAGTGAAAAAAATGGCCATTAAAATTTGATCAACTGTTTTCATCTGTGTGTCTCCAAATTTGCATCCATTTCAAGTCCGTGTGACCGTTTTTAATGGCTGTTTGTAATCCATTTGCCATACGTTTTTCATTAACCATTAACCCATTAGTGACCCGCCAATACTACTTTTCACGGCGGCCACTAACTGGCTTTATTCCGATGCATACGCCTTTTCACTGCGCTGCATCGGAATAAATAAACAACGTCGGAAGCAGTTAAATCTCACTGATCACAGGGAGCAAACCTGCTCGAATGGACAACATCGATATCAGTATCGATCTCGCTCGTTTAAACCCTCAGATGTGGTGCTCAATAGTGAGCGCCGCATCTGAGTGGTTTTGGAGAGAGGGAGGAAGCTCGTTTAACCCCTCAGATGTGGCGCTCAATAGCGAACATAGGGAACGCCCTCTCTCACCCCACCGACATCCTGCGATGAGTGTGTCATCTTGTGTCTTCTATGGCAGCCGGGGGCCTAATAAAGGCCCTAGGTCTGCCTTCAGTTAATACCTGCTAGGCCATGCCTCTGTCATAGCCTAGCAGATGCCTGTCCGTTTTACACGGACAGGCAGTAATACACTGCAATACAGAAGTATTGCAGTGTATTATGAAAGCGGCCATATGATTGTATAGTGAAAAAGTTAAAAAAAAGTGCATAAAGTTAATAATCATTTTGAAAAAAAAAGTGTTTTTACTGTGTAAATCTATATAAATTTGGTATCATTACAATCGTAACAACCCAATGAATAAAATTATTGTGTTATTTATACCAAATGGTAAACAATGTAAATTTAAGATGGAAAAAAAGAGTGCCGAAATTGCGTTTCTTTTCTATTCTTCCTCCCAAAAAAAGTTTATAAAAGTTAATCAATATGTGATATGTATCCCAAAATGGTGTTATTATAAAATACACCTTTTCTTGCAATAAACAAGACCTTATACAGTTATATCGACGCAAAAATAGAAAAGTTATAGCTCTTTGAATCAGACGATGTAAAAACTTAAAAAAACTGCTTGGTCATTAAGGCCTAAAATTGGCTGGTCACTAAAGGGTTAAAAACGGGTGGATTTCATTTATCAGGTTTTTTTTTGTCCCAACCACCTGAAAACAACACAGTGCCCATGTAGATAATGCTGTAATGCCCCTGTAGGTAGTGCCACAATGCCCAGCGTAGATGGTGTCCACATAGATAGTGCCAGTGCTCACATACTACCAGTGCCCATGATAGATAGTGCCACAGTGTCCACAAATAAAGTGCCATAGACCCCCACATATAAAGTACCAGTACCCACATATAAAGTGCCAGTGCCCACATATAAAATACCAGTGCCTACATAGATAGTGACTCAGTGCCCATTTAAATAGTGTCGCACACAATGCCCATGTTGATAGCGCCACAGTGTCCCCTGTAAATAGTGTCCATATAGTGACACAGTGCCCATGTAGATAGAGCCACCCCCCTGTAGATAGCCCCATTGGTGCTTCCTCTAGGAGCGGAATTCCCAGCCAGAGCATCGGCAAAGCTCTGGTCGGGAATTCCGCTCCCGGAGGGTGCCCATGACGTCACTGCCCCTGACATCACTGTCCATATATGGATAGTAATGTCAGGGGCTTCTCCAGGAGCAGAATCCCCAGCCAGAGCGTCAGCAATGCTCTGTTCGGGGATTCCACTCTTGGTCAGGGGCTCCCTCTAGTAGTGGAATTCCCAGCCAGAGCGTCGGCAAAGCTCTGGCCGGTGATTCTGCTCCTGGAGGGAGCACATGACGTCACTACAGTGATGTCAGGTGCTCTCTCTATTAACAGAATCCCCGACCAGAGTATCACCAACACTCTGGCCGGGAACTCCGCTCCTGGAGGGAGCCCCGACGTCACTATCCATATATGCTGTCTGACATAAAATAGTTAATCAGCAATTGAAACGATGAAGCAGAAAAAGCAAAAACACATCTGTTTTGCAGGTAATACCTAAGTGCTCGTGCGCTGCCCAACCTGAAAATTTTGTGTCCCTGGGAAATCCCTTTAAAAGGTACAAATGGGTCTTTAAACACTACAGGAAAGGTGGATATAGCACTTTGTATATTATTTATTTCAAAGTTTCCACAGTGCTCATGCTGACCCATGTCCACCGAACTGGACCATAGAGCAATGGAAGAACCTGTCCAGGTCTGATGAATCACATTTTATCTTTTATCATGTGGATGGCCGGGTACGAGTATGTTGCTTACCTGGGGAAGAGATGGCTATATGGAAAGAAGCCAAGGTGGCGGAGGCAGTGTGATGCTCTGGGCAATGTTCTGCTGGGTAGTTTTGGGTACTGGCATTCATGTGGATGTTACTTTGACACATACCACCTACAATGTTGCAAACCAAGGACCCTCCTTCATAGAAACGGTATTCATTTATGCCAGTGGCCTCTTTTACCAGAATAATGTGCCCTGCCACACTGCAAAAAATGTTCAGGAATGGCTTGAGGAACATGAATAAGAGTTCAAGGTGACCTCCAAATGCCCCAGATCTCAATCCAATTCAGTATCTGTGGCATCTGTCGCAATTTGCAGGATTTGCTGCTAACGTCTTGGTGCCAGATACTGCAGGTCACCTTCAGACATCTTGTAAAGTCCTTGCCTCGATGGGTCAGAGCTGTTTTGCCGGCACGAGGTGAAGCTACACAAAATTAAGTAGGTGGTTTTAATGTTATGACTGATAAGTGTATTTTCTTTTAATTAACAGGCTAACATGAATTTAGTAAAGATAATTGACCCATTACTAAAGAAATATTAATAATAGTGGTGATAGGTGGTTACTAAAAAAAAACGGGAAATGAGAATCTGTCAATGGAAAATTCATATACTCTTAAATGAGCCTTGACAGGGCGAAGTGTTATTGTCATCTACTTATGGTGTGGGTTTTAAGTTATCAACGAATTCCCTTCTTGCACCCTTGTGTCAAGCTAATAAGATCTCTTGACTGACTGTAAAAGACATGTCTGATGCACATACAGATTGTCTAACTGATTTATAATAATTGCTGTGGAGTTAATGGCCTAGACAGACCACAGCTGGTGCACAAGTGGTGAGAGAAATGTCTTCCTTGTTAGCAAATAACTAACATGTTCTCACTCATGACAGGGTTTCTAGTCTTCTCAATGAATGTGATGCTTGGAGATAAAAACATGGTCGAAGAGTTTTCTTTGACCTAAAATGAACTGAACTATCCTATCCAAGAAGTATTTAAATCCCTCCATTAGTTGTCTTTATTATGACACACTGAATGTCATATAATATACTTATGTAAGATGATACATTAACTAAAATGTTTACATACTTACAAAAATGTATATTTAAATGGGAGGAACGATCAAAAACACTATATATTGATGACAATTAATAGTGCTCTATAAAGTAAGAATATATATCATAATTGGTATTTTACTAACTGCAATAAAATGATTGAAGTATTTCCATAGAAATTATCTGTTCCATCCCTTTTCCCAGAGGAAATTATTAAAAAAATTCAGAGCAATGTAGGGTGCATTTCTATGTTTTATGTTCAGTGGCAGTGGTCTCCAACCGGTGGCTCTCCAGCTGTTGTGAAACTACAACTCCCAGCATGCTGCGAGCTTTAGAATTACACATTAGAGATCACTGTTCTAGTGTTTAACGTTTTTCCTCACAGCTAAGAACCATCAGAATCAAAGCAGAAACACTGATAGAAGTAAACTGATGTTTATTAAAATGGAACTTTTTATAAAAACTCTCTCATTCTGAGCAATGAAGTAGCATGAGGTGGGCAATCAACTTCAATGTGTCCTCCTGTACGCATGCCAGGGCAAGCTGGTAGAGATAAAACACCAGAGCTTGGGTCATAACTTGAAGCTCCTGGGCACCAATGCAAAAGTTATATAAGTGCTTACCCACCTACCATGTCAATTTTTTTATACTGGTGTCTTCTTATGTGGAACAGCCTCCTATGGGCCTGGCTCGCACTGAAACCTCTGCACCACCACTACAGCTATGCCCCAGACCAAGCCACAGAGCAAGAGCCAGATAAAATGTATTGACTAGTGTCTGTACCACTTGGGAATCAATAGTCAGACTGATAAAGATAGCCCAACATAGTTCTCTATACCTCTCTGCCCCTACAGGTTTAATCTCATAAAGGGGAATACTCAGGGAAGATGAAGCACATAGCTCCCTGTCATGTGAAGTCCAGACGAGAGAGTCTCCCACACAAGTCCACAATTCTGGTCAATCCTGGGGTTAGACTTCAAGTCAACCACTCTTCTCCCACACAGCATCAAAGCCCCCTCAGTAGGGCTGTGCATAAAGGTGGAGTAACGCCAAACATGTTTCCTTTACACACCTCCCTTCTCGTTCCTTAGTAATGGGGGTAACATGCTCCAAACTACTACAGCTATGATATTCAGATAGAATGAACAAGAGAGATAACCATTTAGTAGTGAGTCCAGCATTAACACATTAACATGAGAATCATAATAGCAATAAGAACACATAATCCATTATCAGTCCAGATTTCACAATTTGGATTCTACAAAGAGGTTTCTGAGGATTTAAAGTTGCAAAATGTATAACTTGGTAAAGTTTGGTGGATTAGTACCCAGGCATATAGGTAGACTGGCTCAAAGAGCACTAAGAAATGTATGTTTTCATATAGACTATCAGTATAGCTAACCCCTTCTTCATCCAGTATTTTTTGTGCCAGTGACATAAATTTCAGAAACCGTTCTGTCTACAGATAGGTGACTCTGTTTTGGCTGGTAACCCAAGTCATGCTACTAGACCCTCTGAGGGGTTCATACAATTTCTTACAGGGTAGCCACTTATAGATTGAGCTTGAGAGAGTTTTCATCCTTCTGCAGGAGGGTTATTTGGTATATTGGGGGTAGGAAGAAATGTGCTAACGCTTTTACAGAAGGTCCTTTCCTCAAAGAACTGCAGTTAGGTCCAGAATTATTTGGACAGTGACACAAGTTTTGGCATTTTAGCTGTTTACCAATACATATTGAATATACAGTTATATAATCAATATGGGCTTAAAGTGCAGACTCTCAGCTTAAATTTGAGGGTATTCACATCCTAATTTGAGGAAGGGTTTAGGAATTACAGCTCTTTAATATGTAGCTGCCTCTTTTCCAAGGGACCAAAGGTAATTGGACGATTATCTCAAAAGCTATTTAATGGACTGCATGGGCTATTCCCTCGTTAATCCATCATCAATTAAGCAGGTAAAAGGTCTGGAGTTGATTCCAGGTGTGGCATTTGCATTTGGAAGCTGTTTCTGTTAACCCACAACATGAGGTCAAAGGAACTCTTAATGCAAGTGAAACAGACCATCGTTAGGCTGGAAAAAAATGAATAAATCCATCAGAGAGATAGCACAAATGTTAGGAGTGGCCAAATCAACAGTTTGGTACATTCTTGAAAAAAAAAAAAGAGCGCACTGATGATCTTGTGAACTCCAAAAGGCCTGGACGTCCACAGAAGACAACAGTGGTGGATGATTGCAGAATCCTTTCCATGGTGAAGAAAACCCCTTCACAACATATACCCAAGTGAAGAACACTCTCCTGGAATTAGGTGTATCAGTATCTAAGTCTACCATAAAGAGAAGACCTCATGAGAGCAAATACTGAGGATTCACCACAAGGTGCAAACCATTAATCAGCCTCAAAATTAGAAAGGCCAGATTAGACTTTGCCAAACAACATGTAAAGGAGCCAGCCCAGTTCTGGAACAGCATTCTTTGGACAGATAAATACGAAGAGTAAGCTGTATCAGAATGATGGGAGGAAGAAAGTATGGAGAAGGCTTGGAACGCCTCATGATCCAAAGCACACCACATCCTCTGTAAAACATGGTGGAGGCAGTGTAATGGCATGGGCATGCGTGGCTGCCAAAGGCACTGGGTCTCTAGTGTTCATTGACGATGTGACTGAAGACAGAAGCAGCCAGGTGGATTCTGAAGTGTTCAGGGATTTACTTTCTGCTCAGATTCAACCAAATGCAGCAAGGTTGATTGGACGTCGCTTCACAGTACAGATGGGCAATGATCCAAAACATATTGCGAAAGCAACCCAGGAGTTATTTAAGGCAAAGAAGTGGAATATTCTGCAATGGCCGAGTCAATCACCAGATCTCAACCCGATTGAGCTGCATTTCACTTGCTTAAGACAAAACTTAAGGCAGAAAGAGCCACAAACAAGCAACAACTGAAGACAGCTGCAGTAAAGGCCGGGCAAAGCATCACAAAGGAGGAAACCCAGTGTTTGGTGATGTCCATGGGTTCCAAGCAGTAATTGCCTGTAAAGGATTCTCTACAAAGTATTAAAAAAACAAAAACATTTTATTTATGGTAATGTTAATTTGTCCAATTACCTTTGAGCCCCTGAAATGAGGAGAATGTGTAGAAAAATAGTTGTAATTCCTAAACGTTTCACAGGATATTTTTGTTCAACCCCTTGAATTAAACCTGAAAGTCTCCACTTCAATTGCATCTCAGTTGTTTCATTTCAAATCCAATGTGGTGGCAGCAGAGCCCAAATCATGAAGATTGTGTCACTGTCCAAATAATTCTGGACCTAACTGCATGTACTCATATGAGCGTGCTGAGCTGCAATACCAGTCACAGTCCAAGGACAAGGGTGGCGCTGTTTCTGAAAAAAAACAAAAACTTTTTTTCTTATCTTATACAACCCTTTTAATTGATGTGAAAACTTGCACACATTGAAGTATACTTCTCATTATATATGCCGACTGATATGTATTGAGATGGATGATCTCTGCTTAAAATTACCACATGGGGTTTATTTTTTTTTATACATTTTCTAAAATCCAGATGTATAGTCAAAACATACTCATTAGCAAAAATAAACTGAAAATAGAGCTGTTGCGTTTATATTCTAATTTGAAGCCACTTTGCCTGCACTTGACCAAGTGAACTGTGCAGACGCTAGAGATTAATGCACCCGAGTCTTGCAAAGATAGCAATCAGCCCCTTGATGCAAACATTAACATAAGCAGCTTGTCTGCTCTCTCTGCTATTGTCATGGAACAAAGATCTGCTGCTCTACTGATTTTCACTTGTTTTGCTCAGAAATAGCAAGGACAAAAAGCAAGTTCAAGGCAGCCCTTCTTTAAGAATTCGTGAAAATGCAGGGTGTAGTTATTCTAGTATATAATTAATGTTTCCAGTTCAGTGTAAAACTGCTTATGAAGCACGGCTTTTATAACGCAGTCCTACTTAGCATAGGAAGGCGCGTATACCGTATGGTTTATATGGTCTCTATCTTGACAGTTTAGGCACTTAATATTCTTACATCATGATGTGCATGAGATCTGTTGGCGCCAACCGAGGTACGATGGGCACATTCCCTTTAATAGTGTTATTAGAACAACATAGAAGGATCTGTCTATTTGACTGTGTTATAAAAACAAGATAAGAATAGATCAGACTGGTTGAGTTGCTTCTTAATTTGCTTTTCCTCCTGCCATGCAGGTAAAGTTGGTAAATGTATTATAATATTATTATCCTTTGTTCCTATAAATCCCACATAGTCTGCAGTGCTATATAGTCAGTATACTGTATAAGAGTGATGGTACTTGTACTTGGAGAGGGCATTTTGAATGAATTCCCCTATATATTTTTCCCCCTCCAGCGCTGCTTTGAGCACCTTTCTACCTTGAAATGTCAAGTATTATTACAATAATCTGATTAATAAAGCAGGCTGAGATAGGGAATGCCATGGCGGGAGTACTACCAAACTGGTTCCCGTTGTCACTCCGCGTCCGTTCCGTTGTTCCATTTTAAACGGATGCTGTGCTTCCGTTTGTCTTCCGTTTTCAACGGTCCGTTAAAACCTATCGTGTGTGTTGAATGCAGGGAACTTTGGCACGCCCTGCCGTTGCTCAGCAAAGGATCCGTGAAAAACGGACGGCACACGGATGCCGTCAGTGTGCCGTTCTTTTTTTTCACGGTCCCACAGACATCAATGGGTTCCACGGTCACTGAACGATGGACAAAAGTAGGACATGCACTTCTTTTGACCGAACGGATTAACGGAACCGTCAAAACAACTGAAGTGTGCATGGCTCCATAGAAATGAATGTGTCAGGGTGCTCTCAGTTAAAAAAACAGATAGCACCCTGAAGAAAATCACTGAAGTGGGCATGAGGCCTTAGATTTCAGTTCAAGGCCAAATCGACACTGAACTGATGACTTTAGTTAAAGGAGGCTTGAAAGTCTTTAAATCACACTTTTCTTACTGCCACTCTATACATAATATTAATAATAATAATAATAATAATAATAATAATACTATAACCCCCAAAAAAAAAAATCATTTTTTTTTTTATACATGACTTTTATATGCACACTTACTTTATTACATTGCACTTGTGGCATATTCATGGCATAGTTCACAATTCTTGATTATTTTATACTTTTTTGTGGGCAAATGTGTAATAGGTATGGTATGGACATTGCTATCCCATTGTCCTTTGTACTAGTCAACCTTTGGTATTTTAAAGTATAATTTTAATGTCATTTATTAAAGGTATAAAGAAAAAAATTATTGATTGATCAGTTGTAGATTCCATGGTTTGCGTAGCTGTTTAAAAATATTTTGATCATTGTTAACTACTGCCAAACGTGCCCATACACATTAGATGAAAGTCAGCCGAACCCGCCGATTTTGGCAGGCCGACTATCTATTGTGTATGAGCGTGTCCCATCTCTCCCCAAAAAAGCAGTTTTTCGGGGGCAGAAAGAAGCACCGGGCATGTTGGATTTTAACATAACTGGTCCTTTGTTCCCACAGGTGTATGCCCTTTCCTGGCAAGCATCTCACTATTGAAAAACTTTACTGTCTATTGCCAACTTTAATGTACCCCACTTTCCTTAAACTCCATTCACATACAGTTTTTAATAGTACATTCGGCGTATGTGCCAGCATATCGCATGGAAGCCAAAAGAGCGTGTTTTGGGTATCCGCCATGTAGATATAACTGGATTTTTTTTTTTTTTAACTGTAGGAAAGCCTAGTCTGCTTTACTGTCCTATATAGAGGCATCCTGCAAAAAAAGTATATAGGTTTTTTTTTTCTATCATGGGCGACACTTTCGACTCCATGCCTATACAATGGCCTACATTGGAGGCGTCTTTTAGGATATACACATCAGGGAATCCACTGGACATATACCTCCGACAGAAGCTAATGTGAAGAGAGCATTACTCACCTGTCTATTTATCAATGTTATGAGTGTATTTTCGTGTATCAATTGAAAAGGCAACATTCCTAAAGGTAAAGAAATGATTTACGGAATACTTTTTTTAATACTGAAATGCTGCCCTATCATGCCTGTGTTCATTGTCTCTACCGGCTAAGTTAAGCACTCTGTATGACCTGCCAAGGATTAGACAAGTGACAATTGCTTTGTGCATATTGCTGGCACAGAAAGATGGTTGTTACTTTTCAAACCAATTTAACTGTTAGCCTGACAAAAACGTCAAAGTCTTTTCTACACAAGCACTTACTACTAAAATCCTGTGGCCAAAGGACAAGAATACTGAGCTGAGCAGGTAATCTGGCTGGCATTGCCCAGTAAAATGTGCTGTGTAAATATGTACATAAAGTAAAGACTACAATTTTTTTTATTATTGGCTTCTTGTAAGTAAACCTGTTTAGATCATTCACACTAATGACACATGAATTAGAACATGAACCTCTGTTGAAAAGCCTTAGCACAAGACTATCCAACAAGAAACCGCTCTGCTAGCTCTTTTGATTCAGAGCCACACTTACCTATAGAGATGAGCGAATAAATCCTACAAAAATCAAATTCAGCCCATATTTCCCAAAATTTTCGGATTCTGCAAATTTCAACATTTTACAGATTAGAAAAATTATTACGTGACCTCGGATGGGTTTCCCCATAATGCCTTACACATAGCTTCGGTCATCCCTCCCACTATACATATACTGTATGTTGTTGTCACCTTGACATTACTAATGCCGGTTTGGTATTAAAGAGCTTGAAAGGAGTTGCATTTGATTTGTATACAGTCATGGAAGACATCAGAGTGTCAGACACGAGTTTTCAGGGAAATCGGGGGCACTTATGATTTGCGGCAACTAATTTCAGGAAATTCGCTCATCTATATTTATCTACTCTTCCGGGTGTTCTCCTGATGTGCCCTACACTACCAGGAGTCTGTCGGGTAATAGTAGCTGGACACTCATCTCTTCTGAGGGGCCAAAAATTCCTCTTCAGCACTGAATAATGTTTGTCCTCCACACATGTTATCTCCTGCAAGAGAAGAGCTGTGGCTGATGCTTATGAAGCACTTTGACAGCTAATATTATAGCCGTCAGTTGCTATTACTGTGTTCCAGGGGTGTGCTGGCTGTCACTGTTATGGAGAGCTGTGGCTGTCACTATTGTGCGGTTCTGTTGCTGTCACTATTTTGAAGAGCTGCGGTGGCAGTCACGGTTTTGGAGGCCTATGTCTAACACTGTTGTGGAGTCCTGTGGTTGTCAATTTTTTCTAGATTACTGTGTGTAACGATTAAGTGTGTAACGGTTACTGGGGTCTTGGAGGTATTATTGTTATGTATGGTATAGCTGTCAATTATTTTAGTGTTTAGGGAAAGTAGGTAAGCAGTAATTCTATGTATAATTTGAACCCCACAGATTTTATTGCTCTCTCTATGAGTCCATACATTATGTGAAACACTTTGTGTAGTAGGACACTGACCACAAACATGTTGTCATCAGGTCATTGTGCAACAGAATTTTCAACCAACAAAAATTGACTTTTGAAAAAAAATAATTCCTTTTCTCCATGGTGGCGCTTTAAGGGCATTCAGCACTCACTGCTGGGTTCACCCACAGATTACAGCTGATCACTGGGGGTCTTAGTAGCAATAAACCATGTGATTGTAAAGGATCTGACAGACACAGCTTCTGTGTCGACGCCCGTGGTTAATCAGTCTGCATCTGCTCCTAGGTCTGTTAGAGTGACTCGATCTGCTACCACTCAGGCTGGTAGGCTGAAGAGTGGGAGAACCTATCACAGCCTGGCCAGATGGTTCTAGCTCCCACCCTCGGTCTATGTATACCTTCATTTGCTTCTTGTCTTTGCCTGTGATTCTCTCTTGTTTCCTGGCTCTGCTGTTCCAGCTATTACCATTGACCTCAGCTTCATTTTGACCTTGGCTTTACTGACTACGCTCCTGCTCTGCGTTTGGTACCTCGTACACTCCTGGTTTGACTCGGCTCGTTCACTACTCTTATTGCTCACGGTGTTGCAGTGGGCAACTGCCCCATTTCCCTTAGCTTCTGTGTACCCTTGAGTGTTTGTCTCTCGTGCACGTATTGAGCGTAGGGACCGTCGCCCAGTTGTACGCCGTCGCCTAGGACATGCAAGTAGGCAGGGACTGAGTGGCAGGTAGATTAGGGCTCACCTGTCTGTCTCCTTACCCGTCATTACAGTGATCAGGTTATTATCGGGAGACCCTACTAACAAAAAGGGATTGCCCAAAGAGTTCAAGCCCTTTAATATTTTTTGCAATTTACACTGATCTCTTCAAACCAAAAGGGTATTTTTTTCCCCCCTGAAACAGCGCCTCACTTGAATAGGACTGAACTGCAATACCAAATAAACCTGTAGACTAGCAAGGCGCTATTTCTGGAATAAAATAAAACCCTTTTTTATTTTTTTTTAAATGATGAACAAACCATTTTACAATCTGGAACTTATAGTGTTAGTTCATATGAAGTAACAAGTTTATTGCATGAGCTTAGTTTACTGTAGATGTCTACGTATCTATTTAGGATTTTTTTTCTCATTCAGTTGTTCGTGTTGCTTAATTCCACACATTGTTTGTCTTTACAATGAAGTCCAGAATTAGTTTGTACTAGCCAGCTTCCTAAGGTTCCAATTCACCCTTCAAGATGACTTACTTGGTCTCTACAAAGTAATTGAGAGATTGCGAGTAATGTCGGGATCATATTATGCACTGTGAGTGATAACGCAGCTATTGTTCACACTGACCATTATCACAATAGTACAGGAACCTAACTCCACTTCAGCTGTAGTTAATGATACTGCATTTTATAATATTCATTCTTCTCCATACAATACCTCCATAGAAATACTCAAGAGCCTGCAAAGACGAAATGCTAGAGACATCTTTCAAGTATTTGTGTATGTGTTCATCCGTTTGGGATATGGTGGCTGTTGGAAAAGCAATTTATTATAATTCCATTTGTATCATAAAATGACAAAGGAATTCCTACTTGACTAAAGTGTTGCCGTGAATGTCCATAGAGCCCAAAGTGATGAAATAAATTAATACATAATTAGTCATTATTCAGATGTCTGGGGGATATAGAAATACCTAAAGCACATAAGAAAGTAAAAGAACTACATCTTGGTCAAAAATGGAAGCAGAGGAAAAAAAAGGTAAAAACATTCATTAATAAACTAATAAATCCAGTTTACTTCCTAAAGTTTCCTGACCATCCCAAACTTGTTACATGTATTTTATCACAAAATTACCCCCCATTATGGGTAGTTGTTATTAATGAAAAAAAGGACAAGTAAAGGTGGAGCATACATCTAATCTTGTGATGTTTATGGTCACCAATTATATTAGTAAAGATGGCCATAAAGTAATTCTAAACTAAAGTTAAAAATTTGCAATGTATTTCATGGAAAATCTTTGGCTTATCAGGGTGAATTCACACACAGCTGATTTTTGACAGAAGTTTCCAGGACTGTCCCATTAATCTAAATAGGACTTGCAGAAATACATGCTACAGAAAGAACCTCATTCAGAAGTATGGAATGGATTTCACAGAGAACTCTACAACAGGACCCTTGTTATTAATGGTGAATTACATTTGCCCAATATAAGGAGCAAGCATTTGCCCCAAAGAGGTTATGCCATGAGTCTCTTGTTTGGGACCCGCGGAATGAGCTACCCACAAAGAGACGTTCTTGCTCTGGCGGACCCAGCCTGTCCATTTATTACATGGTCAGCCATTGCAGGGGTAGAGTATGGTTGGCCACAACTTCCCCTGGGAATAAAAGCTGATAGATGGGAGTTTCTGATGACGGAACTTCTGCGATTAGTTGATCGCTGAGTCAGCTTTATTTTCAAAAAAATTGTTCTTTTTGTGAGACAAACCTCTTACAAAAATATACATACCGTTTGTCACATGCCCAGTCATTATCAGTGCATTTTCGATTCAGTTTATGTGATCACTTCTTTTTAAGGGAATTATTGCTAGTAAATCTAAGTTATTATTCACGAAATAGTTATTTAGGGTCCATGATGAATAATTTTGAGGCCCCCGCTTAGGCTTCGTTGACATCTGCGCTAGGGTCCCATTCCAATGTTCCGTCGGAACAGGACCCTGTCTGAAACAAACGGAAACCAAAGGTTTCATCACCATTGACTTCCGTTTGTCTCAGTTGTGCCAGGGTTCTGTCGCTTTGACGGGATCAATAGCGTATTCGACTACGCTATGGATTCCATCAAAACGACGGAACCCTTGCACAATGGAGACAAACAGAAACCATTGGCACCGGATCCGTCACCATTAAAATCAATGGTGATGGAAACGGAAACCTTTGTTTTCCATTTGTGTCAGTCAGGGTCCCGTTCCGACGGAAAGCTCCGAGAGAACGTCGGAACGGGACCCTAGCGCAGATGTGAATGAAGCCTTATTGATACATGCCACCAGCACTCTAGTGTGAAAGAGAGAGCAAGGTGGCTGCTAATGATGCCCAGTGGTGGAGCCTTGATATTTTTTTCATGGCATGCATTTTGAGAAGGCAAGGTGGGAACTCTCCTAGGAGACTTGTTTTTGTTAAGATTGTTTGTAAGCTCTACACTGACCTAAGGCTTTAGCATGTCAGGGGCAGATGTACGTTGTGAAATATGCATAATAATTGTTCCTATAGATCAATGTATAGAGATTCTATAGGGGGAGATGATTTGCATTGGAGTGAAAACTTGTACGAAGGACAAAAGTAAAAATGTAAAAGAAACATTTTCAGTGCATTTCTTTAGTGAAATATTTTGCTCTACGGTTAGAAGTAAAAATAACAGATAACATGGCAAGGCCAATCCAGCTCACCAGGATTCTCCATAACCCTGAATAGGACTTGGCATCTCCACTTTCTTTTTCTCCATCACAGCCGAGATTCATCACCAACCATTTCTGGCAATTTTCACAGCTTGATATGCAGTTATAGCAGAGTCAGAGAGCCCAGTTCATATCTTGGACTCTCTGCGCTGCCACTTACCACTGTGCTGGCCGCAATGCAAATTGAGTCACAACCGAGATGGAGAATTCCTTTCTGCAGCTGTTTACAATTTGTGTAGCACTTATTCTAATTTATAGGGCAGGTTAGCTGGCATGCTGACATTCTGCTGTAAGGAGCTTTGGAAGAAGGTGAGAATTAATATTAAAACCAGTCAGGTAATACTTAACATCACACAAATAAAAAGTGATATACATTTACCTGTATGGTTTAAAACCCTCCCATTATAGTGATGATGGAAAAGTCTATCATTTACACCGCTACAGTGCTTCTTACCCTCTGTTCACACCACATCACGTACCGACAAATACACAAGATATATCCATAGATTCGATAGACCGAATGTATGCCAAAGAGTACTTTTGGCAAACGTCTAACCGGTGAGCACCGGTATACCTTTTTTTAAACTGTATTGGAAAGCATGGTTCATTACACTTATTCATACACATAGATTCTGGCAAAAAAAAGCATATGTCTCGCAGAATCCGTATTTTATTTTTTCATTAACAGACGTATGCAACTGTATGGCATACAGTCACTTACATCCGGGCTATACCTGCATTTATGTGCATCTGCCACTGTTGGGCACAATCTTGTTATTCAATAGAATCCGTCACATACAGCATGTGATAATCATAGGAACCCAGGTATAGATTCAGAGACTTAAACTTGGGCTTACAACCACCGCTCATTCACTTTACCTCTAGTCTTTGAAACCAGATGCTGTACGTACTGTGCATGAAGGTCTATATTGTAATGTGTATATGCCTTTTAGGTGAGGATAGGGATATCTAAATTCCACAAAATGTTGTGTAGTGCAGCCTATGGGTATTATGGTCCATCTATGAGACTCTTATTTAACATATATTGTGGATACACCTAGAAAATTTTACTCCAACATTTATGGAAATTAGAACTCACAGAATGTAACTTTATTGTATTGTAATCCCACACTACAACCAGTATTATATGACTAAATATAAAAAGAAGCCAACTTATGTCTATGGTTGGATTGACTGCCGAAGCAGGTTACCTACTCTGCATATCATATTTTACTATAAAATCAAACTTATTGTACAGTATAAGGGATTATTTTATCCCATGTGTAGGAAAAGCCAAGATATACTTCTAAGTGATTTAATAAAGGCTTATGTTTAAATCAATATTAGTGGATCTGGTTTTGCTTCCATTTCATTGAGTACAATATCATCCCCAGCTATTTATTTTACAAAGTTACCTGACTATAGTAAATCTTAAACTAAATATCCAGCTTCATTTACAGGGCATACTTAAAATATTCTAACCAAAAGTAAAAAGAAAATCTTTCCAAAAACGTGAAAGGTCCTGAGCTATAAGCCTGTCTTGTCGCTTAAATCAGCACTTTTAACAATGTTCCCTAGGTTAAACATTATCATTCATGTCTCACATTTATGTTCGAAGAGCTTGGTTGATATCCATGTTAAAGGGAAACCCAAGTTAAAACTTAGCTACTAATTTAAATTCTGAATCTCCTCCATGCTGCTTCCTGTTTCCTGTGGATGATGTAAGGCTATTTCCCAACCAATCATCTCTGCCCCAGTGGGCTGGAGTTTGCGCACCGCGTATGACAGACATGCTGCTGCAAAGGGCATAGTCTGCAGTCTGTCCTGGGCTGTTTCCTGTACTTAAAGGCTATGCACACCTTCGAAAGCAATTTTATATATATATATATATATATATATATATATATATATACTTTTTGAGATACAGCTGCTCTGTATTCTCTATACACTGCTGCTGTATCGTGCTCTAAAACCTGAATCCGTCAGGTTCGCGGGACTGACAAGTTCAGTGAAAGCGGGTCCTGCGTGTCTCTGACATGCAGGATCCACCTGTTATCAATCGCATCTAAGTTATGAACTTTATGAACTTATACAGATGTAGCCGTCTTTATTCAGACTTTTAACGCATTAAATACACAGTGGCAAGATCCTTTATCTTGACTTTTCAATAGCTTTTGTTGTGTGATATCACACTGCAGCAGGTTATCAGAGTCAAGTTAAAGGGACTGTGTCGCTAGAATATGTTTTTTTTTTTTCAGTTAAACAGTTTGTATATAAGTGATTACACATTGTTTTAATTTTTGTAATTTTTTCACAAGTCAGGAAATATTATAAATTAGATTCTAATTTATAACATTTCCATGTGCTGGTCACTAGAGGGAGCAATTCCCAAAATTGCAGCATTGGCAATGTGGTAAAGCAACCTCATTGCTTTATGCGGCAAATTTGGAGTAGACACACTCGCTCTAGTGTCCTCACACAATCCCCCCTCCTTTCTCCTGGCTAGT
The DNA here is from genome assembly GCF_050947455.1 of Rhinoderma darwinii. Classification (NCBI taxonomy): domain Eukaryota; kingdom Metazoa; phylum Chordata; class Amphibia; order Anura; family Rhinodermatidae; genus Rhinoderma; species Rhinoderma darwinii. The sequence continues at coordinate 369,424,921 of NC_134688.1, forward strand.
GCCAGGAGAAAGGAGGGGGTTGAATGTTCAAACCTCCTACACTGTGTGCCGCCATTTTCTGAGCGAATGCACAGTGTAGGAGGATTAGATACAGTGGTAATCAGACAGTATAACACTAACATACACACACATCACATACACAAACATAACTTACCTGCTACTGCCGCCACTGCCGCCGCTGCCGCCTCCGCTCCAATTCCTTGCGTCTGCGCTGCCTTGAATATATGGCCGGAAGTCGTCATCTTACTGTCCGGCCGCGGCTTCCGGTCCACATGAAAATGGCGCCGGATGTCTCTCTACCAAAGACCTTCCTTTTGGTCTGTGTGGGAGCGGCGCATCCGTCGGAACAGAACGCCGTTTTTCACATTGCAATCAATGGGCAGATGTTTGGAGGCGTTCTGCTTCCGATTTTTCGGCTGTTTTACGGGCGTTTACAGTCCGAAAAACGTCCGAAAATGGGCTGTGCGTACATACCCTAAGGGTATGTTCACACGCAATAGAAAAAAAAAAGTCTGAAATTACGGAGCTGTTTTCGCCTGAAAACAGCTCCTGATTTTCAGATGTTTTTTAACAACTCACATTTTTCTCTGCGTATTTTACGGACGTTATTGGAGCTGTTTTTCAAAGGAGTCAATGAAAAACGGCTCCAAAAACGTCCCAAGAAGTGACATGCACTTCTTTGACACGGGCGTCTTTTTATGCACCGTCTTTTGATAGTGACGCGTAAAATTACACCTCGTGGGAACAGAACATCGTAAATGGGCAGATGTTTGTAGGCGTAATGGAGCCGTTCTTTCAGGAAGTCTGAAAACAGTGCGTGTGAACATACCCTCATTCTGAAGTTCTTTTTATTTCCCTTTATAACATGTCTTGAAAGATTTTATGTTAGGTAAGAATAGCCGCTCTTTCCAGTGCTGCCGTGACCTTTTTTCTAACCATATCTCTGTGTTGCAGCTATCAGGGTACACTCCTCGCAGTCTTTTCTCATAACAAAATGAAAGCGTAACACACACCTTAGGCATAGAAAGTAATTATGGGTGCAGAGACTGAAGTCAGGATAAGAGACACACATTGCTCATAGGCCATTTAAGCATGTGACATTTACTACTAAACGAAAATAATAGGAAGTATGCATCTTCAGACTTACCTTACCTGCGATACTTTATTGAATGTTATTCATAATATTTTCTAGGTTGTTGATTCAAATAAGGACTTTCAAACCCAATTAAAGGTTACATATCCTCCAAGTAAGATTATGAAGAATTGAATAATATGGCAACTGTGTAATAAGGTTTTCAAAACTGCAACATATACACCCTAGTTAGATTTTAGTAGGTTAGAGGTTAATTCAATCATCACTAAGCATTATATTGTTAACAAGCTTGTTATAAAGTATTTAAACCACATGAGGTTAAATTCATACCACTGTTGCCATATACTTCGGTAAAATCTGCAATATACGCCAACATGACCATTGACTTTAATTGACATACATTTGGTCGCGACACGTTGGGATCCTGCATGCCCAACTGTATTAAAAAGCGTAACCCAACTGCCTTTTTCAATACATCTGTATAGAGAAAAACATAAACTCAGCAGTATATGCCTTTTTTAATGGCAGTTAGTAGCAGATTTATGTAATAGTATAGGCATACAGTTGCATACGTCTATCGAAACATTTGGCAGGACCATTTATGACCGTCCTTCAGAATGTAAACACCAAACATGGTGTGAATTTAGCCAAATATAGACTTGTTTCAGTATTTGGAAAACAAATTAGATCTTCCCAGTATGTAAGGATATCATTTGACCAAGAACTTCAGCCAGAAATTGGAAGACCATTGATAAATGCCATTTTTTCATATGATGGTTTATCAACCAAGCCAGTGCAATTTGCCTATATTCTCATTGGTATACAGATGTAGCCGTCTTTAGCTTGACTTTTAATGCATTAAATAAACAATGGTTAGATCTCTTATCTTGACATTTTCAATGACTTTTCAATGGCTTTTGTGGTGTGATATCACGCTGCAGCAAGTTATCAGAATCAAGTTAAAGATGGTTACATCTGTAGATCAGCTGAATACAGGTCCTTCTCAATGAATTAGCATATCATCAAAAAGATTATTTATTTCAGTAATTCAATTCAAAAAGCAAAACTCATATATTTTATAGATGCATTACACACAGAGTGATCTATTTCCAGCATTATTTTATTTTAATGTTGATGATTATGGGAACAGTTAATGAAAACCCAAAAATTTTGTATCTCAGAAAATTAGAATATTATATAAGCCCAATTTAAAAAATTATTTTTAATACCGAAATGTTGGCCTAGTGAAAAGTATGTACAGTATAGGCACTCAATACTTAATCAGGGCTCCTTTTACATGAATTACTGCATCAATGCGGCGTGGCATGGAGGCGATCAGCCTGTGGCACTGCTGAGGTGTTATAGAAGCCCTGGTTGCTTTGATAGCGGCCTTCATCTTGTCTGCATTTTTGGGTCTGGTGTCTCATCTTCCGCTTGACAATAAACCATAGATTCTCTATGGGGAATAGGTCAGGCGAGTTTTCTGGCCGATAAAGCACAGTGATACTGTGGTTATTAAATCAGGTATTGGTACTTTTGGCAGTGTGGACAGGTGCCAAGTCCTGCTGGAAAATGAAACTAGATTGACTATGATAAAAGCTGATATGAAAAAAGTGTTTAAATCTGATAAAAATTCGTTTTAAAATTCGTTTTAAAAAATATAATATAACCGTTACTCTCGTAGAGTAGAAGTGGGAATTAAAAGCAGAAAATTGCCTTCATTAAAAATTACGAACAATATTTATTTTATTCTTTTTTTGTCTATCTTTTTGCTAATGATCAATTGTAAAAAACCACAACAAAGGATTTCTAAACACAAGATTAAGGTGCACAATCCAAGATGAGTAGATGTATACATCGAAAAGTATTTTTGAATGAACAGTGGACATGCAAATAGTGCCACACACAGTGCCCATGTAGGTAGCGCCAATGTCCCCTGCAGATAGTACCCATATAGTTTCACAGTGCCCATGTAGATAGTGCCACACCCCTCTTAAAGATAGCACCACCCCCCTTGTAGATAGCGCCATTGGGGCTCCGTCTAGGAGTGGAATCCCACTCAGAGCATTAGCCAGGCTGTGGACTGGAATTCCACTCCAGGAGGAGCCTCTGACATCACTGTCGATATATATGGACAGTGACATCAGGGGCTCCCTCTATGAGCGGAATCCCCGGCCAGAGTTGGCAAAGCTCTGGCCGGAGATTTCGCTCCAGGAGTAGCCCCTGATGCCACAGTCCATATATGGATAGTGATTCCAGGGGCTTCTCCAGGAGCGGAATCCATGGCCCAAGGGTCGGCAACACTCTTGCCAGGGATCTCGCTTCTGGACAGGGGCTCCCTTTAGGAGCGGAATCCTTGGCCAGAGCATCGGCAACAGCATATATGGACAGTGAAGTTAGGGGCTTTGAGATGCCGGAATTCCCAGCCTGAGAGTTGGCAACGCTCTGGCCAGGGATTCCGCTTCTGGACATTGACATCAAGGGCTTTCCCAAGACAGGAGTCCCCGGCCCGAGAGCCTGCATTGCTCTGGCTGGGGACTTCATAGTTGAAAGCCCGACATCACTGTCTATATATGAACAGTGACGTCAAGGGCTTCCCTGGGCTCATCGCTTAAAGTAGCGCTGGGCAGGGGAGTCTTCGATGAGTGTAGGGGATCCCTCTGCTCTTCCGCTTTGTACTATGAGTGGCTCAATGCAGACAGGCGCGATCACGTCACGCCATCACACCTGTCTGGGCCGAGAGGCTCACGACCACTTCACACAGTGAATGCTGAAGCAGGCAGCTGACGGTTCCTTGCTTCAGCATTGGATTAAACTGTATCTGCGACACCGCCCAAAATCCAGGACATTTGGAAAGTATGTGTATGTATATATATATATATATATATATATATATATATATATATATATATATATATACAATTTAGAATTTATTCATTATTTCAGGAAGGGGGGTGCGGGATACATAGGGCTTTCTTATGATTTAAAATTGAAGTTGATATAATTACATTTGGTAGGTTTTATTTGAGGAAAAATAGACAAAATAGGAAAAAAAAAGAATTTTATTCCTAATTTTTCATGTTCTATTTTAAGGTGTGTTCGATCAATAATATTTGCCCCAAAAATGAATCTTTTAGTTCTCCCATACATAATGATTCTGACGTTGCTATAGCGCCGAGACACTGTTTTAGCTTTACATTTATCTACCTCCTTAACTTTAGAAGCAGCATCTTTACATGAATGAACATAAACCAGGTATAGAAATGTTTGAGTGAAAAGGTAGAACAAGCAAAAATGTGTGGCTGGGGGTATTTATTATATATTTGGGGTAACGTACATTTTTCATGATAGGAACATGGCATTTTGAATGCCTGAGCACCTGATGCCTATACAAAATAAGTTTATGTCTTGCAGAATATCTAATTTTGTGCATGTAGGTTGATAGAGGTATGTACTTTTTTGAAGGGGAGGGGGGCTTTTTTTTTATTTTTTTTTCATGGTTTTTAATATTTTGTTCTATTTGTATAAATTGTTTTATTTATTTACTTATTGGTTGTTGTTTTTTTTTTACAATTTACTATATTTATTTATTAACTGCATGTCATCCAGGCCATAGAATGTTAGCTACTGTTATACATGGACACCCTTAGGGCCTGTTCACATCTGCGTCGGGCCATTCCGTTGTTCTGTTTCATCAGAGCAGACGCAATGATTCTGTTGCACCACAGACACCACCGGTGGCCGACAAACCCATTGACTTTAATGAGTTCCGTTGGCTTTCCGTCGGAAGTAATTGTGCAGCATATTTCCGGTAATCTCTACCTGATCTGCGACGGAGGCCCTTAACAAAGCTTCCAAAGCAAATGTGAAAAGGTCCTTATGTTGCTGGAACCCAATAATCGCAGCAATCCTGCAGCATGGGGGGTGTTCAGGTCTGGAAGCAACTACCAGCATCTGGAATAGGTTCTGTCATCGAGACCTCAGGTCCCAATGTGTGCACTCAGACCAGAGAATGTAAGTTAGTGTCCGATCTGGACACTGCATTGGTGTTGGTATCCGGAGTGAGTGGCGTATCAGTAGCATATGGGTGTCCATGTCTGACAGTAATTAACAGTCACTGGTCCGGGTACCATTATCGTGACCTGAACCAATAAGGTCCCGATGATGGCACACGGAACAGAGGCTATTAGGTACAGACAAATCTGGATACTCGATACAGCAGAAATGCTGCGATCGTTGGGGGAAGAGAGGGCATAAATATACGGCAGCTCTGCAGACACTGCTAGCTGGCGTATATTTAAGTGAAGTGGTGGGGAAGGGGTTAAAACCTACTTTCTAAAAGAGAAAACCGTAATTTGTATTGTGGTCTGCATACAAGTAAATATAACTAGATATAAAAACATTTTTAATGCAGAGCTCACAGCAATATCATAATGCCCGTTGGCAGTAATGGAATTTTCAGTTCACAGAGTGCTTTAAGTAATACGCTTTCTCATGCCATAGAGCAACTCTGCTACATTTGTTCAGTGGTTAGCATTACTGTCAGCTAATACTATGCATACACAGTTTATACAGGAAATTCCGGGTACATATTAATTAATCAACCAATTCTGACGAGGTAAAACAGAACATTTTCTAACATCTAAATTTCAAGTCACTCTCATTCTAGATTTGCTTCCAGCCATGTCACTGAGCAGAGGTGTAACTTGAAGCTCCAGGGCCCTAATGCAAAATCTGTAACAGGGCCCCCATCTACCATTTGCCATTTTATAATAGTGACTTCTTATGTGGCGCAATCCCAAAATGAAAATCAGATATATTATTATAGATTTTTCTGATAGGCATGGAAGGGACTCTTTAGCGGCTGGGACGAGAGCATTTGCAAGGACATAGAAAGAAGCAGAGAGGATATACATACATTATACCCTAACGTACTTTTCATTTAGACAATGCTTTTCAATTGTCAGTGCCATTCGATAAATGAACAGAGTACAATGGGATGATGATTTCAAACACATTGTCTTTATTGAATTCCTATAAAGTGAAAGGCTACACTCATACTGTAGTCAAGTCAACTTGCTGAACAATACATAACAGTTGTGTTGTTTTAATGGGCACTCGTGTTTGCAGTCACATCATGGAGAGAAGCTTATAGATCATAGCTAAACTTCCAGGAGCAAAGAGATTAATGTGGCAGGTGATCTAATAGTATTCAGTGGACAGCCCAGGGCACGCAACCGTATACCCTGTATTATGTGCCAAACATACCTTATTAAACCTTGGGATATTAAGCTTTTCTATCATGTTTCATTTCATGTTAGAGCTGCAAGAAGTATTCTGGAAGTATTCACCAAAAATGAGAAGAGCATGCCGCACAATCTAGAAAGAAAGGGTATGCTGTATGAATTTGTAATACCGAGCCTATAGTCTACTATGGGCCCATACTGTATACTGAAATATGATCTCTTTTTTTTATACAGAAGAGTGCAGATACCTATACGAAGTTGTGGCATGCTGCAAAGTATGTTGTACTATGGGGGGTTTTCTCTTTAAGAAGGATAGCCTTTAGGGGAGAATATGGTTACTCATAGAGGAACTGTACAACGTCCCGCAGCGTGCCTATGGCTCCATAATACAGATACGTAGGGACTTCCTGAGAAGATTAGATCTAACATAAATCACTTGAAGATCGTCAAATTAAAACAAGTGGAATGAAAACAAGAGCTTCCAAAACTGGAGTTTATAAAAAACATATAGAGAACAGGTGTCTATTTTCCCACTGTGAGAAGACAACTCATGCTGTGGAGCTGAAAGGATGTGAAGCTGTCAAGAAAGAAATGTAGAAAATGTAGACAATTAGAAATGACAGCGAACAAGGTCCAAGAGGACAGAATATACATCTGGAATCCTATTATGTATGTATAGCTGCATTGATAAGGAAACATCATAAAATATTGTTTGCACTTTATTCAATAGAATTCGTCACATGCAGCAAGAAGTTTTCCATGTGCGGTGGACATCTTTATAAACATTCACTGAATTATTATGTACTACCAGCATCCCTACCAATACTGGTTCATGCTGACGCTTTCAATACGATTATTCCCATTTTTGCCCATGTTGCCGCCTTTCCTTCTTCCATAGGACATCCTGGTGCCATATCTTACATGGTGCATCCTGGTGCCATTTGACAGGCCACCTATTTCCATTGATCCATATTTCAGTTCTGATGCTCACAAGCCAATTGTGGGAGCTTGTGGCTGTGGACAGAGGTCAGAATAGGAACTCTGACCATTTGGCGACTACGGAGCCACAAACGCAGCATGCTGGGATGCACTGTGTGTTCTGACATCTTTCTATCATAGCCAGCAGTAATGTTTTCAGCAATTTGTGCTACAGTAGCTCTTCTGTGGGATTGGACCAGATGGATATGTTTTCTCTTCCCACGCACATTAATGAGCATCCGGGCACCCATAACCCTGTCGGCGGTTCAGCAGTTGTTCTCTTATCGACCACTTTGGTAGGTACTAACCACTGCATGTTAGGAAACCCCACAAGGCCTGCTGTTTTGGAGATGCCCTAAGCCAATCATCCAGAGGAATATTATTGTGCAGAGGTAAGTTTTTTATACTTGCTCGGCTCCTTCTTTCCCTACTGTGCCACGCTGAACGGGAGAGATTGTAGGAGGGATCCAGAGAAACATGTTGACAATAGACAGGCTGTTGACTACAAGCCCCATAATGCCTTGTGTGTGCCGCTTCCAGATTGGCCTTTCACCTTCTGCCTCATCACTAAGTACAGTCTCCTTCTCCCTTGCTGCTATTTTAAGAACGTGCATAATAGTGAATCCCAGCTTAAGGGAAAACCTCACCTTTCATGTCATACTGACAAAAAGAAATTTTTTTATGGCTATGATGCTGAGTGCAGGATGAGCATTATGTTCCTGAAGGCTTTACCTGTTTGCCAGTGAAAATTCCTCTATGTAAAGTAACACGAAGGACATTTTCACTGGCAAACACTACTTCGCAAGCTTGGCTTTCTCGACAGAGGATAAAGGCTTATAACACAAGTGGAATCAATGTGCTGACAATACAGACGTAGATCCAGCGGCACAGTCTGTTTTACTGCACATGCGCGTCCTCAATGGAAAAACGAGCGCCGACCCTTTCTTAGTGACATATCAGAAGTTTTGATCGGTGGGGGTTCTGAGCACTGAGACCCCAATTGATCGCTAAAGCAAAGCGGCTGAAGCGCTCGGGTGAACGATGAGCCGCTTGGTTTCTGATCGGCTTTTCTCTGAAAGCTGAGCAGTTGGTTTACGCGCTCAATAGAAAGTCTACCAGAGCGCTTCTGGTGCTTAATTTTAGCGATCGGTGGGAGTCTCAGTGCTCAGACCCCCACCGATCAAAACTTATGACATTTTACTATGACATATCAGAAGTTTTCTGAAAGTTTAGTTACCCTTTAAATATCTCGGGATGGAAACATTTCCTTAAAAGCTTCCAATTGTGTTAACTATTAATTTTATATAAGGAACAAATTTATTGAACATTTTCATTCATGGGGCAACACATTTAATGTTATGGCTGGTCGGTGTAGTTACTGTACAGAAAATCGTATCCTTCTACTACTTTCATATTATACAGTGATATATAGGGTGTTTGCACTTTAATGAATAAAATGAAAGCTAATCGTAAGTAAGACTCTTAATAAAACTACTTCATGTTCAGCTCTCTGTTCTATATAAATCACATTGATAACAATAATGACTGTAAGTCACATAAGACAATATAAATGAATAGCCATATTAATTTTTCAGTAAAGCCTCCTTTGAAAGAACTGCCACCTCTGGGCACAATTCTATTAACAGGCAAAGCTCTGCACAATTGGGAATGGTTGTGTACACTTGAAATCGGAGCCTTACCTTTGACTGCCAAGAGAATGAATTGCAGGTCAGGGTATTCATTGCCATTTGGTCTGGAGATATTTAGCCATATGCTTGAGATCTATTTCATTAACAAACTGCATCTGTACTTCAACCCATCTCAACCACAGATTAGATTTTGCATTATGGCAGAAGGCAGGAGTCCCAAAAATCCTATTTATTAAAGTAATTATGCTTTGCATTGCAGAATAGGAAGGGCCTTGACAGAGATAACTTTCCTGAATTTTCATTGCACAGTCTGGTACGGATGAAACAAACATTGCATGATTAATGATGGAGACAGACGCTGCCTCACTCTCGAATGCTGTTAACAGCATGCAATTGTCAAGTACACTTGCAGTGGTGGGGGCCTGTAATGCACCAATTTTTACAGAAAACGCGCTGAATTTGAGAGTTGTAGTTTGTCAGAGCTACACGACAAATTTACAAATAACTGATCCAGCATGCAGCTGTGTAACTATAGAGGGTGCAGAATCCTGTAGCCTGAGGTGGCCCAAAAGATCCCTCTGCCCAATATAAGGAGACCAATACTCTAAATTACCTCTGATAGATGGGGGACCCTGTTACAGATTTTGCATTGGGGCCCAGGAGCTTTAAGTTACGCCTTTTTGCCATCTCTACATTAGAGCAAGCCCCATTTACTACAAATCCTTACTTGATTATTGCCATTTTTATCTGCTCTCATGGTAAATTCTACCTAACAAAATGCATATTAATACATTATCTTTATGTAAAAGAGATTTTCCCACTATGAAAATGTATCCCCTATTCCAAGGATAAGTGATAAATATATGATTGCTGGGGGACCCATCACTAGGACCCTTGCAGATTAGTAGAATGAGTACAGAGTACATCGCTCGATTGTTTCCATCAGCTCAATGGACATTGAATAGAGCGGTAGGGTGCGCCCGTGACCACCGTTCCATTTAAACTCTTCCTCTCTGCACAAACAGGGGGAGGGGCTTAGGACTCCCATTCTGGCAATCTATGTGGTTCCTATTGATCATATATTAATCACCTATCCTGTGGATAGGTGATAAATGCTCTTAGTGGGACAATCCCTTTAAATGTGAAGAAATCAAAATGTAAAAAAGTATCTTGTATCCATTTATCCTCCTAGCAATGGACCTTTAATTGTGGCATCATCTTGTTTTATACAAATTGTTCTGCACACAAAATTCCTACCTATTCTTTATTCCTGTCATCTATGATGAATTCATTGGTGTATGGGAGACATCAGTTAATTCATTCAAGCTCAATAATAATGATAGATTATGTGGGAAGATCAAAAAAGAGCATTGTTATCAGGAGTAATTCCTGAGTTGCTGAAATCTATATAGATATGCAGCAAAAAAAACATAAAGAATAATATGGAATTTTCACAGTTTTTCATTATTGATATCTAGAGCTCTGACAGGCTTCATCTTCTTCCATCTTTGGTTGTACTTTTGTGAAGAACACGCTCTTCTAATGGCTCGGTCTATGGAGGTATCTGCAGAGGTATAAAGATACAAGAAATCAATTACCAGTAAACCAATGCAGCCTTGCACTACATTTCTCTATAGTACATTTTAGAAACCAATACCAAGGTTTTCTCTCAGCTTAAGGTATATTGTGCAACAATGGACATATTTTCAAGAGCTAAAACGAGCATTTAGTTTTTTTTTATCAAAATAAGAAAAGTTTACAGAAGGTAGCCTAGCCTCCGACTACATGTTCTTGAAGCAGTTTTAAGGTTATTAAGATAAGCTCATAGAGTGAATTTTTAGCTTGGACCAAACCTTATTATTAGTTGAAGTAGAAAATCATACCTGATACAACACAACACTTCCATTTTGATATGGACAGACTTGCGAAGTTTAGTTGTCCCGAGAAGGAATAACAAGCAATATCCAGCTCTGTATTCATGAAGAAACCAAGGGAATGTCCACCATTATTGAACACTATTGAAATTAGAAACTTACCTCTAAATAGGTTCAAAATTCTGTGCTGATTAATTTAGTTAATATATCTTATAAGGGGGGCTGTTCCATGTGTCTGATACAGAGCTCCAAATCTCCTGCATAGACGTAGAGATAAATGAAAAAATTCTTCCTGCCTGCAGTCACCACTAATGTGAGCATAAAAGCTAAATATATACTGCATTATTATTGAGTTTAATAAATAATAGTATACAGTAAACTCCTAGGCGCCCTCCAGTAACGGCTGCTGGCTGCCAGAATGGTATATTTTAACTATATGACTATGTGGAAGATTTGGAGCTCTGCATCAGAAAAAAATGAGCTGAGACGACTATAAATATTAGAAAATTAATCAGCATAGAATTTTGGACCAAAAGACGACACATGTTAAAACATTGGCATTCACTTTAAACCTCGTTTACATGGAACAATTTAGAGTATCTGATGGATATTTTCCATTAGTACAAATCACCGGAGGAGACTTTCCCCTCCCTGGCAGCAGAGCCATTGTTACATAGCGCCAGCTGTCCTTAGAGCCATGCACTAGGCTAGCAGCATATACGTTTACACTGCAAAAAAACGATTTCTATACTTGCATAATCAATATGTCGAAATAATAGTTTCATCATCATTTACTATTGATCTTATTGTGCATTTACAATGGACGATTATATTTGCAATAATTCGGAATGAACTAATCTTAATGATAATGGCCAATTCTTTACATCTTTTTCCAATATACTTCAGTGGTGGAGTTGCTTCTTCACACCCCCCAGCTGACTTGAAAAAACATAACCTTATACAAGGTCAGTTTATTTAGGAAGTTCCGAGTCCACACATTTAGGGGGTCACAAATGGAGCTGAGGATAGCTGCCTTCTATCATTTACAATATGTTTAGAAAAGTACTTGTCATTCACATATGGAGGAAACCTGAACCAGTCCAGTGTCATCTAATTTCTAAAACAAATCCCCCTCCTTATAATACTTTCAACGCAAAATTTGGTTGTTAGGAAGTCAAGAATAAGACAGTAGGTCAAAGGTGTATAAATACAACATCGCATGTTACAGTTTAAGTCTGGCTGGTCTGTGCATTCTCCAACAGAGCTTAACCAAATCACGAACCTTGTTTAAACCAGTGCTTCTAGTATATGTCAGATTTTTCTGTAATTTCCTCCCATGCAATTGGGTGTACTTTCAGCATTTTTCAACAAGAAATAGTCTTGACTCTCGCATATAGAGTTAAGTACTTGCTGAAGCTTGCGTGCAGAATTCACATTAGTTCTCTCTCTGTATTGCCATGAATCTCCCTGCAACACAGTGCCCGTGGCATTCGTTTAGTGCCACTGAAGATGACTCTTGTAGTGAATGTCGCCGTCCAGAAAAATAGGGCACTGAACTGCTCACCAGAGGAATATTCCCAGCACTGGCACTCTATGTCTGCATGACCTAGTTTTATTTTTAAAAAAATCTACAGGAACACCAAAGGTAGAGGAAGAAACAAATTTAAATAGATGACACATAGATTGAGAGAAAGATACGTAGAAAGATAGATAGATATAGAATGCATTTTTATTTCTGATAATAGCCACATAAAATGCTAATAAGAAATTTGCAAAGATGTACAACCAAATTCTGAAAAGAATTTAGCTTTGTATCTTTTAAAATTCAATGTCTATATAACCATTAAATAGGCTGGCGTCCCAGCGGTGGGGTTGCCTTTGCTATTGTTGCAATACCGGTCACTGGGTTAGGAGCCAGTAAACCGCCAACATGTCGTTATGCAGCTGGGGTTTAGAGTTTCAAATCTTCCCACTTCAAAAACGTTTAGGCAATAGATAGTAAAATAACTTACAGTTTACTGAGATCAGTCTGGGAGCGGCATTGGGCACATCCACATATCTCACATGAAGCCGATGACAGTACACTGCACATGCGCAGAGAAGCGAGGTGTACAGTCTTCGTCATCATGTGTGCAATGCGCATGCTCCCAATGCCACCAGACTTCTCTCCCGGACTCCTCAGGTACCTGTTAGTTATTATAATAACTATTGCCTAAATGGCCGGTTTTAACGTGGGCAAGTTTGGAAAACTTAACAACAACTGCATATGCTGGTAGCTTAGTGTCTCCAAACCTAGTGACAGGTTCCCCTTAAAGGGAAGGTGTCATGAATTTTTTTTTTATCATATTGCTTTTAATATATTAACATAAATGTTATTTATTTGTGTTCTACTTTTTACTTTGTTCTTACTTTTACTTCTCTATCTGGGCTGCCATTTTTTTTTCATCTCTGTATGTGTCGATTAATGACACATACAGAGATGGAATACGGCACATACAACCCCATAGAGAATGCGAACGGGAGCTGTTCCATTCTCTGAAGCGTACGCCGTCTCTGTGGGAACGGCGCATGCACCACTCCCACACAGACCAAAACTAAGCTCGTTCGCAGAGCGAAATCCGGCGCCATTTTCTTGTGGACCAGAAGCCGCTGCCGGACAGTAAGATGACGACTTCCGGCGGCGGCTTCCAGCCATATGTTCAAGGAAGCAAAGGCGCAAGGAATAGGAGCGGAGGCGGCGGTGGCGGCAGGAGAAGGTAATTTATGTTCGTGTATGTGATGTGTGTATTATGTTCATGTTATACTGTCTGATTACCACTGTATCCAATCCTTCTACACTGTGCAGTCGCTCAGAAAATGGTGGCACACAGTGTAGGAGGTTTGAAGATTCAAACCCCTCTTTCTCCTGGCACTAGCCAGAATAAGGGAGGGGTATTGTGTGAGGACACTAGAGAGAGTGTGTCTACTCCAAATTTGCAGCATAAAGCAATGAGGTTGCTTTACCACATTGACCATGCTGCAATTTTGGGAACTGCTCCCTCTAGTGGCCAGCACATGGAAATGTTGTAAATTAGAATCTAATTTATAATATAAGATAAATAATTAAAACAATGTGTAATCACTTAAATAAAAATTGTTTAAATAAAAACTGACTAAGGAACTATGGGCCACCACTGGCCATAAACCATCTAGCACAGCACAAATGGACAGTCCGCCCTGCTTGGGACATAGGACCTCCCCCTTTCTGAATCCTCTGAGAAATTCTGCAGAGTTACGAGGGGTCACATGACACTTTTCCTGCAAATCCAGTGGTGTCCAGTGTATAAATGTCAGGGTGGGGCTTATTTTTTTTTTCTTTCTTTGATTTCCCTTGACAGTAATACTAAAGCAATTATAAATTTGTAAATTATCAATTGTGCACAGAGATATACCATATATATTATATAACAGTACTTATACTACATAACATTGTGCCATAATACCAAATGTCTGTGATCTTGAAAGTTGCTGTTGTGCTTAAACTTCTGTTATCTATTACAGATATCGGCTCTGGCCTAGTTTTACTCTGAATATTTTGTGTCCTAACATAGTAGCATGCTATATCGCCCACAAAATAAAGAACAGTGGAATAATCTGTGCACAGCGGTAGCTAATCTGTCACCATCAACAAAAGAGATCGCCCTTATTAATTAGCGTATCATAGATCAGTATCTCGGTAATTGCTTTCTTTTGCCTTGAATGACTTGTACAATGTAAAGAGGTGCATTCAGACATGTATCTGTCTGAGAGCGGCTGTATAAAAGTTTAATTAAACTGGAGTGCAAATGCCTACCCATAGCCCTTTAGAATATTCTTTTACACATGGTTGACAAGGCAGAATGTTAACCTAGTACCAACAGAATCTTCTTATAAATTCCATTTTATATTGGTATTATAAATTGTATCTCATTACAGATCACATATTCTAATGCAAGGTTTCGGTTTTGTTTAGTTTAATAACTCAGGGTAATTGATAAACACAACAAAAGGAATGATATAATATAGTATAAAATAATGTAATAAATGTGCTAGAATTAAACATTGATCAATTACTCCGCAATTCCTGTGCGTTTAGCCTCAAATATTTAATTAGATTACATATTCAATTATCATACAAACTAAGGAGAAACTGAATATAGGCCTAAAACCTTGTAATATAAGGTTGAATTCCCAATTATTTACAGAGGGAAGGACTACCCAGGGGACCACACTCAAGGAAGATGTAAGAAATGCACCATTCTGCCCAGAAATGCTGTGGGAATACTCTTGGATAAATATATAATTCTTCAGACTTAGTTTGCACGCTAGTACTGGGAAAATGTGCATTAGCTGAATTAGTAAGGGAACATCAGCCAGTGTATATATTACCATGAGCTAATCCTATGATTTGGATACTTTATTTTCATAATAGTGACCTAAATGCAATCACTTTATTATGTGTCTGCCAATGGAATATAAGCTAGGCGATATAATGAACAAGCAACCTATTGGGAATGCTGAACTTTTACTGTCTGGGACAATAAAAGGTTATACACTTTGGTTGACAGCATTAAAAATAATCATACATGATCATATAAAAAAAATTGATATATATAAATACAATACTGTAGAAAAGTTTTAGGCAGTTGTGGAAAAATGCTGCAAAGTAAGAATGCTTTCAAAAATAGAAGTGTTAATCATTTTATTTATCAATTTATAAAATAAAAAAGTGCGTGAACAGAAGATAAATCTAAATCAAATCAATATTTGGTGTGACCACCCTTTGCCTTCAAAATAGCATAAATTCTTCTAGGTACACTTGCACAAAGTCATAGATTTCGTTGGATTATACCAAACAGGTGAAAATCATCATTTTCATATGTATGTTGAAACACATTCATTAACAGAAACTGATGTGTAGGAGGCTTATGACTGTGTGAGGAATAGCCAAACTCTGCTACAAAGAAGAGGTTTTGGAAGACAGTTTCATGTCACATGTTCACCATGGCAAGACTGAGCACAGCTCCAAGAGACAAGGTAGTTATACTGCATCAGCAAGGTCTCTCCCAGGCAAACATTTCAAAGCAGACTAGGGTTTCAAGAAGTGCAGTTCAAGCTTTTTTGAATAAGCGCAAAGAAACAGGCAACGTTGAGGACCCTAGACGCAGTGGTCAGCCAAGGAAACAGTGCAGCAGATCAAAGACACATTATGCTTATTTCCCTTCGAAATCGGAAAATGTCCAGCAGTGCCATCAGCTCAGTACTGGCAGAAACCAGTGGGACCCAGGTCTGGCCAGAAGTGGTGTTCATGGAAGAATTGTGGGCACAAATTCATACCTTCGACGTGGAAACAAGGCCAAATGACTCAATTATGCACAAAAACTTATGGACTAGGGTGGAGAAAAATGGCAGCAAGTGCTCTGAATGGATGAGTCAAAAGTTGAAATATTTGTCTGTAACAGAAAGCAGTTTGTTCGTCGAAGGGCTGGAGAGCGGTACAATAATGAGTGTCTAGAGGCAACAATAAAGTAGGGGGGCACGACGGCAGAAGTCATCTCTGTCTAAGTGTCATATTGTCAAAGTGTCCTGGCAGTTAGTTATACATGGCACAGATCTAACATCCATCTCTCTTCTGTTCATACAGGTATATAATCCATTCCATTCATGCATTAACTACATCTTTGCTGTACCTGCATTTCAGAACGCTGAAACTTTTATTTTATGGTACTCTGCTTTCCTGTCTTCCTATATAGTCTAATGTTAGCTCTAACTTTTGTCAAAGTGTTTGATTGTCGTTAAGTTTTATGATTATCTGTTTGTTTATCTCTGCATAGCTTTTCACCTCATGTGTCTGGTTGATTTGATTAATAGCTGAACGAGCTTAATTAGGCCTAGATCTGAGCATCTACTCCCCTATAAATTTAGATGTAGCATAAGGGGAAGGCACTTGTGCAGGGGGGCACGATGGCAGAAGTCATCTCTGTCTAAGTGTCATACTGTCAAAGTGTCCTGGCAGTTATATATCGCACTTGGACAGGGAAAGTGATAGATAGGTAAGCTGCATTAGAAAACCAACATTCAATATTTTACCTGTTTAGAAACAAAATACAAACAAACATGTTCACTATCGCACTCATCATTATAGCTGCTCTTGGATTACAATCCTACCGCCCATTTAGGCCTTGGGAAAAATCAGTCCACATCAGTCCCTCTCTCCTTCCCTCGCCCATGTACAGCTCCCGTGCACTTTTCACTTTCCTCAATCACCTTAACCCATCTCATCCCACTGCTCAACAAAAAAATCGCTCTCATAAATCACAGAACCATTTGCTGTCTCTCTCCATTCTCCTGCTACTAGCTGCAGGGGACATCTCTCCCAACCCTGGTCCTCCCTTTTCTTCTGCCAAGCTCAACCACTTACCTGCCACACATAGAAACCCTGCAAATCTTCTTACCATTCCTTGTATGTCTTCTCCTGTCTCTTTTAACTGTGCTCTCTGGAATTTTCGGTCCGTGTGCAACAAACAACCTTTATTCATGACTTATTCCTTTCTAACTCTCTCAACCTTCTGGCTCTTACGGAAACATGTCTGACACTGCTTCCCCTGCTGCTCTATCTTATGGTGGTGTCCACTTCTCTCATGCCCCCAGACCTGAGAACAGGCAGGGTGAAGGAGTAGGTATACTTCTTTCCCCATACTGCACTTTTCAGGTCATTCCCCCGGTCCCCTCACTCACATTTCCCTCTTTTGAAGTCCACACCCTCAGACTCTTTTACCCTTTTACCCTCCGAGTGGCAGTTGTCTACCGCCCCCCGGGCTCACCCCGCCAATTCCTGGATCATTTTCCTACCTGGCTTCCACAATTTCTATCCTCTGAAACACCCACTCTCATCATGGGTGACTTCAACATCTCCATTGATAACCCAATCTCCCCATCTGCCTCCCAGTTTCTATTTTTAACCTCCTCCCTAGATCTGTCACAATTTACTAACTCTCCTACACATGAAGATGGGCATTCACTTGACCTGGTCTTCTTCCGTCTCTGCTCAGTTTCTGACTTTATTAACTCTCCTCTCCCGCTCTATGACCACAACCTTCTCTCCTTTACTATCAAATATTATCTGCCTCCTCAGGTCATGCCTACCTGTCAGACATACAGAATTCTACATGCCATTAACACTCAGAAACTCATAGACAGTCTACAGTCCTCATTGTCCCCTATCTCTTCCATCTCCTGTCCCAATCTGGCTGCCAAACTTTACAATAACACTCTCAAAAATGCATTGGATGAAGCAGCCGCCCCCCCCCCCTACACTCCAAACCACCCGACAAAGATGACGACAAACCTGGCACACGCCTCAATCCCGCTTTCTTCAGCGGTGCTTGAGATGTGCCGAACGACTGTGGAGAAAATCGCATTTGGTTGCAAACTTCCTTCATTACAAATTTATGCTCAAAACGTACAACTCTGCCCTTCACCGAGCCAAACAAGTCTATTTCACTTCTCTCATCTCCACACTATCTAATAATCCAAAACGCCTCTTTGATACTTTTCACTCCCTCCTTAGTCCTAAAGTGCAGACGTCAATCACAGATCTCAGTGCTGAAGACCAGGCCACTTATTTTAAAGGGAATGTGTCGCTAGAAATTATTTATTAATTTTTTTGTTAAGCAATTATTATTTAAGTGATTACACATTGTTTTAATGTTTTACATTTTTGCACAAGTCAGGAAATATTATAAATTAGATTCTAATTTATAAAATTTCCATGTGCTGGCCACGAGAGGAAGCAGTTCCCAAAATTGCAGCATGGTCAATGTGGTAAAGCAACCTCATTGCTTTATGCTGAAAATTTGGGGTAGACACACTCTCTAGTGTCCTCACACAATCCCCCCTCCCTTATTCTGGCTAGTGCCAGGAGAAGGAGGGGGTTGAATCTTCAAACATCCTACACTGTGTGCCGCCATTTTCTGAGCGACTGCACAGTGTAGGAGGATTAGATACAATGCTCAGCAGACAGTATAACACGAACATAATACACACATCACATACACAAACATAAATTACCTGCTCCTGCCGCCGCTGCCACCTCCGCTCCTATTCCTTGCGCCTTCGCTTCCTTGAACATATGGCCGGAAGCCGCGGCTGGAAGTCGTCATCTTACTGTCCGGCAACGGCTTCCGGTCCACATAAAAGTGGCGCCGGATTTTGCTCTGCGGACGAGCTTCATTTTGGTCTGTGTGGGAGCGGCGCATGGGCCGTTCCCACACAGTCCGCGTATGCTGCAGTGAATGAAATGGCTCCCGTTCACATTCTCTATTGGGTTGTATGTTCCGTATTCCAACTCTGTATGTGTCGTTAATCGACACATACAGAGATGAAAAATAAATGGCAGCCCCCAAGAGAAGTAAAAAGAAGAACAAAGTAAAAAGTAGAATACGAGAATATAAATAAATAAAATGTATGTTATTATCATATTAAAAGCAATATGGTAAAAAAAAATTCATGACACCTTCCCTTTAAAGTTAAAATTGACAACATCCGCTATGATATTATCTCCCAGTCCCCTAGTAACATCGATCCCCTTCCCTCCCGCACTCCCTCTTCTTCACTTTCAGCATTTGACCCAATAACAGAAGAAGAAGTCTCTAAGCTCCTCTCATCTTCTCGTCCTACTACCTGCCCTAGTGATCCTATCCCCTCACACCTCCTCCAGTCCCTCTCCCCAGCTGTCACTAGTCACCTGACTAAAATATTTAACCTCTCTCTTTCCTCTGGTATCTTTCCCTCTTCTTTTAAACATGCCATTATAAACCCATTACTGAAAAAAACAACTCTTGACCCATCCAGTGCTACTAACTACCGACCAGTCTCTAATCTGCCCTTCATCTCCAAACTCCTAGAACGCTTGGTCTACTCTCGCCTTATTCGCTATCTCTCTGCCAACTCCATTCTAGACCCCTTACAATCTGGTTTCTGCACTCTACACTCCACAGAAACTGCCCTTAGTAAAGTCTCAACTGATCTCTTGGCGGCTAAATCGGACGGTAAATACTCTCTCCTGATTCTTCGGGATCTCTCTGCAGCCTTTGACACTGTAGACCACCAACTTCTACTTAACATGCTCCACTCTATTGGCTTTAAAGACACGACTCTCTCATGGTTTTCCTCCTATCTCTTTGACCGCTCGTTCAGTGTGTCATTTGCTGGTTCTACTTCTTCTCCTTTTCCACTTGCTATCGGGGCTCCTCAGGAATCAGTCCTTGGTCCACTCCTCTTTTCTCTCTACACAGCCCCTATTGGATAAACCATCAGCAGATTTGGCTTCCAGTACCGTCTCTACGCTGATGACACCCAATTATACGACTCTTCCCATAACTTCACCCCTGCGCTAATACAAAACACCAGTGATTGTCCGCTGTCTCTAACATCATGTCCTCTCTCTATCTGAAACTGAATCTTTCTAAAACTGAGCTCCTTGTGTTCCTGCCATCTACTATCCTCCCTAAACCTGATGTCTCCATCTCAGTGTGTGGCACTATCATAACTCCTAAGCAGCACGCCCGCTGTCTCTGGGTTATTTTTGACTCATATCTTTCCTTTACTCCTCACATTCAATCACTTTTACACTCCTGTCATTTTCACCTCAAAAACATCTCCAGAATCCGCCCTTTTCTTACTGAGGAAACATCCAAAACTCTTATTGTTGCTCTGATTCACTCTCATCTTGACTACTGTAACTCATTATTAGTCGGTCTTCCCCTCACTAAACTCTCCCCTATCCAATATATCCTTAATTCAGCAGCCAGGCTCATCTTTATGACTAACCGCTACACCAACACCTCTACTATGTGCCAGTCACTGTACTGGTTGCCTATCCCCTTCAGAATGAAATTCAAACTTATTACTCTCACCCACAAAGCTCTCCACAGTGCTGCACCTCCTTACATCTCCTCCCTCATGTCTATCCACCACCCTACTCGGGCTCTACGTTCTGCCAATGACCTTAGATTAAAATCCTCCATAATCCGAACCTTGCACTACCGTCTCCAAGATTTTTCGCGTGCTGCACGAGTCCCCTGGAATGCGCTACCCCAGTCAATCAGAGTAATTCCCAATATCCACAGTTTTAAACGTGCCGTGAAAACACATCTTTTTAGACAGGCCTATAACATTCCCTAATCTGACTCCTTTTCATGTCCCCCTTTTAGATTAGTCATCAAAATAAGATTCCCTCATACTCCTTCTCTTCATGTCCGTCATACACGGATACTGGCTGGTGACCGGCTCATGCAGCTTTATGTGTACCACCCCATGTGTATAAAAAATGGATGGACCATTGTACAGAACAAACACTGTTACACTTTGTGTCTCCCTTATTTCCTCAAAGATTGTAAGCTCTTGCGAGCAGGCTCCTCACTCCTCTGGTTTGAATTGTAAATTAGCTTTGTCACTATGTAATGTCTGATATTATTTGTTTCATGTTCCCTCTAAATTGTAAAGTGCTGCGTAATATGTTGGCGCTATATAATTAAATATTATTATTATTATTATTATTATTATTATTATTATTAATAATAAGTATGGTGGAGGTTCCTTGCAAGTTTGTGACTGCATTTTAGCAAGTGGAGTTGAGTATTTGGTCAGGATTATTGGTGTCCTCAATGCTGAGAAACACAAGCAGAAACTTATCCATCATACAATACCATCAGGGAGGCATCTGATTGACTCCAAATTTATTCTGCAGCAGGACAACGACCCCAAACATACAAACAATGTCATTAAGAACTATCTTCAGCATAAAGAAGAACAATTAGCCCTGGAAGTGATGATATGGCCCCCACAGAACCCTGAACTCAACATCGAGTCTGTCTAGGATTACATGAAGAGACAGAAGGATTTGAAGAAGCCTTCTTCCACTGAAGTTCTGTGATTAGTTCTCCAAAATTTCTGGAACAACCTCCTTGACGAGTTCCTTCAAAAACTGTGTGCAAGTGTACATAAAAGAATTGATGCTGTTTTGAAGGCAAAGGGTGGTCACACCAAATATTAATTTGATTTAGGTTTCTCTTCTGTTCATTCGCTTTGTATTTTGTTAATTGTTAAAAAAAATCTATTAACACTTCTATTTTTCAAAGCATTCTTACTTTGCAGTATTTTTCCACAACTGCCTAAAACAAACTTTTGCATAGTACTGTATATATATATATATTGCGAGGAACTTACCTCATCACACTCTAGCAATGTCTACAGCTCCTGGGCGCACCTGCTCTGATGTCTGAAGTGGGGCCGGCTGGGATACCAAGGTGGCACAGTGTGCACAGTCGTCTGACTAATTAGAAAGGAGAGCAGCATATTTAAATCTGCTTGTGCCCTCTGTCTGGTGTCAGATATGGTGGGTTATACTCTGGACCTCGCTGTTATCCTATTATTTCATATTTATCTCTTACTTCATGTTCAACCCAGATAAGTTAAAAGACATTATTAGATTGTGAATCGTTTCCTCATCTCAGCTAGTTTGACTTCATTCATTAGTTTTTGACCTTTTGTACTGTATTTGGTACTTTTCTGTTCTGACCCGGGATACTTTTTGCTGAAACCTTTGCTGCTGCTCCAAACTACAATTCACAACTAGGCTAGATAATTAGGAGACTTCTATTGCTACTCGCAACCACTGGCTCCACTACATTACCTTGCCTTGGTTCCATCTAATTTCCTCATTTACAGTAAAATTCGACTAACAATAGGGAGCAGACACTTGGAAATCAAATTACCCACTTATGCTCTCCTCCGGCTCTGTCACCAGAATTCAGGTGCTGTGTGTAGTCAATGAAGGGGGAACACATAATTTACTTCTATTGAATACCCCATTGGATCTATCAAGAAAATAGTTACAACTTTGTTACACAGACAGCTCCCATACCTACGATAATTAAAGTGTTACTTGAGAAAGGTCACTAACTTACATGCAAACACAGACTGTTCATATTTTGGAAAAAAAAAAGTCAGCCATGCTTTGAAGGAATTTATCACTGCCATGTAATTATATTTATCATGCCAGAAGTGGCTCTGAAATTCATTGATCCAATTTGACAAAAAAATTTTGATCCGCACAAAGATGTTCAGTGACAACTGCCAAATAACTCATGAATATATATAAGCTTTCCAATTAGGCTGCCTTGAAATGGAGCCGATGCCTAAGTCACATAAACCTTGTGGTAAAGTAATCATAAGAAGTTAGTC
Organism: Rhinoderma darwinii; assembly: GCF_050947455.1. NCBI lineage: Eukaryota > Metazoa > Chordata > Amphibia > Anura > Rhinodermatidae > Rhinoderma > Rhinoderma darwinii. The sequence continues at coordinate 369,448,025 of NC_134688.1, forward strand.
TAACCCATTTAAGTGACCCAAAGGAGCTGGTGAGAATATAGGTCTGAACCAGCCAGAGACTAATAATAGTCCATGAATAATTATGGCTCTTTCGGATAGCTCTACTCAACCCGCGTACTGCAGACCGGACTGTCAGACTGCTGTAGGAAATAGGTGAACCTTTAAGGTGATGAAGTGCAGTACTGAGCTTGAAGCTTGTATATGCTATAACTTATTCTTCGCTAAATTGGGAACCCGAATTTACAATTCTAATTTATTTAATATTACTAAGATAATATGCAGTGCTGCACGCATAAGAACTGACAGCTGCAATTTGTCCCTGTCCTATAAAACTTGCCTGCTCTTATCACATAGCACTGAAAAGATTGTATAACCTGGAAAATTCTTAGTCGGGCTTTAGCTTAAAAAGAAATATATTGTACCAATGGATCGTTAAATAGGGTTTATGGTAATGTGCCGAGTGCCTAAGTGCTAGTTCTCATATTATTGTTCTACACACAGAGAACATAAAGATTCTTGAAGGAGAATCTAGTGACATGAACAAGGGGTTTAGTTTAATATGAACTTAAAATCTGGGGCATCAGTATACACAGTGCACAGGGGCGTAACTAGAGTTCTATGGGCCTCAGTGGACATTTTGGTCTTGGGCCTACCCTTCCTTTCTGCTAGTTGCTCGGATGCAAGGGTCACACATGTTGCTAGGGTCTATAAAGTTAAATAATTAACCCCTCTCCCATATCTATATACAACGCCATACTGTTATTGAACAAAACCAAATGTTCTTAGTCTAGCCTAGTCTATTACCAAATATACCACTTTACTAGAGACAAATAATACCACCACACCATGATCACTACCATTACCACTACATAGTGACTAAATAATATTACCATACTGTTAACGAATAATACCTCCGCACTGTTACTGAATAAAATCCACTACACAAATACCAATATTACTACCATACAGTGACCATATAGTAGTAGATACCAGTTCTACACAGGCGCACTGCAGAACATATAAGTGAATACAGTACAGTTACATCCAGTAACTCACAGGTGACGTCTTCTCTATTTGTAGTCCTTCACTTCCCTTTTCTTCTTCATCTCTTCATCCACCCAAGATTGTAATGATAACTTCTTACAAACACGACCTGTCTCTACAGAATATACAGCACAAACATCTTTGTCTCCTCGCTTTTCTAAATGGTAATAATATCCCTACTTGGTGCCCCACACAATAATAGTAACCTCTTTTGTGCTCCACACAGTAATAGTGCCCCCCAAGCAGTAATAGTGCTCCTTTAGGCCCCGCACACTAATAATGGCCCTTTAGGTCCCAAACAGTAATAGTGATCCTCTTAGTTTCCACACAGTAATAGTGCCCCCTTTAGGTCCTGCACAGTAATAGTGCTCCTCTTAGTGCCTCACACAGAGTCATAGTGCCCTCAAAGTGTTATAGGGCCCCCTTGTACTCCCTACACAGTAATGCCTCATTATGTGCCATCACACATATTATTATCCCCCAAAGTGCCCTGTTACAATAGTAATTTTACCCTTTGGGCTCCTACAGAGTAGTTGTCCTCTTATGTGCCCCATATAGTAGTTAGGTTCCGTTTGTGCCCCCATATAGTAGTCAGAATCAATTTGTGCCCCCATATAGCAATTACAGATGTAGCCATCTTTAACTTGATTCTGATAACTTGCTGCAGCGTGGTATCACACAACAAAAGCCATTGAAAAGTCATTGAAAAAGTAAAGATAAGGGATCTAGCCATTGTTTATTTAATGCGTTAAAAGTCATGGTAAAGACAGCTACATCTGTAGGTCCCATTTGTACCAGAATATAGTAGTTAGGTCCACCTTTGTACCACCATATAGCAGATAGGTCATCCTTTGTGCCAAATATAGTAGTTAGGTCCTCTGTGTGCCCCGTATAGTAGTTAGGTCCCCTTTGTGCCAATAAAGAAAGCAAAAAAAAAACAAAATTTACCTAAATTCGTTCCCAATATAAGCGGCTGAGTTATTTTTCTGCCTCCTGCAGCCTGCTGGCCACAGCCTGATGCTGGCAGCGCAATGTAGTGACATCATCATGCTGCCTGTGCCAGGATACTGACGTCCTCATAGTCCTCCCAACCTCTAGTAGGCCATAGGCAGGGGCAGGAAGTCAATGACTCTTCTCAGCCATAGTCAGCGGCACTTGCCCGGGGATCTGGGGCCACTTCCGGGGTCTGGTCGCAATCCCTGTGATTGCAATCGAGATGCCCCTGAAAGTTCTCCTTTCCTGCACATAGTGTAAAATTTTATACAAGTAACATTATTCAGAATCATTAATAATACAACCCCCGATACAATATAACCTTCGATCAATTCCGACCTAATATTAATTATCAATAAAAATGATGACTAATTTATAAAAAGTAGGATTTTGAAGTGTTAACCTTTTTGAAAGTGTTTTTCACTTAAAGCAGATATTCAGTTGCAGGGTCTAAAAATTAATTGCCTTTGGGCAAGGCTTACCTGCTTCTTATTTTACTCAGTGATGTTATGCTCTATTAGGGCACAATTATTATCTGTGACTGTAGCAGTCTGCAGTATTCCCCGAGGTGTAACTTGTAGCTTCTCGGTCCCAATAAAAAATTGGTAGCAGGACCCCCCAGCCTGCTGTGTGCCATGTCTAATACTGGTGTAATCTTTTTGGCCCCCTCAGGCACCACATTTAGGTGCAACTTCTACCTCTTTTCCCTATAGCTACGCCCCTTGGTAGTCTGAAATCTACCTTCTGTCTCATGAGAGGCTCAGGCCACTCTTTTTTGCCTCCTTCCTCATGGCGAGACATATGTGTCTCTTAACATTATGTACCAGGCTGCCACATATATTGATTAGTATTGAAACCCACGTAGGAACAAATGCTGGTTATTACCTCCCTCCGTGATTTCACCATTCCCGCCTTTCAACTTCATTCTTCATTTACAACATAACAGAAAACCTTGTAACCTCATAGGCTATAAATCAGAGTGAAAGCTCTAGTACATCTGACATAACCCCAGTGGACAAATAAACATGGGGTCATTGATACCAGCTCATTGTTAACATATTGGAGAGCAAATTAGATCTGAGAGACAGCGAGAGAGGATCCTCTGGGTGACCACATGACAGTTTTATGAAGTCTAACATTGCTGATGATGGTAGCTATTGGACAGTTACTTTAGTCAGGAGGAAACTAAAGAAGGAAGGAAACTTTTAGCTAGAGCCATGCCCATGTGGTGGATGTATACCGTGGTATTTTTTATGACCTTATGTCATATTTTTTAGATTTGTTCTTCTTGACAATTGTTATTCAGTGTGTGTATATTATGCTATTATATTATACCGTTTCCTAGCCACTTCTCAATATTGCAGCTATTATCCCCCCATAGATTCCATAGCTCTGTACAGAGCTTGCATTTATTCCGTCTAAAACGATACTGGAATATAAATTCCCTCACTACCGTCTTCAAAACCATCTTTAAATCTATCAATGAAGAGATGTGGTAAATCTTATGTTCTCGGTATACTAATGTATTTCTCAGTTTTCAAAACATGACCTGTAGTTATAATTAACCTGTGAGGGCCTCTCATGCCTTGGGCCCACCAGAGGACATTTTGAGGGCCTACAAACAATCTATTAAGAATATGTTCATGTCCACTTTTAATTACAACCTACATTATTTTGTTATCATTGTGCACACATATTATATTAATGAATTACTAAAAAGTTATTTTCAAATAACACCATACGAAGTGTTCCTCACAGCAAGTGATGGAATTCAAATCAGTTTCCAATAGAGTTGTCTTCTGCAGGACCTTTTAGACCTATTATTGTGTTTGAATCTATGCCAGCCAAAGGAACCTCTGGTACTCTGGTGGGCCAGTCAAACACTGGTTATAATACAACATCTTGTATTCCAATACAGCAATTATTAAATCAATAAAGGTTTCTCACACCACACAGGCGAAGTACTACACTATAATATATTTAATAGGCCTAAAGGTTTTTATATTAATTGTAATTATATACTCTAAAATAATGATTGATGTGTCACATCACAGAAAACAAAAAGGACAAACAAGTGTATTACAATGTTTTATGGACCACCGTTGTTGTGTCTATTATTGAACTATTGTATTAGTTTGGTAGCAGAGGTACTATATTTCCCAAGATACCAAGGAGCTTATTGGCTGCTCCAATTTATCCGCTAAGATATATTTAGGAAAATCTCGCTAGTTTCAATAAGTAATGGAGGCATTCCTCCTATTGAAACACATATGGAGGTATCTCCTTCTATTCAAATTGCTGCTATTTCAGATAGCAGAAATTCACAACAGTTGACTGCTTTAACCCTTTAATGACCAGCCTATTTTGGACCTTAATGACCAAGCTATTTTTTACGTTTTTCAATCGTCGCATTCCAAGAGCTATAACATTCTTATTTTTGCGTCGACATAGCTGTATAAGGTCTTGTTTTTTGCGGGACAAGTTTTATATTTTAATAGCACCATTTTTAGGTACATATTATTTATTGATTAACTTTTATTAACTTTTTTTGGGGGGGAATAGAAAAAAATCTGAAATTTCGCCACTCTTTTTTGCGTCCTAAATCTACGCCGTTTACCGTGTGGTATAAATAACACAATAACTTTATTCAGCGGGTTGTTACGATTGCAACGATACCAAATTTGTATAGTTTTACTACTTTTACACAGTAAAAACACTTTTTTTTCTAAATTATTTGTTTTTGTGTCTCCATATTTGAAGAGCCGTAACGTTTTTATTTTTTCGCCGATGCGGTTGTATGAGGGCTTTTGTTTTGCGGGACGACTTGTAGTTTTTATTGGTACCATTTTGGAGTAGATGCGACTTTTTGATCACTTTTTATTACATTTTTTTAAAGTCAGTATTCACAGAAACCAGCAATTTTTCCATAGTTTTTTATAATTTTTTTTACAGCGTTCACCGTGCGGGTTAAATAATGTAATAGATTTATAGTCGGGGTCGTTACGGACGCGGCGATACCAAATATGTGTAACTTTTTAACTTTATTTTGTTTTTTTAATAGTAAAGCATTTTGTAAGGGGAAAAGCTGGGTTTTTCATTTTTTTTCACATTTTTTTTTTAATGAACTTTATTAAACTTTTTTTTCACTTTTTTACTAGTCCCATTAGGGGACTATAATATGCGATTCTGCGATCGCATTTATAATACACTGCAATACTTTTGTATTGCAGTGTATTACTGCCTGTCCGTTTAACACGGACAGGCATCTGCTAGGTCATGCCTGCGGCATGATCTAGCAGGCATTCACTCCAGGCAGCCTGGGGACCTTTATTAGACCCCCGGCTGCCATTAGAGACACAGACACTCGGCGATCGTATCGCCGGGTGTCGGTGGGGGAGAGAGGGAGCTCCCTCCCTCTCTCCAAAACCACTCAGATGCGGTGCTCGCTATTGAGCACCGCATCTGAGGGGTTAAACGTGTGAGATCGATACTAATATCGATCTCACACGGCAGAGCAGGGACGCTCCCAGCCCTCAGCTGCCTCTAGCAGCTGAGAGCAGGGAGATTTGACAGCTCCCTGCTCTGTTTACTTATTCCGATGCCGCGACGTAAAAAGTCTATGGCATCGGAATAAGGCCCGTTAGTGACCGACGTAGAAACACGATGGGCCGGTCACTAACGGGTTAAATAGCAGAAATACTGACGTTAATCACATGGATCATAATCTGCAGAGAACACTCATATGGACAATTAACTCCAATTTCTTATCTAAATCTTGGAGGCATTCCTCCTACTAAAAACCAGCGGAAAACTGAAGGCATTCCTCCTATAGTAGTGTAAGCGACACGGACCAAGCTCATTGCTCATGTCTGCTTTGGACCCTAAATGCACTTTTATTCTAACTAGCAGTGGTTTACATGGCTATAATTAAAAATTATTCCTCATTCAGATTCCCTGTTGTGTTCCATACAGCACCAGAATCAGTGATGGCAAGGGACTGTTTAGACTCAATCACTAAAGAATGAGAGAAACATTTTGAAAACGATGGTAGGACACTATAAAGTTTTTACTGGTGCTAAAGTCATAAAAACTGCAATATTAAATTGGGTGCAAAAATGTATATATATTTTTTTAAAACTTCATCATTTTAGAGAGGATTAAAAGCTATCTATTTGGCTAGAAATTATATTTTGCATCAAGACTTTTAGATTTTAATTTATAAAGTGCATCTGGATAAGGGTCCTTTTACACCGGCCATAAGGAGTGTGCATGTTAAACCCCCCTGATCTAACACAAATAACCACAAAACAACAATATTATGGTAAATAAATTTGTGGCAATAGCCACTCTTTATTTACAACACATTATACAGCTCAGTTGGGTGAACCCCAGCACTAGAAGCCAGCGGTGCACACTCACCTCCACTGGCTCCCCCCAAGCAACCGCTGGCTACAGTGACCAACCTTCGTAGTTGCCCGAGCCTGTCCAAACCTGGGACCAGTGGTCTAGCTTGTATCCTCAGACAGACGAAAAACCCTGACGTGTAGCTTGTAGTTATCTTGCCGTGGCCCATAACTACCGACTTCATGTGTGTAACTTGCCGATATCCCACCTTACAACACAGAACATCAACACAAAACTTATGATAAGGGCTCAGTGGGTCTTGCTTCTTCCTGTAAGTATAACAGAATTAGTGTGCTCTCCCTCACATGTCCTGCCTTAAATCCCCCTACACTACTCCATTCTAATCCCCTCACCCAATTATCTTTACGCCACCCCTAATTTACTCACCCAATTACCTTACACCTATCTTCAGGTCCAAAGCCCCCCTTATTGTTCCTTTACCTCTGCCCCAGAGACTACCTGACACCACCAGCCATGTGGCCAGCTCCATTTTGGACAGAGCATAAACCCTTAACCTACATTTACCTATTCTTACAAAACTGTCTAAATTCCCCCACTATTACACCTTTCTTCCTGGGGACCACATGGCCCTCCTTATGGTTCATTATAGGCACTTTGCCCATTCATCACTCTATATTGGCCGTAGAAACTAGCGAAGATCAACAAGACAGCTGGTTGATCAGCGCTCGGTTGCTCCTTTCACAAGGAGCAATGCTCAGTAATGTATGGGGATAATCAGTTGATACTCCGATCGCTCGTCCCCATGCAAATCATTCATGTCGACACAAGGAGATGTGCTGCCGACAACGATAATATTTCTTCCTGCATAAACTATATAATCAGCTGATGTAGGAGTGTTTGGTCGTTCATCGGCTGATCATTGCACTGCCTACACAGGGCAATGATCGGGAACGAGCGTTCATATGAATGCTCGTTTGCCCGATTATTGGCCCATGCAAAATGGCCTTTACTTGTGTATCTTATAGATTTTTATTGAGTCTTTTTTTTGCATTTTTGTTGTTTGATATCACAATGCTCTTAATAATTAAATCAATTGAGTTGCAAATCTCAACACCACTACATTTTACGTAGATGCTGATAAGGCTGGAAAACAAGGATTGACTTGTAGAGTAACGTGTTTTACAAATAAAATGTAATAGAGATTGACTGCTGCCAAAAACGTGTTTTAAAAGGCAGCAGATATTCTTTGCAGTAATGTTAGATGTTCTGGATAAAGTAGCTGTGTTGCAGAATGAAGCCAGGGAGAGAAACGGCTCATGGCAAAAAGGCCCTGGCTTTTTCCCAGCTTTCCATCCTCTGGATGTCATCTCAAAGTCTATAAATAAAATGAAAGCACTATTAAAGCGTAATATTCTAGCCTTTCATAGCGCAATTAACTGGAAAGACAGCAAATTCCGAATAACCTAGTGGGTAATTTTACTTGCTCTCAGTTGAGTATGCATTCATTGTGTAGAACCATTGGTATTCACGTTTAAATTTACACTATGGCAATGGTAATATTCTTTGGGTATATGCCATGTGTGTACTGCCATCCTCATCCCACATGCAGAACACTGGATTGGGCAATAATCATTATATGTTTATGTTGTAATGATTCTATTACATTTCAGCCGCCTTGTGTTTAGTACAGATTCATATATTGATAAGCAACTAGTCAACAAGGCAAACTTTAAAGGGGTGTGATATTTGCTAATATACACCTTGTTTAATTATTTTTTTCACTCATGAAAATACTGTACATGCTCTAGAGTTACCATGGTAACATAAAAATACTTTTTTGTATTGACTTCCTGTCATTTGACCGCCATTGCTATAAACATAATTGTGGAGGTTACAAAATAGGAAGTCCATGCCTAGAAACATTATTACCCTCATTATTATGCATTTGTATTTGTCTATATGGAAAATGTATTAATTATAGAATTCCTTGATTCAATGCATCTTAAAGGGAACCTGTCAGCAGTTTTGAGGCCTTCGAAACGGCTGACAGGGTGGTATAGGGGAGGGCACTTGAGCCTATCTTTTTTCTCAGTCAAGCAAGTTGCACGACCGAGAAACCGACCCCCAGGGATGGCTCTATATTGAAAGTACAATGCCCAGAAAAGACCTGGCGGCCAGTTGGGATTAAAAGCCATGACCCTAGGCCTTCAAAGGAACAAGTCTGTCCACACACCATGAAACATGAGCAATACAGGAAAGAGCTGATCCTTTATAGTATAACAATAATGATAATTAATTTAAAGGTGCACCCCAAGATTTAGTAAGTAAAGTTACACTTACTACAGTCATTACTAAAAGAGGCTCTGTCACCACATTATAAGTGGCCTATCTTGTACATAATATGATCGGCGCTGTAATGTAGATGACAGCAGTGTTTTTTATTTAGAAAAACTATCTATTTTCACCAAGTTATGACCTATATTAGATTTATGCTAATGACTTTCTTAATAGACAACTGGGCATGTTTTACTTTTGACCAAGTGGGCGTTGTGGAAAGAAGTGTATGACGCTGACCAATCAGCGTCATACACTTCTCTCCATTCATTTACTCTGCACATAGTGATCCTGCATCACTGAAGTGTCTTGACAATAAATAGAAATCGCGTCCAACCAAGTCACATTGTCTATTCACAATCCCAACACTTCGGTAATGTTTGTGTGGGACTTACAGCACAGCAAGCGTGATCTCGCGAGATCTCGCTGCAAATGACAGCACAGCGCTACCTCGATGTGCTGTGTGAGTAAGTCACACACAAACGTTACCGAAGTGTCGGGATTGTGAATAGACTGTCAAGACGTTTCAGTAACGTTAATGTGTGTGTATGTGACTGCACATAGTGAACAACGCAGGATCACAGTTGTCTATTAAGAAAGTCATTAGCATAAAGCTAAAATACGTCATAACTTGGTGAAAATAGACCGTAGTTCTAAATAAAAACCACTGCTGTAATCTACATTACAGCGCCAATCACATTATGTACAAGATAGGCCACTTATAATGTGGTGACAGAGCCTCTTTAGAGACTATTTAAACCTGTAAAAGCGATTTATATATATATATATATATATATATATATATATATATATATATATATATATATATACAGTGAAGGAAATAAGTATTTGATCCCTTGCTGATTTTGTAAGTTTGCCCACTGTCAAAAACATGAACAGTCTAGAATTTTTAGGCTAGGTTAATTTTACCAGTGAGAGATAGATTATATAAAAAAAAATAAAAAAAAAATCACATTGTCAAAATTATATATATTTATTTGCATTGTGCACAGAGAAATAAGTATTTGATCCCTTTGGCAAACAAGACTTAATACTTGGTGGCAAAACCCTTGTTGGCAAGCACAGCAGTCAGACATTTTTAGTAGTTGATGATGATGTTTGCACACATTAGATGGAATTTTGGCCCACTCCTCTTTGCAGATCATCTGTAAATCATTAAGATTTCGAGGCTGTGGCTTGGCAACTCGGATCTTGAGCTCCCTCCATAAGTTTTCGATGGGATTAAGGTCTGGAGACTGGCTAGGCCACTCCATGACCTTAATGTGCCTCTTTTTGAGCCACTCCTTTGTTGCCTTGGCTGTATGTTTCGGGTAATTGTCGTGCTGGAAGACCCAGCCACGAGCCATTTTTAATGTCCTGGTGTAGGGAAGGAGGTTGTCACTCAGGATTTGACGGTACATGGCTCCATCCATTCTCCCATTGATGCGGTGAAGTAGTCCTGTGCCCTTAGCAGAAAAACACCCCCAAAACATAATGTTTCCACCTCCATGCTTGACAGTGGGGACTGTGTTCTTTGGGTCATAGGCAGCATTTCTCTTCCTCCAAAAACGGCGAGTTGAGTTAATGCCAAAGAGCTCAATTTTAGTCTCATCTGACCACAGCACCTTCTCCCAATCACTCTCAGAATCATCCAGATGTTCATTTGCAAACTTCAGACGGGCCTGTACATGTGCCTTCTTGAGCAGGGGGACATTGCGGGCACTGCAGGATTTTAATCCATTACGGCGTAATGTGTTACCAATGGTTTTCTTGGTGACTGTGGTCCCAGCTGCCTTGAGATCATTAACAAGTTCCCCCCGTGTAGTTTTCGGCTGAGCTCTCACCTTCCTCAGGATCAAGGATACCCCACGAGGTGAGATTTTGCATGGAGCCCCAGATCTATGTCGATTGACAGTCATTTTGTATGTCTTCCATTTTCTTACTATTGCACCAACAGTTGTCTCCTTCTCACCCAGCGTCTTACTTATGGTTGTGTAGCCCATTCCAGCCTTGTGCAGGTCTATGATCTTGTCCCTGACATCCTTAGAAAGCTCTCTGGTCTTGCCCATGTTGTAGAGGTTAGACTCAGACTGATTAATTGAGTCTGTGGACAGGAGTCTTTTATACAGGTGACCATGTAAGACAGCTGTCTTTAATGCAGGCACCAAGTTGATTTGGAGCGTGTAACTGGTCTGGAGGAGGCTGAACTCTTAATGGTTGGTAGGGGATCAAATACTTATTTCTCTGTGCACAATGCAAATAAATATATATAATTTTGACAATGTGATTATTTTTTTTTTTTTTATATATATATATAATCTATCTCTCACTGGTAAAATTAACCTAGCCTAAAAATTATAGACTGTTCATGTCTTTGACAGTGGGCAAACTTTCAAAATCAGCAAGGGATCAAATACTTATTTCCTCCACTGTATATATATATACAGTATATCTATAGAATGGTCAATCAGTATGTTTTGTGCGACTTTATAATTAGTTTTTAGTAAAAATTTGTTTTACTTTTTGAGATACAGCTGCTCTGTATACAGAGTAGCCGTATTGTGCACTAAGACCTAACAGGTACAGGATTCAGCTTAAGCTACAGCTACCCTGTATACAGTATACGTAAGATACAGCTACTCTGTATACAGTATACAAAGCAGCTGTATCTCAAAAAGTTAAAATAATTTGTAATAAAAATTAAATATAAAGTTGCACAAAATACACTGATTGATCTTTTTATTAAAAAAAAATAGCTTTCAAAGCTTTACATAGCCTTTAAAGGGAAGGTGTCATGATTTATTTTTTTTATTACTATTATTATTATATTGCTTTTAATATAATGTAAACAAAAATGTTATTTATTTGTGTTGTCAACTTTCTACTTTTTAATGTATTCATACTTTTACTTCTCTATGGGGGCTGATTTTTTTCTAATCTCTGTATGTGTCGATTAACGACACATACAGAGATGCTCTATGGCACATACAACCCCATAAAGAATGCGAACAGGAGCCGTTCCATTCTCAGAAGCGTGCATGCGCAGTTCCCACATAGACCAGAACGAAGCTCGTTCGTAGAGCGAAATCCGGCGCCATTTTCATGCGGAATGGAAGCCACAGCCGGACAGTAAGATGGCGACTTCCGGCCGCGGCTTCCAGCCATATGTTCAACGTAGGCGCAAGGAAGAGTAGCGTAGGCGGCAAGAACTTTGGTAAACCAGCGGAGGCGGCGGCAGGAGCAGGAGTAGGTAATTTATGTTCGTGTATGATGTGCGACTGTGTGATACTGTCTGCTGAGCCCTGTATCTAATCAGTCGCTCAGAAAATGGCGGCACACAGTGTAGAAGGGTTGAAGACATTCAAACCCCTCCCTCTCCTGGCACAAGCCAGAAGAAGGGAGGGGGGATTGTGTGAGGACACTAGAGAAGAGTGTGTCCAACCCAAATTTGCAGCATAAATCCAATGAGTTTGCTTTACCACAGTGACCATGCTGCAATTTTGGGAACTGCTCACTCTAGTGGCCAGCACATGGAAATGTTATAAATTATAATCTAATTTATAATATTTCCTGACTTGTAAAAAAATTAAAACAATGTGTAATCACTTATATACTAATTGTTTAACTGAAAAAAAAACAAAAACATTTCTAGCGACACATTCCCTTTAAGAGGAAGATGTTTATCAAAATTGGTAACCTTTCATGTGGCTTATTTTATTTTTAAATGGCCTTTGACAAAGGGAGTTGTAGTCTCCTTCGTTGTCACTAGCCATTTTTCCTCTGCATCACTTTGGATAACTTTCCCCAACAATCTATCCCTTGCCTGCCATATACAGTGAGTGTATCATGACCGCCTAGTGGCTAAATTTGTGGAAGGGGTTGAGTGAATGTCCTAAATAATTGGTTACATACAGGGTCTCAGAGTGCTAAGTATTTAATTGTTAATAATGTGTAATAGTTTCTAGTAGTAAGTAGTCGTTTTTATGGCAGGGTTTACCAAGCCAGTGTGAAAAGTGTTGGAATAATGGTAAGGTGGGGGGCTAGCATCTTATGGGTTGGCATTCTACAGGACACTTTTGGTGATCGAGGCATATTAATGCGCCCACAGCTAATCTACAATGTAACTAGTCGCTCCCGGGCACCAATGTCAAATCTGTAACAGGGTCCTCGGGGTACTTATATGCATATATAGGTAACAGAAGGCATACATATAAGCTATATGTGTGATTGCATGTACCATAGTTATACATATAGTAAGTATGCTGATGTGTACGGACCAATAAAGTGGTACATCTCACCAAAACTAAATCAATAAACTTACAAGATCATGAGACTAGGCACCATCATTAATGAAAAAAGATTTTATTATTGAACACGGGATGCACTGTGCACTTTAATTTATATGTATACTATTATTGTCATTAGCACCAGTAAATCCCTTGTGTTTCATTCCGGTGATGTTGCCTTATCCATTGTGTGACTCTTTTTTTTTTTATTTGTCTTATATGAGCAATAATAAAATCATTTTGATATTTTCTATTAATGATGGTTCTTAGTCTCATGGTTTTGTAGGTATATAGAGTCCTTATTTGGCAGATGGGCACCCTCAGTCCCAAGAATTAGGGTGTGACTGCTACCTCCGCACGGTCACTGTGCTACCTATTTGTGTTACATTAACCATCAGTTTGAAATGAAAAAAAAAAAAGCTAAATTTAGTTTAGGAGAACCTTTTATGAGAACTGTCTTTATTGAAGACTTAACTTATGCCATTATTCATTACAGCATAAATAAAATAAAAAAAACAGCTAAACTAAACCCTTTCTATAAATAGGCTGTTTCTTCTCCTTCACACTTGTATAACTGAGATAAATTCAAACATGAAATGGTCTACTTGTAAGCAATGCAAATGATTCTCCTTGTGCTGTAGTTCTTGAGTCTTCATAGCTGAGTAATACTCTTCTGATTGATAACATCTCTCACTCAAGGTGAACGCATCACAAAAGGGGCCCTGAATGTCACCGGGGAGATTAGACCTGCCACCACCACGTGTGCCACTGCGACAAAAAAAAAGAAAGAAAAACAAATAGCAATTTTCAAATGTCAGCAAGTAAATAGATGTATGGGAGGGGTACATTGTGTCTACTAGTTAGGTATCAATGATACCTGTTTTATTGACTGAGCGCTACTCAGCATGGTAAAATATAACCCCTGCGCCGTCACAGAGGCCGGCAGTGCAATTCTCTAGCCAGGAAATTAAAGCTGTTTGAAAAATGATTTCTATTTAATTATGGTGAAATCATCTTCTATAAATTGCACACATTCTAAAGATAGCTAACGCTATCCAAGCTTCGAAAACCAGACGTGTTCTCCTGCCCCGAATGAAGGCTCTGCTGCAAATAGCATTCTTAATATGTTTATTAATAAAAAGCAATGCGCCTTACAATTAGGAGACAAGTCCATGGAGTGTTAAATGACTCCTCAGTGTATCACCTGGCAGATAAGCTTCCTACAAGGAGACGTAGTATATGTATGTTTATGGTAAATTCACTATGGCTTCTTGTGAGCCCTTATTAACAATGTTGCTGTTGATCTGCACTTTATATGTGTTAGGGTTATTTAATTATCAGGAAATCTTAGCTGGGGCAAACACAGAGGACCCCCGTGCCAAAAACGGTATATGAGCTTCTTAGTCTCCAATAGCTCATCATTGAGCATCTCCTTTGTCTCTATAATAATCCAACAGTAATTGGAAGCAACAAATTTCATTAGCTCAGTACCTTATATCCAATCTAATATATAGTAGGAAAGTGCCTTTAAGGTGACAGTTGGCCTTCTTAACTATTGACCCCAAGAGTGTGCACAAGGCGCTGGTACCAAAATGCAACCCTTATTTCCTGAAGTTCAGGTGAAGTTCAGCATCATAGCTGTCGGTTGGACGTTCCTTAAATTGTTCACCTTCCCTTTTTTTCCACACTACTTCTAAGGGTATGTGCACACACACTAATTACGTCCGTAATTGACGGACGTATTTCGGCCGCAAGTCCCGGACCGAACACAGTGCAGGGAGCCGGGCTCCTAGCATCATAGTTATGTACGATGCTAGGAGTCCCTGCCTCGCTGCAAGACAACTGTCCCGTACTGAAAACATGATTACAGTACGGGACAGTTGTCCTGCAGCGAGGCAGGGACTCCTAGCATCGTACATAAGTATGATGCTAGAAGCCCGGCTCCCTGCACTGTGTTCGGTCCGGGACTTGCGGCCGAAATACGTCCGTCAATTACGGACGTAATTAGTGTGTGTGCACATACCCATATAGTTATCCAGGCAAACACTGGTTGGGGAAAAATTTCCAATATATACACCCCTGCGGATCCTAATCAGTCGGCCTCCATCTCCACTATATACACCCCTGCGGATCCTAATCAGTCAGCCTCCATCTCCACTATATACACCCCTGCAGATCCTAATCAGTCGGCCTCCATTTCCACTATATACACCCCTGCGGATCCTAATCAGTCGGCCTCCATCTCCGCTGTACACACCCCTGCGGATCCTAATCAGTCGGCCTCGATCTCTACTATGTACACCTCTGCGGATCCCAATCAGTCTGCCTCCATCTTCACTATATACACCCGTGCTTATTCCAATCAGTCTACCTCCATCTTGACTATATACACCTCTGCTTATTCCAATCAGTCGGCATCCATCTTCACTATATACATCTCTTTGGATACTAATCAGTCTGCCTTAATCTTCACTATATAATGTAAATTGTAAGGCTATATATACATCTGCATCGGATGTCTCACTCAGACCTCCGTTGCAGATTCCGTCAAATTCAACTGAAAAAATATGGCTGCATGCAGAGCAATTTTTCCATGAATACCATGGACCCCATTATGAATTGTGCCAATTCACTGTGCCGTGGCTTAAATACAAACAGTAAATCAAAGGCAGGTGTGAACAGAGCCTTATACAGTTACACCCCCAGCTCCCTCTGTCTTAGTACTATGCCTGTACGTCAGTCTTCACTAGCTCTCACATTATATTCAGGAGATTGTGCGAGAACACATCTTTATCATGGCACAGCTTTACTGATATTAGTGAATTAATACCACATATTGGTATGTTAGTCTGAGTTTCGGTGGATTTCTCCTTTAAATAGTAAGGCCTCATGCACACGACTGTGAGGGTATGTGCACACGATAGCAGGCATTTACGTCTGAAAAGACAGACTGTTTTCAGGAGAAAACAGCTGCCTTGTTTCAGTCGTAAATGCTCCTCCTCGCATTTTGCGAGGCTTCTCTGACAGCCGTAAATTTTGAGCTGTGCTTCATTGAGTTCAATGAAGAACGGCTCAAATTATGTCTGAAAGAAGTGTCCTGCACTTCTTTTGACGAGGCTGTATTTTTACGCGTCGTCGTTTGACAGCTGTCAAACGACGACGCGTAAATCACAGGTTGTCTGCACAGTACGTCGGCAAACCCATTCAAATGAATGGGCAGATGTTTGCCGACGTATTGTAGCCCTATTTTCTACGTCTGAAAATAGGTCGTGTGAACCCAGCCTAAGAGTTTTTACTGTCTGCAAATACGGATCCGACGACTACGGATACACATCCGTAGCCATCCACAATTGCAGAAGCAACCATAGACTTCTTGCAGACAAGAATAGGACATGTTCTATATTTTGCGGATCATTCCTACGGCACGGGCACACATCCGTAAATATACGGAAAGGTGTCCATGACCAATAGAAATAAATGGGTCCGCAATTTCATCCGTAATTAAGGATCCGTAATTAGAGATGAAAACTACGGTCGTGTGCATGAGGCCTAGGATGAATTAATAGATTTTTTTAAATAAACAATGTTGACTCCAATTCTGCAATCTGTGATGCCCGCCATATAAATAAAGACAGTGGATGAAAGTAACAGACGCAATAATATGATACACTAGAAGAATATGTGAGTTTGAGATTTGCAATGCTTTCTCGAGTATTGAAATCGAGCTGTGTATTGATTTGTATTGAGCATTTGTGACACTGCACTGACAGATGGATGGGGACATGCCTTACACATTATGGTGCTGGTCACTGAGATAATCATTACAGTGATAAATCACAGCGTGGAGCTGTCTGCCTCCTACACCCCTAGACGTCCGAGCAGATGGGGCATGATGCTATATTATTCTGTTCACTTCTGGTCATTTTTCATTTATTCCCATTAACCATAATACAGTTTTCAGAATTTGGGCACAAAGAATGATTTACTGTTTGTTATAGTTTCTAATTTGCAAATTTAAGACATTGCTACAACAATAATAAAGCGATTATATTGTCAAAAACTGGGACATTTATTTCCAATGAGTGAAGGGGAACAGCTCAGCCGAAGTGACATTTAAAAGTGTGACACTGAAAAGCAGCATGGTACTATACTTCATTGTATTGTTTTAGTCTTCTCAAATTACTACATATATAAATGAATACTATAAATCTTGATTAGATGGAAATGCTCTCCACAACTATGTAATATACACCTGCTACCCTCCTATCTACCCTTCTCATTACTTGTTTCCCCCCTAGCCTATACCCTCCAACTAAGGGCATACGTGCCATAGAGACAGACCATGCAGCTGCTATGGGTCACCTAGAGAGAGGGGACCCATTCTGAGATAGACCCGTCCCATTTTATGGGTGGTGAGAACCTGCACAGAGATTTGGTTGCCCACATGTGCTGGAGTGTTGGCAAACAAGGAAGTGGAAAATGAGATGGGGGAACCAGAAGCTCCTATTGCGAGTGGTTAGGAGTGTGGCGAGGTCAAGCAGCACATAAAGAGGGCCGCATTTTTATCTTTGCTACTGGGCACCTTGTGCCCCCCAATCCTTATTACTGTAGTGGTAGTATGTACCATACAGGCATACCATGAGGCTGCTGTAAGACTGCTGTAAGAGAGGGGTCTCAGTCCTAGTTGGTAAATACCCATTTGCTAATGTGTGTCAAATATCAGTGAAGGACTCCCCGCTTTAGAAGAACTGCAAAAAAGGAGTGGAAAATGGGCTCGAGGGTCGTAGAAATGGCATGGAGAGGAAAACAATGACCAGGTCCTTCTGTCCTGGGATACAAAGTCTGGAACCATAATGGGGGTCCTATTTTGATATTTTCTATGGGGCCCCCTCTCTTCTATGTACGCCACTGCTGTAGTGCCTATAGAGGAGAGCCTTTCGTATATTCTCTGCATCCAAGAAGAAAGGTGATATGATGGAAACCAACCTCTCTCTGGATTTTTATTCCATGGGACTCAAAAAATCATATGTGCCACTTCATTGGTAGGCATACCCCTGAATTTAGTGGCCTTCATCTTTACTTTTTTCTGCCGATCTGACACCATGCCATTGTTTGCAATGCCCTGACCTGAACTGTGAACACGGATGATAAAACAATGTCCCAGCCGCAAATGTAGACGTACGCAAACATATGAATGTTCATACTGATTCATTGCTGTACATAAAGTAAGATGTTCTTTACCGGCTTCATCAGATGCTCGGCTCTGAAGCCCTGATAGCATAAATTTTAAATACGTTAACATGATTACTTTGCTATGAAGAAGACAATTACTTTGCATTGCAGATCTTCCAGACAGTGAAAAAGGTTACAGCCTAAAAAACAGTCTTCTTCCATATTCCTTGTGACTTATTAAACATAAAATTGGACTGTCAGACATTCACGGCTTTCTGAATCAAATGCAAAGGAACTCAAATTGGATTTTGCCTTCAGAAGATTCTTCTTGTTTAAGATAAGGAAATATCTCTTTTCTTTCAGTTGTGAATACAAAGAAGAGGCGGTATCTTGTCTTTTACCCCAGCAATGCTATGCAATCCGCAACATGTTCCTTCTTTTTATTGCAGGCTGCATTTACTAAGTTTCACACTTTAGTTTAGACACCACAACTTACAAGTATTCATTATTAAGCATTACCTTTATTTATTTTACTTTATGTACCATTGTCGATATTCCACATTGAATTAAAGAGGATTTCCACCCAAAACGTAAAATTGACCATATATTTGTAAAGCAGAAGTACGAGCAGCAGCCTAAATTCAGTAAGTATCCGTTATTCCCTTTCAGAGATATTGGCATTTTTCCATTTCGTTGTAGCGGCCATTTTGCAAAAGTAACAACAGGAAGTGCAGCCATATTGATTGTCACTTTTGAACTAACTTCTTAAGAAATGATGACAAACTGATATTTTATCAGCATTTTATATCAGTAATAAAGTGATAATTTAACAAGACTCTAATTAAAAGTTAATATCCAATATGGCTGTCACTTTTGCAAAAATAGCGCAAAAAAAGTAAGCAAAAATTTACAATTTCTCTGTAAATAAAATGTCATTACCAGACTTTGGTTATCACTCTAACTTCTGATTCCTAATATAGAGCCAGTCTTACATTTTGGATGGAAATTCTCTTTAAGGTAAAAGGTGTTATCTATCTCTGCATTTCGGCAGGGGCTAGAATTTGACTTCAGTTGTGGGGTGATAGATCTTCAGGGTGGGTCACAAGACATAATTGAACTATTGTGTAGTCACATTGCTTGAGTTACACTTTAATAGAAGTTAGGGCCTGTTCACATCAGGGTTGGCTTTCCGTTCCGGGGTTCCGTCTGAGGTTTCCATCGGGTGAACCCCGCAACGGAAAGTCAAACTGAAACAACAGCTTCCGTTTCCGTCACCATTGATATCAATGGTGACGGAAACACTGCTAATGGTTTCCGTTCGTCACCATTCCGGCAGGTTTCCGTTTTTCCGACGGAATCAATAGCGTAGTCGATATCAATATCAATTATATCAATGGTGACTGAAACGGAAGCTGTGGTTTCAGTTTGACTTTCCGTTGCGGGGTTCACCCGACGGAAACCTCCGACGGAACCCCGAAACGGAAAGCCAACGCTGATGTGAATAGGCCCTTAAATGTGACAAAATCAAAGGACAGTCGTGCAGTTTGCTTGGCCCACATTTATCTCAGCTGGAGTGTGGATGTTTCAACAAAATGTATAAATCTCTGACTTGTCCTTCCTTTCAACCATACAAATGTATTCTGGAAAGTTGGTTGGTACTTAGGGCTCGTGTATGCGGCCATATTACATATCCTTATTGTGTGGATCCGTACTGCGGTGCCGATAGTCTCCTTCGGCCCCAAATTGTATCTCCATGTGCCTGACACGCAGATGCTTTTTTCTCATAAAAACATATCAAATCTGTATGAAAAAACTAAATTGTGGCATATTTAAAAACTTGCCATATTACTATTCTATCCTGGAATCATTGATTTTAGAGAAGAATACCGAATGCTTCACGAGGCACCATATGGCGACACCTGGAGTCCCTTCTGTTCTATAATAACGGAGTCCCTATGGTATTTGTTACCATAAAAGTCTGTGCACAAAGTTTTGCCATGTAAATGGACCCTAAGGGTCTATTCACACGCAGCAGAATTGTTGCAGAAATTTCTGTGACTGTCCCATTTATCTGGATGGGGCTTGCAGAAATCCATGTGCTTGCCGCAGAAACAACCTTAGGCCTTATTTACACGAACGTGTGCGTTTTGCGCGCGCGCAAAAAATGCTGCGTTTTTTGCACGTTGCAGTTCCGTGTGTCATAAGTGTTTGCTGCGTGGCTGCGTGATTTTCACGCATATGCCAGCCTTATGACACGCGGTTTTGGGGTTTAGGAAAAGAAATGAAGGAGGTTGTTTTTATTTTTCCCATAATTTCTTGATCTACTGTTGGGCGAATCACGCGCAGCACACGGAAGTGCGTCCGTGTGCTGCGCGTGAATTTCACGCACCCATTGACTTCAATCGGTGCGTGATGCGCCAAAAACGCTCAAGTATAGGACATGTCGTGACTTTCACGCAGCGGACACATGCTGCGTGAAAAACACGGAATGTCTGAATGGCCCCATTGACTTACATAGATCTGTGCGACGCGCGTGATTTTCACCCGCGTATCATGGACGTGAAACACGTTCGTGTAAATAAGGCCTAATGCAGATGAATCTACTGATTTTCTGCAACAAATCCGCCGTGTGTGAATTCACCTTAACATGGTCATCATTAGAGCAGACATGAGGATTAGTGTCCCTATGATAACATTGAGCTGCCAGCTATAGGAAATGAAGTGTTGTCATGGGGGACATAAGCATTGGAGCTTTGTAACTTGAATTTATAAAATTCACAGAATAAGATATTTAACGAGCGCCTCGATACTGAGACATATTGTAATACTGGTTGGATTGGGGGTCAATTGTCTTGTGCGAAGGCCTAATGCACACGGTACACGGTACACTGTCGGTTGGGTGACACATATATGGAACTCCGTCCATACAGCATCTAATGGAGCATGCCACGATTTTTATCAGACTACCTATGAAAACAGAGGCCTACAGAGTTACATTTATGGCCTCAGGCACTTCTATGGAAGCCCTATTACGTCTCCGCACAAAACGTGGCAGTAACACAGCCATGTGCATGAGCCCCAACTGTCTTAATGCTTTCTTTACATAATAAAAAGGAATGTATAATGTGGAATTAATTATTTAAATGCCTTAAATAATGGCTGACAATGTGCGTTGTTATAAGTCAGCTCTGGTAAATGTTGTTACAGGTCCTCCCAGTGTTTTTTAATTTATTTTTTTAACCTTTAAAATGCTATTCTGAAGTATAACTGGTTCTCCCATCCCCCACTTTATTATGCGCAACTAAAGTAGCAGCAAGAAACATTGTTTGTTTTGACTATTAATAGCGTTACATAAATTCAAGGTTATGACCACAAGTTATTTGTGCATCTCTAGCGAGGCACAGGTCAAGTATATTACAAGAAACCTAATTATTGTTAGGATGAGCCGTTTCAAAGGATGTCAGAAATTGTTAGTGATGCATTGTGTAATATAAATACGTTCCCCAAGATGGATGTCAGTAGATTTAAAACATTCAGTAAAACACAAGGTCTCCTCCTAGTGGTACAAAAGTAGATTGCAAACTACAATTTAGTAGATTACTTGGGATTTGGAAGGACATGATCAGACACGCAGTTTGTGGCTCAGTTTTAGTCAAAAAATGGAATGGACACAAAATAAAGAGATGCATCAGTCTTTTCTTTATACCTTCCTTTTGGATCCACTTCTGGCTTTGGCTCAAAAATTGCACCAAAAACTGCATCATAACTGTGTATGTGATCCTGAACTTAGGCTGGATTCACACATGCAGTTTTTGGTACGGTTTTCTTAGCCAAATTCAGAAGTGGTGGTTGCCATTTTCTGGTCTGAACAAATATTCTTGGAAATATCGTAAACCAATTTCCTAGAATAAAGTTAGTCATCATTGTAGGCCTCATAAATATTAGGCTTCTTTCACACTAGCGTTAGTATACGTTTACCTATCTTCCGTCAGAGGAAAAGAGGATCGAAAGATTAAACGGAAAGCAAAGGTTCCGTTAGAAATATCATTGATTTCAATGGTAATTCTTTTGTCTGCATTCGCTAGGTTTCCGTTTCCGTATTTTTTTGACAGAAGCAAAAATGCAGTTTTCAGAACTTTTTTTTCCGTGGATAAAAACAGAAACCTAGCGAACGGAGACAAACGGAAACTGAAACAAAAGAATTACCGTTGAAATCAATGATAATTCTAGCGGAATCGCTGCTTTCCGCTTAATCTTTCGATCCTTTCTTCCTCTGACGGAAGAGAGGTAAACGTATACTAACGCTAGTGTGAACTTAGCCTTAGCCACGCATGGCTTCTGTGACAGCTCTGGTTGTTGGGTTCAGCTAGTCTGCAGTGCTAGCAGGTCCACTTTAAGCTAAGACAGAGAGACCAACTTAATTAATATTATATATAGACATTTTTGGGAATGTGTAAAATGTGTGTATTTCCAGTAATTTTATTTTATACAAAGCAGTGTCGGATTCTTGCTTTCTGTCACTTATCTGATTTAAAATGGTAGTATAATCAAAGTGCAAATGGATTGAAGGCAGGCATCAGTGGTTGGCGGGGTTAATGAGCTGTGCTTGTAGCGTGCAGTCATAGCGGTATCTCGGCATGTTCAGAAGTGTTGAGCAGACAGTGAAGTTACAATGAATGATGCTAAGATTACTTCAAGCAATCCATTATCTCCGTCCCACATACTCTTCAATTAGCTGTATAATGGATTCTGAGAGAGGCAATATTTGGGAGGCCAGGAAATAAAATTTGTTCACGGAAATGTCACGAAGAATCAGAAACTTGTAATTTGAAATGAAAATCATTAGAAGAAACGACTATTCAACAAAAGTTAGCGGACCTGATCTTTCAGTGGTCTAGTGGAATATAGATATATTAGACCAATTGGACATTATAATATGAACTATTGGGTTGTTGCAAAGTGATTGGTTTTTTTTTTGTTTGGTTTAAAAAAAAAAAATTTTCAACCTTCTCTTTGTTGATATGAATTCTGTTTTTCGATGAAGAAAACATGGGTAAAGGAACTTGGGTGTATCTGGGTAAAGACCTCAGATACACATCCTACAAAAGAATGCTTTAGACTTCTTCCCTCTATTGGGATTTAACCCTTTCATGACCAAGGGTCATTGATGCCCCTGTGTCCAGGTCAAATTTTCAATTTTTGGTATGCACTTCTTTAAACGATAATATCTTTAGAACCGCTTTGAATATCTATTTTTACTTTGGTTTTTTACAAGACTTATGAGGCTTTCATTTTCTAGATTAGTTTAATTAATTCAGTGTTTTGAATTTTTATTATGAGCAGACAAATCACTAAGAATGTAAAGAAAAAACTTTTTGGTAATTTTTTATATATATTCATCTACCTATGTGTGTATATATATATATATATATATATATATATATATATATATATATATATATATATACATATATATATATATAAATATATATATATATATATATATATATATATGTATATATATACATATATATATATATATATATATATATATACATACACTGTAGAGCTCTGTAACAATTAGTCCTCTTCTCTCTCCATCACCCTGGATCGCTGTGAGGGGAGAGTGAAGAGGGCTATATACACACGACCGTGAAAAAAAATGGCAGTCAACAAGGAATCAACTGTTAGTTTTTCATGGCTTTATTGCATCAATGTGTCTCAAACTTTGAATCCATTTCCCGGCCGTCTGACCGTTTTTAACCGGCATTTGCCGTCCGTTTTTCGTGGACGTTAAAAAAATTGATGAATTTTATTTGTTAGGGTTTTTTTGTAAAAATACCACAGTTCCCATGTAGATAGTGACGCGATACAACTGTAGATAGTGCCACATTGCCCACATAGATAGTGACAGTGCCCACATAGATAGTGCCCACTGTAAATGGCACCCCCTTCCTGTAAATAGCACCACTGTAGCTCCCTGTAGGAGACTACGCTCCTACAGGAAGCCCCTTATGTCTCTGTCCATATATGGACAGTGACGTCAGGGGTTAACGCTAAAAGCGGAATCCCCTGCCAGAGCGGGGATTCCGCTCGGGGACTAGCCCCTGACATCACTGTCCATATATGGATAGTGACACCAGGGGCTTCTCCAGTAGCGGAATCCCCGACACAGAGCGATCTGACACCGGGGATTCCGCTCCTAGAGAGAGCCGCTGACGTCACTGTCCATATATGGATAGTGACACCAGGGGCTTCTCCAGTAGCAGAATCCCTGGCACAGAGCGATCTGACACCGGGGATTCCGCTCCTAGAGAGAGCCGCTGACGTCATTGTCAATATATGGATAGTGACACCATGGGCTTCTCCAGTAGTGGAATCCCCGGCCAGAGTATCGGCCGGGGATTCCGCTCCTAGAGAGAGCCACTAACATCACTGTCAAATGGACAGTGAAGTCAGGGGCTCTCTCTAGAAGCGGAATCCCCGGCCAGTGCGATCTGACACCGGGGATTCCTAGAGTCAGTTCAGGTGGCGCTATCTACAGTAGGGGATGCGATGGCCGGGGATTCCGATGCTGGAGGGAGCTTAGGTGGCACTATCTACATAGGGTTTTGCTCTGCCTACAGGGGGTTGTGGGTGGCACTATCTACAGTGGGGGGTGAATGCCAGGGCTCTCAAAGCCCTGGTCGACATGAGAGAGCAGCGCTGCTCACACTGAAGCAGCACTGCACTCATTAAACCCGTTCCAGGCTGTCAACGTTTATACACGTGCTAGCTGCATGGGGCATCGGCCGTTAGAACGTATATAGGCGTAGGCAGTTGTGAAGGGGTTAAAGAGAAATTCTTATCTCTCCAAACTTGTCTGTTTTAGTAAATATTTGTATTCGCCATGAAATAACAATTCTGGAGCATCTTTTCTTAGAACTCTACATTGTGCCATTCCTCTGTTATTCCTCCTAGAAATCTATGAATACATTTACAACTGGGTGTCACTAGTTGAGGGTGTGTCTCTATGCTGTCTGACACTGTCCAATCAGTGCTGAAAGTGTAAGACTATGTAGGGGCACGCTCCTTTGACAAGTTCTAAGACAATATGCTCCAGAAATGTTATTAAATGGGAAATACAAGTATTTACTAAAATAGCCAGGAGTGGTGATAGGTCCTCTTTAAAGACAGCTGGCCCGGCGATCAGGTGATCACTGCGGTCTGGCTCCTGGAATCCCAGTGATCAGCTGTCAATGCTGGGGGAAGTTCGGCCATACTGTAGTGTCGTTGAAGGGGAAATTCTAGCAAATGACCAACTACATAATACACAGTCAGACAAGGTAGGCAGAGTGTGTGCCCCTCTTATCTAAAGAGAGTCTGTCATTATATTTTAACATTTTCACAATGCGAGGGAAGGATGATAGTTTTTCAAACATACCTATGTTTCTCAAGTCAGTCTATGGAGAACCTTAAAAAAGTGTTTTTATTTGTCCGAGCGCCATATGCAAATGAGCGCAGAAGAGTCCGGCAATCTAAATAGAAACCACGTTTGTTACATAAACCTAAAGCCTCCCGGCGTCAAAGCACGACCCCTTGTTCTAATATCCCTTGCTCCTTGAATTTTGCTCTTTTCCGTTCTTTGTTCTAAATCTTAAAGCTCTTCAGTCTTTCCTCAATTTGCCACTTTATACTATACTTGTGACTATACAAGTGATAAAGCCCCTGAACCTTATTTGCATTGTGTACATGGATCAGTTGTTTGTTTCTGCCTTACTTTTAGTATGGACTTGACTCCGACTGATAAAATGTAAAAATAAATCAAGCTTTATTGATTCCGGTTTTTGCTTTCTCCGTGTTTGGCAGATTTGATTGACAGCAAAGATAAACTGGTGAAGCAAATGCCAACTATTTTACACAGTTACATAACAGTTTTCTTGCTGTATGCAAAATAGAACCTGTTAAAAACACAAACTAAAATGAGAAACGAGAACAAGGATTTACAAATGTTCTTCATGGTATTAAATGATCTTGCATAGGATCATCATTTCAGTTAATAGCTTCAGCAAAAAGTTGGTAAAGACTGCCGTACACATATGCTATAAAATATTCTTTAAAAATACTTATTAATGTTGTCTGTGATACAGCTTTTTCATATTAGCCTCTTATTTTTAAAGAATAAGGATGTTTGTTAAAATGTATCCTCTGTCCGGCACCTACTGAACTGAGCGGCGCTACACGTAAATATCGGGCTGCAGCAAACTGTCTCTTTAAGCAGCTCAGTGGGAATTTTTAACAAGCGCCCTATTGCAAAGCCCTCTTATTCTTCACCACAACCGGAAAACCACAGATTGAAGACCACTGATCGAGAGAATGAATATAATGTCAATCTTCCGGACCTTATTGTACAAAGTTTATTTTTCCATATACTGCAGACACAATCCAGGGATGGGGAACCCCATAAAGGAAACCCCTGCCAAATGTTAGATTTAATAAAGATGTAGTGAGGTACGAAGCATGAATTCGGTTGTAGCAGGTATGTAAAGAGTTCAGTTACAGAAGGTAAAAAGTTCACATGCCATACAGAGGACAAATACAGATATTGAATACATCTTCAGTTCCATGTTATAGGGAACCTGTCAGCAAGATCACGGTGTCCGCTGGGCAGCACCCCTCTGGCTTTTACCTCCTCAATATGATATACATGTCTATCCCTATACACAAATAGGAAGGCGGCTGTCAATAATAGTAGGACACGTGCAGGGGCGTAGCTAGAGGCTCATGGGCCCCGATGCAAAAATTCTTACTGGGCCCCCCCCCCCCCCCCCCGCAAACTTCTCATGGCCGACGGTCCGCTTTCAGCTGCATCGCTGGGTCTCCTAAGTGACCCAACAATGCAGCACTAACAGCCGGGGCGTCACTAAGGCTTGGTTCACACACACTATTTACGGACGTAATTCGGGCGTTTTAGCATTGAATTACGTCCGAAAATGCGGCTCAAAAGCGTCGGCAAACATCTGCCCATTCATTTGAATGGGTCTTACGATGTTCTGTGCCGACGGTCATTTTTTTTTACGCGTCGCTGTCAAAAGGCGGCGCGTAAAAAAGACGCCCGCGTCAAAGAAGTGCCTGTCACTTCTTCAGACGTAAATGGAGCCGTTTTCCATGGACTCCATAGAAAAACAGCTCCAATTACGTCCGTAATGGACGCAGCGAAAGACGCCTGCGCATGCCATTATGGCTGAAATTACGGTGCTGTTTTCTCCTGAAAACAGCACAGTAATTTCAGCCGTAACAGACGCTGCCGTGTGAACATACCCTCAGGGCTTAAAATGTCAGGGAAATAGCCCCAATACATATGTGTCCACCCGAAAAAAAGTGTGTATAGGAGACAGCATAGCATATCTATAGCACTACGACCCTATAAACTATGGATAGGATTAGATACAGTGGCTCAGAAGGCAGTATCACACATGATAGGATTAGATACAGTGGCTCAGAAGGCAGTATCACACATGATAGGATTAGATACACAGCTCAGCAGACAGTATCACACATGATAGGATTAGATACAGTGGCCCAGCAGACAGTATCACACATGATAGGATTAGATACAGTGGCTCAGCAGACAGTACCACACATGATAGGATTAGATACAGTGGCTCAGCAGACAGTACCACACATGATAGGATTAGATACAGTGGCTCAGCAGACAGTACCACACATGATAGGATTAGATACAGTGGCTTAGCAGACAGTATCACACATGATAGGATTAGATACAGTGGCTCAGCAGACAGTACCACACATGATAGGATTAGATACAGTGGCTCAGCAGACAGTATCACACATGATAGGATTAGATACAGTGGCTCAGCAGACAGTATCACACATGATAGGATTAGATATAGGGCCCAGCAGACAGTATCACACATGATCGGATTAGATATAGGGCCCAGCAGACAGTATCATACATGATTGGATTAGATACAAAGCTCAGCAGACTGTATCACACATGATAGGATTAGATACAGGGCCCAGCTCGCTGACATTGCGTCTCCAGCGCTGGACCCAGGATAGGTAAGAATAATAATTTTGCTTCTTTATAGTGTTACTGATTATTTTTGTGTTTGTGTTTTTTTACAGGTTCGGTTGTTGGACTTCGGATTCGAGGACTTCAATGACGGCGTTTTTATTATTCTCAATTAAATGGTTAATGAGGGTTGTTTTTTTATTTCAATAAAATATTTTTTCTATGTGCTTGTATCTTTTTAAATTTTATTATCACCGCCTTAGTAATGGCCGCTGGCTGATTGACAACCTCCATTACTAAGGCGAGGCTTAATGTTAGCCGGTGCAGAGGCTACACTAACCCCCATTATTACCCCGGTACCCACCGCCACCAGGGGTACTGGGAAGAGCCGGGTACAAACCAGTACCCGACCATCTGTAGTGACGGGCAGGCACCGGGGTGGCCGCAGGCTGGTAGTATTAGGCTGGGGAAGGCCAAAAACAGTGGCACCTACCACCCTGATAATGCTGCCTGCTGCTGCTGTGTTGTATCTGGCTGGTTCTGAAAATTGGGGGGGACCCGACATCGTTCTTTCCAATTATTATTATTTTTTTTAAATGACGTGGGGTCCCCCCCATTTTCATAACCAGCCAGATACAATAAAGCAGCAGCAGGCAGCATTACCAGGGTGGGAAGGGCCACTGTTTTTGGCCTTTCCCCTCCTGATAATACCAGCCTGCGGCCACCCCAGTGGCCGACCATCACTACAGATGGTCAGGTACTGGATCGTACCCGGCTCTTCCCAGCACCCCTGGTGGCGGTGGGTACCGGGGTAATAAAGGGGGTTAGTGTTAGCCTCTGCACCTGCTAACACTAAGCCCCGCCTTAGCAATGGATGCTGTCAATCAGCCGGCGGCCATTACTAAGGCGGTAGTAATATAGTTTAAAAAAAAACCACAAAGACATAGAAAAAATATTTTATTGAAATAAAAAAAAACCCCACACAACCCTCATTAACCATTTTATTAATAAAAAAAAAAGCCGTCATCGAAGTAGTCCTGGAATCCGTCGTATTCCAACGACCGAACCTGTAAGAAAACACACAAAAAATGATTAGTAACACGTGTGTTAGGGTATGTGCACACACACTAATTACGTCCGTAATTGACGGACGTATTTCGGCCGCAAGTCCCGGACCGAACACAGTGCAGGGAGCCGGGCTCCTAGCATCATACTTATGTACGATGCTAGGAGTCCCTGCCTCGCTGCCGGACAACTGTCCCGTACTGAAAACATGTTTACAGTACGGGACAGTTGTCCTGCAGCGAGGCAGGGACTCCTAGCATCGTACATAAGTACGACGCTAGGAGCCCGGCTCCCTGCACTGTGTTCGGTCCGGTACTTGCGGCCGAAATACGTCCGTCAATTACGGACGTAATTAGTGTCTGTGCACATACCCTAAGGCTTAGATACAGGGCCCATGTGTGATACTGTCTGTGGGACCCTGTATCTAAGCCTACCACAAGGTAGGCTTAGATACAGGGTCCAGCAGACAGTAATCTTATACAGTATAAGATTACTGTGTGCTGGGGCCCTGCATCTAAACCTAGTGTGGTAGGCTTAGATACAGGGCCCAGCAGACAGGATCACGCATGGGCCATGTATCTAAGCCTACCATGTGATTGGCTTAGATACAGGGCCCAGCAGACAGGATCACACAATCTGTGATCCTGTCTCATGGGCCCCCTAAGCCTGATACATCGTAGGCTTAGGGGTTGTGCAGTCCCTAAACATTGATGGCCTATCCACAGGATAGGCCATCAATAGCTGATGTGTCGCCCGGGACCCGCAAATCAGCTGTTTTGAAGGGGCCGCAGCACTCGTACGAGAGCTGCTTCCCCTTCATTTCACTACTCGCTCACACTGTGAATCGCCGACACCGATTCACAGTGTGACCGGAATGAAGTGACAGGAATGAAGGGGAGAAGCTCTCGTACGACTGCTGCGGCCCCTTCAAAACAGCTGATTGGCGGGTCCCGGACCCCGCCAGTCAGGGCAAATCTTACCTTCCTCTTCGGCCGCGGCGGGAGTTCTGTAGTCTCGATGCTGTGCGCGGCGGCATAGCGCTGTGACGTCATGCGCTGCGCACAGCGCTTGACGTCAGGACCTCCGCTGCGATCCGGAACCAGGAAGGTAAGTAAAGTATGTTACTATAGTAACAGGGGCCCGCGGCCCGAGTTACTATAGTAACTTTTTATTGATGTGGTGCGGGGGGCCGTGGGCCCCCCTGGCTTCGGGGCCCGGTCGCAATTGCGACCGCTGCGACCCCTATAGCTACGCCAGTGGACACGTGGAGGAAACTAGAGGGGAGCTGCCAGTGGACATTTCTCCATGAGCCTGGCACATAACAATGGCGTGATCCAGTGTTAAAAATAAATTTTGTCGAAAATCTGAGAGCACTTTAGAGTTAATCATAGCTAGCAAGGATTGTGGGACCTGTCCCCAAGTCATGCTGTCCACGGTTAGGGCAGCATAGCCTTGCTGCCAAGTTTCCTTTTATATCTGTCAGCACTAAAGATGAATGGTAATATGGATCCACTTAATAGAAATCAGTGGGGAAAACATCATAGAAAACATTACAAGAAAGGCAAAGCTGATTTTATACACAAATGTAGGATAACTGGTTACAATATATATGCCAGGAGGGCATATGACAGGCCGATGCCTAATAGAGCAACAGTTCAAGCTGCAACCATGTAACAGGTTAATTGGGCCTGTTATACTACTTTATGCTCATATCAAAGCTAGAATTTGTTCTTCAGAGGTTCATGGATAAAGAAGAAATATTAGTCCGATATTTTCGCTGCAGACTCTGATAAAGGAGACTTGTAGCATATCCCTCTATGTGGAGCAGACCCAGTGAGAATCTTTTATTTTATTAGGATTGACACATTAATAACCTTCTATTACTGCTGTAATAATAAAAACCACAAAACAACAATATGAAAAGAGCTAATTCACTGAATGAAATGGAACTATATAAATGGAACATTCTGTAGCAAGCCAATTCTGTATATATTAAAACACACAGCGGAATAAACTCAATATGTGGTCGGATGAAATTAGAAGATGAATGGAGCAAAAGGTATAGCGAGCTTCATGAAAGAAGTGTGTATCGGAGGGAGAATAAAGGCTGAGAACAGAAACATACACAAAGGGTTAAACCAGATTGATCTCCATAGAGGAAAACACATAGCTGTATCAGAGATCTCTTCTTTATTCTGAGGATCAGATTTGTTTGTTGGGTAAACTTCAAAGGAAGTCTTGTTCAAAGTATATGATACTATATGAGAATAGGTAAGCAGGGTACAGACCAATCACGCGCCAGGTTATGTTACTATATCCGTAATCTCTATGTTACCAGATGAGGACAGTCAACCTTCAGGCAATGGTGCAAGCAGAAGTATGTGCCCCGTGGTTTAAGGGCTAATGCCCACGAACATATTCCTGCTCTATACCAGTTCCGAGTGGTAAATAGCCCTAATACTGTGGTAATGTTATCCTATTGAGGTTTCTGCCCATATGTGTAATGCCATATGTTTTTACAAAGGTATGATTCTATGCACAAATGGTGGCACACATGTGCCGCCATATGAAAAATAATGTTACATGTTCTATTGGATGCCGTATAGAACATCATATTAGGCTAAGCTCACATTTGTGGTATACGACGACGCATATGTTTTTAAAGTTACAAAAACGTATGCATATGTAACATACGTAGTATACATCGTATACGTTTTTGTACGTTTGTGTCCATTTTTTATTATTGAGCTACATCAAACTTTGTAAAATTAAGATTTGTAAAGTCAAAATATAAAGGATGAAGTAGGGAGTGGCAGGAGTGTTTTCTGGTGCCAGTATTGAGGGGCTTGACAGGGGGAGGCACTGTTTTATCTAATAATATGGGTAATTTCCCATATATGGTGACGAAAACGTATACATTTTACGTAGGCAAATGCAGGGTTTAACATTGCATACGTCGTCCATACGTCACCATTGACTTCAATACAAATAAAAACGTATAAGTGTGGTATACGTTTTGGAAGAGTACGGAAAAGCCTATTAGACGACGCTTTTCAGGACTTGGGAAAAAAAAAGGATAGAACGTAAGCCCACAAAACGTATATGCACAAACTACACCATTAGGGCCTCCGTCCTGGCCATAGAAATAAATATACACGCTGTGGTACACGTTTTGACACTGTTTTCTCATGTCAAAACGTACACGTCAGACGTACAGTAAAAACGAGACGTGAACTTAGCCTAAAACTGACATGGAAGTAAACAAAACTATATATGGTCCCCATACGGAACAGTTTACGGAAACATATGGTAAAAAATATGGGTATCGTTTTTTTCATATGATTGTTTTCATTTATCAAAAAAGCGACATAGGTGAAAACTTATTAGGCTTGAGGAGTTGTTAAAGTTGTTCATTTATTAATTATTAATTAATTATTAATTATTATTAACTATTTTATTAATAACTTGTTGGATTGTCGCAGTTCTGTTGTAGTCTGATTCTGCCATGACATGATAATACATGACAAGGGCTGCTTGTTGCCCAACCTCTATTTTCAAGTCATATTCTAGTTTCTCAGGATGTTGAGACTATTGTTATAGAGACACAGGTCTATAAGATGCATGAATATTTGTACATAGGTTTGATTGTTATTAAGAGCAACATGTTCCTGGAGTATGTGATCACCTTGTATTTTAAGCTCTGCCCCATCCAATAACGCATGAAAACTGCCCAGAATTGCCCCTTTATATGCAAATGTTCATATGCCCCACCTTCTTGTTGTCCTCTTCATTGGTCGGTTATGTGAAAATGTGGTGGTATATAGTATGTACAGATGTAGCCAAGATTATCTTGACTGATAACTGGCTGCAGCATGATGTCACACAACAAAAGCCATTGAAAAGTTGTTCCAAAAGTCAACTTAAAATTTCTTGCCACTGTGTATTTAATGCCTTAAAAGTCAAGATAAAGATGGCTACATCTGTATGGCCAGTTTATGATAAATAATCTATGATTCAACCATTTGCTTCACTTTGGAAAAGTAACTTGGTTTATTTGGTGATTTATTTTTTTGTTTATAATTCTGGGATTCCTTTTTTGTTATTGTAAAATATTCTGAAATTACCTAGATTACTAGTTGTGTGATGTGGACGATTAACATTAAATGATACTTAATATGAAGGTGATTGGTGCCGCCAGATGGTATGTCATTATCTTTTTATAAGACGATTTGTAACAGTTCAGTTTTAAGACTTTAGAAATGGCAAATACAAATTTATTATGTCCTTCTTTTGGTAATTCTAATAGTATCAAAAGTAGAGTATAATCCGGCCTGCTGATTTCAGCAACGTAGGATAAAAATAATGTTTGTATGTTGCCAGAGGTTTTCTTAGATGATTAGAAATAATGATAGCTAGATGAGAACGCTGTTCTAAATGCTACAAACGTGTACCCATAGCAACCGATCACACTGCAACTGTCATATTTCTAATGCTATAGGCATCTCCCTTTTTAGCTCTACTCATTGTCAGTAATGAAATATTTCTGGAGAGGATAGAGCTACGAATGCTTTTGATGGCAAGTGTAAAGTATTATACAGGATCTGTCAGGATTCATTGGGATCTGAATCTGTCAGTCCTGTCATGTCTCCATTAAGAACGAAAGTCATAACAGTAGTGAGGACAGAGCTGTAGTGTCATGGCTTCCGGTTTTAATGGAGCCATTAACGCTATGGAGGATCCGTTTTGTAATGGATCCTAACAAATCCTGACATATAAAGTATCTTTGAGGTTTTCATTGGGTTTCCACTTTTTTTTTTAAATTTTTATTATTAAAGTGTAGCTAAACGTTCGACAAACTTCTAACATGTCATCGAGATATGTCAGAAGTTTGGATTGGTGGGGGTCCGAGCACGGCTACCCCCACCAATCGCTAGAACGAAGCAGCTGAAGCGCCCATGTGAGCACTCAGCTTCTTCATGTCTGTTCGGCTTTTTCCATAAAGCCGATGTATTGGAGTACGGGCTCATAGACTTTGTATTGAGTCCGTACACGATACATTTATTTCCGGAAATAGCCAAACAGACACGAAGTGGCTGAGCGCTCACACGAGCGCTTCAGCTGCTTTGTTCTAGCGATTGGTGGGGGTCTCAGTGCTCGGACCCCCACCAATCCAAACTTCTGACATGTCACTATGACATGTCAGAAGTTTATCGAACGTTTAGGTACACTTTAAGGCTAGCACTGCACACTATGCTATTCATGCCATCAAAAAATAACAGAAACCTTACAGAACAAAGACCAGATTTTTTAAAATAACCAAATTTAAGTATTTGAAATGACACTGTATCTAAACTCCTACAGCCACATGTATGTTGTGTATAATATTTTACAATTTAACCTATCCAGGCTTAAAGTCAACTTCTGGGGGAAAATAAAAATTCCGTTGTTTTAGCATAGATGGTTTAGCTCCCACCTATAACAACTTTACTTTTCTAGAGTCGAGAGATCTATGGGGCTCTTCTTGTCTGCGTCCTAAATATCATGTACCCATCAGTGCCAACACCACGTTCTGTCATTCGACATAGAAATAACACTGCATCTGCTGAATACTTAGGGTGCTAAGGGCGATGAGAGTGGTATGTTCTAAAAGCCGACAGCACGAAGAACCCCAAAGATCTCTGCATCACCAGACTACAGGTAAGTAAATCATGGGGAGAATATTCAGTGTTGACCTGCTGAGTCACCCACCATCAAACTACTCCCTGCTCTCCAGATATGAGGGGACCTCATACAATGTTTTTTAATGCATACCATACATACAGCATTTACTATATACTATTATTGCTACTGTATTATCACCCTAAAAACTATGTGACTGTAGAAAAGACACAGTGCTATGAATATAGTGTAAATACCCTTTTTTATGGCAGTAATTCTTTCAAAAACGGCTCTGAAATTTGTAGGAAATGATGTGGCGCGCTTGTTAAATCAGCAATTTTGATATTGATTGCACACAGCTGCTAAATCACGACTGACTGATTCATTATTAATCTATGATGCGAGCTCATCCTTCACACTGTAAAAGTAAATTGGTTTATTTAGTGCTCATAAATGTTGTATTTATATATCCGTTTAAAACGGCCACGCTAATAAATATGAATGGGAAATTAGGGTAATTATGACATTACAGAATGACCTAAAAAATAGTGACTGTAGTGAGCCCTAATATCTCATTCACCCCATTTTATACTCACAGGGATCCAGGAAGCTGAGATAATTTAATGGGCTTCTCAAAATTGGAGAGCTGCTTGAGGAATACCTGTGCCAGCCTGTGACTTAAAGCGAATACGGGGTTTTACGATTTTAAATTCTTTGTAAATTCTTGTATTTCCCATTAAATGACTATTCTGGAACATAGTTTGCTAGAAATTTGTGCTGTGCCGTTCCCTTGTTATC
Organism: Rhinoderma darwinii; assembly: GCF_050947455.1. Lineage (NCBI taxonomy): Eukaryota > Metazoa > Chordata > Amphibia > Anura > Rhinodermatidae > Rhinoderma > Rhinoderma darwinii. The sequence goes on from NC_134688.1 coordinate 369,483,755, forward strand.
CCTCCTAGAAATTTCTGAATAAATTGACTACTGGGTGTTACCATGCCCCTGATTGGACACTGGCATTGTCTGTGTAGTGACACACCCTTAACTGGTAGCACCCAGTTGTCAATTTATTCAGAAATTTCTAGGAGGGATAACAGAGAAAGGGCACAACATAAAGTTCTAAGACAAGATGTTCCAAAATTGCTATTTCATGAGGAATACAATTTTTTACTAAAACAGACATGTCAGGGGAGATGACAGATCCTTTTTAAAGGGCTTCAAAACCTAAAGTCCAAACCCTCTAAATGTGTACCCTACTGCTAGTATCATTAGCACATATGTATGAACATCTTTCTAGAGGTTCTCAGAACAAGATATTAAAGAGATATAGTAGTGATTATGGAGGCAGACATGTTTTTGGACAGGAGTTCTACAGTCACGCTGTCCCCAGACAGAAATGGCTGATTACAGGAAGCAATAGATTGTATTTAACTACATAGCAAAACCAGATAAACTTTAGGTTTAGTGTTGCATAACTTTAAGAAGCATTATTGAATAGCCAGCAATATCGTGTAATCTATATTTATATTCAGTTTCCACAATAAAGGAATTATTCGGGTTTTTTTGTACGTTTTATTCTGTGCAGATACATAATGTTATACGGATTCATAATATGGCCTGATAAGGACCCATCCTGTACCTCCATGTGCTTCAGACTTTATACGGTGACACATAGAGGTTTTTCTCATGGAATCATACAGAATACAAATCATGGCATGTTCCATTGCATGCCATATTACGGAGGTATTCTCTCCTATAAGCATTGCTTCTAGGGAAGAATGCAGTACCTCATAAATGCACCATGCAGTGCTTTACTGGTCTATAATATGATCCCATAGGGACTACATGTGCCTTCATTTGGGGTCCGTGCACATAGCTTTGCTGTGTGCATTAGTTCTTACTTGTAATATATATCTTGGTAGAGCAGCCACAGTCCTGTACTAGACCAATTTCAAGGATTTTCACATGTAAATTCTGAAAGGTCGTAGCAAGAAGGAAAAACAGTAATGAAATCATTATCAAGGTGCAAAGGCAAATCTGCATTCTGAAATATTAGAACTTTTCTTACCAGTGGAATCAATCCACGGTGGGTTTTATACTGTGGTTACACTGCATAAATGAGGACGCAGAATAAAGAGACTTCAAAGTGATCTGCAACTTCATTCACTTGCTTAAAAAAAGAGTAACTCATTTATAAGAAGTTATGATCAAAGGAGCTTCTGTTGATCAACCATGTAGAGCAGACGGGGTGAAAGACAACACAGAGGAACCGTAGATGTTTCTGATGAGATTAGAAGGGGTATGCTTCTATCATACTTATTAAAGGGAAAATATCATGTCCATTTTATGCCTTGCACAACATTAATAAATGCGATATATTAGACCTTTGTACGGGTTATCTTCCTTTGTGTGGGTTTTTTAGACACTCACAGGGGTTCTACAGTATTTATAGATTTTAAATACCTATTATGGGTCCATTGGCCAATTAAAGGAACATTAAACCTAGAAACGAATGATAAAATTAAACTGAAGAAGCACTTTCCCACACTATTTGTCAGCCTATTCCAGCATTGTTTTCCACGTTTAAAATTTACGCCGTTTACTATGCAGTGTAAATAATATGTTAACTTTATTCTATGGGTCGGTACGATTATGGAGATACCAAATATGTATAGGTTTTTTTTATGTTTTACTACTTTTGCACAATTAAAACACTTTTAGAGAAAAATTATTTGTTTTTGCATCGCCGCTTTTCAAGAGCCGTAACTTGTTATGGAAAAAAGTACCGTAGTTTTATTTAAATTTGTACTGTAATCTTTTTATTTTTATTTTTAATAAACTTTATTTAACTGTTTCAATTTTTTTTTATTAGTCCCACTAGGGGACTTTACTATGGGATCTTCTGATCGCTGATATAATGCTCTGGTATACTTAGTTTACCAAAGCATTATTGCCTGTCAGTGTAAAACTGACAGGCAATCCTTTTAGGCTATGCCTCTGGCGCGTCCTAAAAGGCATACAGCCAGGGCAGGCCTGTGGGGCGTTGTTAGGCCCCCTGGCTGCCATGGCAACCCATCGGCGGTTGCATTTGCAGGCCGCCGATCGGTGACAGAGTCACTATTGACCGCGGCATTTAAGGTGTTAAACGGCCAGGATTGGAGGTTTCTCCAATTACAGCCGTTACGGTGGGAGCCCGGCTTTCAGTCACACGATCTCCATCACGTACATGCATGGCGGAATGCGCTAATGGCTCCATTCTATGCCGTGCATGTACGTGATTCTGTCGCAAGGGGTTAAATCTTACGCAGCTTAGTAAATCCGACATATTGTGTTCTAAGGGTTCAATTTGTGTCTTAACCCTCCACATACTTTACAGTATTTACCTAAACTAGGCTTAAAAAAATAAAAATGTGTCACTTCTCGCCTTGCTATTTAGAAACACCAAGTTAATTCTCTCATGTACAGTGATACCTAATAAGTGTGTCTATGTATGGACCTGTGACAGGGCATGATACCCAGTGGCGGATCATCATTAGGGCGGTTCGGGCCCAAGGCTCCCAGGGGGCCCATGGCCGCCCGAACCGCACATGACCGCACGAGCCCCCTCATGCCCGGAGGGTGCCCCCGTGCTTCATTTGTATTTGAGTCCTCAGGATTCAGATACAAATGAATATTACAGGCTGCAGGCCACTTTAGGCCTATAAGGCGCTGCGAAGAATCTCTGCGCAGGCCGGCGTGATGAGGTACTGCATCACGCCGGTCTGCGCATGCGTCTAGTCCGGAGGATTAACATGCGTCCAGCTGGAGCGGCCGCCACGGGGAGAGGTAAGTAAAATATATATATATTTATATATATAGGTGGGGGTAGCGCTGTGTATATATTCAAGATGGGGGGAGTGCTCCGTTACACTATATACAAGGGGGAGTGCTGGGTGGCCCTATATACAAGGGGGAGGGTAGCGCTGTGTGGGCCTATATACCAGGGGGTGGGGAGCGCTGTGTATATATTCAAGGAAGGGGGGTGCTTCGTTACACTATAAAAAAGGGGGAGTGCTGCGTGGCCCTATATACAAGGGGGAGGGTAGCACTGTGTGGGCCTATATACAAGGGGGAGGGGAGCGCTGAGTGACACTATATACAAAGGGGGGGAGTGCTCTGTGACACTATATACAAGGGGGGAGTACTGTGTGGCCCTATATACAAAGGGGGAGAGCTGTGTGCACTATATACAAGGGGGAAGCGCTGTGACCCCATATACAAGGGGGAGGGGAGCGCTGTGTGGCACTATATACAAATGGGGAGCACTGTGTGCACCATATATAAGGGGGAGCACTGTGTGCACCATATACAAGGGGGGAGCGCTATGTGGCCCTATATACAAGGGGGAGCACTAAGTGGCCCTATATGCAAGGGGGAGCACTGTGTGACACTATGTACAAAAGGGGGGCAGTGTGGCGCTATCCACAGCGGTATGTGTGTGGCGCTCTTTACAGGGGGCACGGTGGCGCCATTTACAAGAGGGGGAGGGCTGTATGGCGCTATCTATAGGGGGCTGTGTGTAATGCTCTCTACGGGGGGATGTGTGTGGTGCTAGCTATAGGGGGATGTGTGATATATACAGGGGGCTGTGTGTGGCACTATGTACAAGGGGCTTTGTGTATGGGGTGGTTTACAGTGTATGATATTATTATATTCAGGCACTCAGTGTTTGGTGCTATTATATTTAGGGGCACAGTGTTTGGCACCATGATAATTTTATTTTCGTTTATAGGTGTGGAAATGTTGGAAAAGTGAGGAGCTGAAAACATCTGAGTTGCAGATTCTGCAGAAATGGGTCATGGCCGGGAGAAGTCATCATGAGCTTTGGACCGGATGGAGAAGAAAAGAGGAAAAAAACTACTAGAATCTGAAACGTCGTCACCTGTGACCCTCTAGATTTATAGAGAATCTGTCACCTCTCCTGACATGTTTATTATAGGAAATCCTTGTATTTCACAAAAAGTCTTTCTACAGTCCAGGACTGATAGACAATTCCCCTTGTCAGGAGGATGTGTCCCTGCAAAGTGTGATACTGTCAGTATGTAGGGACACAGCCCTGTGACAAGGGAAATCATAACACCCATTTGTTAATGCTTTCCCAAAAAGGTAGTGTTAACAATAGTTACGGAGCGGCAGGGCGGCGGTGGGGAAGGGGGGCCCAAGTTTGGGTAACAGCCCAGGGCTTATGGTCTAATTAATCCGCCACTGATGATACCAGAGGAGAACAATTAGCTCAGGAATCCAGAGCAAAATTTAGGGCACCATTCTATATTTGCTGAGGGCGATGAGGTAAAAGTTTGGTACGGCTGCAAACGTTAAAGAGGCTCTGTCACCAGATTTTGCAGCCCCTGTCTGCTATTGCAGCAGATAGGCGCTGCAATGTAGATTACAGTAACGTTTTTATTTTTACAAAACAAGCATTTTTGGCCAAGTTATGACCATTTTTGTAGTTATGCAAATGAGGCTTGCAAAAGTCCAAGTGGGTGTGTTTAAAAGTAAAAGTCCAAGTGGGCGTGTATTATGTGCGTACATCGGGGCGTTTTTAATACTTTTACTAGCTGGCCGTTCTGATGAGAAGTATCATCCACTTCTCTTCAGAACGCCCAGCTTCTGGCAGTGCAGACACAGCCGTGTTCTCGAGAGATCATGCTGTGTCGTCACTCACAGGTCCTGCATCGTGTCAGACGAGCGAGGACACCGGCACCAGAGGCTACAGATGATTCTGCAGCAGCATCGGCGTTTGCAGGTAAGTAGCTACATCTACTTACCTGCTAACGCCGATGCTGCTGCAGAATCAACTGAAGCCTCTGGTGCCGATGTGTCCGACACGATGCAGGACCTGTGAGTGACGTCACAGATCTGCACTGCCAGAAGCTGGGCGTTCTGAAGAGAAGTGGATGATACTTCTCGTCAGAGCGCCCAGCTAGTAAAAGTATTAAAAACGCCCCGATGTACGCACATAATACACGCCCACTTGGACTTTTACTTTTAAACACACCCACTTGGACTTTTGCAAGCCTCATTTGCATAACTACAAAAATGGTCATAACTTGGCCAAAAATGCTCGTTTTTTAAAAATAAAAACGTTACTGTAATCTACATTGCAGCGCCGATCTGCTGCAATAGCAGATAGGGGCTGCAAAATCTGGTGACAGAGCCTCTTTAAGTGTATATGCAGCGTTTCTGCAGAATTTGTGCAGCGTTTTTGCAGCAAAATCCGCACGTGTTACACGCAGATTTTGATGCAGATTTCACACCTTCTACATTGAAAAGGATGAAATCTGCAGTGAACATCTAGAACAGAATGAACATGCTGCGGGTTTCAAAAATTCCTCCACTTGTCTTCTGCTGCAAATTTTCCACCTGCAAATCTAAACAGAAAATCCGTAACAAATCGGCTGCATATGCAGGGGGCCTTAAACTTCAATGCCTTATTATGACTCCATTAAAGAGGCTCTGTCACCACATTATAAGTGCCCTATCTTGTACATGATTTGATCGGCGCTGTAATGTAGATTACAGCAGTGTTTTTTAGTTAGAAAAACAATCATTTTTGCCGAAGTTATGACCTATATTAGCTTTATGCTAATCAGTTTCTTAATGAACAACTGGGCGTGTTTTACTTTTTTGCCAAGTGGACATTGTACAGAGGAGTGTATGACGCTGACCAATCAGTGACCAATCAGCGACATACACTTCTCTCCATTCATTTACACAGCACATAGCGATATAGCTATATAGCTATGTGCAGCCACATACACAAACACTAACATTACTGCAGTGTCCTGACAATGAATATACATTACCTCCAGCCAGATCGTGATTTGTATTCAGAATACTGACACTTCGCTAACACAACCCCGACACTACAGCACATCAAGCGTAATCTCGTTTTAAATGACAGTTTACAGCGTAATCTCGCGATATTACGCATGCTGTGCTGTAGTGTCGGGATTGTGTTAGCGAAGTGTCAGGATTCTGAATAGACATCACGTCCCGGCTGGAGGTAATGTATATTCATCGTCAGGACACTGCAGTAACGTTATAGTGTGTTTATGTGGCTGCACATAGCGATATAGCTATATCGTTATGTACTGTGTAAATGAATGGAGAGGTGTATGACGCTGATTAGTCACTGATTGGTCAGCGTCATACACTCGTCTGTACAACGCCCACTTGGCAAAAAAGTAAAACACGCCCAGTTGTCCATTAAGAAACCCATTAGCATAAAGCTAATATAGGTCATAACTCCGTCAAAAATAATCGTTTTTCTAAATAAAAAACACTGCTGTAATCTACATTACAGCGCCGATCACATCATGTACAATATAGGGCACTTATAATGTGGTGATAGAGCCTCTTTAAGATCAAATTGCACACAGATCATAAAAAACAAGATGGAAAACTATTCTTACTCATAGCATATTGAGAGTCCAGTATGTTAGAGCTAAGTATAATTTTAAAAAAAGGTGGAACTATCTAACGAGTCAAAAGATGTCACGTGAAATAAGAATCTACCTGATAATACAATATACACCAACATTATGTATGGAAAAAAGGCACATAAGCAATACAACATTCTAATAATGCAGCATGATCTCTCTCCTGTCATTTACACCTGTTGGCATTTTAGTATTTAAATGAAAAACCCAGATTGCCTCTCTGTTCAAAAGTTGGCATTTGCGGTCACCAGCTCTAGCTGAGCGCTATTTTTATTTTTTTATAGCTTGTACATAAAAGGATCTGAGATTGCCGCTTTCAGCAGTTATAAAATGTTTTGTTGCACTAGATATCTATCTGCTTTGTGGGTTCACCGCATTATTAATGTGCTCTATGATTCTAATTTTCATAATTTTAGTGGTGTATCCCACATATTACCTATTACAATCAGTACATGTGATTAGATACTCAATGTGAGCGGTGTTACAGTTAGTGAAATCTTAAATGACAATGAGGTATTAGTACTTGTGTTTCAGAAAGCTTTAGCTGGTTTGACACCACTGCAGAGGGTAGCACCAAATTCGTAAAAGCTCTTTATTTGCAACCAGGTGTAGGTGGTGTTGGTATGAGCAACATATACACTATTTGGACAAAAGTATTGGGACACACCTCTTGATCATTGAATTCAGGTGTTTCATTCGGCGCCATTGCCACAGTTCTATAACAACAAGCACCTAGCCATGCAGTCGCCTTTACAAACATTGGTGAAAGAATAGGTCATTCTAAAGAGCTCACTGAATTAGAGTTTGTAATGTAATAGGATGTCACTGTTGCAACAAGTCAGTACATAAAATTTCTTCCATCCTAGATATTCCATGATCAACTCATGATCCATGAGTGATGTCATTGTAAAGTGCAAGTAATGACCGGGCCTGAAAAGACCTTAATGACCAGCTCAATTTTTCTGTTTTTGCCTCTCTGCCTTTCAGCAGCCATAACTTTTTTAATTTTTCATTGACGTGACTGTATGAGGCCTTGTTTTATGCGAGAGAAATAGTATTTTTTTTTTTACGGCGTGAATATAGGAAAAAGCGATTCTCGGCATAGTTTTTCTTGTTTATTTCTTATCCCGTTCACGTTTCACGCTAAATAACCCATTAGATTAATTCTTCAGGTTATTACGGTCATGTAGATACCTAATATGTGCAGGTTTTTTGTTTTTATTTAGTGTAGGGGCAATAAAATTTATTTTCTGCAAAATAAAGACTCTTTTTGGGACTTTTTTTTATTTATTTATTTTTTTTGTTACTTTTTTTCCCATCAAGGGATAACTTTATTTGTAACTTTTTTTTTTTACTTGTAATGTATTAGCATACTCCTGTATGCTAATACATTACACTGTGTCACTATGACAAAGGCTGCTGATCGGGCAGCACATAGTGTGCCAGAACATCAGGCAAACGGAACAGACAGCCCTGGGGTCCTTTGTAGGTCCCCTGGGCTGACTGCAGAGGGATTCCCCGGTGTTTGATCGCATCACCGGAATCCCGGTGATGCAATCAAAGAGGGGAATTCCCTTTGATCATGCCGCGGTCACGGACCGCGGTAATCAAAGGGTTAAACAGCTGGGGTCCGAATGTTTTCCGACCCCAGCTGTGTTCAGGAGGCTGCTCTAAGATCAGGAGCTGTAAGTTACAGCTCCTGCTTAGAGGATGAGCGCTCACACGAGCGCTCATCAGCCTCATCTGCAGCGACGCCAAAAGATGTCTCTGTAGACTAAGCACCTGCACCGCCTGACGTCAAAAGACAGTGGGCGGTCAGGAAGGAGTTAAGAACCACAGCAACTCAGCTATGGAGTGGCAGACTATGCGGGGTCGCCGAGTGCTGAGGCAAATAGTACATAAACGTCGCCAACGCTTTGCTGTCTCAATAGCTCTAAAGTTCCAAACATCCTCTGGTATTAACATCCAAACAAAAACTGTGTGCCGGGGGCTTCATAGCATGTGATTCCATGGTCGAGCTGCTACCTGCAAGCCTTACATCACCAAGCACAATGCCAAGCTTTGGATAGAGTGGTGTGAATCACGGTGCCACTGGACTCTGGAACAGTGGAAATGTGTTCTATGTAGTGAGGAATCACCCTTCTTTATCTGGCAGTCTAATAGAAAAATCCTGGCTTGAAGAATGCCAGGAAAACGTTACCTGCCTTAATGTATTGTGCGAACTGTAAAGTTTGGTGGAGGAGGGATAGTGCTATGGGTTTATTTTTCAGGGGTCAACCTAGGCCCTTAGTTCCAGGGAAATCTTAATACTTCAGCATACCAAGAAATTTTTTGGACAATTGTATGCTTCAATCTTTGTGGCAACAGTTTGTTCCAGCATGACTGTGCTCCAGTGCACAAAGCACGGTCCATAAAGACATGGTTGGGTTAGTTTGGTGTGGAAGAACTTGACTGGCCCGCACAGAGCCCTGACCTCAACCTCATTGAACACCTTTGGGATGCACTAGGATGGAGATTGCAAACCATGCCCTCTCGTCCAACATCAATGTCTGACCTCACAAATGCCCTTCTGGATAAGTGAGCAAAAATTCCCGCAGACACACTCCAAGATCTTGTAGAAAGTCTTCCCAGAAGAGTAGAAGCTGTTTTAGCTGAAAAAGGGAGGATCAAATCCATCTTAATGCCTAATGATTTAGAATGGGATTTCATAATTGCTTCTGCAGGTTTAATGTGTAGGTGTTCCAATACTTTTATAAAGTTTAAGTTAGGAGACACGATTCCCAAAATTGGGGCGTGTCTTGAAACCACTCTACATCCCTTCTGCAAGATGTGTGATCATTTTTCATCTTCACATTTTTTGAATGTCTTTGTATTCTTCACTATATTTTGTTATAAATGTTAGTTTCCTACAGTTGGTGCTACCCTGCTATTTTTGGAAGTAATATTATATGGAAACACGAGACCTTATCTTTTTTTGGTTATTGATAATACTCGGTGGACAATTGGGCATCCAACCTTTGTTTTATTTTTGCAAACTCTTCTGTGAAATTACTCTTTTCATTACAGTTTCTTTTGGCACAAATAAGTTCTCCCACTTGTATTGATTTTACTATATGGTGTGTGTGAGAACTGCGTGTATACAAAATTGTGTTATCTGCGGTTTCTTTATGATACGTGCTGTTAGTAATTCTATGCTGTCCCCTCGTAACCGTAAATCCAAAAAGGTTATCTCACTAGTATAAAAAAATTAGTAGAACATTTATTATAATTGTTACAATTAATGTAATGAATAAAGTATTAGAGACTGTTCCCCTTCCCAAATCAAAAGGACATCATCAATAAATCTACCATATCATTTGATATTAGTATAAAAAGGATGATTGTTAGTGTATATATATATATGGTGTGCTTCCAAATATGACATGACCAAAATAAGCAAGAAATAGTGAATATTCAGCGCTCATGGAAACGCCTTGCATCTGTAAATAAATCTGCTGATTGAATGTGAAGTAATAATGTTTCATAAGAAAGTCAGTCACTAATAATTTGTATTCTTTTCATTCTTGTGTGTAATTGCTGTGGTAGCTCAATACAGCAAGTCAAAGCCAATGTGGCAACTTCTTGTGGAATAGAGGTATAAAGGGATACTACATCGTAACTAAGCCGCAGGCCTTTGACGACAGTGGTACTTTTAGGGCACCATGCTATATTTTCAAAGATGCTGGAGGGTCTGAACATGAACTTTGAATCAAAATAACAATGCTACAAAAAATAGACGTCCCAGAGTCTTTTGCTAGGGGTTCAATGTGTATCTAAACCCTCCACATTGTTTAAAATAGCATTTTGCATAAGCCGTTTTGAAACATTTTAAGACACACTGGTAAAATTTACATTGTTTCACATTCTGCTGCCTTTCTTCTGCATGGAAATGCCTGATATATTTGGTAAATAAAGCTAAAAGAGAAGGAGATAATTTTGAGAGCCAAACATGCTTCCTGGAACAATGTAAGTTTGGCAGAGTCTTCATGAGATTAGAATATCAAAATTAATTTATGTAGAATCTTAGAAAACTTGTTAGTATTTGTCTCGGGGGATAATGTTTTTTTTTATAGCTGGTATTTTTATGTGGAAAATACAGTGGCAGTGCATTAATTCAACAGTTGGAAGTTAGAAGCTATGCAGTGGTCGGTACCAGAAGCAGAAGGCTCCAGTCACAGAGCTGCAGTGACCCAGCAAGTCCGCTCTACAATGTACAGAGCCTTCTGCTTCCGGCACTGACCCCTGCATAGCTTCCGGCGCCCGGAGGATGCTGGAACAGCTGATAGCTGCAGGGTCCGACCCCCACCGTTCATATACTGATGACCTATCCTGTGGATAGGTCATTAGTATAAAAGACAGCCACGTACCTGGACAACCCCTTTAAGTACGAGCCACAACATTTTTTTTTAATCAGACACGCTGATTTGAACATGCTATCCCAAAGTTAGTAATATTCTATAGTTTCTGTGTATTTTGAGTTCATACTTATGGCGTTCGGCCAACGCTGTAGCCACTGAGTCCAAGTATAATCATGATATTCATGCTGCCCTCGCCCTCTAGCCGCTGACATTTTTCTCCCGATGCATAGGGAGAAAAGTGTCAATGAGCTGTAGGGTTGGGGGAGGAGGGGGGCAGCATGACTATATGAATATACCTGGACTAAATTTTTCCGGTAAAAGGTGATATTGCGAGGTACGGACAATTTGATAACACATTGCACAAAAATGGCTTATCCTTATGTAGTTCAACAAGGTGGTTTCCGTCTTTGACATACCTAGGGGATAAAAACAAAGACGTCTAGAATACAGGAATAAGCTGTGCCCCATAGGCTCTTAGATATGTTTTCAGCTACAAATAATACTACGCCACCAGGTCACATTAACGCTAAATATCTGAGCTTGTATTGACACCAATTGTTTGTTTGTTCTGTTTGACTGTACCTAGGTATAGTTACTCTTGCTTATTCTAGACATTTGCGCAGTTTCTATGGAATAACTGATTCTTTTAGAAAAAACTGTAAAAGTTGACATCTTTGGCACTCCCTTCCGCTGTCTGTTTCCACTCACTCCAAATTACTTGCCCTGGGGCATTGTAGGCAGATGGTCGTTCTCTTACTCCGATCAAACCAACCTTGAGCTGGAGATGAAAAAGAAACACATACAGCGCAATAAATTAGGTCAGTCGGCTCTGCTTCCCTGGAGAGCAGATAAAATACAGTATATATTCGCAGCAAAGCAAAGGGCAGAATGCAAATGCACTGACAGTTTAGAGCGTTCTACACACTGAATTCTACATTATAGGCCCATGAGTATATTTAATATTTCCTGCGGCACAGGGAGATGAAAGGACTTAAGGTCACAAGGACCGCAGACTGGGAATAAGCCACTCATTTTAGCCACTCCCTAAATGTATTCATGATGCCGTCTTTTAAAACGATTTATGTTGGAAGTTCTCAAAGCTGTTCCTTATTTTTTTCAAACACAGAACTAAGAAAGTATTACAGAATCCTTTGTAATCCTTTAAGCAACTGCCATCAGTTCCAAGCAAATGCACATCGAAACTAGCAGCACATACTTACAGTGAAGGAAATAAGTATTTGATCCCTTGCTGATTTTGTAAGTTTGCCCACTGTCAGAGTCATGAACAGTCTAGAATTTTTAGGCTAGGTTAATTTTACCAGTGAGAGATAGATTATATTTTTTTAAAAAACCAGAAAATCACATAGTCAAAATTATATATATTTATTTGCATTTTGTACAGAGAAATAAGTATTTGATCCCCTACCAACCATTAAGAGTTCAGCCTCCTCCAGACCAGTTACACGCTCCAAATCAACTTGGTGCCTGCATTAAAGACAGCTGTCTTACATGGTCACCTGTATAAAAGACTCCTGTCCACAGACTCAATTAATCAGTCTGACTCTGACCTCTACAACAAGGGCAAGACCAAAGAGCTTTCTAAGGATGTCAGGGACAAGATCATAGACCTGCACAAGGCTGGAATGGGCTACAAAACCATAAGTAAGACGCTGGGTGAGAAGGAGACAACTGTTGGTGCAATAGTAAGAAAATGGAAGACATACAAAATGACTGTCAATCGACATCGATCTGGGGCTCCATGCAAAATCTCACCTCTTGGGGTATCCTTGATCCTGAGGAAGGTGAGAGCTCAGCCGAAAACTACACGGGGGGAACTTGTTAATGATCTCAAGGCAGCTGGGACCACAGTCACCAAGAAAACCATTGGTAACACATTACGCCGTAATGGATTAAAATCCTGCAGTGCCGCAAGGTCCCCTGCTCAAGAAGGCACATGTACAGGCCCGTCTGAAGTTTGCAAATGAACATCTGGATGATTCTGAGAGTGATTGGGAGAAGGTGCTGTGGTCAGATGAGACTAAAATTGAGCTCTTTGGCATTAACTCAACTCGCCGTGTTTGGAGGAAGAGAAATGCTGCCTATGACCCAAAGAACACCGTCCCCACTGTCAAGCATGGAGGTGGAAACATTATATTTTGGGGGTGTTTCTCTGCTAAGGGCACAGGACTACTTCACCGCATCAATGGAAGAATGGATGGAGCCATGTACCGTCAAATCCTGAGTGACAACCTCCTTCCCTCCACCAGGACATTAAAAATGGCTCGTGGCTGGGTCTTCCAGCACGACAATGACCCGAAACATACAGCCAAGGCAACAAAGGAGAGGCTCAAAAAGAAGCACATTAAGGTCATGGAGTGGCCTAGCCAGTCTCCAGACCTTAATCCCATCGAAAACTTATGGAGGGAGCTGAAGATCCGAGTTACCAAGCGACAGCCTCGAAATTTTAATGATTTACAGATGATCTGCAAAGAGGAGTGGGCCAAAATTACATCTAACATGTGTGCAAACCTCATCATCAACTACAAAAAAACGTCTGACTGCTGTGCTTGCCAACAAGGGTTTTGCCACCAAGTATTAAGTCTTGTTGGGCAAAGGGATCAAATACTTATTTCTCTGTGCACAATGCAAATAAATATATATAATTTTGACTATGTGATTTTCTGTTTGTTTTTTTAAATATAATCTATCTCTCACTGGTAAAATTAACCTAGCCTAAAAATTCTAGACTGTTCATGACTTTGACAGTGGGCAAACTTACAAAATCAGCAAGGGATCAAATACGTATTTCCTTCACTGTACATACTGCATGACATTCACATCTAGTATGCATGAATACACAAGTAGAAAATATTTCTGATATTTATTTTAATCTCTATCCATATGTGTTATATACTCCCTTTCCTAACTTATCTTTTACTTAGCAAAGTTCTTTGTCCCTGCCATTTCACATGGGTGCAGTTTAGATACGCTTTCAATATAGCCAATATCTTAAAAAACACCATTGAAATAGTTTTTTTTAAATAGACTGATCCGTCTACTTGTGGCCATGATTTTACTAATTGTAAAGTGTTCTTTATACCATACAAATATACTGTATGGGGAGAGGGCTTCTGCTGCAGCCAGTTGCCATACATGCCTGGTCTCAGGATAGTGAGAGGGAATGGGGAAAATAATAGTAAAAATGTTTTTAAGTATTTATGCAAAGCTTTGCTTGTCATATGAGACAGGGTAGGATTAAAGGAGAGGAGGGCATTTTGCCTTTATATTCTTTGTGTTTTTGTATGCTGTGTATCCCTATTGTTTGGTAAAATTGACCTTTTGGTCATGAAAATAAAGAATTTAAAAAAAAAAAAGGAGAGGAGGGCATTAAAAAGGACCTTTCTGACATGTCTACTTTATAAAATATTCATATTCCCCATGAAATAACAATTCTGGAACATATTTTCTTAGTACTCTGCTTTGTGCCATTCTTCTGTTATTCCTCCTAGAAATGTAGGAATACATTGACAATTGGGCGTTACTACTCTCCTTGTCAACATGTCCCTAAACACGCACTGATTGTCAGTCTGTGTAGTGACACCCCATTAACTGATAACACCCAGTAGTCAATTTATTTATACATTTCTAGGAAGAATAACAGGGGAACAGCACAATGTAGAGTCCTAAGAAAAGATACACCAGAAATTTTCGTTGTGTTTTTCCGCCGCGGCCATTGAGCCCTGCGGAAAAAAACCGCAGTGAAAACCACTTTCACCATTGACATGTGAATAGGAGGTCAGAGACAGAAACGTGTGAAGAAAGGGCATGGTGCTTCTTTTTCCCACGAGCGGGTTTTTGGACGTTTTTTTGGCACAGTTTCTGCGTCAAAAACAGTGCCAATATACCCTGTGTGAACAGGGCCTTAGTGTTTCAAAAGCTTCTCACTCTATCATTATTTTTCACGCACATACACACACATACACACACATACATATTATTCAAATATATAAAAAGCTTCTCACTCTATTATTATTTTTCACACACATACACATACACACATACACTTTTCATTCACCTTACTTTATTTATTTTTCTCCATCCTTGCATGTACACACACATATATCTTATACATTCTTTGACACACCCATTTACATATCTTGATTTGTTAGTTTAATTATGTACCTACTTATTATATTTAGTCACTGTCACTTATCCAGCAGCACATGCATTTTCACGTCACCTTTATTATTGGTGCATTCAACAGTACCATCACCATTACGTATTATACACCTTTTCACTGCTC
This sequence comes from Rhinoderma darwinii, assembly GCF_050947455.1. Taxonomy (NCBI): domain Eukaryota; kingdom Metazoa; phylum Chordata; class Amphibia; order Anura; family Rhinodermatidae; genus Rhinoderma; species Rhinoderma darwinii. Next base: position 369,498,982 of record NC_134688.1, read on the forward strand.
TTTGAGCTTACTTCTATGATCATCAGATCCGAATTAATGTCTGTTCTACAAATATACATACACAATATACATTTGATGATTTCTTATATTGGAGTTTGTTATACACACCTGCCCCTTATCATCACAACATCACCGGCACCACTATTCTCCAATCACTGTCAAAACTTTTTTATTGTGGGCATGTCTTTTTATTTAAATTTGTATTACAATTATTATATCCAGATATGTTGTTAAAAATTTTTACATTTTTAAATTTCTAATGTATTGAGTGTACATATTATATTATATTATATATGAACCTTGGCTCTTTTGTATGTGTGGATGTATATGTGTGTGTGTGTGTGTGTGTGTGTGTGTGTGTGCGTGTGTGTGTGTGTGTATATATATGTGTATGCACATGTGTATGTACATGTATATATATATGTGTGTTTTTATGTGTATATTTGGTTATGTGCTTACATGCCTTGTATAACAACTTGTGCTTGTATATCCTTATCTAAACCGTACTACAACACTGTAATTATGTGAATTTACTTGATTGCATCTGTCTATGTTTGTTCCAAGAAAATACACGGAAATTTCTTTGGATATGGGCACACACGTACACATGCAACATAACTCATATCATCCAATTTATGAAATTGCGGTAGGGAAAGTAATAGGGACAGTTAAACAAATAATTAATTGTGATCAATTTAACCCCTTAGTGACCACTAATACGCCTTTTTACGTGATTCACTAATGGGCTTTAGGCTAGGCTGACGCCTTTTCACGTCAGCCTAGTCTAAGTCCTGCACGGGTCTCCCGTGCAGGCAGGAGCCGGGGCTCTGCTGTCTGATGACAGCTGAGCTCCTGCTCCAACGCCCGCGATCGAAGTTTACTTCGATCGCGGCCGTTTAACCCGTTAAATGCCGCCGTAAATAGCGACCGCGGCATTTAACTTTGTTTACAGAGGGAGTGCGCTCCCTCTGTCACCCATCGGCGGCCCGCGAATGCAATCGCGGGTCTCCGATGGGGTGTCATGGCAGCCGGGGGACTGATAAAAGCCCCCAGGTCTGCCCTGGACATATGCCTGTTAGGACGCGCCGGAGGCACGTCCTAACAGATTGCCTGTCAGATTTACACTGACAGGCAATAATGCTCTGGTATACGAAGTATACCAGAGCATTATAGCAGCGATCGGAACATCGCACAGTAAAGTCCCCTAGTGGGACTAATAAAATAAGTCATCAAAGTGAAATAAAGATTATTAATAAAAAGTACAGTAAAAAAATAAATAAAACCATTTTTTTTCCATAAAAAGTGGTTTTATTTAGTAAAAGTGTAAAAAAAAAAAAAAAGTACACATATGTGGTATCGCCGCGACCGTAATGACTCCATTAATAAAGTTAATATGTCATTTAAACCGCAAAGTGAACACCGTAAAATAAAAACGCAAAAAACTATGGCGAAATTGCAATTTTTTTCCATTGCCCCCCAAAAAAGTCATAATAAATATGAATCAATAAGTCCCATGTACCCCAAAACAGTACCATTCAAAACTACGTATTGTCCCGCAGAAAACAAGCCCAAAAAATCACATTGATGGAAAAATAAAAAAATTACGGCTCTTGGAAAGCGACGATGCAAAAACAAATAATTTTAGTTCAAAAGTGTTTTTATTGTGCAAAAGTCGTAAAACATAAAAAAACCTCCACATATGTGGTATCGCCGTAATCGTACCGACCCATAGAATAAAGGTAACATGTTATTTACGTCGCATAGTGAACGGCGTCAATTTAAAAATGCATAGAGCAATGGCGGAATTTCAGTTTTTTTTTATAATCCCCCCCAAAAAGGTTAATAAAAGTTAATATAAAAATTATATGTACCCAAAAATGGTGCTATTAAAAAGCACAACTAATCACGCAAAAAACAAGTCCTCATACAGCTATGTAGACGAAAAAATAAAAACGTTATAGCTCTTTGAATGCGACTATAGAAAAACGAATAAAATAGCTTGGTCATTAAGGCCTAAAATGGGCTGGTCACTAAGGGGTTAATATCAATATTCATATTTATTTCATTATAATCTTTATTTATTTTTCCTTTTCATTTATACATTTTTTCCATTTTTATATTTATTATATATGTTATGTTAGTTTTATATTTATATATAGATTTCTGTATATAATATATTTTATTCCATTTATTTATTCATTCATTCATTTATTTATTATTTTTCATTCATTTATTTATATTCATTTTTTCCTTTGTGTTATATATACCTTGGTCAAATCCATCCAAATGCTTTATTATTGATTTTGGCACTTGTGCAATGTGTGCACAAGTGTAACTTAACACATCATACATTCATACGTTTCCCTTATGGTTCATGTCGCTCCGTCTTCTGCCCAGTGCGCATACGCGGCCTGTCAGTCTGGGTCTTCGCTGCCTCGGCCGGAGCATCATGGGGGCGTGGCTCCCGTCTTCCGGGGCCTGAGTTCGGGCCTGGGATATTGACACGCCGGAACTTTTGTCTGGCTGTCTTTGTCCCTGGTCGGACCGGGCTGCGGGACGCGTGACCCCCGCCTCTGTTCCGGTTCCGGCGGCTGACACACCGGACTATCGGGCCGCGATATTTCATGTGTCACCAGTGATTTTTTAGCAGCCTCAGCTGCCCCCCTGATGTTTGATTGGTCCTGGGTTGTTTAAATGATGTCTCTTCACTTTCTGACACCACCCCCAGACGAAGGCTCGAGGGCCGAAACGCGCGTCGGGGTGGATGCCAGACAGTACCGATTGTGACATGGGTAAGACGTCCTGCTTTACCTCAGAGTCTTCCATTTATTTGGTGTGTTGCTGCTTTCATGCATGCATACACCCACTGATGTCCATATACATATGAGTATGACTGTTGTTGCACTTTAACTCCTGCATCTGACTGTGATTAATACTTACCGCTTGGTGTGGTTTTCACCCATATACTGGATGCAGGACTGTGTGCACACTTCTTCTATACTCATATTTATTTATTTATTTACTCATGTAATAGGAACTGTCAATTTTCCCATTGTCACTTTGTTATCTAATGTATTACAACCTTAACATTGCATACTCTACTGTCCGGTATCCTTTCATACTGTGGCTATCATCTTTAACTTTTAAATGTTTTTTGTTATTTGTTCTAATAAAACGTACTATTTTTAATCTTACCTTGGTGTGTCGGACTCCGTTTTTAGGTTTATAATTCATTCAGTGTGTATCCCCACCGATACCATCATGTTTATTTAGGGTTTGTAAGTCCCGCCTCCCGCTTCTTTTCTCTGTCCCTTTAAACATCTCATATGTATACAACAGATATTTATCTTATTAACGTTTAAACCTTTTGGGATTTGGGGATTGGCTGGCGCTGCCCTTTTGGTGCTCTCCACATAGGTATAATACCCTGTGTGAACAGGGCCTTAGTGTTTCATAAGATTCAGTATTGTTTCATAGTAGTGTATTAAAGCAACTACACTAGCTGCAGTGGCCACCATAGTGCCATTATTTAATAATCTCTTAGTATTCCAGTGAGCACATAGCAGGGGAACTCACAGAACAATTTCCCATAGTAATGTTTGCTTAATTATGACCCATAATAGAACCAATACAATAATGCAATACAGTATTAGCCAACAGGGCTGCAGTACCGTATATTAGTGTCTGAGTGATTACATACTTCTATACCACAATTAAAGATCACCAAATCTAATTGGGGCAACTAGAAAACTTTTTGTGCTTTTAATTTTTTACACCAGTACTGCTTTGTGACAAGATAATGGGCTCTCAGTATATGTTGTCTAATTGTGATTATGCTGGCTTTCTCCGGGTACACAAGTCTCCTCTGACCAAAGCATGAGCAGGATAACTGGTCTCCTATGAATCTGGACCTTGTGTGTATATGTGTATGAGATAGGAAACTGGCATGGTCCCACTGGTACAGGAGCTGATATAAGTGATTATATTCTCTGTTCTGCTCCGCTGAATGTGTTAAATACTGTAAATACTGTCTAATAATAAATGTGCTCAGAAAGTCTAGACCTGGCTATGGCTTAGAAGTGCTGCCACTTGATGCTTGTCCTTTATATACGGTCATTCGTGGGAGGGCATTGATAACGATATTTGAAGTCCAGATATTTTCATTTCAGGCATACAAATAGTTGGAGTGCGTTATCCCTTTAATACTGAAGTATGACTGGGTGGAACTCAATATTATTGATACAGTAGATCCACATTAATATAGTATTTATAGCCTTCTATTATGTACTTACAATAATATAAATTGTTCATAGATAGATAGATAGATAGATAGATAGATAGATAGATAGATAGATAGATAGATAGATAGATAGATAGATAGATAGATAGATAGATAGATAGATAGATAGATATACACTACCGTTCAAAAGTTTAGGGTCACTTAGAAATTTCCTTATTTTTGCAAGAAAAGCACAGTTTTTTTCAATGAAGATACATTGTTAATGTGCTAAATGACTATTCTAGCTGCAAAAGTCTGGTTTTTAATGCAATATCTACATAGGTGTATAGGGGCCCATTGCCAGCAACCATCACTCCAGTGTTCTAATGGTACATTGTGTTTGCTAACTGTAAAGAACTAAAGCCATGAGGAAGGACGTGGTATATGTCTGAAACGCGTAGGCACCTTACCTACATTTTCACCCTTGCATTCGGGAATGATCTTGTTTTAACTATCCAAATAAAATTAGAACTACGTTCTGTTTTAAACTTGACTGCGGTGGACCATCGACTTTTGTCTACTTTTTTCCTGTCTACAATACCGTGAGCCGTCACGGAGATCCAGGCGCAGAGCGCAGTGAAAATCTGCATCAAGGTGAGCTGGAGGATCACTCCCTCAGTTTGTTTGTGTTTGCTAACTGTGTTAGAAGGCTAATGGATGATTAGAAAACACTTGAAAACCCTTGTGCAATTATGTTAGCACCGCTGTAAACAGTTTTGCTGTTTAGAGGAGCTATAAAACTGACCTTCCTTTGATCTAGTTGAGAATCTGGAGCATTACATTTGTGGGATCGATTAAACTCTCAAAATGGCTAGAAAAAGAGAGCTTTCATGTGAAACTCGACAGTCTATTCTTGTTCTTAGAAATGAAGGCTATTCCATGCGAGAAATTGCCAAGAAACTGAAGATTTCCTACAACGGTGTGCACTACTCCCTTCAGAGGACAGCACAAACAGGCTCTAACCAGAGTAGAAAGAGAAGTGAGGCCCCGCTGCACAACTGAGCAACAAGACAAGTACATTAGAGTCTCTAGTTTGAGAAATAGACGCCTCACAGGTCCTCAACTGGCAGCTTCATTAAATAGTACCCGCAAAACGCCAGTGTCAATGTCTACAGTGAAGAGGTGACTCCGAGATGCTTGCCTTCAGGGCAGAGTGGCAAAGAAAAAGCCATATCTGAGACTGGCTAATAAAAGGAAAAGATTAATATGGGCAAAAGCACACAGACATTGGACAGAGGAAGATTGGAAAAAAGTGTTATGGACAGACGAATCGAAGTTTGAGGTGTTTGGATCACACAGAAGAACATTTGTGAGACGCAGAACAACTGAAAAGATGCTGGAAGAGTGCCTGACGCCATCTGTCAAGCATGATGGATGTAATGTGAGGGTCTGGGGTTGCTTTGGTGCTGGTAAAGTGGGAGATTTGTACAAGGTAAAAGGGATTTTGAATAAGGAAGGCTATCACTCCATTTTGCAAGGCCATGCCATACCCTGTGGACAGCGCTTGATTGGAGCCAATTTCATCCTAAAACAGGACAATGACCCAAAGCACACCTCCAAATTATGCAAGAACTATTTAGGGAAGAAGCAGGCAGCTGGTATTCTATCTGTAATGGAGTGGCCAGCGCAGTCACCAGATCTCAACCCCATAGAGCTGTTGTGGGAGCAGCTTGACCGTATGGTACACAAGAAGTGCCCATCAAGCCAATCCAACTTGTGGGAGGGCATTCTGGAAGCATGGGGTGAAATTTCTCCCAATTACCTCAGCAAATTAACAGCTAGAATGCCAAAGTTCTGCAATGATGTAATTGCTGCAAATGGAGCATTCTTTGACAAAAGCAAAGTTTGAATGAGAAAATTATTATTTCAAATAAAAATCATTATTTCTAACCTTGTCAATGTCTTGACTATATTTTCTAGTCATTTTGCAACTCATTTGATAAATATAAGTGTGAGTTTTCATGGAAAACACAAAATCGTCTGGGTGACCCCAAACTTTTGAACGGTAGTGTATATATATATATATATATATATATATATATATATATATATATATATATATATATATATATATATACAGTGAAGGAAATAAGTATTTGATCCCTTGCTGATTTTGTAAGTTTGCCCACTGTCAAAGACATGAACAGTCTAGAATTTTTAGGCTAGGTTAATTTTACCAGTGAGAGATAGATTATATAAAAAAAAAAAAAATAATCACATTGTCAAAATTATATATATTTATTTGCAATGTGCACAGAGAAATAAGTATTTGATCCCTTTGGAAAACAAGACTTAATACTTGGTGGCAAAACCCTTGTTGGCAAGCACAGCAGTCAGACGTTTTTTGTAATTGATGATGAGGTTTGCACACATGTTAGATGGAATTTTGGGCCACTCCTCTTTGTAAATCATTAAGATTTCGAGGCTGTCGCTTGGCAACTCGGATCTTCAGCTCCCTCCATAAGTTTTCGATGGGATTAAGGTCTGGAGACTGGCTAGGCCACTCCATGACCTTAATGTGCTTCTTTTTGAGCCACTCCTTTGTTGCCTTGGCTGTATGTTTCGGGTCATTGTCATGCTGGAAGACCCACCCACGAGCCATTTTTAATGTCCTGGTGGAGGGAAGGAGGTTGTCACTCAGGATTTGACGGTACATGGCTCCATCCATTCTCCCATTGATGCGGTGAAGTAGTCCTGTGCCCTTAGCAGAGAAACACCCCAAAAACATGTTTCCACCTCCATGCTTGACAGTGGGGATGGTGTTCTTTGGGTCATAGGCAGCATTTCTCTTTCTCCAAACAAGGCGAGTTGAGTTAATGCCAAAGAGCTCAATTTTAGTCTCATCTGACCACAGCACCTTCTCCCAATCACTCTCAGAATCATCCAGATGTTCATTTGCAAACTTCAGACGGGCCTGTACATGTGCCTTCTTGAGCAGGGGACCTTGCGGGCACTGCAGGATTTTAATCCATTATGGCGTATTGTGTTACCAATGGTTTTCTTGGTGACTGTGGTCCCAGCTGCCTTGAGATCATTAACAAGTTCCCCCATGTCGTTTTCGGCTGAGCTCTCACCTTCCTCAGGATCAAGGATACCCCACGAGGTGAGATTTTGCATGGAGCCCCAGATCGATGTCGATTGACAGTCATTTTGTATGTCTTCCATTTTCTTACTATTGCACCAACAGTTGTCTCCTTCTCACCCAGGGTCTTACTTATGGTTTTGTAGCCCATTCCAGCCTTGTGCAGGTCTATGATCTTGTCCCTGACATCCTTAGAAAGCTCTTTGGTCTTGCCCATGTTGTAGAGGTTAGAGTCAGACTGATTAATTGAGTCTGTGGACAGGAGTCTTTTATACAGGTGACCATTTAAGACAGCTGTATTTAATGCAGGCACCAAGTTGATTTGGAGCGTGTAACTGGTCTGGAGGAGGCTGAACTCTTAATGGTTGGTAGGGGATCAAATACTTATTTCTCTGTGCACAATGCAAATAAATATATATAATTTTGACAATGTGATTTTCTGTTGTTTTTTTTATATAATCTATCTCTCACTGGTAAAATTAACCTAGCCTAAAAATTCTAGACTGTTCATGTCTTTGACAGTGGGCAAACTTACAAAATCAGCATGGGATCAAATACTTATTTCCTTCACTGTATACACATATAAATGCAATGTCTGATGTAACAGAGTTTGAAGCCTGACAGTAACATGTGGACTTATACTTCATGGTCTGTGATATATATGTACATGTGTGCTTCTCATAGCTTTATATATCCCCAGTCATATGATACAATATTTTCAAATACTTTTAAATATTGTAACTTGAGCTGAATAAATTAATTGGGAGAAGACCTTAATATCAGGGAATTAATTCAGGGCATGAAGCCATAAATGAAAAGTGGAGAGAAATATTGAACCTCATGCATGAGTGTTCCTCATAAATATTTTAGCAATAATATGTTTATAACTAGATATGTAGTGTACACATATGACTTGTAAATTCACTATTTCAGTACAAATCATTTAACCCTCCACGCACAAGTGTGCTGACACTAATCTATTAGACATTTGCATCTATACATTTTTAAGTTGATTTTTTTCCATGGCTTTTTCTTGAGGCAAAGTAAACCACCGTGTGTCAGGAACCCAGCTGAGTCTCCAAGGTCAGTTTTTTGGTCTAGTGATGAAAATGGGTCTTCTACAAATTCTATAGAGAGATAGATTTTGTTATGCTATCCCAGAATGTTCAGTTTGACAGTTGTTTCTCAAGAAAAGTCAACGTCAATGGGACTAACAGAGAGACAGAGAGTGTCCCTTTAAAGTATAACATGGGGCATTAATTGAAATTATTCTTCTTCCTAAATCACTATTACCAAGATGAGATTATTTCGCATTAATGGATAGGGGGAAAAAAATGGTGGCCTTCCTTCCCCTTTCCTGCCTTCTTTTCAGTAGCAATTCTGCCTTTAGGTGAAGAGTTGAGTAATATGAGACAGACTGGTTGCTAGATATTTGCTGCATGACAACCCTATTGTATAATTTTTATTTCATAGCTATCTAAAAACAGGGGTACAATCACCACTGTGAAAAGCCCAACCGTGTATTTAAAAACGTATTAAACACAATACTCCCAGTCCTAGTTCGTTTGCGAACCCTTTGTGTCTAGGTATGTAAACAGAGATATCAAAATATGGAATCAGCGTATAACATTGGTAAAGCAGTGGTTTGGACCCTCGTTCACACAGGAGCCTGCGTTAACCGCACCAGATTCTCCCAATGTACAGATGCACAACAATGCCACTGCCCCCTACGCCAAATTCCCTCACTTCACCCGACCCTACGCGTTTCTATACTTATCATCAGGGGTCTGTCAGTCTGGCCAGGATGCCAGCGATATATCTTCAGCAGCAGGTATTCTACTGCACAACACGGAAGCATGGACACATAAATGTCAGCGGCATGCTTCACTCTGGGACTCTGAGTCACTATGAACTACGGAACGTGACTGAAGGCCATTGTGTTATCTGATCCGCCAAGTCCGCATCGGCTCCTAGGATACGCCAATACCTCTTGAGGATTTCCATGATCTCAGATTGTTTGGAGTCAAAAGTACCTATGAGTACCTATGAGCCTAGTGACCCTTTCCTCTTGACGTTGTCTAGGGACTAAAAGGCTCTGCCTATCTGCATCCCTCGCTCCCTCATAGGCCTTTCTAATTACCCCTTTAGGGAAGCCCCTCTCCTTCAATCTGTTTGTGAGGTCATGTGCCTGTGACTCAAAATCGTCCATTGAACTACAATTTCGGCGTACTCTCATGATTTGGCCTCTGGGAATACCACGTTTGAGGGGATAAGGGTGACAACTGTTCCATTGTAGGAAACTATTGGTTGCTGTCTCCTTTCGGTGTACTTTAGTACGTATTGTGCCTTCCTTAGTTTTAATTATCTTAAAGGAACAGTGTCATGGCAAATAATTTTTTTTATATGTTAAAGATGTTAGTGCTTTAATAAAAACGTTTTTATTCATTTGTGTGTTTGTGTTTTACTTTTTCTTATTTTTACACTTTTTCTTCCCTATGGGGGCTGCCATTTTTTGTTCCATTTCTGTGTGTGTCGATTAACGACACACACAGACATGGAATACGGCAGCCACAGTCCCATAGGGACTGCGAACGGCTCCCGTCCCATTGACTGCCGTGTACGGCGTCTGTGTGGGAACTGCGCATGCGCCGCTCCCACACAGTCCTATTCGAAATTGGCGCCGTCCGGCGCCATTTTCCTGTGGACCGGAAGTCGCGGCCGGACAGTAATATTACTACTTCCGGTCGCGGCTTCCGGACTTGTGCACATGGAACAGCGGCAGCAAAGGGAGCGGACGGGCCGGAGGGAGCCGCGGCGGCAGGAGCAGGTAAGAGATTTCAATGTATGTTAGTGTTTGTGTGTGTTTACTACTGTATGTAAACCTACTACACTGTGGGTTACCTCAAAAAATGGCGACACACAGTGTAGGAGGTTAAACCTTTCAAACCCCTCGTTTATCCCGGCACTAGCCAGGATAAAGGAGGGGGGGATGCTGAGAGCTCACTAGAGCGAGGGCTTTTAACCCAATGTTGCAATGCTGCAATTTTGGGAACTAGCTCCATCTAGTGACCAAAAATGGGTAGTATTATAAATTAGAATTAATTTATAATATTTCCTGACTATTTCCTGACTCGTGAAAAAAATAAAAAAAATTTGAACCATGTTTAATCACCCACACACTAAATTTTTAATTTTTAAAAAAAAAACATGTTTTTCTGGCAACACATTCCCTTTAAGATCTAAAAAAGATAATTCCTGATCACTGATTTCACATGTGAACCTGAGCCCTAAATCGTTTGTATTAAGGGCTGCCACAAAATTATTGAATTCCTCCACTGTGGAATTCCAGAGCAACAACACGTCATCAATATATTTAATCCAGATACCTATTGATGAAGTCCACTTGACAAATTTATCCCCAAAGACCACTGTCTCTTCCCACCAACCAAGAAACAAGTTTGCATACGTGGGAGCAGTGGGACTCCCCATTGCTGTACCACGTTGCTGATGAAAAATACGGTCTTCAAAGATAAAAACATTCCTTTCTAACACAAAGTGTAATAATTGCAAAACAAGCTGGTTTTAGATAGCTATGAAATAAAAATTATGCATTTTACTCATTTATCACTTCAGTGAATTTTCAAATGTTCATATTTGTGGGAGCACAATACATATCGTTAAAATACAGTGAATTATGACAACCCTATTGAAAAGACTGGGGTTGTTATACAGTCAATACCTAGCATTACGGCATATTCAAATGTTATATAAGTTGCTAATGGTTGGAGGCACTATGCATAGACTCATTCAGTCTTTTGGGGTTGCCCTCCATTTCTATCAGTAGTCTGTGAATGAAACATAAGCGAGAGACTTTCTTAAAGAGGCTCTGTCACCAGATTATAAGTGCCCTATCTCCTACCTAATCTGATAAACGCTGTAATGTAGATAACAGCAGTGGCTTTTACTTTGAAAAACGATCATTTTTGAGCAAGTTATGAACAATTTTATATTTATGCTAATTGGTTCTTAATAACCAACTGGGCGTTTTTTAACTTTTTACCAAGTGGGCATTGTAAAAAGAAGTGTATGACGCTGACCAATCAGCGTCATACACTTCTTTTCATTCCAGCCCAGCTTGTTTCACTGAAAAGCGTTACCTCGCGAGATCACGATGTGATGGGACTTACTCCCACAGGTCCATCATCTGAGCGATGGAAGAATCAACCGACATAGCCTCCAGCCTTGCCAGGACGTTTATCTGAATCTGCAGCGGCTGGAGGCGATGTCTGTTCAGTCTTCGATGGCTCCGATAAAGAACCTGTGGGAAGTCCCGTCACATCTCGCACGCTGTGCAGTGAAACAAGCTGGGCATGAATGAAGAGAAGTGTATGATTTGGTCACTGATTAGTCAGCGTCATACACTTCTCTTTAAAACGCCCACTTGGTAACACATTAAAAAATGCTCAATTGGTCATTAAGAACTAATTAGCATAAATCTAAAATTGTTCATAACTTGCTAAAAAATTAGCGTTTTTCAAAATAAAAACCACTGTTGTTATCTACATTACAGCGCTGATGAGATTAGGTAGCAGATAAGGCATTTATACACTGGTGACAGAGCCTTAGTATTATGGTGATAGGAAGGATTCTGCACAAGGCTCTGCCACTACTAAAGGAGCTATGTTGACAATAAAGAATTGCTATTCTAAAATATATGTTATTATTGAAACAATCTCATGGCTAAAGAAATGGTTTCGGGTAATGACATTATATGCAAGAATTGCTATGAGCATACTTACCTATTATATTATTTAAAATTGCTTCAAAGGTAGAGTTCCATCTTAAATTCTGATACATAGCAACGCATCAAAGTCTTCCACATCATTAAAGCAAATGTGTAGCAAAATACCGGTGATGTAGCGTGGGATATGTATAACCACTGGTACACAGGTGCTGTATAATTGCCAACATTTTACAATGAGATCCAGGGACACAGCTGCTGGCTGGCTTTTAACTACATAAAACCTGATACAGTGGAAAGTGCTGTTACATTGTCCCCCTCCACCCACATCATGACACACTTCAAGTCTAGAACAATCTAAATGTTTCTGCTTTTCAAATATTCTCCCAAACAAAAAAGGTATATAGAGATATATAGTGAACTTACGGCAAACCAGTAGAATAACAAAGTCATATAATAATTGATATATATAATGGCAACATTTCAGAGATACACTTCTTGGACTTTCCAAGACAAGCAAGACAAGACAAGAAAGCTTTGATTATATACCATGTTTACAACAGGAGTCGTTTGTCATTTAAAGGGGTTTTCCCACCAAACATAAATTAACATATCAAGCTGGCATATTGCTTGGTTCGGCCACTGAGTCCCCCGCTGATCCCTATAAAGAAGTCGGTTGTGGCCCATTTATCTTTCTCTCTGCACTACTTTGACTTAGGTGTTCTGCAGAGAACAACAACACATCCCCATTTGGTCCAAATGTATGCTACTGTATGCCACTGCCATAAACAGCGGTAAAAATAAATAATAGTTGACATTTTTCTACACATGCATTAAAAAATGTAGTTAACTAGAGCCATGGAAACCCTTTTAGCATACTTTTGACCATTAAAGTGCATGTGCATGTTGGCATAAACATAGTGTGATTTTTAAAGGTGTGGTGTAGAGTGAGCTAAAACGTGGCTAAGCTACACGTCCTCCACGGTAAAGTCTGGATTGGCACTGTACAGAGAAAAAAATCAGCACCTAGTGTTGCCACTACTTTATTCATGTAGGCTTCAGTAGAGAGACCCCCACAATTCAGTGCCAGCAGTTAGACCCCCATCATTCACATAGTGATGGCATGACTTAAAGCAGGGCTATTTTGTAACCATTTTCTACTGGGCCTTCCTAACCAGAATATAGTGATGCTAAAAGCCCATGCTAAAAGTAGCAAATGTATCTCAATTTATCTTTAATTTGTCTCCTAAGCCCAGTATAATGTTAAAGTAAGCACAAAATGTTCAAATGTCAATCACAGATGTGTCCTTTCTTACCTTTCCTCTTATCTCAACATATCCTGAGATGTGTGATGCGAGATGGCCAGCTTTGAAAAAACACATGATTTCGCAATACTTTGTCACGAGATGTGGATGTCAAGGGTTTTGCTAACATGTCGTGATATTGTATTGAAATTATTTCATGAGAAATTGGAGTCCTTAACCAAACTGAAGCAAAGGTAAGATTGGACACATCAGTATGTTTCTAAACCTGGTGGCCGGTACTGTTCTATAGAGATACCATCACTTAATATGCTGGGCACAAACTCTTTAAATGCACCTCCAACTTGTAGGTACAGAAGCTAATATTTTACAGAATTGCTCTAACTGACATTTCGTCCTATACATAGACTAGTATGCAAGAGTAAAAGGCAAGTGAAACACAAAAAAATTAATTTCCCCATGAATGCCCCTGCAGCCTATCAACAAACTCTAGACCATGTTTATGGCTGTCTATATTTCTTAAAGGGGTTGTCCAGGCATGGAAAACTGATGACCTATACACAGGATAGGTCATCAGTATATGATCGGTGGGGGTCCAAAACCCGGACCCCACATTAATCAGCTGCTCCAGCTGCATCTGGGCAGATGTTATGCAGGGTTTGCAGTATTCAGAGCCGGAAGCAGATGGCTCCGATCACGGAATAGCGGCCGAGCTGCAGTACTGCAGGTCTGCTCTTATTCAAGTGAATAGGAGCAGAGTTGCTGTTCTGCAGCATGGCCGCTATGTAGTGGTCGGAGCCATCTGCTTCCGGCTTTGAATACTGCAAACCCTGCATAACATCCGGTGCCCGGATGCAGCCGGATCAGCTGATTGGTGTGGGGTTCGGGTGTCGGATCCCCACCGATCATATACTGATGACCTATCCTGTGTATAGGTCATCAGTTTTCCATGCCTGGACAACCCCTTTAAGAAATATAGACAGCGATAAACATGGTCTAGAATTTGTTGATAGGCTCCAGGGGAATTCATGGGGAAATTAATTTATTTGTGTTTCTCTTGCCTTTTACTCTTGCTTACTAGTCTATGTATAGGACGAGCAGTTAGAGCAATTCTGTAATATATTAGCTTCTGTACCTACAAGTTGTAGGTGCATTTAACCCGTGGATAGGTAATCAGTTGTCCATGCCTGGACAACCCCTTTAAGGACAGCAGCTACAAATTGCTGTAAAACAGTCTGCAGCCTGTTGATCACTGGAGAGTTCATGGGGAATTAATTTTTTCCATGGTTTCCATGTTCTAGCTTTGTAATTCCCCTCATTGTAACTCATTTAGTACGAGTATATTAGAATACTGCATACAATGAGAAACATACAGTATACTTTTAATGCAATTAACCAGTTTTCATAAATCATCATGGACTTTTGAGTGTCAAGACTCTCTACCTCGTTCAACATACTAAACAGGATCAGTAATATCAATTCACCATTGTGTTTTAAATATACATAACCATCTGATATTTTCAAGTTAATCACTGTTGACTTGGAGAGTAGAAAGGTTTAACAGTTCATAAATTTCAAACTAAGCCCAATTTAACCTTTCTGACATCGATTTTGTCTCCTTCTTAGAAGGATTTACATGCATAATTTTATTCAGCTAGAGGCATTGTCTTTTTTAATTAAAGCTTTTGAACACACAGAAGAGATTGAGAGAGGCTTAAATGTGAGCCTTCACAATCCTGTCAAGTTTAGGGCAGTTTTAGATTTACAGTCATGTTTTAGGTGTATCATAAGGTCATTTATAGACGGCTTCATTGTACTATGAATAAGAAGGAAAATATCAAAACTGAGCAGTACAATCTCACCAGCTTCATATTTTAGAAATGGATGATATGTGGATAATATATAGGTAGATAGTTGGAAAGAAAGGAAAGGGGAGAGAGCACGAGGCAGAGAATGGGAAAGAGGGAGATAGAGCGCGAGGGAGGAAAGATGGTACAAGGAGGAAGGGGAATAAGAAGAAAGAATGAGAGAGAGGGAGAAATGGAGATAGGTAGGGAAAATGGGAGAGAGGAAGGGAGAAGGGAGAAAGGGAGAGAGATATGAAGAGATTGGGAGAATGGGAGAGGGAGGAAGATTGAAAAGGAGAGAGAGTCAGAGCAAAGGCCCTTTTACACTGGCCAATTACCGGGCATCCCGATATTTGCCCTCTGTAAACAGGGCAGCGATCAGCAGATGAACGAGCAAACGCTCGTTCATCTGCTGAGCATATCATTTTAAAAGTGTAAAATATTATCTTTGTCGGCAGCACATCTCCCTGCAGACATGATATAAATGTATGGGGATGAGCGATCGGAGTAACGAGCGCTCGTCCCCATACTAGCTCCTTGTGAAATTGCAAATGAGCGCCGATCAATGAGCTGTCTCATTGATCCGCGCTCATTGCACCAGCCAAAATAGGCCAGTGTAAAAGCACCTTAAGGAGGCTCTGTCATCAGTTTATGACTGCCCTATCTCCACCACCTCCAACTTCACCAGAACGTCGGGAGAATGGCTGGCTGGAGGCGATGTCTGGTCATTCTCCCGACACCATGGTGAAGTTACTGTGGGAGTAAGTGACGGTACATCACGCTGTGCTGTGAGTACAGCTAGACATGAATGAAGAAAAGTGTATGACGCTGATTGGTCAGCGTCATACACTTTTCTTTACAATGCCCACTTGGTCAAAAGTTTAAAAAAAACGCCCAGTTGGGCATTAAGAAAAAATTTGCATAAATCTTATAATCTTCATAATTTTTTCAAAAATAAAAGTTTTAAAAAAACAACAAAAAAAGCCCAGTACTTATCTACATCAAAGCGTAGTCTACAAAGCTATTTCATACCGGGAAAAAAGGGTATAACGACGCATACAGGTCTGGCTTCTGCCAAAAGGACACTCTTTTGGCATATGCCGGATAAATGAGGGTCTATGGATACGTTTGACTAATACACCAGGAGCTTTCCAAGCATATATGCTGACTGTAGCGCCAAAACGTGATGTGAACAGGCTCTTAAAATGGAAAGAAGAAAGGAATGGAGAGAGAGGAAGAAAGGGAGAGTGTCAACCACCCACACCCAATGCTTTTTAAAAAAAATGGGAAAGCTAGAGTGTGTCAATCTTGGTTTTGAATTCCAAATGAATAACTATGTGAATAAATCTCAGACATTGGTTTTAACCTTTTGTAATATTTCTTTCTTTGTTAGGTATGGTGACATGGTGCCCAAGACTATAGCTGGAAAAATCTTTGGATCTATTTGCTCACTGAGTGGAGTCCTTGTGATAGCACTGCCAGTCCCGGTCATCGTTTCAAATTTCAGCCGGATATACCACCAAAATCAGCGGACTGACAAGAGACGAGCACAAAAGGTTAGTAGTATATGTCATTCCTTGAACAGTGGAGATATTTATAACTGTACACAAACTGTCTGCAATTTTTTGGGTACCGCAAAATAGAGTGCTCCACCTTCACTTGAGACATGGAAGTCATTATGTCTCGTAATATTTGTTCTACTTCAGAATAGACAAAAATGAAAGCTGTAAACCTTCTAGCCTTTCTTACTGACAAATAGTACCACTAGATACTATGTATCTGCATATAAAGTGAGCTCTGTATATAGTGTGGGCTACCCATTCAAGCACCAGGAGATGCCAGCTGAATGATGTGTTGAATGTCATATCTACATGCACAGCTTATTGCTCCTCAGCACAGATGGCCTGTAAAAGCAGATTACTATATTTTATGGGATTGTATGAAAAGAAAGTACTACTTTATTGGGCATAAGGCCAGTGAAACTGGTTGAGGCTGAAAAAAGTCGGATCTTCAGTTCTTTCTGCATTATGTTAAAGGACGGGTATACATTTGGTGCAAACTGCATTAATCCATAAATCTATGCATGGCTTTAACATTTCAAACAAATGGTACTTGTATGACGGTGCACAATGTGTTTTCTGGGCAATTATTATGTCCCATTATACCGATTGAGACCCTTCTGAATGGCACATAACATGTAAACAACATGGTTGCTGATCTCTACTCAAACCTTCATCCATCTGATACTATAAGCAGTAAAATGCACCAAAAAACAAGGGTCATGTAGCTATGGAGTAGATCAAAGAACATAACAGTTCCATTTAGCACATTTGGGATGAGGTGTGCAGTTTAGCAGGATCAGCATTTATTTTGGCCATATCATCATCTAATTTGTTGTGAGATGCCATTGTGTCAGCTGGCGTCAGCACCCCTGTTATACATTTCAGATACTGTATCTTGCGGAATACATGCTCCGGTAGCATCGGGTCCATGCTCTTTGCCCCATAATTATACGTACCTAAATGTATTTTTTTGTTAAAATCTGAATGGTATGGTGGAATGAGACAGAGAAAACTGTTCAGTACTGCCCTTTCCCTGCCCTCAGCTCGGTGCCAGTTAGTCCTTGAGCTGAAGACCTCAGTAATAAAAGAATGGATGACTGAAAGCTAGGCATAGGGATAAAGTGAAGACCCTCTTAAAACATTTTATTCAGAGTAAACATGTACAGACAATATCAGACATCACATAGTGACAAAACGAATCGACATTTTAAAAATGAAGCGTGTGGACCCTGCTCGCAAGAGCTTACAATCTATGCGCCTGATCAGCAATATTTGCATACATTTTTTTAATTATTAGAGGAATAGTATAACTTTTACCTCATTTCACTGATCCCTGTACAAACAAGCAGCTGCTGAACTGCTTATGCTGTAGTCAAGCAGATCCCTTGTGCAGATGGAGTAAGCTCCCTATAAGTATATGAAGCTAAATCATATCTAGCAATAGAGATCAAAATTGAAGAATGCTGATTAAAGTCCTGGGTGAATAGTTCATACCCTTCCATGTAAAACAGATACAAATAGTATAAACCAGTCAACAGCTGAAGAAAACTAATCTGTAGAGGCCTCAATAAATCCTCTTTTTAGTGCAACAGATTCACAATTTCACCTCACAGTTAAAGTCCAGTCCTCGTAGTCACTAGTAAATTATATATAAGATCATGGTCTTTTATTACATAAGATATCTAAACGCTACATCTTTCTTCAGTGACTGTAGTCAAAGAAAGAGACACAACACTAGCGACAGTACAAGAGAAATGAAATGTTATTACTACAGGGCCACCAAAGCATGAATGTGACTAGTTTATGTTTGAGTGTTTTTTTCTAGAGTAGATGGGTCAGTACTATACAGTAGAATTAGCCTATGTGACTGCTATTGGGCCTATGAAAAGAGGAAGGGCCGCGCCGTGGTTGGTTCCATCCTGTTTACTATTGAGTGGCATGATCCTGTGCAGGATTCCCTTCTCCAGAGGTACTAATTGTTAGAAAAAAAAGCAGGCGGGAAATTGGCCAAAGGGTCGTGAAAAGGAAGCAAAAGAAACACCATGCTGTTCTTTCCCATGTAGCAAAACCGGGCAGCATATTTTGGAGGCCCATTTGCGGTGCGGGCCCCCTTTCTTCTATGTACATCACTGGGTGATACACTGTACTATCTGTAGTATGTTCCCAATATCCCCCTGGTTCTTGCTGCAGAATATACAATATCTTATCCATTATTTAGTTGTAATGATAAATTTTACTATGCACAGAAAACATTTTCGTAAATACAGTAGATTGGGTCCTACTGGCTATCTAAGTGTACTGCTACACATAACTATGTCCCAAAAATGTCCTGGCAATGTCCTGATACCCTTTTCAGCAATGCTCTAATGTATTTCTATCATCCAATGAGTCCAGGGAAAGGAGTCCATCTTTCATTAAACTGACAGCATAGTGTCCAGTCCCTAGTAATACCATGTAATAATGTCCACTCCCTGGTGGTCTTGTATGAAGTTTACCCGGTGATTTAATGATAGAGTTCTAGTGGCTTTATTCTGAATCTTAAAATTTACTCAATATTGTCATAAAAGTTTTAAATTAAATTTAACCTGCAGAGTAATAATTGTAACAATCCTTTAGGCAATAATTGTCTCTTTCTTCTACACAAAGTAGCAATTGTCTGGTCCTCTAGGTGATATATGATATAGGATCTATATCCACTGACCTGGATAGGTGTAATTAAACTGTTAGCGAGAACTGTGTAGTCCATGTTAGAGTTTACATTGCATTCAGGGGATTCCAGACCTCCTGTGCAATACTAGTGGGGTACTGTGCATGCTGCACTTTTTGGGTCAAACCTTAAAGAGACTCTGTCACCACATTATAAGTGCCCTGTCTCCTACATAAGGAGATGGGCGCTGTAATGTAGGTGACAGTAATGCTTTTTATTTAAAAAAACGATCTTTTTTCACAAAGTTAGGAGCGATTTAAGTTTATGCTAATGAGCTTTCTTAATGCCCAAGTGGGCGTACTTTTACTTTCGACCAAGTGGGCGTTGTACAGAGGAGTGCATGATGCTGACCAATCAGCATCATGCACTCCTCTCCATTCATTTACACTGCACTAGCGATATAGCTATATCGCTATGTGCAGCCTCATACACAAGCCCTAACATTACTAGTGTCCTGATAATGAATACACATGAAATCCAGCCTGGACGTCATGTGTACTCAGAATCCTGACACTTCTGACTCTTTTTTTGTGAGATTCCGGCAAGTGAAACCAAATCTCGTTTAGCTCCGAGATCTCGCGAGATTTCGTATCCGTTGCTGGAATCTCACAAAAAAAAGTCAGAAGTGTCAGGATTCTGAGTACACATGACGTCCAGGCTGGATGGTCATGTGTATTCATTATCAGGACACTGTAGTAATGTTAGGGCTTGTGTATGAGGCTGCACATAGCGATATAACTATATCGCTAGTGCAGTGTAAATGAATGGAGAGGAGTGCATGATGCCGATTGGTCAGCGTCACGCACTCCTCTGTACAACGCCCACTTGGTCGAAAGTAAAAGTACGCCCACTTGGGCATTAAGAAAGCTCATTAGCATAAACTTAAATCGCTCCTAACTTTGTGAAAAAAGATCGTTTTTTTAAATAAAAAGCATTACTGTCACCTACATTATAGCGCCGATCTCCTTATGTAGGAGATAGGGCACTTATAATGTGGTGACAGAGCCTCTTTAAAGAGTAAACCAATATTCCTTCAGGGCAGGTTTTTAGCCTTTGGGTGTAGATACAAATTTCCTATACACTGGCAACAACCTTAGATCTTGTAAATGGTGAGTAATTCAACCACAAAGTATATTCAAAAGTTGTATAACTTTTCATTACACAGTTAAGAAGCGATATTTACATAAAACTAAAAAACTCCAAGTCTTCAGACCCTTTCACTTTTTTCACATTTTGTTATGTTGAGGCTTTATGCTAAGAAAAAAAATTATGTTTTTCCCCATTATTCTGCACTCAATACCCCATAATTACAAAAAGTGAAAACAGAATGTTAGTAATCTTTGCTAATTTATTGAAAAGGAAAAACTAAAATATTGCATTGACATCAGACTCTTTACTCAGTACTTAGTTGTAGCACCTCTGGCAGGGATAACAGCCTCTAGGCTTCTTGGGTATGATGCCACAAGGTTTGCCTGGATTTGGGGATTTTCTGCCATTCTTCCTTGCAGATACTCTCAAGCTCTGTCAGGTTGGATGGGGAGGGTCGGTGGACAGCCATTTTCACATCTCTCCAGAGTTGTCCCTAAGCCACTGATGTGCTGTCTTGGCCTTCAATTGTCGCCTTCGATCTGTGTTGAGAATCCCAGACAAGAGACCCCAAGTAATGAGGCTGCAGAATTTTCCATTGTCCGTTAATGTTGGACATTATCTGCATTTGTCTATGAGTTCCAAATTAATGAATGCCCTCTCAATGGTGGATCTGAGAGTGGCCGGCCAGAGAGACAATGACATGCAGGTTTGATGTTCAAACGATCTCTCCCCCTGGGGGCGGATCCATCTTTATTTATAAGAAAATTAGAGTAGGTGGTAACCTCATACTTGCAAACATAAACATTCTACATATGGTAATATCCCGTCTTCCCATCCCCTCTTTAGTACATATCTTTAGCCATAAAAAATACAATGTCATCACGTTTTCTCACGTTGCCTTTGTAACAGCTGAAATGCAAAGCCAAAAACCAAATGACTTAGAATAGAATAGCCATCCCCCCTGTAGGCTGTTGTCAGCAGATCTTTGAGCTTTAGTGACAACTGTCCATGTGAAGCAATTTAGGTTCACACATATAAAGATATTAAAATATTTTTGACAATTCCCTTCTTTTGAACATAAATTTGCTTAGCCATGTATTAGAATAGCCATCCGAGATTACGTTCTGATCAGTTCCCCTGAATCAGGGTACCGTGTGCCATTCACTGCGACATGGGTACTCAGTATACGTGTCTATAAATAGAACACTCTGGATCAGGTTTTCATTAAGAATATCTCTGTACTTTGCGCCATTCATCTTTCCTTTAACCCTTACCAGTCTCCAGGTCCCAGCTGCTGAAAAACCCCCACCGCATGATGCTGCCACCCCCATGCTCTACTGTAGAGATGGAATTGGGCAGGTGATGAGCAGTGCCTGGTTTCCTCCAGACATGACGATTAGAATTGAAGCAAAAAAGTTCAATCTTGGTTTCATCAGACCACAGAGTCTTGTTTCTCACAGTCCTTTAGGTGCTTTTCATGCAAACTCCAGATGGGGTTTCATGTGTCTTTTACTGAGGAGAGGCTTCTTTCTGGCCACTCTGCCATAAAGCCTAAATTGGTGGAGTGCCACAGTGATGGTTGACCTTCTGGAAGTTTCTCCCATCTGCACACAGGATCTTTGGTGCACAGCCAGAGTGACCATTGGGTTCATACCAAGTCCCTTCTCCCCCGATTACTTAGTTTGGTGGGGCGTCCAGCTCTAGGAAGAGTCCTGGTTGCGCCAAACTTCTTCCACTTAAGAATTATGGAGGCCACTGTGCTTTTGGGAACTTTCCTTGCAGCAGAATTTTTTTTGTACCCTTCTCTAGATCTGTGCCTCTACACAATCTTGTCTCTGAGCTCTACAGGCAATTCTATATTCCTCATGGCTTGGTTTTTGCTTTGATATGCATTATCAGCTGTAAGACCTTTTATATATATATATATTTATATATATATATATATATATATATATATATATATATAGACAGAGGTGTGTCTTTCCAAATCATGTCCAATCAAATGAATTTACCACAGGTGGACTCCAATCAAAGTGTAGAAACTTTTCAACATGATCTATAGAAATGGGAGGCCCCCAAAGCTTCAAGTGTCATAGAAAAGGGTCTGAATACTTATGTCAATGAGAAATTGGAGTTTTTCATTTTTAATAAATTTGCAAACATTTTTAAAATTCTGTTTTCACTTTGTCATTATGGGGTATTGAGTGCAGAATGATAGGGAAAAACTTGATTTTTTATTTTATTTTAGCACAAGGCCTCAACATATCGAAAGTGAAAGGGTCTGAAGACTTTCCGAATGCGCTGTATATGGTTTCTCAAGACAGTTTGGTATGGAATAAACAATAATGGCTGACCTACAAGGTTTATCCGTACAGATTTGTATGGAATAATCCACATTGGCTGACCTATAAGGTTGAGTAATACAGCTTCGTATGGGATACTAAATAATGGCAGGCCCATAAGGTGCATCAATACAGTTTGATGTAAAATACTGAATATTGGCTGACCTATAAGGTATATCAATACAGCTTGGTATGGGATACTGAATAATGGCTGACCTATAAGGTGTACAATACAGTTTGGTATGGGATACAAAATAATGGCTGACCTATAGGGTTTATCAATACAGCTTGGTACAAAATAATCAATATTGGCTGCCCTTTAAGGTTTTTTAAAATAGCTTGGTATGGAATACTGAATATTGTCCAACTAGCTGTTATATCCGGCGTTGCTCGGGAAGTTGACTTACGATATAGATAGAGTAAGGCTATGTTCACACGGGGTCTTTTGCCGAGTTTATTGACGCGGAAACCGCGTCGCAAAACTCGGCAGAAACTCCCCGAGAACGCCTCCCATTGATTTCAATGGGAGGCGTCGGCGTCTTTTTCCCGCGAGCAGTAAAACTGCCTCGCGGGAAAAAGAAGCGACATGCCCTATCTTCGGGCGCTTCCGCCTCCGACCTCCCATTGACTTCAATGGGAGGCAGGAGAAAGCGTGTTTTCTGCCCGCGGCGCTCAATGGCCGCGGGCGAAAAACGGCGCGATCATTGCTATTCACACGGAGTATTTTGGGGGAGGAATATCTGCCTCAAAATTCCGTTTGGAGCTTTGAGGCAGATATTCCTCCCCCAAAATACTCCGTGTGAACATAGCCTAAAAGCTTACTATTTAAATACCTCTCAGTATGAATTTAATTGCTACCTCTCAATATGAATTTAATTGCTAGAGAGTGTAAATAATGTTATTGGAAGCATAAAAGAAATGAAATGAAGCAATATATTCATTACAGATTTATATAGTGTTGATTTAGGACTGGCAATAATGGCTGACCTATACGATTTATCAATACAGCTTGGTACAGAATATTGAATATTGGCCGGCCAATAAGTTTCTACCTGAGAGGTCCACCATGCAAAATGAACCATTGATTGATGGTGTGATAGACTCCCAATAATGGTGATTCTATAATAAATCTAGTAAAAAGAAAAGCTGTGCCCGATGCCCATGAAACACGTATACTTGCTGCCATTGTCTTTCACTTGCATGATTATTTCTGTGGACAGCAACTTTTTTTGTACAAGTTTTATAAATATCCATATGTTCTGCAAAAGTTTGGCAACATTAATTACAAAACTATCAATCAGTATTAGACTTTAGTTACAAAAATAGTTTTGTATTAAATAGCTGAGGCATATTGCAATTAAACTGGGTAGTTTTAGGGCTAACAGACATGACTGTAACAGATAAGCTGCACAGTATCTATGGAAACCGATGTCTTCTATATCAGCTTGTACAGTGGAAAACACAGAGGAGAACGAGTCGGCCGCCGTGGTCATTATTCATGATAAAGCGTAGGGGATAAGATCTATTTTAATATACTACCTGTATTTGTATAAACTAAAAATGGTTATGTGGTATTCACTGTAGGACGGAACTATTTATTCATGCAATGCATATCACTACTATGAGGGAACTTCATAGCACTGTTATTTATTCATTGTATGGTACTTAATGTTGAAAACTGAATGACATGATTATTTATACAGTATGTGGCAGTAGTATGTGGGTGCCATATGGCAGTATTATTGTTGATTAAAAATAGTATCATCTATGCAGTGACTTTTATAATGAAGATCTAATTTGTAATGTATTGTCAGTATATTTATAAAATCAGAAGTCCTATATTTATAGAACCATTTAGTGCACAGTCTTTGCTCAGATGACAAAAGTTTTTTCTGAACATTTTGCAAACGGTGGTGTATGTGCCCGAGGGGGTTGAAAGTACTTATGTACTTATGTCTACTAACAAATATCCCCCCCAGAACACTCAGTTTGGTCTAAATGACTGACAGTCGAAGAGTTAGATGCAGATCCAAGGCATCCAATCTATGAATTTTACTCACAATCTCTGTACAAAAGGTCCAGTACACAAAGCCAGTCACTGAAAACAATTGAAAGCAATTGAAAGGGCTGTTATATAGTGATGGAGGTCCAGAATACAAGGACAACAGTACATGTTCTGCTCTTCTTCTTCTAATCATGCATATTTATAAGTCTGTACACACCGTGGGCCCTTTATTAGGTACACCTCCTCATTAAAACAAATGTACAATCAGCCAATCCGGTTGCAGCAACTCAAAGCATAAGGGGTAATTCCTTTAATAATTTTGAGGCAGATTTTGAACTGGCAGCGTTTTTTTCCACAGTCTTTGCAGTGTTTTTTCCCATGGCTATTGAATCTAATGTACGGACCGCGGGCAAAAAACGCAGCAAAAAACTTTCAGAAATGAGCACCGCAGGTTTTTTCTGCCTTCAATTGATTTTAATGGGAGGTCAGAGGTGGAAACCGTGGCAGGAAAGAACATGACACTTTTTTTCGGCAGTCTTTTGCTGCTGATTCCGGAGCGGTTTCCACTTCAAAATCAGCATAAAAAAACTCTGTGTGAACTGACTCTAAAAGGATCTAAACATGGCCTAAGACAACATCGGATTTGTAAAGAAATGTAATGTCAGAATAAGTTAAGAATATTTCCAGTACTTTGTTGGATTCACACCACAAAGAGTCCAGGCTATTCCTAAGGGTATGTTCACACGCTAACTCAAAAATGTCTGAAAATACGGAGCCGTTTTCAAGCAAAAACAGCTCCTTATTTTCAGACGTTTTTGTAGCAACTCACGCTTTTCGCAGAGTATTTTACGGCTGTTTTTGGAGTTGTTTTTCAATGGAGTCAATGGAAAACAGCTCCGAAAACATCCCAAGAAATTACCTGCACTTCTTTTGACGCGGCGTCTTTTTACGTGCCGTATTTTGAAAATTACGCGTAAAATTACGCCTCGTGGGAACAGAACACAGTAAATTCCATTGAAAGCAATGGGCAGATGTTTGGAGGCGTAATGGTGCAGTTTTTTTAGGCCTAATTCGAGGCATAAATGGCCCGAATTAAGTCTGAAACCACTGCGTGTGAACATACCCTAACCCTTGGTAATAATACGTCAAAGATTGCCTTACCTAAAGCTTCCATGACGTACACTTACATCAGGATGTTTGCATGGGCTCCCACTGTAACAAAAAGCTCTGATCCCGGCCATTTAACCCCTCAGAAGTACCAGTCAAGAGCAAGAGCGGCATTTAAAGAGGCTCTGTCACCAGATTTTGCAACCCCTATCTGCTATTGCAGCAGATAGGCGCTGCAATGTAGATTACAGTAACGTTTTTATTTTTAAAAAACGAGCATTTTTGGCCAAGTTATGACCATTTTTGTAATTATGCAAATGAGGCTTGCAAAAGTCCAAGTGGGCGTGTTTAAAAGTAAAAGTCCAAGTGGGTGTGTATTATGTGCGTACATCGGGGCGTTTTTAATACTTTCACTAGCTGGGCGCTCTGATGAGAAGTAACATCCTCTTCTCTTCAGAACGCCCAGCTTCTGACAGTGCAGACCTGTGACGTCACTCACAGGTCCTGCATCGTGACGGCCACATCGGCACCAGAGGCTACAGTTGATTCTGCAGCAGCATCAGCGTTTGCAGGTAAGATCGACTTACCTGCAAACGCTGATGCTGCTGCAGAATCAACTGTAGCCTCTGGTGCCGATGTGGCCGTCACGATGCAGGACCTGTGAGTGACGTCACAGATCTGCACTGTCACAAGCTGGGCGTTCTGAAGAGAAGAGGATGTTACTTCTCTTCACAGCGCCCAGCTAGTAAAAGTATTAAAAACGCCCCGATGTACGCACATAATACACGCCCACTTGGACTTTTACTTTTAAACACACCCACTTGGACTTTTGCAAGCCTCATTTGCATAATTACAAAAATGGTCATAACTTGGCCAAAAATGCTCGTTTTTTAAAAATAAAAACGTTACTGTAATCTACATTGCAGCGCCTATCTGCTGCAATAGCAGATAGGGGTTGCAAAATCTGGTGACAGAGCCTCTTTAAGGAGCTCACACGGAAATCACACGCTTCAGCTGCAACACAGAGCGGTATTACGGGGTTTTGGCGGAATCAATAACGTAGTTGACTGCGCTATTGATTCCGCCAAAATAACGGAAACAAACAAAAACCATTAGCAACGGAATCGTTACCATTTAAATCAATGGTAATGCAAACGGAAAGCTATGGTTTCCGTTTGGGTTACCGTTCGTGTGTTCCCCTGACGGAAAGGTCTGACGGAACCCACGAACAGAACCCCGACGCAGATGTGAACGAAGCCTAAGAGGTGTAAGATTCTGTGCTTCTTACTCATCATACATTAACTATGTATCGGACTATCTACCTGCTTGTCTGTGAAGTGCCCCCTCTTTTTTCTTACCATTTTTTTTCTAGTAACCAATGCAATGTATAAATTGTAAGGCTGGGTTCACACGAGCATGTTACGTCCGTAAAGGACGGAGCGTATTTCGGCCGCAAGTCCCAGACCGAACACACTGCAGGGAGCCGGGCTCCTAGCATCATAGTTATGTACGATGCTAGGAGTCCCTGCCTCTCCGTGGAACTACTGTCCCGTACTGAAAACATGATTACAGTACGGGACAGTTGTCCGGCAGCGAAGCAGGGACTCCTAGCATCGTACATAACTATGGTGCTAGGAGCCCGGCTCCCTGTAGTGTGTTCGGTCCGGGACTTGCGGCCAAAATACGTTCCGTCCATTACGGACGTAACATGCTTGTGTGAACCCAGCCTAATAGTAAAATACAGCGGCTGCAAAACCAAAGCTCAGATTTCCTGTGGAAATATGTCACCTCTATAGGCAACTACTAACAATATAATACCCAAAATAAAATTAAAAAAAAGTAAAATAAATATTACAAATCTTTACATCAATCATAAGTCACATAAACGATAGATTAAGGTTGTTTTGTAAATTCGGCTCACTTTACTGGCACCGAAATCCAGGGCAATCATTTCAGGCCGGAAAAACATTTTAGTCTGACTGTGAGAAAATATATTTCCACCTTGTTGTTTTTACATTTGAGTGATTTATTGTAGTCTACATATTATTATTATTTTTTTTTAATCTAGGTTCTTGCAGAAAATCTCGCCACCAGTTAATACTCATGCTAAATGACTGTATCCAACACAGACAGCAATAGTAATCTGCTGCTCAATAGATTAACACGAGCCCCCCAGGAGACGAAAAAAACTATGACAGTGTAAAGGCTAAAGCCCTGGATATGAATATAAATAGCCAGCAATGAACAATGCTGGTGCTAAGCACAGATTTCCCTGAACTCATCTGTGCTTAGCATCTCCTCTGCTGGTGAATGGATGTCTGGGAGATCAGAGCCTGTATCATAGTTGGAAGCAGAAGAGTGAAAAATATTAACTCCTTAATCACAGTTCCCCCACTGTGATCACAACCCTACCTCTTTCAGTGTATAAGGGAGCTTTCTTTTTTTTTTTTTTATAAATAATTCATAAAACACTAAAAAAGTGTTTAGTCAGTGTCAATTTAGTTCACATCACCGTTCGCTTTCCGTTCCGGGGTTCCGTCGGAGATTTCCGTTGGGTGAACCCCGCAATGGAAAGTGAAAGTGAAACCACAGCTTCCGTTTCAGTCACCATTGATATCAATTGTGACAGAAACATCGTTAATGGTTTCCGTTCGTCATCATTACGGCAGGTTTCCGTTTCAACGATGAAATCAATAGCGGAGTTGACTGCGCTATTGATTCCGTCGAAAATAAAAAATAAAACTGTACATAAAAAATAAAAATAGCCCGCAGAACATATACCGCAGAAGAGGCGTATGAGATGCTCGCATCGGACACAGAAACTGCAAGTGATGTAGGATTCGCTATTTACTATGTCCTCCTCCTCAACTGACACCGAAGAGCCTCCTCGCAGTCACAGTAGGGTTAGCGTTCAGGTTACACCTGCACCTGAACCTAATTGGTTGCCCTCAACCTCCTACACCCCCCCATGTACTGCACTTTACTGCTGCTGCAAGTGCCAGAATCTAACAGGTCAGATGCCGTTTTTTGGGATGGTGACCGGTCCTCTTTGACTCCTGCAACTCCAGAAGATTATTACCCAGAGCAACACACTTCATTTTCCAGCTTGCTTTCTTCTCACAGTGGATCTTGGTTCCACCTCTTCTCTAGGTAAGCAACACACACGCACATGGTCAACCACATAATGCAAAAGAAAACGTGATTTATCAGACAAAGCCACCTTCTTCCATTGCTCCATCGTCCAGTTCTGATGCTCACGTGCCGATTGTAGGCACAATCGGCTATAGACAGGGGTCAGCATGGGTACTCTGACCGGTCTGCGACTATATAGTTCAAAGCACAGCAAGCTGCGATGCATTGTGTGTTCTGACACCTTTCTATCATAGCTAGCATTAACTTTTTTAGAAATTTGTGGTACAGTAACTCTGCTGTGGGATCAGACCAGAAGGGCAAACCTTTGTTTCCCACGCGCGTCAATAAGCCTTGGGTGTCCATGATTCTGTCGCCGGTTCATGGATTGTCCTTCCTCGGACCACTTTTGGTAGGTACTAACCACTGCATACCGGGAACACGCCATAAGACCTGCCGTTTTGGAGATTCTCTGACCCAGTCATCTAGCTATAACAATTTGGCCCCTGGCCAAAGTCATTCCAATCCCTTCACTTGCCTATTTTTCCTATTTCAAACACATCAACTTCAATAACTGACTGTTTACTTGCTACCTAATATATCCCACCCCTTGACAGGTGCCATTGTAATGAGATTATCACTGTTATTCCCTTCATCTGTTAGTGGTTTTAATGTTATAGCTGGTCAGTGTATGTCCAAGAAAATGTCCCCAAATTATTATTCTACCCAATAGCCATCTTGGGAAGTACAGTCAGAAAATGACTGACGATATCTTCTACTTGGTTATATATTTTGGGATTATGTTTACAGATTGTGTACTTCTGGGCTGGTGTAGTGTCCTCCATCTTTAACCCTTTCCTACACCGCGTCGTACATTTACAACACTGGCGAGAGGTAGTTCTTGCACAGTGCAGTAAATGTACAGTTAAGGGATGGCACAGGCTCAGGAGCTGAACCTGCTTCATCAGAAGCGAGTGTCTGCTGTAATATACAGCTGACACTCTGCTGCAGCAGCCAGGATTGGAGCTAACTCCAATCCCGGCTGTTTAACCCGTTAAATGCCATGGTACATAGCGACCCCGGTACCTAAGAGGTTTAACAGAGGGAGGGGGCTCGATGGGTTGTCATAGCCATCGAGGGCCTAACAACAGCCCCAGGTGTGCCATGGATGAGAGCCTATTAAAGGGGTTGTCCCATCATTAACTATAATATTCATTGTAAAGATCATAAAACAATTAACAATGTGTGCCATTTACATGCTATTAAAACAATGATCCAGTGAAGAGTTATAACATTAACTTACATTGTTTGTTGCCACTTGGAATTCACAGTGTATAGCAATGTGAATGTCTACCAAATAAACTGAGGGCTGGTGTACACGTATTCTCAATTACTCTCCCCACAGGTCTTTGCATAGTGATCCTCTGTTCACTGCAGAGCAGCCAACAGAAAGCTTTTTGCCTTGCTTAGTGCATGATTCGGATGTCATACAGTATATATCTTCACTACTCTGGATCCCATGTTACCTACCCCCAGGATAAATAGGAGAGGACCATATTGTCAGATGAAACAGAAGGAAAGAGATTTTGTAAAGTCACTTCCCCAGCAGCACAGATTAACAGCAGCACCAAGGCTGACACAGGGAAGCCAAAAAAAAAAAAAAGGTGAGAAACAAGGGAATAACTAAAGAATGCTGGGCCCCATGCCACACTTTTGAGTGGGGCCCCTCAAGCATGGAACCCTCCCCAACCATGGATCCCTTCAAGCATGGGGCCGCCCAGATTAGACCCCAGAACTCTAAATCAAAACCCAGATCAGACATAAAAATAAACAACTAAAAAAAACAAAACGGCATTTACTCACCACTTCTTGCTCATGGCTACTATTGAGTCTTCAGAGCCCACCTCAGATGCCCACAGGCAGACACATCAGGCCCAGACACATAAGTTCTGTGCCGTGGCACATACAAGGTGCTGACATCGGACAGTGTCATGGCTCTATATCCGCCATCTGATGATGTGGCAGCCTGTAGAGATTAATGGCGGGCCCTCTGCTGGAAGCAGCACACAATATTTTGCTGCTGCTTGTCAGAACATTGTATGCTGCAACACAATCAATGTCCTGGTGCTGCCCAGAGTTAGGAACCTGTATGCATAGTAGCCAGACCTTGTGTGCCGGGATCTAATGAAGAAGCTTGTGAGAATTTTGGGTGGTCCCCCTTTTTGCTCCTTTTTTCTTTCGGCCCAGTCGTTACGCCACAGGAGGTAAAGGTATTTTTTATATGCTAGAATCACGGCAAAAAACTTTAAAACCACTATTAAGAGTATTTTTGGTATGAAAATGAGTCATTAGATAATCTCTTTAAAGAGGCTCTGTCACCAGATTATCAAATCCCTATCTCCTATTGCATGTGATCGGCGCTGCAATGTAGATAACAGTAACGTTTTGTTTTTTTTAAAACGATCATTTTTGGCCAAGTTATGAGCATTTTTATATTTATGCAAATGAGCCTTTCTAATGGACATTGGGCGTGTTTTCTCTTATTTCCAACTGGGCGTGTATTGTGTTTTTAGCAACTGTGCGTGTTTACTTTTTTCACTGCACAATCACACTGTGCTGTGGATCATGCTGGGCTGGAACAATGAGAAGTGTAGGACGCTGATTAGTCACTTATTGGTCAGCCTCATACACTCCTCTGTACAACACCCAGTAGGTAAAAAGTAAAAACACGCCCAGTTGTCCATTGAGAAACTCATTAGGATAAATCTAAACTAGCTCCTAACTTGCTCAAAAATGATTGTTTTTCAAAATAAAAACCACTGTTGTTATCTACATTACAGCGCCAATCAGATTATGTAGGAGATAGGGCACTTATAATCTGGTGACAGAGCCTCTTTAACCCCTTAAAGGGAATGTGTTGCAAGTTTTTTTTTTTTTTTAATTGAACAGTTAGTGTAAAAATGATTAAACAGTGTTCTAATTTTTTACTTTTTTTCACGAGTCAGGAAATATTATAAATTAGATTCTAATTTATAATATTTCCCAGTGCTGGTCACTAGATGGAGCAATTCCCAAAATTGCAGCATTGCATGTGGTAAAGCAACCACATTGCTTTATGCTGCAAAATTTGGGAAAACTCACTCGCTCTAAAGAGCTCTCAGAATCCCCCCCTCCTTTATCCTGGTTGGTGCCGGGAGAAACGAGGGGATTGAACGGTCAAACCTCCTACACTGTGTGTCACCATTTTTTGAGCTAACACACAGTGTAGTAGGTTAACATACACTAGTAAACACACAGTAAAACACGAACATACATAGAAATAACTTGCAAAATTTAGAGAAAATGTTGAAAATATAGCATTTTTCAGAATTTAAATGCATCTGCTTGTAAAACAGACGGTTATACCACCCAAAATAGTTACTAGTTCACATTTCCCATAAGTCTACTTTAGATTTGCATCGTTTTTTGAGCATTCTTTTATTTTTCTTGGATGTTACAAGGCTTAGAACATAAACAGCAATTTCTCATATTTTTAAGAAAATGTCAAAAGCCTTTTTTTTAAGGTACATGTTCAGTTCTGAAGTGGCTTTGAGGGGCCTATGTATTGGAAACCCTGATAAAATACACCATTTTAAAAACTAGACCCCTCAAAGTATTCAAAACAGCATTTAGAAAGTTTTTTAACCCTTCAGGCATTTCACAAGAATTAAAGCAATGTGGAGGTGACATTTGCAAATTTCATTTTTCTTGCTGAATTTCAATTTTATTAAATTTTTCTTCTGCAACAAAGAAGGTTTTACAAGAGAAATACTACTAAATATGTATTGTCCAGATTCTGCAGTTTTTAGAAATGTCCCACATGTGTCTCTAGTCCGCTCGTGGACTAAAACACAAGCCCCAGAAGCAATGAAGGACCTAGTGCATTTTGAGGCCTCTTTTTTTATTAGAATATATTTTAGGCAGCATGCCAGGTTTGAAAAGGTGTTGAGGTGCCAAAACAGTAGGAATCCCAAAATAGTGACCCCATTTTGGAAACTGCACCCCTCAAGGAATTCATTTATAGTTGTTGTTACCATTTTGACCTCACAGTTTTTTAACAGCACCTATTTGAATTGGGCTGTGAAATGAAAAAAATTTCATTTTTTCCAATAAGATATCATTTTTTTATCAAAATTTCTATTTTCACAGGGAACAAAATACCCCATTTTGTTGCCCAATTTCTCCTGAGTGCAGCAATACCCCATTTGTGGCGATAAACTGCCGTTTGGGCCCATGGGAGGCCTCAGAAGGGAAGGAGCACTGTGTGTTCTTTGGAGTGCAGATTTTGCTTGTTTGGTTTTTGGGTGCCATGTCGCATTTGCAGAGCCCCAGAGGTATCAAAGCAATGGAAACCCACCAGAAGTGACCCCATTTTGGAAACTACACCACTCAAGGAATTCCTTTATGGGTAATGTGACCATTTAGACACCATAGTTTCTTCACAGGACTTATTTGAATTGGGCTGGGAATTAAAAAATATATATTTTTTCCAATAATATGTCATTTTATCTCAAAAATTCTTATTTTCACAAGAAATAAAATACTACATTTTGTTGCCCAATTTGTCCTGAGTGCGGTAATACCCCATTTGTGGTGATAAACGGCCGTTTGGGCCCATGGGAGGGCTCAGAAGGAAAGGAGCGCTATTTGTTCTTTGGAGTCCAGATTTTGCTGGATTGGTTTTCGGGTGCCATGTCGCATTTGCAGAGCCCCAGAGGTATCAAAGCAATGGAAACCCACCAGAAGTTACCCCATTTTGGAAACTACACCCCTCAAGGAATTCATTTATGGGTGTTGTGACCATTTTGACCCCATAGTTTTTTCACAGAACTTATTTGAATTGGGCTGGGAATTAAAACAAAATTATTTTTTTCCGATAATATGTAGTTTTGGCTGAAAATGTCTTATTTTCACAAGAAATAAAATACCCCATTCTGTTGCGCAATTTGTCCAGAGTGCAGCAATGCCCCATTTGTGGTGATAAACTGCCGTTTGGGCCCATGGTAAGGCTCAGAACGAAAGGACCACCATTTGGCCTACTGGGGATTTTCTGGTGCGGAGTCATGTATGCAGAAGCACCTGAGGTACCAGTACAGTTGAAACCCGCAAGAAGTGACCCCGTTTTAAAAACTACACCCTTGAGGCATTCATCTAGAGGTGTAGTGAGCATTTTGACCGGAGACATACACCCCATAAACTGTAATGTTGGTTCTCACGGGTATGGCAATACCCTCAATGTGGCTGTTATCAGCTGCCTGGGCACACGGCAGGGCTCAGAAGGGAAAGATGAGGGGGATAAGCTGTGCGGAGTGCATCAGGGTAAGTAAAATTGGGGTAAATTATAAACCAAGGGATGTATGATAAATTTTAAAACACTCTTTCATACAGAGCACTGGTTATTCGGGACACGCGTCACATTGATATATTGTGTCCTCCCTTATCCCCCTCTTATAGCAGACTTTGCACCTCTTTTGACTTTTTACCTTCTTGCCAGTTTGGGGAACTTCTCCTGGAAAGTGTTGCCCTGGTACGATGTGTGTGGCCTCGCTTCCAGAAGTACTGGGTGCCCCCCCCCACTTCCTGGTGTAATGACGGGGGTGGGTAGACAGACAAGTGAGCCCTAATCTACCCGCCACTCAGTCCCTGCCTACTTGCAACGACCCGCCCTAGGCGACGGGGTACAACTGGGCGACGGTCCCTACGCTCAATAAGTGCATGACAGACAAACAAACAAGGGTACACAGAGCTAGGGGGAGAAAGGGGCAGTTGCCTACGGCAACACCGTGAGCAACAAGAGAAGTGAACAAGCTGAGTCAAACCAGGAGAGTACGAGGTGCCAAATGCAGAGCAGGAGAGTAGTAAACAAACCGAGTCAAAGCAGGAGTGTACGAGGTACCAAACGCAGAGCAGGAGAGTAGTCAGCAAGCCGGGCTCAGTATGAAACAAGGACAATAGTACAAGAAGCCGCAGCAGGGCCAGGAAACCAAACAAGAAGAATCACAAGCAAAGGAGGAACAGGAAAGGCAGGTATAAATAGACAGAGGGCGGGAGCTAGCTCCGTCTGGCCAGGCTGTGATAGGTTCTACCACTTCCTAAGCCTGCCACCCTGAGTGGTGGTGGAAGATGGAGTCAGTCTCACAGACATAGAAGCAGGTGCAGACTGATTATCTATGGGCGTTAACCCCGAAGCTGTGCCTGGCAGATCCTTTACAGTACCCCCCTTTTATGAGGGGCCACCGGACCCTTTCTAAGTGGACCTGGTTTACTGGGGAAACGAAGGTGAAACCTCCTGACCAATATCCCAGCGTGAACATCCCGAGCGGGTACCCAAGTCCTCTCCTCAGGCCCGTATCCTCTCCAATGGACCAGGTACTGGAGGGAGCCTTGGACCATCCTGCTGTCCACAATCTTGGCCACCTCGAATTCTGCCCCCTCAGGGGTGAGAACAGGGACCGGAGGTTTCCTCGAGGGAGCCAAGGACAGGGAGCAGCGTTTAAGGAGGGAGGCATGGAACACGTCGTGTACTCGAAAAGATGGGGGCAACTCCAGTCGGAAGGAGACAGGATTGAGGACTTTAATAACCTTGTACGGCCCTATAAACCGGGGAGCAAACTGCTTGGACGGGACCTTAAGGTGCAAATTTTTAGACGATAGCCACACCAGATCCCCGACCATAAACAAGGGGTTAGCAGAACGTTTTCTATCTGCCTGAGTTTTTTGTATGCTCTGGGACGCCTCTAGGTTCTTCTGAACCTGAGCCCAGACTGTGCACAGTTCTCGATGAACGACCTCTACCTCGGGATTGTTGGAACTACCAGGTGAAACGGAAGAGAACCGTGGATTAAACCCAAAATTACAGAAAAAGGGGGAGACCCCTGACGAGTTACTGACCCGGTTATTAAGGGAAAATTCGGCGAGGGGAATGAATGAGACCCAATCATATTGACAGTCAGAGATAAAACACCTTAAATATTGTTCTAGAGACTGATTAGTCCTCTCAGTTTGGCCATTAGTTTCAGGATGGAAGGCAGAGGAGAAGGACAGATCAATCTCCAACTTTTTACATAAGGCTCTCCAAAACAATGAAACAAATTGTACCCCTCTATCAGAAACAATATTGACAGGGACCCCATGGAGACGCAGGATGTGTTTGACAAAAAAGGTAGCTAACGTCTTAGCATTGGGTAGTTTCTTGAGGGGCGCAAAATGGCACATCTTACTGAAGCGGTCTACTACAAACCACACCACCGACTTGCCTTGAGATGGAGGCAAATCGGTGATAAAATCCATGGAGATATGGGTCCAAGGTCTCTGGGGAATGGGCAAAGAACATAGTAAGCCCGCTGGTCGGGACCTGGGAGTCTTGGACCTAGCACAAACTTCACAAGCGGCGATGTAGGCCTTAACGTCTTTAGGTAACCCAGGCCACCAATAGTTTCTGGCAATGAGGTGCTTGGTACCCAGGATGCCTGGATGGCCAGATAGTGCAGAGTCATGATTTTCCCTAAGTACCCTTAGCCGGAATTGCAGGGGAACAAACAGCTTGTTCTCAGGAAGGCTCCCGGTAGCTGAACCTTGATCAGCCGCAATTTCAGAGACTAAATCAGAATCAATAGCGGAAATGATTATACCTGGAGGCAAAATACAAGCAGGATCTTCCTCCGAAGGAGGGCTGGCCATGAAGCTACGTGACAGTGCATCAGCCTTAACATTTTTAGACCCAGCCCTATAGGTAACCACAAAGTTGAATCTGGTAAAAAATAACGCCCAACGAGCTTGTCTCGGGTTTAGCCTCCGGGCAGATTCTAGGAAAACCAGATTCTTGTGGTCGGTAAGGACCGTTACCTGGTGCCTAGCCCCCTCCAGGAAGTGGCACCACTCTTCAAATGCCCATTTAATGGCTAAGAGTTTGCGGTTGCCAATATCATAGTTACTCTCAGTGGGTGAAAACTTCCTGGAGAAGTAGGCACAGGGACGGAGATGGGTGAGGGACCTGGTACCCTGGGACAAGACAGCCCCCACTCCCACCTCGGACGCGTCAACCTCCACGATAAATGGCTCCATTTGGTTGGGCTGAACCAGCACCGGGGCCGAGATAAAGCACTTCTTAGAAGACCCTGAATCCACGAAGGCACTGCCGGTAGCAGACCTACCACCAAAAGAGACCTGAAAGGGAAGCAAGATTTTATTAAGTTTCATATTTACGGGAAATACCTGTGCGCCCAAGTGACCTCCCCAATGATCACTTAGACGCGGAAGTTCTCCGGCTGCATTCTTATGCTTAGGACAGTTGTTCACTTGATGCTTGTCATCCCCACAGTAGAAGCAGAGACCATTCTTCCTGCGGAAATCTCTACGTTGTTGGGGGGACACGGAGGCCCCGAGTTGCATAGGTACCTCCGAGTCCTCCGGGGAGGAACGAAGCAACGGAACCTCGGGAGGGATCATGGGGGAGTTAGAGGAGAAAACATCAAGACGTTCAAGTCGTCGTTCCCTGAGACGTCGGTCAAGTCGTACCGCTAAAGCCATAACCTGGTCTAGGGAGTCAGAAGAGGGATAACTAACTAGCAGATCTTTCAGGGCGTTCGACAGACCCAACCTAAACTGGCACCTTAAGGCAGGGTCATTCCACCGAGAAGCTACGCACCACTTCCTAAAGTCAGAGCAATACTCCTCAACAGGTCTCTTACCCTGACGTAAGGTCACCAGCTGACTCTCGGCAAAAGCAGTCTTGTCAGTCTCGTCATAGATGAGTCCGAGAGCAGAAAAGAAAAGATCAACAGAGGAAAGTTCAGGGGCATCAGGAGCCAAGGAGAAGGCCCATTCTTGGGGCCCTTCCTGGAGCCGGGACATAATTATACCCACCCGCTGGCTCTCAGAACCTGAGGAGTGGGGCTTTAAACGAAAATAGAGCCTACAAATCTCCCGAAAGGAGAGAAAAGTCTTCCGGTCCCCTGAGAACCGGTCGGGCAACTTGAGGTGGGGTTCAAGAGGTGAGGTGAGGGGGACTACCATGGTAGCATCAGGCTGGTTGACCCTCTGAGCCAGGGCCTGGACCTGTAGGGAGAGACCCTGCATTTGCTGAGCCAGGGTCTCAAGGGGGTCCATAGTGGTGTCAGGGACCAGGGTAGACTAGGTATGGGCTTGTGATTATGTAATGACGGGGGTGGGGAGACAGACAAGTGAGCCCTAATCTACCCGCCACTCAGTCCCTGCCTACTTGCAGAGCAGGCGACGGGGTACAACTGGGCGACGGTCCCTACGCTCAATAAGTGCACGACAGACAAACAGACAAGGGTACACAGAGCTAGGGGGAGAAAGGGGCAGTTGCCCACGGCAACACCGTGAACAACAAGAGAAGTGAACAAGCCGAGTCAAACCAGGAGTGTACGAGGTACCAAACGCAGAGCAGGAGAGTAGTCAGCAAGCCGGGCTCAGTATGAAGCAAGGACAATAGTACAAGAAGCTGCAGCAGGGCCAGGAAACCAAACAAGAAGAATCACAAGCAAAGGAGGAACAGGAAAGGCAGGTATAAATAGACAGAGGGCGGGAGCTAGCGCCGTCTGGCCAGGCTGTGATAGGTTCTCCCACTCCTAAGCCTGCCACCCTGAGTGGTGGAAGATGGAGTCAGTCTCACAGACATAGAAGCAGGTGCAGACTGATTATCTATGGGCGTTAACCCCGAAGCTGTGCCTGGCAGATCCTTTACAACAGAGTTTTAAAACATCATTTTGTGACTTCATTGTTGTCTGTGGCTACTAGAAAAATAATAATCGAATTATCTGTATAAATTTAATGTTAGGACTTCGAGTTGTACAGAGCCATAATATAGCATGAATAGCAGTCTCTGGGGTTATACTGTACCTTCATATGTCTCCAATTTCATATGTAAGTTGAAATTGTGTATTACTCCATCAAGCAATGCATCTAGGGGAAAATATAATTGTAATATGGTGGCCTATGGATTGCATATGGCTCTGTGTGCCCCCATATAGTGGTTAGGACCCCTTTCTGATACTATATAGTAGATAGATCCTCTTTGTACTCCCATATAGTAGATAGTTCCCCATTTGTGCCCTCATATAATATTTAGGTTCCCTTTGTGTCCCCATGTAGTAGTTGGGCCCCCTTTGTGCCTCTCATATAGTAGTTAGGCCCTCTTTGTGCCCCCTATATAAGTTACTTTCCCTTTGTGCTGCATCTATAGTATTTAGGTCCCCTTTGTGCCACCGATATACTTAGGCCCCCTTTGCCCCTAATAGAGTTTTGGTTCCCTATTGCACCAATTAAAAAGAAAAAAATCTCACCTTACCCCATTCCCACAACGAGCGGATTGATCCTCTGCCTGCTGCTCGTGACCCAGTGTCAGTGTCAGTGTCATCACGTCGCCTGTCTTGGAACGCAGGTGAAACAACCTGCGGCCTACAAGAGTAGCGGCGAGGCAGGGAGACAATGGCCCTCTGCTCCGCTGCCGAAGAGAAGCAGCTCAGTCCTCCAGTGGGCCAGTTCAATGCTTCCTAATGGTAAGGGTTTGTTCAAACTAATATGTTTAAGTCCTACTTTTCCACTATTATATGTAACCTATTGCATAAATTTGGTGGGAACTTAAAATATAAGTCCCAAAACATGAAATAATATAGACATATTTGGTAGCGCCATGACCGTAACAATCTGTACAACAAACGTATAATATTATTTATGATGATCAGTGTATGGTGTAAAAAAAAAAAATTAAAACTGCTGCGGAACTGCTTTTTTTCTGCATTTTCGCCAAAATAAAAATGTGTAGAAATTAAACGATAATGTATTTGTACCAAAAAATGGTACCTACATAAAGCACAACTCGTCCCGCAAAGAACAAAGTCTCATACAACTACGTCGTAGAAAAAATAAAAGAGTGATGAGCGTTGGGATGCAAAGAGGGAAATCTAAAAAAATTGCTCTGTCCTCAAGGCCAAAATTGGCCGTGTCCTTAACCGCTTCCCGACCGCCCACTGTATATTCACGTCGGCATTTGCTGGGCTCTGTGCAGTGCCGACGTGAATTCACGGTGGGTGTTAAAAGCGCGATCCGGGTGTCTCAGAGTAGCGCTGACACCCAGATCGCGCTGTTATCACCTACCTCTGTTCCCGGAGATATGATCGGGACCTGATTAGTTCAGGTCCCGGTCATGTGATCGCAGGGAAAGTGTGTTGTAGCAACGAACTGGAAAGTTTGTTGCTATAACAAACTGGAAAGTTTGTTGCTACAACAAACTTTCCCGGGGACCGATTGCTGGTGCTGCAGTCGGTTACAAGGCAGAACCGGGGGCCATATAACGGCCCCGGGGTCTGCCATGCACAGCAGCCTATGAGAACCAGCCGGATGCTGGTCCTCCTAAGCTTCCTGTCAGTGTGACTCTCAGCGTCACACTGACAGTTTATAATACGTTACACTACCTAGGTAGTGTAATGTATTATAGCAGCGATCAGTGCTGCCAGTCTTCAAGTAAAACAAGTAAAAAGTAAAAAATAAAGTAATAAAAAAGTTTTATAAAAGTGTAAAAACAAGTTATAAAAGTTACAAAATAAAAGAATGCTTTTTTTCCTATAATAAGTCTTTTATTATAGGAAAAAAATGAAAATGTTAAAAAAGTACACATATTTGGTATCACCGCGTTCGTAACGACCCAAACTATAAAACTATAATATTATTTTTCCCGCACGGTGAACACCGCAAAAAAAAATAATTAAAAAAACAGTCAGAATCACTTTTTTTTGGTCATCAACTCTCCCAAAATATAGAATAAAAAGTGATCAAAAAGTCGCACGTACCCCAAAATAGTACCAATAAAAACTACAACCTGTCCCGCAAAAAACAAGCCCTTACACCGCTTTTTTGACGGAAAAATAAAAACGTTATGGCTCTCAGAATATGGGGACACAGAAAATAAATTATTTTATCAAAGTGATTTTATTGCGCAATCGACACAAAACATAAAAAACCTATATACATATGGTATCGCCGTAATCGTACCGACCCGCAGAATAAAGTAAAATGTCATTTATACCGCACGGTGAATACTATAAAAAAAAAAAATACAAAAAACATTGTCAGAATTTATGTTTCTTTGTCACTTTGCTTCCAAAAAAATCTAATAAAAAGTGATTTAAAAAAATCACATGTGCCCTAAAATGGTACCAGTGAAAAGTACAGATTGTCCCGCAACAAATAAGCCCCCACACAGCTCCGTTGGAGAAAAAATAAAAAAGTTCTGGCTCTCAGAATATGGCGATGCAAAATGTGCAGAGTGTTCCAAAAGCGGATAAGATCGGGCGCCATTTATCAGTGCGACACCGGCCACATATCTGCGGATTATTATTTATTTACACCATTATTATACCCTCTTATTATGCCCTGATGTTCTCCGCACAGATTACATATACCCCCACATCATAAACTGAAATACCAGCAAAACCCCAAACAGAACAGTTACCAAGCAAAATCTGCGGTACAAAAGCCAAATGGCGTTCCCTCCCTTCTGAGCCCCACAGCGTGCCCAAACACCAGCTTACGTCCACATATATGACATTTTATATCCGGGAGAACCCGCGCAACATTGTATGAGGTATTTGTCTTCAGTGGCACAAACTGGGCACAATATATTGTGCATTAAAATGGCACATCAGTGTAAAATTTTAATTTTCACTTTGCACCATCCGCTGCGCATTAACGCCTTGGCGCACCACGACTTAATAGCATGTCGTGGTGCGAGGGGTTATTTATGGAGCGGGCTCATGCGCTGTGCACGCTCCATATTCTGCAGGTGTCCGCTGTGTATTACAGCTGACACCCGGGACTAACGGACAGGAACAGTGATCGCGCTGTTACAGGAGCCTGTAAAATGACATTATACTGCAATACATTAGTATTGCAGTGTATTGTACCAGCAACCTAATGATCGCTCGTTCCAGTCCCCTAAAGGGACTTTTGGGAGGTTTCCACTGTTTTGGTACCTCAGGGGCTTTGCATATGCGACATGACACCCGAAAACCATTCCAGCTAAATTTGAGCTCCAAAAGCCAAATATTGTACCTTCCCTCCTGAGTCCAAACAGCAGTTTATTACCACATATGGCGTATTGCTGTAATCAGGACAAATTGCTTTACAAATTTTGGGGTCATTTTTCTCCTTTATTCATTGTAAAAATTAAACATTTCTAGGTTTTTTCAGAAAAAAGTCGATTTTGATTTTCACGGCCTAATTCCACTAAATTCAGCAAAAAAACTGTGGGGTCAAAATGCTAACTATACCCCTAGAACAATTCCTTGAGGGGTGTAGTCTTCAAAATGGGGTCAGTTTTGGGGGGATTCCACGGTTTTGCTTACTCCAGGGCGTTGCAAACGCGACATGGAACTGAAAACCAATCCAGCAAAATCTGCGCTTCAAAATCCAAATGGCGCTCCTTCACTTCTGAGCTCTGCCGTGGGTCCAAACAGCAGTTTAGTACCACATATGGGGTATTGGCGTAATCGGGAGAAGTAGCTTTACAAGTTCTGGGGTGCTTTTTAATCTTTATTCCTTGCAAATATAATTTGTTTTTATATTTTTTCAGAAAAAAAGTAGATTTTCACTTTCACAGACAAACTCCAATAAATATAGCAAAATACCTGTGGGGTCAAGATGCTAACTATACCCCTAGATAAATTCCTTGAGGGGTGCAGTTTCCAAAACCGTCTCACTTTTGGGGGATTTCCACTGTTTTGGCACCACAAGACCTCTTCAAACCTGACATGGTGCGTAAAATATATTCTAAAAAAAGGAGGCCCCAAAATCCACTAGGTGCTCCTTTGCTTCTGAGGCCGGTATTTCAGTCCATTATCACACTAGAGCCACATGTGGGATATTTCTAAAAACTGCAGAATCTGGGCAATAAATATTGAGTTGCATTTCTCGGGTAAAACCTTCTGTGTTACAGAAAAAAATGTATTACAAATTAATTTCAGCAAAAAAAATAAAATTTGTAAATTTCACCTCTACTTTGCTTTAATTCCTGTGAAGCGCCTAATGGGTTAAACTTTCTGAATGCTATTTTGAATACTTTGAGGGGTGCAGTTTTTAATATGGGGTGATTTATGGGGTCTATCTAGTACATAAGGCCCTCAAAGCCACTTCAGAACTGAACTGGTCCCTGTAAAAATGGCCTTTTGAAATTTTCTTGAAAATGTGAGAAATTGCTGCTAAAGTTCTAAACGTTGTAACGTCCTAGAAAAATAAAATAATGTTCAAAAAACTATGCAAATATAAAGTAGACATATGGAATATATAAAATAGTAACTATTTTGTGTGGTATTGCTATCTGTTTTACAAGCAGATACCTTTAAAATGAGAAAAATCATAATTTTTGCAAATTTTCTCTAAATTTTGGTGTTTTTCACAAATAAGCAATGAATTTATTGACCAAATTTTTCCACTAACATAAAGTACAATATGTCACGAGAAAACAATCTCAGAATCGCTTGGATAGGCAAAAGCATTCCCGAGTTATTACCACATAAAGAGACACATGTCAGATTTGAGAAAATGGGGCTGGTCATGAAGGTCAAAATGAGCTCGGTCTTGAAAGGGTTAAAGGGAATGTGTTGCCAGCAAAACATGTTTTGGTTTTTTTAGTTAAACAATTAGTGTGTAGGTGATTAAACATTGTTCTAATTTTTTATTTTTTTTCACGAGTCAGGAAATATTATAAATTGGATTCAATTTATAATATTTCCCAGCACTGGTCACTAGATGGAGCCATTCCCAAAATTGCAGCATTGCATGTGGTAAAGCAAC
This sequence comes from Rhinoderma darwinii, assembly GCF_050947455.1. Classification (NCBI taxonomy): domain Eukaryota; kingdom Metazoa; phylum Chordata; class Amphibia; order Anura; family Rhinodermatidae; genus Rhinoderma; species Rhinoderma darwinii. The sequence goes on from NC_134688.1 coordinate 369,542,987, forward strand.
CACATTGCTTTATGCTGCAAAATTGGGTAAAAATCCCTTGCTCTAGTGAGCTCTCAGAATCCCCCCCTCCTTTATCCTGGCTAGTGCCAGGAGAAACGAGGGGTTTGAACGGTCTAACCTCCTACACTGTGTGTCGCCATTTTTTGAGCTAACACACAGTGTAGAAGGTTTACATACACTAGTAAACACACAGTAAAACACGAACATACATAGAAATAACTTACCTGCTCCAGTCGCCGCCGCTCCCTCCGGTCCATCCGCTCCGTCTGCTGCCGCTGCTCCATGTGCACAAGTCCGGAAGCCGCGACCGGAAGTAGTAATCTTACTGTCCGGCCGCGACTTCCGCTCCACAGGAAAATGGCGCCGGACGGCGCGCATTTCAAATTGAACTGTGTGGGAGCGGCGCATGCGCAGTTCCCACACAGCGGCGTACACGATAGTGGATGGAACGGGCCCCGTTCGCAGTCCCTATGGGACTGGAGCTGCCGTATTCCATGTCTGTATGTGTCGTTAATCGACACATACAGAAATGGAAAAAAAAATGGCAGCCCCCATAGGGAAGAAAAAGTGTAAAAATAAAAAAAAGTAACACACAAACACACAAATTAATCCAAACGTTTTTAATAAAGCACTAACATCTTTATCATATTAAAAAAAAAAATTGGGTGACACTGTTCCTTTAAGGGGTTAATAGGGTGGCTATATTGGAGGTACACACTTCACTCCTGCTTTGTCTTTATAGACAATGCAGAAGAGTGTGTGAGCTATTAGAGCTGAAATAATTAGGAGTTAATTAACAGACAAAATGTCATTATAACAGTCTCCAGGAAGTGATTGAGCACAGTCCCCTCCCCAGATACCAGGGAGTGATAGAGGAGATGTATATAAATCTTTTTCTGTGAGTATAGCGTAACTATCCTGTCTTATCTTAGCTAACAGTACAACAGAGTTGTCATTAAATGGACTCTAACTTTTCAAACAATTTATGCTAATCTAATAGTATACCTGACATAGATCAACTTTGTAATTCACTTTTGAAATTGACTGTTATCCATGCAAATTCTGTGTGAAGTTGCTTCTACTAGGTGCCTCCCTTCCTGTAAGGGGCTGTTCACATCTGTGTTGGGGCATTCCATTGTTCTGCCTTGTCAGAGGAGCAGAACAAGGGAATGCCAGACGCAACAAAAAAGCTCTGACTGAGAGTCAAACGTTGCTGTCTGATGTTCTGGTGATCAAAACCCTTTTTTTTACTTGAGTTATATAATGGCCATAAATAGTGTTATTCCTCATGTACACACATATGACAGTATATAGCCCCCATATTCTGCTGACCCTGTCCCAGTCTGCACAGCAAAGTTGACAAATGAGCTACAGGAGACAGAAAATATCAACTTGTTGTCTTTGCTTTAGTGGCCAGTGTGAAACTGCAATATTTAAACATATTTTTATGGATATTTATATAAAAATATAACAAAATCATTAAAAACTACAAAAAAAAATTATGTTTATAATAAAACCTAATTCAAATAATATGTAATTTCCTGAGGAATCATTCCCTTGAACTGAACCTGAGCAGATGACATCAAAACTCTTTAAATGTCAGAGCCTAGAAAGAATTAAAATCTAGGAAGTAGACCGGAAGGCAGGGGTGGAGGGAGATGCAGCAGCAGTTTCTCATTCAGTATTTTACTGTAACACTATGTTTAGAGGGAAGGGGAAGCAGCAGGGAGGGACATCTGATTGGCTCAGAGCACACAGTACAGCTCTTAATTTACACCAGGAAGATCCCGCCCACTCAGCAAGTACTGATAGAGAAAATGCACAGATTGTACAATGTACAGTAATGGTGCAGAGAGAAGGAAAGGGACCCAAAATATGCAGGTTAGAGTTAGCATTTCTAACATCCTAGCGAATACTGCGAAACTGCTTCGTTTCAATTTTTATTCTTAGTGGCCAAACTCTTCTCTTAAATAGCTTGGGGTTAGATCTTACCCCCCCCCCCCCCCCCCCCCCGCGTGCTCCTCCCTCTACTCATGTAATCCCTCCCTTTTTTCGAGAATACAGCGTTTACTGAAAAAATAGAGATAACACCAGATTTCTCTCTTTGGCTGTATCACTGCCATCATAATAACCTTGAAGCCTAATATTATAGTATAATATTATACTATTTTGAGACATTGCCAGTAAGGGTCCCCCTGTCTGAACTAAAATCTCACCAACTGGCTGTCTTTAATTTTTATCTGGGGTACTAAAAGACATTAAATGCCCAAATTGGTAATACTTTCTGGGTAAGTCACAGTAAGGTCCTGTGCCCTCTGATCTACTTAAATATTATTGAGAAGCTCATCTTTGGTGTACCCATATGTGTTTGTCTTAATGTGCCGGTAATAATTGGCCGCAAATTGAAAAGTTATGGCTAGCTCCCATTCTTCCTAATACTCTACTTTGAACCACGGGATCCACCCTGTCCCTCTGTCCACCCTCCTTGGCCCAATAGAGTTCACAAGACATAGCTGAGCAGTTTGTACACAATGCTTCCCCCTAGTCTCTGATCGCTCTCCCATTATTTTGTTCCTTCTTAGACCCTCTATTCCCGATAGCCTCGCTTCCCCTATGGTGCAGGCCTGGTCATCAGCAGATCTCTTCCATCTAGCTGATGTAATAAATGCCTCGACGCTGGAATTACACTCTTTAGATTTTTTTCTCCAGGTTGTTTCTTCTCTCTGACAGGAAAGGACGTCATTATCCCCAAATAACACACTGTCTGGTCCTGTTTTGGATCCAATAATGTGTTCTCTACGACTCCCTATGAGAGACTGTGCCGCATGGGGGCATCGACTTTGGGCTTTATATATCCACAATTTATCTCATTCTCACCACCCCACCTGATGACTCTCCTATCATACATAAGTACATGATTAGGTGGGAAACTGCTCTATACCAACATATCTCCCATGCAGTCAGGATAATAATCGAAATAGGTCTTCAAAAACTTGTGTCTACTACTTACAAAGAGACGCAAAATATAAACTGATGATGCATTGGTATCATAACCATGAAATGCTTTATAAACGTAATAATATTATCCCCTCCACCTATTTGAGATGCCAGGCAGATACTGGCTCCCTTCTTCACATTTTCTGAACCTGTCCAAGTATCACTTCCTTTTGGGGAGAAGTTCATAACAAAGTTTCGGGTATGCTCTACCGATGTGCCCCTTTACCCTCTCACTCACCTTTGAAATGTCCCTGCCAAGGCCGGGGGAGGGACAGCACATACTGCTGCAAAGACTCTTATCATATGTTCTTGGAAGCAAATCACTTCACAGTTTTGCGTCAACCTTCATGCTTGACTCAAAGAGATTAGGTCCGTTGAGCACCTAAAGTTGTCCCTAACACCTTTGACCTCGTCCAAGACCTGTGGGATGCTTTCTGTATTATCAATGACTGTTAACTATTAAAACCTGTGATATCGCTTGCTTTGTACTTATTCCCTAAAACCTCCCCTTTTGTTTCCTGTCTTTTCTTTTCCTCTTTGTCTTGTATTCTGTGTTTTTTTCCCCAAAGATATGTAAGCTATAGTTGTCCATGTATTTTGACAATTGTAGAACATTACTCTATTCTTATGTGCATTTACATAGCCATGTTCTCTGGGTCCTTGCGCTTGAATTCTTGCATCGGCCTACTTGTACGGCACTTGCCACTTCACTCCCCTTTCTCTGATCTGCCCACTTTTATCCATTTTTTATGTTAATAAAAGTACAGTTATAAAAAGACACAACATTTCTACATCTAAAGCCTACTTTACATCCCATTATTGCACTACGTTTAACGTGTGTGTCGGGAAAGCTCCCGGAATACACATTAACTTGTACATAGGGCTCAATTAGCCCGACGGAGGCTTTTATTTAAGGTGAGGAATAGCCTAGTAGACTATGCTATTCCACGCAACAGAATCCCGTAAAAGAAGGTATACTGCGTGGTGAAACATGGAGGTTATATGCCACTGCTATGCTACTGTATGGCATGCAGCACAGGCATCCATTTAACATACCAGTTATGGTCTTTTTAATAGCTTTTCATGACACATACGATCAACAGATACTGTTACCGTTACCGTCCACATGGGGACCGTGTGACTTCATACTCTGGAGACACAGGCACTCTGTATGCTGTTGGATGGTGCTCCATACAGGGCCATATTACCAAGATGTTCTCCCTTAGAAGCATTGCTTACCTTTGTAGTATGGCATTCGATGGAACATGGCACCATTTATATATTACAACCCTTAAACAGAGGTTGTACAGAGAAGTAATAAGCTTGTATGCATGGTAAAAAATTATTACTTAGAATTAATCTAGTTTTAAAGAGCAGTCAGCTGGTCCTTACTAGGCAGGAGTATATTTGGATTGTAAATTCAATTGCGGATGCCAATTTATATCAGTAAACTACTCAACCTGTGAATTAAAAAGTTTCCAGATAGGAGAGCAATACAAATTCCAAGTATTCATAAACTGCTCATTATTTTCCACTTGGAACAGTGTCAGCGGCGATATTTACCTTTACAATTACAACACTTTGCTTCATTTTAAAATCCAAATGTAATTAACTAATAATAATTGGAGAGAGAAGCAGCGTTCAGCACGAGCTCTCAGAAAGATTACATAAGAAAATGTGTCCGAATATTATTATGACAGATTCTATTTTCATGTATTTACTTTTTATGATTGAGAAGAATAAAAAAGGATCCAGCCTCTCCAACAGAAATACAAGCTACAGAAAGGACTTGAAGCTTTTGATTAGGCAAATTACAAGTACTCGTCCACTATCTGCAATGAACGGTCTGTGTTGAAAGGAAGCTGTGCTGTTTGATGCCTGTGATAGTTGTTGCTTGATTCACTCATCAGATACAAGGGAGCGGGCAGAATCTCAAGCCCATTATCACGCCAGCCTGTTCCTTTATTCAGTGCGGTACCATTTCTTTTAGTCAATGAAAAAATACTTGTTACTTAATTATTTAATTTGCATTGCTTATAAAGCACCAACATATTCCACGGTGCTGTACAGAGATTGTAATCTTTCACATGAGTCCCTGTCGCCATTGGTTCTCACAACCGTATTTCCCTAATTCAAGCGCACATATACATACTAGTGCCAATTTCATAGTAAGCCAATTAGCCTAACGGTATGTTTTTGGCATGTGGGACTAACATATAAACTCCATGAAAATGTTGTCCTTGTTGGATTTGAACTCAGGTCCCCAGAGCTCCACAGCAACAGTGCAAACCCTTAAACCACAGAGGTGGAACATATTAACCAGGTTCCCCATGGGTCAAGTGAAAAGACGAGTAGCCAAAAATCACGGACAGACCATATTTTTACAGATTGTCTGTGGACTGGCAACTTATGACAGTGGCAAATGGCTGGAAAGATCTTATTTCTTCTTTTGAATCACTTTAGGGGAAATTAAGCATTGGATGGAGCCAACTGAAATCAATAAGTCATCCGTGCAGTGATGGATTCTTCAGAGGGAGAGCCATTCTTTGATCTCCACTCTGGTTAATAGGGGTTGGATAAGGGTTGTCTAAAGCAGACACTCCCTTCAATGTGATGACTATGAAGCTAGTAATATGGCTGTTAAAAATAATTATGGCAGTATTTTCTTGAGAGTAAAACCAGGAGAGTTTTTGTTTTTTTTTCCAAAATGTTTTTATTGCAAGTACTTATATTGGGACAAACAAAGCCCATAAGGTCCACTATAGGGCAAACCAATCTAAAGCTGATGATGGAGAGGATTATTTGCTGCTTGGATATATCAAATCTTTTTCTTCTTTCACAAACAATTTATTAATACTTATTAATGATATGGACATTATGTAAAATGATAAAAACATTATACCATGCACTCTGTATAGGTGGTTATGTAGGTGTGCAGGTGGGCCCATAAAAAATTGCATTTGCACTAAATGTATAAATTACAGTAGACTTGTTGACTTCTATGACAATTTATCCTTTTCAGATACACTTAAAGGGATTGTCTGGTTCATCAAACCAATTTTCAAACCACCTATTATGAAATTCTAAATTAATAAGGGAGTCCCTCATTTGGGACCCTCATCTATTAGCCAGAGAGGAGAGCAGCTACAAAAAGCAACTCTGTAACAGCACGTCTGAGCATTACATGAACAGCCCATTGAGATTATGGTGATTTTGAATATTATGGTGACAATATATCTCTTTTTTTTTCTTACACAGAAAGCTAGACTTGCCAGGATAAAGGTGGCCAAGACAGGAACTTCATCTGCCTACCTGCACAGTAAAAGAAATGGCCTACTGAATGAGGCGCTGGAAATGGTGGTATGTACAATGACTTGTCCTTTCAGAGCCTATCTATGTGACATAACGTAATAGCATTTCACCCAAAAACACAATTACAAGCTATATAAATGAAGCAGTATTTGCTTGAGTTTTAAAGAGTATATTTATTCATTTTTGATAATTGTTTTGACCTTTTTGATTGTTTTGACCTTTTTGAAGTGCATCTGTCATTAGATAAAGGCAAGTAAATCTGGGACATCTGTAAGGTGAACCTTAAAAAGTGAAACAATTGGGAGTTTAGGGAGCAGCACGCGTCTTTCACTGGTATTGTCGAGCTAGGTGAGATATTTAGGGGAAACGCTGTCTTTTTATATGTACCGTGGGCAAAAGAAGTTGCCTATTTTCCACCTCACTAATGAGCTTTAAAAAAATATTACTGTCATTATATCAAATTAAAATATACTGTCCCTAGCTATTCTATATCATTCGTTTTTTTTTAGAAATACTTTGCTGAATTTTTCTCCCATATTTTCTTTTCACACACGAAAAGTAAAGGGAAAGTACAAAATACAGAAAAGATAGTATAATCTATAGCTAAAAAAAAAAAAAGCATAGTTATGAAATTATTAATGCCATCAAATATCATCAAACTGCAACACCCCTTCAGAACAACCCTCCCCAGGCCTGTCACAGAAGAAAAAAAAATATCATAAATAAATAATTATGAATAATCCTCCTGTTGCGCACCTGTACACAGGTTTCTCTCTTCATGTATATAATAAATTGTCTACATGCATTGCTTTATGTTCAGTATGTATATGATCACCGTTAAGACGATATGTCTGCCGTACACCATCGCAGAAAGGCTCAACAATTAGTGGAACCATAGGTTTAAAACATTAGACAACAAAGCCCGAAAACATGGTTTGCCGTATTTCGGCATCCTCTGGGGTTTGGGGCTATGGCGAGGGCATGCCGTTTACAAGAAACTATAAAGACTCTTGGAACCCTCCCAGATAGTGTTGACTCATTGTCTTGCTGCATTGAGTACCGGCTCCTTATTAAATTTGATGGAACTGCTAACCAATATACCATGGTATATGCCGATATCAACGTCACTTATCATGTGACCAATAGATACCTGGAAAATGCGCTTGTGCCGTTGCCAGAAAAGGACAATTGTAAAAAAGTAACAGAAAACCATGGCTGAATTGTTTGCGCTTGCAAATAACCAAAAGTTCTAACCACAGAACCAAAAGTGCAAGCCACGGTATATTGGTATTTGCTCAAGAATAATATCTGTATTGGAGAAAATGTATGTAGTTGGTTATTAAATACAATTAAATATAAAGAACTACCAAAAATATTCAAATATAATTAATTAAAAAGTATATACAATAATTTTTCTGTCCTGATATTAATTAATTATAATCAATTCTTTTCGATTAGAGCCTTTAAAAAGGAAAATTTCGGAAAGTTATGTCTAACCCTATTGAGCAATGCATTTGCATTATATACAACAGTTTAACTGTTTGTGCAAGTGCAAACGTTATAGTCCACTTTTGTTGAATTATCCGAACAAGAATGTGCAATGTCCTTTGTTTTACATGCAGCAGTCTAACTGAGCAAGCGAAAACGATATAAAGTTACAGTACTCTGATACTTTTTATAATTGACCTTTTCAGGGCACAGCACAAGTCCACTTTCCTGATATCTATTGATCACACGATAAGTGATGCCGATATCAGCATATACCAAGATCTATTGGTTAGCACTCCCATTAAATTTAATAAGATGTCAGTACTCAATGCAGCAAGACGATTGGTTGACATTATCTAAGAGGGTTCCAAAAGTTTTTATCGTTTCTTGTGAACAGTGTGCCCTCCCCATAGACCTGAAATCCCAGAGAAGCCGAAATATGGCGAAACATGTTGTGGGCTTTGTTGTCTAATGTTTTTAGCCTATCCGCTATTGTTTAACTTAATGTTACGCCTTTCTACGATGGTGTACTGCAGACATACACATACTGAACATAATGCAATGGATGTTGACAATTTATTATTTAAGTTAAGAAAAATTAACAAATGATATAGGATAGATAGGGACAGTATATTTTAACCAAACTTTGTGATGTCAGGTATATTTAGAATTGTAATTTGATACAATAAAAAAATATATTTTCAGATCTCATTAGTGAGGTGGAAAATAGGCAACTTCTTTAGCCAAGGGGCAATCTGTACATATAGTTTTGTATGCCAGCCTTACAAGGTTGGCATACAAAAGGTTTTCCTTTAGCTGACCAATATAGCTGGTAGTCAAACGCAGTTATTCCTAGTTTCTTTATAATGGGCACACTTAGTACCCACTAGTTAACCCTTTATGGACATCTTGTGCATGTGCTTGGGTTAGTGCAGTCTTAGGGTACGTTCACACGGCTTATTTTCAGCCATTTTTCCAGTCGTAAACGCCCAAAAAAATGGATGAAAAATGGAAGCTGAGCGCCTCCAAACATCTGCCCTTTGATTTCAATGGGAAAAACATAATTTAGTTCCGACGGGGCGTTTTTTTAAGCGTTCGCTTGAAAGAACGGTGCGTAAAAAAACGCCCCGTAAAAAGAAGTACATGTCACTTCTTGAGCAGCTTTTGGAGCTGTTTTTCTTTGTGTCAATAGAAAAACAGCTCCAAAAACGGCCGCAAAAAACGGATAAAAAAATGTTTGATGCCTAAAAAACGACTGAAAATGAGAGGCTGTTTTCCCTTAAAAACAGCCCTGTAATTTACAGCCGTTTTTAGTTTAGTGTGTGAACATAACCTTAGGGTATGTTCACACGCAGAGTTTGCAGGCGTATTTCAGGGTGTAAACGCCTTGAAATACGCCTAAAAAAAACTGTAGCTGAACACCTACAAACATCTGAACCATTGAAGTCAATGGGAAAAACTGCGTTATGTTCAGATCGATTTTTTATAGCGCTGTTTTAAAAAAACGGTGAGTAAAAAACCGCTGCATAAAAATAAGGAGCATATCACTTCTTGAGACGTTTTTGGAGCTGTTTTTCATAGAGTCAATAGAAAAACAGCTACAAAAACGTCTAGAAAAAAAGCCTCAAAATTTTTTTTCAGCTTTAAAAACGGCTGAAAACCAGAGGCTGTTTTCTCTGAAAACAGCTCCATAATTTTCAGCCGTTTTTACATGTGCGTGTGAACATACGCTTGGGCTATAGGTAAGTAGTGGTTCAGAAGGTGTAGGTGCACGAATAGGGTCAGTCGCCACCCCTAATGAAGCGCCAACGACTGGATATACCAGCAACCAGAACGGCACAGTGACCTGATGAAGGTCGAGGTATGACCGAAACGTTGCACTAAGCCTCTGGCATCTACTACCACTTGAAATAAAATCAAGATTTATTTTCAAAACTTCAATTTTGTGTGCCGAATACTTATTTTGTATACCCTTGGGCTATGTTCACACACTGTGTTTTCAGGCATATGGCGTAAACGCCCCGAAATACGCCTGAGAAGTGGTAGCTGAACTCCTACAAACATCTGCCCATTGGGAAAAACAACATTTAGTTCAAACAGGGCATCTTTGTACGCCACTGTTTTAAAAAAACGACGAATAAAAAAAATACTCCGTAAAAAAGAAGTAGCATGCCAGATCTTGAGGCGTTTTTTGGAGCTAAACAAAAACAGCTGTAAAATACGGAGCTGATTTCAAGGGGAAACAGCCTCTGATTTTCAGCCGTTTTTTAAACATCAAACATTCTTTGATGCGTTTTCTGTGGCCGTTTTTGGAGCTGTTTTTCTATTGACAGAATGAAAAACGGCTCCAAAAACAGCTCAAGAAGTGCTTCTTTTTGTGGGGCGGTTTTTTTACGCGCCCAAAAAACGTCTGAAAATGAGCCGGCTTAAACTCCGGTTTTTCAGCCATATTTATGGGGCGTTTATGGCACAAAAAATGGCTGAAAAATAAGCTGTGTGAACATACCCTTAGATTTGCCATGCAGACCTCTGTATGATATAAGCAGATGATAGTCACTGCGCACTATAGTGTTTACTTTTCAATTCATTTCCTGATATCTGGTGTGATTATAAAGCTTTCTTGTCAATAACTTACATGTGCCCTAGCCCTATGCTTGTACCTAAATACCCTGGCCAAGGTAGAGTAGTTTGTTGGCACCCTCACTTTTTCCAACTCCGCCCCTGAGTGCACCCATATATACACATTCATGACATATATACATAATTGATAGCCAGTTGTCACTTTCATGCACTTATTTTTCAAATCAATCAATGTCAGTGAAAGTAATTGGAGACAATGAGTAAAAATAAATAAATAGGAAAACACATGCTGCAAATGGGGAAGAAACTGGCATAACACACAGCTTGGCAAAGCCGAGTGATGAACAGTGCCCACCGTATTCCCCAGTGCATAGGGATTATAGACGAAACGTGGGTGTTTAATTCAGGATTTGCAGTAGATATGCAACAGGAGTAGAATCATTAACAATAGTATATTTCTCATTATTTTATCTATCTTTAAACATGAGAGACCAGAACCTATCACCAGAGACTGCAGGATTTTCTTTCCTACTGTGTTGCCAACAATTCGAGATTTAATGTGGAATCTATCTAGTAACTACTATGAAATAAACTCTATAATGGATCTCATAGGACAGTTTAGTGTAGACTGTCGAGAAAGCCAAGTTTTCTTCCACTGCTACGGGATGTCCAGAGATGGAAGTGCATTAACTCCCAGGCTCTCCTTCCTACCTTGGATCCAACACTCCGGAGACTCATTGTTTTTCTTTCAAACACTTGGAAATATATCCTGTGTAGAAGAAAAGGGGGTTTAAAAAATAAACTCTTGGTTTCTGCAGGTGTTTTGCACATTTTCAGTAGCCACCTATGAAACATGCAGTCTTAAAATATATTACTATCAAACTAACCTTTACATTGGGATTCTACAGCTTTATCATCCACTTCTAATAAGAACAATGTGATCCAACATATTTTCAGGCGCCTGCAAGGGTATTAGGGTATGTTCTCACGCTTAGTCAAAAACGTCTGAAAATACGGAGCTGTTTTCAAGGGAAAATAACTCCTGATTTTCAGCCGTTTTTTTTTAGCAACTCGCGTTTTTGGCCGTGTTTTTTCCGGCCATTTCTGGAGCTGTTTTCTATAGTCAATGAAAAACGACTCCAAAAACGGCTCAAGAAGTGACATGCACTTCTATTTTGCGGGCGTTTTTTTACGCGGAAATGTTATCAAAACGGCCGCGTAAAAACACTCCCCGTCGGAACAGAACACTGTTTTTCCCATTGAAATTAATGGGCAGATGTTTGGAGGCATTCTGAAAATAAGCCATGTGAACATGCCCTCAGTATACATTGGCACAGGTTTCTCCCATCTTAAATTTAAAGAGGACCTGTCACCTGCCCAAAAAAACTGCAGTTGATATCTCCGTTAGATTGCAGGTGCCTCACAGATTCTCATGCTTTTTATTTTTTTCTTCTAGCCCCCACTGTTTCTGAGATATCGTTAGTGTCCGATATAAAGTGACAGGTGTTTTCCGCCCACTTGACAGTCTGAGGCCTCATGCATACGAACGTATTTTTTTTTCCTCCCGTAAATACTGGCGTAAATACGGGTCCATGGTCACACGTATTCGACCCGTATTGCACCAGTGTTTAAAGGTTTTCGCTGCAAAATTGCACTGCACTAATCGGCAGCCCCTTCTCTCTATCAGTGCAGTATAAAGAGAAGGGGCAGCCCTTTCCGCAGTAAAAGTAAAAGAAAATTCATACTTACCCGGCCGTTGTCTTGGTGACGCATCCCTCTTTCGACATCCAGCCCGACCTCCCTGGATGACGCGGCACTCCATGTGACTGCTGCAGCCTGTGATTGGCCTGTGATTGGCTGCAGCGGTCACATGGGCTGAAACATCATCCCAGGAGGCTGGACTGGAGGAAGAAGCAGGGAATTCTGGATAAGTATGAACGTCTTTTTTTTTACAGGTACATCTATATTGTGATCGGCAGTTTCTGTCCAGGGTGCTGAAAGAGTTACTGCCGATTGTTTAACTCTTTTAGCACCCTGGACAGTGACTATTCACTGACGTCGCCTAGCAATGCTCCCGTAATTACGGGTGCACACACGTAGTCACCTGTAATTACGGGAGCCCCATAGACTTCTATGGGCCTGCCCGTGCCGTTATTACAGCCTGAAATAGGACATGTTCTATATTTTTCAACGGCACGGGCACCTTCCCGTAAGCATACGGGGAGGTACCCGTGGCCTATAGAAGTCCATGGGCCCGTAAAAACGTGCCGTAATTACCGGCGTTTTTACGTTCGTGTGCATGGGGCCAAAGGCTGTATTTGCACATCGGACACCAGAACTAACGGCACTGATATCTCAGGAACGGTAGTGGCTAGAACAAAAAAATAAAAAGCGGCAGAGTCTGTGAGGTGCTTACAATCTAACTAACATGTCAGTTGCCGTTTTTGGGCAGGTGACAGGTTCTCTTTAAGGTGGGAGGTCCTTTGACTATAAAAAGAAATATAGTGAAAAAATGTATTTAAAAAAAAATAGCCAGAAAATAACCCCCTCCCTAAAACAACTGCCCCCCCCAACAATTGTTGCTATACTGCTAGTCCCTACTCAATTACCCTAAAGTAACATATATCAAAATTAACGGTAGACAATGACGAACACAAACATGAACAATTAACTAAAATTTAAAAAGCATATTTTTTTTTTTTTATATTTTTACAAACTAAGACTAACAATTCTATAAAAAAAAGCCATAATTGTGTGTTTAAAAATAAGAAAGAAAGAAACCTGCATCAGTCTAAAAAAATACATTGCAAACAACGTTAATGGCCAAACAAATAAAAAATGTTTTAGCCATTCAATTTCTAAAATGGCTGAACTGTGTCTGTTCCTGGAACGCCCAAAATATTCCAGACCTAAATGGTGAAATGGAGGATGCCATAACAAACTTTTAAAATTTTGTAGTAAGATACTTCTCTATTATTCTAATGGATAATATAATTAACTGAAAAAATTGTACATTGCAAAAAAATTGTAAATCAAGTCGACAGCTCGTCGATTGGTTATGTATGGAGACGAGATATCATTACTACTATTGTTCGCCCCCATACATTTCCATCAGATCATCAGCATATCTCCCTGTTCACACAGGGAGATGTGCTTCCGACTAGCGACCATTTTATAGGCCACATAAACGAGCAGATCAGCCGATGAACACAGGGCGATGATCAGGAATGGGCATTCATATGAATGCTCATTTGCCCGATCATTGGCCTGTGTAAGAGGGACTAAACAGCACTATTATAAAGCTGGAGACAGATAACACAGGATCACACCATTCACAACAGGTGATAGTGCAAGCTCACCTCCTCTCCCCTTCCTGCACAGTGACCTCTGCACGTGACACAGAGCATGCCCACAACAATCTCAGAAGTCAATGAGTCGTTTCCTGACTAAGTTCTCTAGCGTTCAGATGACTGCTGTAAAGCAAATCTCTGGAACTGCTGTTTACTGTTTAAAGCAACAGCTCAGGCAAAATGGCTGCCCCATAATCAAGTACAGACATTTTTTATTCTTAACTTGTTATACTTTACACCAAGATGGTTAAACAGAATTAATTGTAAAAAATATATATATACATTCACAAATGTGACTTAGTAAGGGCTGGAGTGTTACACATGATTTAGGAATGCCCAAAAGTATCTGAATTTTGGGAGGAAATTCTAAAACGAATAGAAACTACCTATGCCTGAAAAATGGACCACACTGTGCGGAATTGTGTACCTGGGGATGAAGAGGGCTAAGTTGGTGTTAAAAATAATAATTAAACTGCTATTTCTGGCTCGTTTGACCATAGTCAGTAATTGGTTCTCCCACAAAAGGCTATCGGAAAAGCAATGGTTGAATTCTGTGTATCAAATTATGTTCCATGAGAAATGGTATTATACCCAACTACAAAAAATGCAGTCATGGGAATGTTGGCAGCCATGGTTTAAATGGCTTAATACAGAAGGATGATGTGTTGAATGTTATATATTGTGTTTTTTGGGGGTATTTTTTTTTCCTCCTGGTCTGGGTAGGGTAGGGGTGGGAGTTTGATTACATTACTGTGTTTTCTTGCTATTTGCATAATTCATTTTAAAAGCAAAAGAAAATAATAAGGTTTGTATGACTTTTCAAAAAATAAAAATTTACGGAAAATAAAATAAAATATATACACTCATAAAATAAAAACAGATAATAAAAGTGTGGAGTAGATTTACTAAGCCGTGTAAGTTTTAGACAGTGTAAACTTAGACCAGGCAGTCATACGATACACCAAATTTATCACAGTGGTGCATGCTGTACGATAAATTTGTTGCATCTAGTTAGATTTTCTGGGCCCTTCACCACCTTTGATTTGGCTTAATTTGTGACAGAATTTTGTGCCAGATCTTTGGCGCATTTTAAGCCATGGCAGTTTTTCATTAAGCCCTTTCCTTTTTCTGGAACTTTTTTTTTTTTTTAAAGTATCTGGAGAGGGGAAAACATCTGTTCTAAAATGAAATAGTGGCACATTTTTTCGACACATTCTGGGTGCAGACACATTAGTAAACCTGTCCCAATATGTTGCAGTATAGATTTCAGTAAAAAAAATAAAATAAATAAAGGGTTGACCCTTTAAGATTACGTTCCAGAATAATTGTTAGCTCATACATGGGTAATATCATGGGAAAAGGATCAATAAAGCAAGTGTGAACGTTTCATAAGGCCCTATTACACCGGCCGATTTTGGCCAGTGCAGCGAGCGCCGATCAACGAGAAGGCGCTCATTTGCTCCTGTCATAACGAGCTATGGATGGGGACGAGCGGTCGTTACTCCAATCACTCGTCCCCATACACTATTATCATGTCGGCAGCACATCTCCCTGGGAGATGTACTGCCCACACGATAATATTTTACTTTTTTAAAATGATACGACTAGGAGATGATCGCTGCCCTGTTTACACAGGGCAATTATCGGCAACGAGCGTTCTATGAACGATCATTTGCCCGATAATTGCCCAGTGTAAAAAAAAAACTTTACTGCCTATGACAAATCCATATAATACAACCTTTGAAACAAGTGGTGCAACAGTGGCAAAAACAAAGTACAAAGTTCACCAATACACTCATTGTGTAAGTTCATCACTACAAAATCCATCCTGACAACTTCTACCTGCATTGTATTTATAATAGGGACATTTTTTCTTTATGAGCAGTGGAAGGAACCAGTTAGGAAGGATTATCAGGTATATTCAGCTGAAAAGTAACCAGTACTCCGGACTATCCACAGCTCAGAAACATTGCAATCCCTTATTTCACAGTGGGTTTTATTAAATACATTAATGCTAATCTCTGTCTCTGTGTAGGGCTCCACTGAGGAAGAACCGCACATTGGAAAATCAGCTTCCTTGATAGAAAGTCAACACCACCACCTGCTGCACTGCTTAGAAAAGACAACTGTAAGTACGACTGTGGCCGAAGACAATATGCTACATGTATACTCCCGTTATCTATATCACCGTACAGTATGTCACAGAGATGAAGTGGAACTCTTATATTGTAATCATTAGTTAGGACTTCATACAGAGCTACATATTTAGTATTGCTAGCCCGGCATCCTAACCCTAACCTAAAATCTGCACGGAACCCCTTCAGGACCCAGCCATTTTTGGGATTTTCATTTTCATTTGTTCCTCCCCACCTTGCAAAAGCCATAACTTTTCTTATTTTTTCGTCAATATAGCTAGATGAGGGCTTGTTTTTTTGCAGGGCGAGTTGTAGAATTTAACGGTACCATTTGCTGTACCATATAATGTATTGGGAAACAAAGAAAATTCTTTGTGGGGTGGAAAAGGAAAATAAACAGTCATTCCTCAATCTTTTGAGGGGTTTTGTTTTTACGGCTATCACCATACGGTAAAAATGGCATGTTAACTTTATTCTACCAGTCAATACGATTACAGGGATACCAAATTGATATAGTTTTTTTTTATGTTTTACTACTTTTACAAGGAAAAGTCGCCATATTCGCAGAGCCATAACTTTTTTATTTTTCTATCGATTGAGCGATATTAGGGCTTATTTTTTGCCGGGCGAGCAGTAATTTCTAAGGGTATGTGCACATCACCTCTTTTCAGACGTAATGGAGGCGTTTTATGCCTCGAATTACGCCTGAAAAGACGGCTCCAACATGTCGGCAAACATCTGCCCATTGCTTGCAATGGGTCTTACGATGTACTGTGCAGACGAGCTGTCATTTTACGCGTCGCTATCAAAAGACGGCGCGTAAAATTTTGGCCGCGTCAAAGAAGTGCAGGACACTTCTTGGGACGTAATTGAAGCCATTTTTCATTTTCATTGACCCCAATGAAAACCAGCTCCAATTATGTCCGTAAAAGACGGCGTGAAAAACGCGAGTACTTGCAAAAACTTCTGAAATTCAGGAGCTGTTTTCTCCTGAAAACAGCTCCGTAATTTCAGACGTATTTTGCGCTGTCATGTGAACATACCCTAACGGTACCATTCTGGGCTATATGAGACTTTTTGATCACTTTTTATTCAATTTTTTTGTGAGATATGAAGTGACAAAAAACTGCGATTCTGGCATTTTATATTTTTTTATTTTTACGGCATTCACCATACGCATTAAATAATGCTATAGTGTAATAGTTTGGACTCTTACGGATGCATTGATACCAATTTTATAGTTTTTTTTTATTTTTTACATTACTTCAGAGGAAAATCGGAAAAGATTTTTTTTTTAACTTTTAATTTTTTTATTTTTTTTACACTACTAAAATCTTTTTTACACATTTCATTAGTCCCCGTAGGGGACTTGAACCAGCGATCGTTAGATCGTTGGTACAATACACTGCAATGCTATTGTATTGCAGTATATTGTAATTTTTACAGGCTCCTGTTAAGCCCTGCCAGAACCATTGGCGCCCCCCAATCACATTGCGGGAGTGGGGGCGACGAGCTGTCAGAGGGGGGCGTCCCCTTGTTTATAACGTCTTAGATGCTGCGATCGTGCTTGATCGTTCATGTTTTTTATAAACTTAGTTACAATTCTGAGATGGAAATGCAAGATAAATTGACAAGCTGCGTTTTTTTTAAATCCGCACCGCAGGTCAATTTACATGCAGAAAAATTCTCCAATGTGTAGATGAGATTACCTGAAATCGTATTTACTTTGCTGATACTGTATTAGGGCACGGCCAAACGTGGCGGAAGTGCAGTGGAATTCTCCAGCGGCCGTTTTTTACGTTTGTTTCTATACATTTTTAGGGAAGCTAGTTCAGACGTTGCGGAAAACTCCGCTGCGGACCATAGGCTGCAGTGCAGAAATTTCCCTCCGCAGCATGCACTGACTGTTGTGGAGAAGAAGCGGAATTTCATTGCGGATTTCAGACTTTGCAATATAAATACTGAAATCTATGGCAAGTCCGCTGTGTTTTCTGCAACGTCTGAATTACCTGACAAATATGCAAATGCTGGTGCAGATTCGTTGCGTAATTGCCCCAAATCTGCACCAACATTTGCAGCGGAAAAATTCCGCCACGTCTGGCCGTGCCCTTACGCTGCTGATTTGCCACAGGGCAAAAAGAAACAGTTTGATGGCAAATTAAGCTCTACTACATCTGTAAGTTATACATTATTAAAAGAGTAGTCCGGTTTCAGCAAATTAATTATTTTTTGCATGATTAAAAGTTATACAATTTTCCAATATACTTTCTGCATTAATTCTTCACGGTTTTCAAGATCTCTGCTTATTGTTATTTAGTAAGAATATTCATTGTTTACTTCCAGTAGATAAAATATCTGTCCATGGTCATGTGATGGACACACAGGTGTACGGCTTGTTACAGTTACAGTATGTGTATCAGAGCTGTATCTTCTAATTTACTACCCCCTGTGTGTCAATCATTTGACCATGGACAGATATTTTATCCACTCGAAGTAAACAATGAATGTTCCTACTAAATAACAACCAGAAGAGACTTTAAAAACCGTGAGGAATTAATACAAAAACTATATTGGAAAATTGCCTAACTTTTAGTTGTGCAGAAAATAACATTAGTTTGCTGAAACCCGACAACCCCTTTAAACACACCAGAATACATTTATTTGGCTGCAAAGTAATCAATACGACTATGCCTGGGGAATCCAAATGGAAAAAGTAATGGTAAATATGTTAGTAAGCGCAGCTCCGAAAGCTGTTTAATGAGCTGGGCTTTACTTGTCCATTTAAGATTCTGTTGCTAGGAATAATAAGGCTATACAATTCCCAGTTTTGAATGGTAAACAAGCTCTTAGAGCATTTTGGCACTCATATTTCCCTGTACAGTATAATTATTTCTTCAAGTCATATGCTGGTAATGACAATGCCACTACTTTATTATCAGGGCCTTTAGACAATAAAGCTGGGATGAGGTCACACTTAAAGGGGTTTTCCAGACATGGACCACTGATAACCTATCCACAGGATAGGTCATCAGTATATGATCAGTGGGGGTCCGACACTTGGACCCCACACAGATCAGCTGCTACCGTTATGCATTATTCAGAGCTGGAAGCAGATGTCCCCGACCACTGCATAGCAGCCATGCTGCAAAACAGCAACTCTGCTCCTATTCGCTTGAATAGGAGGAGGGCTTCAGTACTGCATCTCGGCCACTAGTCTGTGACTGGAGCCATCTTATTCTGGCATTGACATCCGGTGCTCGGAGGCAGCCGGAGCAGTTGATCGGTGCGGGATCCGGATGTCAGACCCCCACTGATTATACACTGATAACTTATCCTGTGGATAGGTCATCAGTTGTCCATGCCAGGACAACCCCTTTAATCTTGGTTCAGATATGTGTAGGTGTTTTCTATTTTCCTGTTCCGTCATAGAAACAGAAAAACAAAAAAATGGAAGTGCTCGACGCGATGCATGATGGATACCAACGGCACTCAACAGAACCCACTGACTCTTATCGGTTCCATAGAATTTCTGTCATGACGTCCGTCATCTTACCATAAAAAATAACGCAGCATGCTGCACTATTTTTTCTGTCCTTTTTTTTTACCATTTGTGCGACTGAGGCTCATAACAAGCCTCCAACGCAAATGTGAACTTCACCTTATATATCTCAACCACTAATGTTTCTACCAATCTTATGGCATGATATTAAAAATATTAGATGCAAAGTCAACAGTTCAAATATTCCAAGGTAGAATTTCCTTAAAGAGCTATTCCAGGATGCCCCATAGAGTGCAGGTAACTGTACATGCAGTATTGTTTATTGATGATAAATAACATTTAAAAAAAAATCTAAATTGTACTATTTCATTTGCAATTTCACAGAAAACAGCATAGTTTAAAACCCTATTTAAAAAATAGTCTTCTGAAAAGAATGTAAGAACTATAAGTATAGACATTTCTGTGACTTAAAATCAATCCATAAATCTGAATGTGGATGTTTCTGCAGTGGGCGCATCTATAGGCCCCATTTAGATGTATGAGACATTCGCAGAAATTTCAGCAACAAATGTGCCACGTGAATATAATCATAAAATATGGTTACAAAAGTGATATATTCTGTATAGAATGAATATTAACCCCTTCCCTCTGCAGCCATTTTTCGGATTTTCATTTTCGCTTTTTACTCCCCACCTTCCAAAAGCCATAACCTTTTTATTTTTCCGTCAATATAGTCTTATGAGGGCTTGAATTTTGCAGGACAAGTTGTAATTTTTTACGGTACCATTTACTTTACCATATAATGTACTGGAAAACTGGCAGATTCCTTCTTTGTTTTTTGGGTTTTGTTTTTACGGCGTTCGCCATGATGGAAAAACTACATGTAAAAAGCAAAAAGGACATGTTAACTTTATTCTGCGGGTCAATATAATTACTGCGTTACCAAATTTATGCCGTTTTTCATGTTTTACTACTTCTATAAGAAAAAAACGAATTGTTAAAAATAATTATTGGTATTATTTTGGGGTTCATAAGATTAAACGTTCAAAAAAAAAACCTTTTCCCATTTTCCCCCTAGAGCATAGTAAAAAAAATAAAAATAAACATAATTGGTATCGCCGCGTCCGTAAAAGTCTGAACGATTACAATATATCATTATTTAACCCGCACGTTGAACACCGTAAAAGAAAAAATTCTAAACGCCAATATCTGTATTTTTTGGTCACCTAATCTCTCACAAAAAATGAAATAAAAAGTGATCAAACCATCGCATGTACACCAAAATGGTATTATTAAAAAATAAGCCCTCATACCACTTAATTGACGGAAAAATAAAAAAGCTATGGCTCTCGGAATTTGGCGACAAAAAATAAATTTTCATTTTTACACTTAGGTTTTTACTTGTAAAAGTAGTAAAATATAGAAAAAACTATATATATATTTAGTATCGCCGTAATCGTATTGACCCGCAGAATAAAGATAACATGTTGTTTTAATTGCACAGTGAATTCTGTAAAAAAGGCGTGCAAAAAACCATGGAGGAATCACTGTTTTTTTTATTTTCTACCCCACAAATAATTTTTTTCCCGTTTCCTAGTACATTATATGGCAAAATAAATGGTGCTATGCAAAACTACAACTCGTCTCGCAAAAATCAAGCCTTCATAGGACTATATCGACAGAAAAATACGTTACAGCTTTTGAAAGGTGGGGAGGAAAAAACGAAAATGAAAATCTGAAAAAGGGCTGCGGCGGGAAGGGGTTAAAGCCATAGACTGCTAAGAGTCTATACTTAATCTATTAGTAAAAAGAAAAAAGCCTGGCATACTCACACAACAATATTAGAGAGGTCTAAAAACATTGTCTCTAGGGGACCATAGTAGTCACTTATGATCGCTGCGACGTCTTTCACCTATACATAGGCCATCAATATTTGTTTGGTGTGGGTTTGTACCTGAGTCAATAAATGAGACCTCTTCATTCAGCTGATCATCAGGGTGCCAGGAGACAAACCCCCACCAATCAAATATTAACACAAAGGCCGCATGAGCATGAACGTGCTTTTGCGGCCACAATTCCCCCGAAAATCCACGGGAGAATTGCGGCCCCATTCATTCCTATGGGGCCATACACATGACCGTGGTTTTATCGGTCCGTGCATGGCCCCGGAGCCCGGACCACAGAAAGAACGGGCAAGCCTTATTACGGCCGTGTTCTGTGGTCCGGGCTCATTGAAAATAATGGCCGCGGACATGTGCATAGCCCGCGATTTGCAGGCGGCTCGCGACTGTCACTCCGTGGCCAGCCGACCTGGAAATCACGGCTGTGCACATGACTACGGTCGTGTGCATGAGGCCTAAGAATAGGCCATCAATATTAAAGGGACGTGACACGCTTTTAATATACATTAAATCATGTATATATCTTATAGCCAGCATAACAGGTTCTGCGGGAACATAATGTGTATATAAAGTCAGATGATGTCTAATGTAAGTAAAAAAATCCCCCCCCCCCACAGCCACAAGTTAATTAAGGTTATGTAAAAATGTCTCACCAGAATTTTTCCTTTTATTAAAAATACATTTGAGAGCAGTGGTTCTCTTGTTTGTGAACGCAAGGCTGCACAATGTCCTTATGAAACAAATAAAATAAACATAAAATTGTCTGGAATGTGGAACAATGTTTGTTTTTGTTCTTTCATTAAGTCAAGATTGGTTTATGCAGCGTACCGCTAGATGTTCTCTGCATCTTTTCATGCTCCAGATTACAAAAGGCAGGGCAATATTTTGCCGGAAAATTTACATATATCCCTTCTATCCCTCAGCAGATGGTCCTAACGTGTATTTGTTGCAGATAGTGTTGCAGATTTTTTTGCCAAAGCCAGAAATGTTTTCAAAAGGTTTAGGAAATGAATGAACTTAAACTTTTCCTCTCTCCTGATTCCACTCTTGGCTTTGGCTTAAAAATAGGCATCAAATACACCATGTGTGAATCTCGCCTAACGGTGAAAATATACCGATATGGCTGGGTTCACAACTGCGTTATTTTCTGTTAATTTTTTTCTGTTTTGCATTACCTGATGGAACCCATTAACTTTAATAGGTTTTGTCGGTTCTTTTTACTGTAAAAAAATCAGTATTCTTTACCAGATCTGCGACATGTGAAAACTTGCAGGGAGTCTCTTTTCGAGCATTCTTCCTACTGGAAGTACAGTATCAATGGTACGAGCACATTTTCTTCTAGAGATATAGAAAGCACTCGAGTTTAAACAGTACATAAAGACCTTTGCTAAAAAATATATTGTCAATGAAAATCTGCTGTTAAAGGGAAGGTGTCACGAAAATTTTATTTTTTATATGTTATTGCTTTTAGGTTGTCATTAAAATAAATGTTATTTATTTGTGTTTTTGTGTTGTACTTTTTTCTATCTTTTACTTCTCTATGGGGCTGCCATTTTTTTTTTCATCTCTGTATGTGTCGATTAACGACACATACAGAGATGGAATACGGCACATAGATTCCCATAGAGAATGCGAACGGGAGCCGTTCCATTCACTATAGCGTACGCCGTCTGTGTGGGAACGGCGCCTGCGCCGCTCCCACACAGTCCAAAAGGAAGGTCTTCGGCAGAACGACATCCGGCGCCATTTTCATGTGGACCGGAAGCCGCGGCCGGACAGTAAGATGACTACTTCCGGTCGCGGCTTCCGTCCATATGTTCAGAAGCAAGGACTAGGAGCGGAGGGAGCGGAGGCAGCGGCAGCGACAGCGGCGTCGGCAGGAGCAGGTAAGTTATGTTTGTGTATGTGATGTGTGTGTATGTTTGGGTTATACTGTCTGATTACCACTGTATCTAATCCTCCTACGCTGTGCATTCACTCAAAAAATGGCGGCACACAGTGTAGCCAGGATAAAGGAAGGGGGATTGTTTGACCAGCACATGGAAATGTTATAAATTAGAATCTAATTGATATTTCCTGACTTGTGAAAAAATGTAAAAAATTAGAACAATGTGTAATCATTTATATACTAACAGTTTAACTAAAAAAAAATATATATTTTTTTCTAGCGACACATTCCCTTTAACATCATATTTTTAGCTCTAAAACAGTTGCTACCGCTATGTTTACTAAAGTACTTGACACAATTTTATGGGGGAACTGAACATTCACATCTTAAGGCAAAGGCCTATGTCCAGTGGGGGCTTACAGCTTCTTAGTCAGTTACAGCGTTCCTTAAAGGCAACCTGTCAGCAGTTTTGAGGCCTCAAAACTGCTGACAGAGCGATAAACAGGTGGATAGAGCATTTTAAATAATACATTTTATCTTGGTCATATAGGTTGCATGACCACGAAAACCATGTTTAATTCCCCCAGCGCGCCAATTGCAAGTGCCTCTCCTTATTGGCCACCAGAGCCGTCACTCAGAGGAGAGAGTGGCACTTGTGACCGCCGCCCCAGGGGAATCAAACGTCGATAAGGTAAGTTTAAAATGCCCTCCCTGTCTTCTATATCGCTCTGTTAGAAGTTTTGAAGCATTAAAACTGCTGACCGGTTCCCTTCAAAGAAATATTCCAATAAATATTAATGATATATTTCTAAAATGTGCTCGAAATATCTGATAGGGGCATAGTAGGGTAAGGCTGGAATGGTCTTTAGTAAGTGATGATCTAGATATGTCTTTAACAGAACTGTCAACACTAAACATTTGAAAGAAAAAATGCCATACAGAATAAAACACCAAATATAGTTTTATTGAGGAGGCTTTGAGCGACATCATATATTTGCATCTGCGAGCTCCTTTTTTTGGCTGCATCTTAATTCAATGTTGTCTGGACCATGCTATGTCATGTCATACTTTATTCCCGATCATTTCTTGGATATAAAAAGTCTACGACCCCTCAAAGAGTTGTCTCATCCGGACAAAGACTCCCTAGAAGCCCACTCAAGAGGTATAGACGTCATAGAGGGGACTAGCTCGCTATGGTGCCCCTTCTCACTCTGGAGGACTTGGTGAAACCACATATTGCTTGGTTGTCCATTGAATTCAACAGGTGCCTTGTTGTGCTGGGACAAGTCCTTTAATGAAATGGATTTTTATTGTGATATAAGCCTAAAATGACTTTCAGATAGTGACTCGTTTGCTGGCCTTTATACCTCTCTCCTGGTTTGTACTTTTTAACAATAAGCTTTCTTGGAGTCCTTGTAGTTCAACCAATATATTTTTTATGCAACCAGGGTATTTTATGTATTTTTTATTATTATTTCTCCTAAAACATGTCTATTTTCAATCATTGTTTGGGAGTTGTAATGCCATAGTAAACATGAACAATAACTGCCATGATTTATCTTGATTTCAGGTGTTATATCACAAAAACCTACAATTTCAGTAATGGTGTTAATGAATAATAATGTTTTAGACAATTATTCATGAAACACTACCAGGGTGGGACTGACTGATTACCAGAGGCTTCTCTCATGGGCCCAAGCTCTGATAAAAATAATGGGCCCTAAAGGTCCAGCAGAAGAAAATCTGATTTGGAGCTGACTTTTAAGCCGATCACTTGCCACTAGGGTCTATTTCTCATGGGTTGATTCATAAATAACTTCAGACTTTATTGATGATGTGTCCTACATGTGCAATGATGACGACAACGCTTATGATACAATTAAAAGTAAACGTGTACATGTTCTATATATGTGTAGAGTGCGCCTTATCCTTTCCTATGGCGGGCCCAAAAAAAAAACAGTCAGACAACTGGACACTACTGACCATAAATATGTTATTGAAAAAGCAAGACCTACATCTACTGAAGCTAAGTGTCCAAATTAGTCAGAACATTTTAAATTAGAAGTCCTACACATTTTAAGAGAAAGTATGCCCATTTCTAGCATTAAAGTGACCCTCTGGGAAAAAGCTAAAAATTTTGTTTTTATGGAGGAAAACCTACCTCACCCCTTAAAGCAACCCTCTGGTCCTGGGACAACTTTTTAAATATGATAGTGTATATGGAGTAATATTACCTGGTGCCATCCAGATATGACACTCTGCTGTGGAATCCGCCATTTTAGGGTCCCCTCTGTGCTGTTCTAAAATGGCTACAGCGCTTCTTAGACTACGGGTCTGAGACACTCCCACTGTTCTCAGATTGGCCAAGTCTGCTCCCGTGAGTAGTTCTGTCCAGTCCGTGAGCAGAGGGAGTGTCTTATACTCAGTCTGAGAAGTGCTGTGGCCATTTTGAGAGAACACAGAGTGAACCCTAAAACAGTGGATCCAAGGCAGAGGGGCACAACTGGAGGGTACCAGGGAATGTTACTCAATATAAACTATCATATTTATAATTTTGTCCTGAGACCGGAGGGTAATTTTAAGTTATACTTACCTGGTTCCTGCCATTCTGTACATCCATGAAGGTCACTCGCAGAGAGTTATTTCCTGTACAAGTTCCCGGATAGCTCATGACCACCACTGCTGAGGACCACAACATGCAGTCGTGGTGAGGGTGCAATCTGTATCAAAGCCCACATGGATCACCGGGACGGCGGGAATCTGCTGGGATTGGGGTAGATGCCCTCCATTCGATAAATACAGCAGAGGGTTACATAATAAAAAGTCCCTTGTCTCCTTGAAGTCACGATAAATATAATGTCCTCAGCCTGAACATTCACATTGTCTATGTGTGCTTTTATCTGTAAATGAATTTATTGGGGCAAAGTCAATTTGACAAACACACTCGCTCAGTAATACTTGTGATATCCATGTTCTTATATAGCATTGGCTGCCAATGCTATATAAATGATCCATGTAGTAAAATTGTTAATATTCAACGCTTGCTTCTAATTGACTATACTGGAATGAGTTTGCCTGTATATATAAAATTGATTTTGTTTTCTACTTTGTTTTTGCTTTCTCATTAAACTAGTTTCTTGCCAGAATGCTACTGAATTGGCTATGTGATATTTGCTACAAATTGGCTCACTGCTGGTTTGAGATTTGCCTACTGAGAAGAAACAAAATATCTATTTAGACAGCTAAAAAAAACTGGCAGAAAGTGCATAACTGATGAAATTATATCTTTTTTTTTCTCCTTCATTTGTCAAAATTCTGCACATAATTACATTTCAACTGTTAATTACAATGTTAATTTAAATATATAAAACATTTATTTTTTTTTAACTTTTAGTAACCCAGTCTTCAGCAGAAGCTGCAGCTGGTGGGAGTCTTTTCACTTGGGCAGTAAAGCAAGACCTAGGAATTCGATGTTAAAGGGGTTATCCGGAGAGATAAAATGATTGGCCTATCTTCAGGATAGGCCATCAATATCTGATCGGTGGGGGTCCGACTCTCGGCAATCACGCCGATCAGATGCTTTGAAGAGGTCTGCTTCCCCTTCATTCCTTGCACTGCTTCATACTGTATCAACTTGTATTGGCAGTTCACAATATTATAGCCTTCTCCCATAGTAGTTACAGAAACAGCTTGGCTGTTTCCTGAAACCTGACCACCTCTTTACCGATTCCCTACCTGCATGCGGTGGCCTTCAACCATCTCACTAGACAGGGATGTGGTCAGGGGACCCCTGATCTCGAGATGGGTGCAGATCCTAGAGCTCGGACCCACATCTATCAGACATTTTTGGCATATCCTATGGATATGCCGTAAATGTCCGAGATGGGAATACCTCTTAACTTTTTTTGAAGATTAATGTATAAACTCTTATTGAAGGTGGATATACCCTTTAAACCCTATTAACCTTGAATACTTTTGCTTGTCCTCCCTTTTCTAAACAACATATAAACATTGTTGTCTTTTGGGGGTGTTTTAAAAATCTTTTCATGAAGTAGCCACCATACATTTTGTGGCCCATTTAATAAGTATGGTGTTTCATTTTTCAGTCTTCATGGAAAGAAAAGTTGGAGTAAAATGAGACACATTTCATAAGAGACTAAAGCCTCTTCATAAATATGTTGCATCTTTCGGCTGGGCTGTGTTTCATCCATTTCCCCCACATTGGCTATTAAATAATGAAACACATACTTACCTTACCACTCCTCTCCCTCCCCCCTCTAGGTCCCCTCAGCATTCCAGTGCGGCTCATACAACGATGCTGAGCGGCGTCGGAGCTTTTTATGTGACACAACACTCAATGTCATCAGTGCTGCATCGCATATAACGTCCTGATGCTGACCGACATCAGTACCTTGTATGAGCCGTGTCATGCTGAATGAGCCGGAGGGGAGAAGAGGAGCGGTAAGGTGAAAATATTACATTTTTTATTTTGTTTTTAACTGTCCAAAGTAGGGGCGCAAGGTCGGCTGACGGGGGCAACAGGCTTTTACTTAGCAATGGCCTTTATCGACACAGGTCTTTACCGACACAGGCCTTTACCTAGCAGTGGCCCATAGAGTGAAATCTACGGCAGCTAGGAGCGTAGATTTCTACTATAATTAACAACAGTTTTCTGTTGCAAATTATAATAAATTTGTTGGCCACTGTGGTCCCGCCCATTTCCAGAGCCATGCACGGTTTCCACAAAAGTGGCGAAGGTGAAAAGACCAAAAGTCACAATTTGCACCGCAAATTGTGACTTTTAGGCCCTTTTGCAAATTCATAAATTACCCCCAATATGTTTATCGTCAATTCACTTTAAGCCCTTACATTGAAATCCAACAAACCTTAAACCTAACCTACCCCAATCGATCTATAAAATGGTTCTCAAGTTGACACCATTTCCTAAATTGTAATATTATATATAGAAATGACTTTCTTTGGAACGCTCTAAATTTCTATAATTTGCACTAATCTAATGTAATGAGATTGTGTCCATGGCAAATCTTTCCTTTTGTATGGGAAGAAAATCTCTACCCAGAAGTGAGGCAATTCTTAAGTCAATCATTAGACTTATTGTTTGCGGATGCAAAATATTAGAAATAGTAAAATATTGTTTTGGAGCGCAAATGAGCACCTTTATTGTCACAAGATCTATTTACTAACATAGCTCATACATTATTCATAAATAATAATAATAATATTAATCATAGACTGGCAAATAACAAAAGCAATTTTCACCTTAAAAATATATAGAAGTCATGTCATCAGAATATAATAAAAATACGTAAGCAGATATAATATACAGACTATTTTTGTATATTCACTGCTGTTGGCGTATTAAAACCTCCTTCCTAATTATAATGAACAATCTTGTGGAATTCAAGTCGCTCCTTGTTCTTTAAAACCCGGCATGTGCAATATGGAATGTTGGAGCTGAGAAATGGAATGCTGGAATGGACAATCAATTTGTGTTCTTATCTTCTGTTGGCATGTTGTCCTGTAGGGATTGTCCTATCTTGTGGATGATCCCCTGTTATCTGTGCGAACTTCCACTCTCAAGGTATTACATTTTCCTTTTAATTCATGTTTTTAATTGAGGATGGGCAAATTCGCAGGTTTTAAAAATCAGTGGGCATAAAAATCCCCAATTTCACGTTTGGAAAAAGAAAGGTTCAACCTGCAGAGGCGACAAGCCTTCTTTACAGTGAGAACTGTGAATCTATGGAATAGTCTACCGCAGGAGCTGGTCACAGCAGGGACAGTAGATGGCTTTAAAAAAGGCTTAGATAATTTCCTAGAACAAAAAATATTAGCTCCTATGTGTAGAAATTTTTTACTTCCACTTTCCCATCCCTTGGTTGAACTTGATGGACATGTGTCTTTTTTCAACCGTACAAACTATGTAACTATGTAACTATGAATTATAATAAATATTTTCACATATGTTTACATACTTTATTTTTATCTATCCCCACCACAAAGTCCCGCTGAAACAGTACTGGAAGAGCAGGTTTATTTTACCTACCGCACTCAGTAGACATTATATTTGTTGTATTGAGTGTAGAATAAATCACATCGGGTTGTAATGAATGGGGAAATGTGACTATGCCTAGACAATAAAACCAGTGAAAATGCCCACTCTTGGTTTGAGTTGGTTTCTATGTAATCCACACCCAGATTGTTACTGTCTTGTACGGGGAAAGTTTGCTAAACATGGTAAATGAGAGCCAGTTTCTTACATTCATAAAAGTTCAAATGGAGTAGAAAGAAAATAGATCTACGGATGATAGATTGTGTTTTTATAGTAAACTCTATGCAGTAATAATTGCACAGTAGGCAAGAATTTGCAACAAAAGCATTCTGCAGTGCTGAAATAATAGAAGTAAAGTACTGCAGCAAAAAATGTTATTTCAGTTTAAATGAGGAGTTATATCAGCACATTAAACCGGGAAGGCAAGACCAAAGGTTATTGCACTTTTTAAAGGTTTCTTTGTGCCATAAAACCAAAGTACACTACATCCTTACCATTTATATATATTCATAAAGTATACACATATCATCCCAAGTGATCAAATCTGAATCCCAGCAACCCGTTAAAGGGCTCTCAATCACTTTTTGGCAAACTGCCGAAAGAGGTTATACCATGTTTAAAACTGGTTTGCTTAAAAGGGTTGTCTGCTTTCCTTCCAGAAACTGTGCGTGGTTCCAGTTCCGCTCCATTCGCTTTGCAATACTAGACACAACCTATGGCCAACAGTGGCGCTGGTTCTGGAAATAAAGCAGACTTGTTTTGTTTTTTTACCTCAGTCAACCCCTTTAACAAACATACACCAAGCTTTATATCTTTACAATGTGAAGATGAGTTTATTATTAAACAGGAGCTATAAAGTGGGTCATGTTTGCTTAAAAGTTGAATGCTGTTACTGTTCTGTATGTCCCAGTGATAGAGTCAGCGGTTAAATTGTTAAATTTGCACTTTAGAAATTCTGTATTCAGGTGTTAATTTCTTCTGGCATTGATATTTTGTTTCTCCACAGAACCATGAGTTCATGGATGAACAGATGTTTGACCAGAACTGCCGCGAGGGCTCCATGCAGAACTATCCATCCAGCCGCAGCCCTTCATTGTCCAGTCACCATGGTCTTACATCGTCTTGCTGTTCTCGTCGGAATAAGAAGACCACACATCTCCCTAACTCTAATGTTCCAGCTACAAGGCTACGTAGCATGCAAGAGCTTAGCACTATCCACATCCAATGTGGAGATCAACCTTCTCTAACTACAAGGTATGGATAAGATGGCAAGAATTAAAGCAAAGGGTATTAGATACCTAGCAAGTTCTACGGTACAAAATATTGTTAAAGAAGCATTAAGATTTTAGCAAACAAAGGTTATACTTTGTATAAGATAAACCTATACAATTTTCCAATGTACTTCCCGTATCAATTCCTCACGGTTTCAAGATCTCTGCCATTCAATATGAATCTTCAAGAATCTGTCCTGGTCATGTGATGGACACACAGCTGCTTGGCTCGTTACATGACACAGCTCTGGTAACTGAACTATAACGAGTCACAAGTGTCCATCCCATGACCAGGACAGATTCCTGAATGTTCCTATTAAATTACTTAAAGATCTTGAAACTCATAAGGAATTAAAGGGGTTTTCCCATCAGAGACATTTATGACAAATACATAGTATATGTCATGAATGTCAGATAGAGGCAAGTCCCACCTCTGGGACCCACACTTATCTCTAGAACGTGGCCCTCTAAACCCCGTTCTAGCTTTTTGTGCTCACGGTTATGCCCGGCCACTTTCTGATTACATGGTCGGGAGTTACGGAAACAACGTAACTCGGTTCCGTAACTGCCATTCACTACTATGGGAGATACGGAAACAGCGTAGCTCAGAGAGTTATGCTGTTTCAGTAACTCCCGACCATGTAATCAGTAAGTGGCCGGGAGTCAGCGTGAGCACAAAAAGCTAGAACGAGGTTTAGGGGGCCCCATTCTAGAGATAGGTGTGGGTCTCAGTGGTGGGACCCACATCTATCTGACATTTATGACATATCCTGTGGATATGAGTGCCATTACCTAACAGCGATCAAGGTCGCAAGCGCCGCATATCCCTATCCACGGATGTAATCCGTGTCTGAAGAAGGTTGGTTGTATAGACCGAAACGTGAAACTAATTTTGGATTACTACTTTTCTCTATATGTGAAATTAAATTAAATTTATTGCATAATACCTTGAAGTGCTGAGTTCCCATTTTTATACATTGGCGTGGAAGCCTACTTATGCACCCTTGAAACACAGAGTGCTGTGGGATCATAAAAGTATGATATCCTAGGGATATGGTATAAATGTCCCTCATGGGAAAACCCCTTTAATACAGAAAGTATATTGGTAAATGATAAAACTTTTCATTATACAAAAATTGACTTTTATTTGCTGAATCTGTACTACCCCTTTAAGAAGTCATCAGTTAATATAGCTGAAAGAATGATCACAAAAGATGAAGCAAGGGTTTGGTTTATTGGGAATCATAACAAATCTCATTTTACCGCTTGGTTAGTAAATAGAGCAGTTAGAGGAAGCAATTCTAGACACAATAGGAGACCGTGTCTCAAACAGGGAAGAGGGATTTAAAAATAATGAAGGTGTGTAAAAATAGAAGATTTATGATACATCAAGCCAGCAAAATGAAGCAGACAGGGAATACAATACGACATTGGAGAAATATTTATAAAATACATAGACAGTTTATCTTGGTATACGATCAACATCACTCAACATCTTCTAGGGTGTCAAGAACATTGTTTTTAAATCTGCATTACCTGCACATATAAATATATATATATATATATATATATATATATATATATATATATATATATAAAAACATTAAGTCTATATACATTAAAAGATAACGCCACATAGATTAACATTTGAAGTACATCCTAAATAGTTTGGATAGCAGTAGTTTGGATGTAGACATTGATGTGGATGATGATTGGACCCACAAAATGTTGCTATAAAAGAGCAGCGAATAAGAAGTGTTGTCATAGGGACACATAAGCATATTAATATTAATTGAACAGTGATATCTTCTCACAAAAATAAACAATCGTATGTATCTGTACTGTACGGTAAAGTGTAGAATTTTCTATCATGCTTTAAATTTAAATTGCATTTTAAATTCTTAAAGTTTTGGGGAATTGCATAAACAGCAAGTCCCTAATAAATCCATAACATATTCATTATCTTCTTTAATCATGGACAATCTGCTAACAAGCTTGTAGAGCTGCAGGAAGTTAAATGTGTCTGCCCTTCCCCTGTGAATCTGTCCGCACAATAAGCTTGGGTTTGACCTCCTACCTAATGCCCGGATGCTGATTAAATAGAGATAATACATGTCGGTATCAGCTACACTAGCCCTAGATGATATAAATAACGTATAAAGAGCTGCAACCTGTTATTGCTAAGGAAGAGCTGGTAGAAATCTTACACAAACCCCCAGTTCTGGCATTCAGACAACCACCTGGCCCGAAACGAAAATTAATTATGAGGAAACTTCATTTTCACGAGGAAGATATTGCCAAGAAGCAGCCACATAACAGCATACCCAGCAATGTATGTTCACATGAATGAATTATCTGCTCTGAAGGGGATGAGAGAAATAAAGGAGAAATTAAAGAGTGTGCTTGCTGCCCTATGAGAAGATGGCTGGGGCTACATCATTATTAAAGGAGTTGTCTTATTTAGAAAACCCGTTCTCAAACACCCTATTTAGGCTATGTTCACATCACGTTTTCTGGTCTACGTTTGACTTATACACCAGGAACAGCTCCCGACGCATACTGTACGGTAACGTAAGCTGTGACAGCGGCATCAATCACCCATAGGCTATAATGGTATTAGTTTAACGGATACGTCATGAACCCTTCTCATGACGTATCTGTTAAATGGATACCATTATAGTCTATAGGTGTCACGGTCCTGGGGTATGTGGACCCACTAGGCCGCTCCACCGTAGCGGAGTGGCAGCTGGTCAATCAACAGTCTATGCAAAAGTCTTTTAGCACAAGAGTACCTGTAAGAGTCCAGACAGACACGAAGTGTAGCAGACGCTTTGGCACAGATGGAGCTTGACGTGGCAGATGGCACCAGATGTGGCAGATGATACCGGACATGGCAGATGACACCAGGCGTGGCAGATGATACCAGACGTGGTAGATGAGACACACTTGACTCATCGAGCTTGAAACTTAAGCTCAGGAACAAACACATCAACAGGATACAGGATACGGGAAGCAGGATCTGAGAACACTGGGAGCAGGAAACAACTAAGGGACCATTTGCAATACGAACATGGGTAGACAACTACAACGCTCAGTCGAGGAGTGGAAGGGCAGAGCCCTTTTTATAGTCCAGAGTGATCTGGGGATAATTTGGTAACTCTTTGCATGTGCGCGCGCGGGCTCTTTAAGGCCGGGAACAAGCGCACACCCTAGAGGACAATTCAGAGCAGGATGGCAAGGAGGGAGACGCTGGCAAGAAGCCAGACATCTGCTGTCACGTCCGTCGGAAGGTGAAGGACGGCGGCGGTCAGTTGCAGTAGGTAATGGATGCCACTGTTACATAAAAGTTGCATGCATCTATCTCCCATAGGCTATAATAGCATCCATTTAATGGATACGTGATGAAACGCTCTTGATAAGCTCATGATGTACATCTGTTTAACAGACGCTTATGACAGATTTGCACCTATTTGCCACCATGTTAAACAAAACGTATACCTAACATGCACATTTTTTTAATGGACTACGCTCTTCCATTCTTTTTTTTGTCAGTGTATTCACATATACCCACCAGACGGAGACCAAAAGGACACACTTTTGGCCTCCATCTGACAATGGAATCATATGGACATATTTACTGTGTACATTGGGAGCTGTCTTGACATACACGCTAAATACAAACAAAAAAACGTGATGTGAACTTATTCATCTATAAGCCACTATTAGAGTGCAGATTGGCTACAAAAAAGGATCTCTCGCTCTGAAGAACCATGTCCATGCAGAGCTTCATTGCACCTGGATTGGCACTACAGTGGAATTCAACAGAAGCTGATTGCTCGAAATCCCAGCAACACAAAACCCTGTGATCAGTTTATTTTTTAGGGACCTTTTTGACAAAAAGGGATTGTCCAAAGTGAACATTCTGTCCGAGAAAGAGAAATAGAGAGAGAGAGAGAAAGTGTGATAAATATATTCAAAAAATCAGGCATCACTCCAAAGTTAAAAAGTGAAAAAATGTGTGGTACTTTATTGAAATGTTGCATTGGACGTATGGATAAATAAAGTGTTAATATATATTTTTTATTAATTAACATAATTCAAAGTGAATGAAGAGAAGGGAAATCTAAATCAAATCAATATTTCGTGTGACCACACTTTGCCTTCAAAACAGCATCAATTCTTCATGCCACAGGTACATTTTTGAAGGAACTCGGCAGGGAGGTTGTTCCAAACATCTTGGAGAACTAACCAGAGATCTTCCTCAAATCCTTCTGTCTCTTCATGTAATCCCAGACAGATACGATGATGTTAAGATTAGGGTTCTGTGGGGGCCATATCATCAATTCCAGGGCTCCTTGTTCTTCCTTTACGCTGAAGATAGTTCTTAAAGGGGTTTTCCGACCCGAATTTAAATTTTTTAAAAAGGTCTGGGCGCACTTAGTATCTTCCAATATCCCCCCCCCCCCCAAATACCTTCTTCTTCTTTCTGATGTCTTCCTCACGATTGCTCTTCTTGCTAATTTTTCCGATTGTTTACATCCAGGAGTTCCGTTCAACGTTAGTTTCCGGTCCCGCCTAGACTACATTTACCACAATGCATAGAGCTGGTATTTCAGCCAGCTGCAGAGCCGCTTAGCACACCTCCTCTGTTTTCAGAAAGACCGCACATTGCACTGAGAATGAGTGGAGGAAAGAGTTTGTTCGAACCACGCATGCTCTGTGAATTATTGAACCTATCTGGCCCCCACCCTTGTACACGACATCAGTAATGACGCTCCGTACATCGAGCAGGCCGGAAGGAAGTGTGGACAGTGAACGGACGGGAATTCACCGGAAGAGTTGGCGTCATGTGACCCGCGATGCGATCGGGAAAACCGTGCAGATTCTCCAGCGTGAGTAAATTGAAAAGTCACTGGTATTGCCAGTTGTAGGGGATTGACCATCACATGTCAGGTTCCGGAAAACCCCTTTAATGACATTGGCTGTAGGTTTGGGGTCGTTATCGTTCTGCAGAATAAATTTGGAGCCGATCAAACGCCTCCCTGATGGTGTTGTATGATGGATAAATAAATATCTGCCTGTATTTCTCAGCATTGAGAACACAATTAATCCTGGCCAAATCCCCAACTTAATTTGCTGAAATACTGCACCAAACTTGCAAGGAACCTCCACCATGCTTCACTGTTGCCTGCAGACACTCATTATTGTACCGCTCTCCAGCCCTTCGGCGAACAAACTGATTTCTGTTACAGTCAAATATTTAAAATTTTGACTCATCAGTCCAGAGCACCTGCTGCCATTTTTCTGCACCCCAGTTCCTATGCTTTCGTGCATAGTTGAGTTGCTCGGTCTTGGTTCCACGTCGAAGGTATGGCTTTTTGTTCATGAAGACCACTTCTGGCCAGACTTTTCCGCACAATAGACGGGTGTACCTGGGTCCCACTTGTTTCTGCCAGTTCTGAGCATGATGTGTCTTTGATCTGCTGCACTAAGTTTCCTTGGCCAACCACTGCGTCTACGGTCCTCAACATTGCCTGTTTTTTCTAAAGAGCTCACTGAATTTCAGCGTGATAGTGTAATAGTATACCACCGTTGCAACAAGTCAGTTTGTGAATTTTCATCCACCGAGATATTCCACGAACAACTGTGAGTGGTATCATTTCATAGTGGAAGCATTTAGGAACGACTGCAACTAAGCCATGAAGTGGCAGACCACATAAAGTTACAGAGTGGGGTCGCCGAGTGCTGAGGTGCATTGTGAATAAAAGTCGCAATCTACTCTGCTGACCCAATAACTGCAGTGTTTCCAACCTTCTCTGGAATTAACATCCACACAAAAACTATACGTCGTGAGTTTCATGGCATGGGTTTCCATGGCCGAGCAGCTACATGCAAGCCTTAAGTCCCCAAGCACAATACCAAGCATCGGATGGAGTGGTGTAAAGTACGCCACCATGGCTCCATGGTTCAGGAGAAATGAGTTCTGTGGAGTGATGAATCACGCTTCTCTATCATACAGTCTGATGGATGAGTCTGGGTTTACCGAATGCCAGGAGAACGTTACCTGCCTGACTGCAATGTGCCAACTGTAAAGTTTGGTGGAGGAGGAATAATGCTATGAGGTTGTTTTTTCAGGGGTTGGCATTGAACCCTTAGTTCCAGTGAGGAGAAATCGTAATGCTTCAGCATATCAAGATATTTTGGACAATTGTATGCTTCCAACATTGTGTGAACAGCTTAGGGAAGGCCCTTTTCTGTTCCAGCATGGCTGTGCCCCAGTGCACAAAGCAAGGTGCATAAAGGCATGGTTGGGTGAGCTTGATGTCAAAGAACTTGACAGACCCACATAGAGCCCTGACCTCAAGCCCATCGAACATCTTTGGGATGATTTAGAACAGAGATTGCAAGCCAGGTCTTGTAGAAAGCCTTCCCAGAAATGTGTTAGCTGCTTTAGCTGCAAAGGGGAGACCAACTCCATATTAATGACTATGGATCTAAAATGGGATGTCATTAAAGCTCCTGTAGGTGTAACGTGTAGGTGTCCCAATACTCCAGGTCCACCATGGCAAGACTGTATAGAGCAACAAGGTAGTTATACTGCATAAGCAAAGTATCTGCCAGGCAAACAATTCAAAGCAGACTGAGGTTTTAAGATGTGCTGTTCAAGTTCTTTTGAAGAAGAACAAAGACACAGGCAACATTGAGGACCATAGACGCAGTGGTCAGCCAAGGAAACTTAGTACAGCAGATCATGCTCACTTTCCTTCTAAATCGAAAGATGTCCAGTAGTACCATCAGCTCAGAACTGGCAGAAACCAGTAAGACCCAGGTACACCCATCTACTGTTCGGAGAAGTCTGGTCATAAGTGGCCAAAAAGCCATGCCTTCGACGTGGAAACAAGGCCAAGCGACTGAACTATGCACGAAAACATAGGAACTGGGGTGCAGAAAAATGTCAGCAGTTTCTCTGGACTGATGAGTCAAAATTTTAAATATTTGGCTGTACCAAAAGGCAGTTTGTTCGCTGAACATCTGGAGAGCAGTACAATAATGAGTGTCTGCAGGCAACACTGAAGCATGGTGGAGGTTCCGTGCAAGTTTGGGGCTGCAATTCAGCAAATGGAGTTGGGGATTTGGTCAGGATTAATGGTGTCCTCAATGCTGAGAAATACAGGCAGATACGTATTCATCATGCAATACTATCAGGGAGGCGTCTGATTGGTTCCAAATTTATCCTGCAGCAGGACAGCGACCCCAAATCTACAGCCAATGTCATTAAGAACTATATTCAGCGTAAAGCAGAACAAGGAGCCCTGGAAGAGATGATATGGTCCTAAACTCAGCGTCATCGTGTCTGTCTGGAATGACATGAAGAGACAGAAGGATTTGAGGAAGATTTGATGGATGATTTTTTACATCCTTAGCAGATTTGTGGTTGGTTCTACAAGATGTTAGGAACAACCTCCCTGCCGAGTTCCTTCAAAACTTTCGTGCAAGTGTACCTAGAAGAATTTATCCCGTTTTTAAAGGCAAACGATGGTCACACCAAATATTCATTTGATTTAGGTTTCTCTTCTGTTCATACACTTTGTAAGTCTAATTTCTCTTCTAGTCTATACTACTTATACTGTATACATGTGTGAAGAACACTAAGCATGCAGGTATAGAGAGATGCACATGTTCCCGGATGCATGTCATAGAAAAAAATACATCTATTGGCTGCCCCTAAGTACACTTTGGCTTGGTCACTTAGCATATCTTTAAAATCTCAGTTAAGACCAGTACATGTCACATTTGGACAGTATAGGTGAGGCATATGTTAATGTATGTCATAATGGATGCAAACATGTAACTGATTACGAATCTATCTCCATTGAAAAAAAAGGCCTACCCATTTTGGTAAACTTGACAAACATATACAGAAAAGACACCTATGGGAATGCTATAGAATTTTTTTTGCATAGAGATGTATATACCTGACATAGTCACATAACGTGATGTGAACTTAGTCTATTGCACCAAATTGAACATTCAATATTAATTAGATGACAGATTCATTTTGGTCATTTCATATTGCAACAGCATTTACTAGTCAGATTCCCAATTATTGGTTAAATGAAAAATGCTAACTACAGTGAAGGAAATAAGTATTTGATCCCTTGCTGATTTTGTAAGTCTGCCCACTGTCAAAGACATGAACAGTCTAGAATTTTTAGGCTAGGTTAATTTTACCAGTGAGAGATAGATTATATAAAAAAAAATAAAGAAAATCACATGGTCAAAATTATATATATTTATTTGCATTGTGCACAGAGAAATAAGTATTTGATCCCCTACCAACCATTAAGAGTTCAGCCTCCTCCAGACCAGTTATACGCTCCAAATCAACTTGGTGCCTGCATTAAAGACAGCTGTCTTAAATGGTCACCTGTATAAAAGACTCCTGTCCACAGACTCAATTAATCAGTCTGACTCTAACCTCTACAACATGGGCAAGACCAAAGAGTGTTCTAAGGATGTCAGGGACAAAATCATAGACCTGCACAAGGCTGGAATGGGCTACAAAACCATAAGTAAGACGCTGGGTGAGAAGGAGACAACTGTTGGTGCAATAGTAAGAAAATGGAAGACATACAAAATGACTGTCAATCAACATCGATCTGGGGCTCCATGCAAAATCTCACCTCGTGGGGTATCCTTGATCCTGAGGAAGGTGAGAGCTCAGCCGAAAACTACACGGGGGGAACTTGTTAATGATCTCAAGGCAGCTGGGACCACAGTCACCAAGAAAACCATTGGTAACACATTACACCGTAATGGATTAAAATCCTGCAGTGCCCACAAGGTCCCCCTGCTCAAGAAGGCACATGTACCGGCCCATCTGATGTTTGCAAATGAACATCTGGATGATTCTGAGAGTGATTGGGAGAAGGTGCTGTGGTCAGATGAGACTAAAATTGAGCTCTTTCGCATTAACTCAACTCGCCGTGTTTGGAGGAAGAGAAATGCTGCCTATGACCCAAAGAACACCGTCCCCACTGTCAAGCATGGAGGTGGAAACATTATGTTTTGGGGGTGTTTCTCTGCTAAGGGCACAGGACTACTTCACCGCATCAATGGGAGAATGGATGGAGCCATGTACCGTCAAATCCTGAGTGACAACCTCCTTCCCTCCACCAGGACATTAAAAATGGCTCGTGGCTGGGTCTTCCAGCACGACAATGACCCGAAACATACAGCCAAGGCAACAAAGGAGTGGCTCAAAAAGAAGCACATTAAGGTCATGGAGTGGCCTAGCCAGTCTCCAGACCTTAATCCCATCGAAAACTTATGGAGGGAGCTGAAGATCCGAGTTGCCAAGCGACAGCCTCGAAATCTTAATGATTTACAGATGATCTGCAAAGAGGAGTGGGCCAAAATTCCATCTAACATGTGTGCAAACCTCATCATCAACTACAAAAAACATCTGACTACTGTGCTTGCCAACAAGGGTTTTGCCACCAAGTATTAAGTCTTGTTTGCCAAAGGGATGAAATACTTATTTCTCTGTGCACAATGCAAATAAATATATATAATTTTGACAATGTGATTTTCTTTTTTTTTTTTATATAATCTATCTCTCATTTGTAAAATTAACCTAGCCTAAAAATTCTAGACTGTTCATGACTTTGACAGTGGGCAAACTTATAAAATCAGCAAGGGATCAAATACTTATTTCCTTCACTGTATATAGCAAAGATCAAAAATAATATAAGCCATAATTGCCTGCGCGGCAAGTGAGACAGATTTGGCATTCTTTAAAATAAAATCAAGCGCAAAAACAAGAGCTGTGATTCACTGAATGCATGTTAAATCCCCACCATGACTTCTAGAATCATGACAGCTCCGGCAGCACCTGAAATGTACCGATCATGGCTCTGTAGGAGAGACTTGTCAAGCACTAGGAATACCTTACTACAGCCCTAAACAGAACAAATCACCAGGAGACATTTAAAGGATTATTAACCCTTTCAGGCTTTTTTTTTTTTTTTAATTATTTCTGCCAGCTGAACTCTTTTCTGTCTTCCAGTCGATCCAGCCTGAACTTGAAGTCAGACGATGGCTTAAGATCAAACTGCAAATCCGCACAGATCACAACAGCGATCATTAGCATCCCAACCTCCCCAGCTTTGACACCAGAAGGCGAGAACCGACCTGCAAGCCCGCGTGGACGCACCACAAACATTCACAGTGCAAGCAACATTGTAAAAGTTTCTGCGTTGTAAGACATTGTAACTAGCGTAGTGACTCGAGGCTGCTGTGTCGTGTCCTTTTTTGCTGCAAAATAGTGGAATTAGCAGTGAAGAAGTGACAAGCTTCTGCTAAACTTGCCATTTACCACCATGGAAAATTCATGAAGGAGCACTGGCGATATACATAGACACCTATACCCATGCATATAGGGTTATGTATATTTTGGATGTTGGCTGCTAGGAAGTTTCATGGCAAGTAAAGGAGTTAACACGAAAAGCAAATTGACAACACTGTGTCTAAACACCTTTTTTTAAGGTTTTCAGTGGATAATATTTATTCATGAAGAAATGACTTAACTTACAAAAAATATAAAATAAGGGACTGACAAGGAGTACTTTTTGAAGGTCGACAAAGGGGAACAGGGACAAACAAATGCAATTTTCTTTTTGTAAGAGAATCTGCAAGCAACCAAAATGACACAAGGTTTTGTGTTTCTAATAAAAGGTCGGACATAGGGGCTAGGGTGGGATTTGAGGGAACTGGTCAAAGAAAATTCTATTTTCCTGCATTTTCTGTGAGGGTGGACATTGAACTATTCAGAGAACAGAATAGCTCCTAGCACATTCAGGACGGGCACATTGTTGATGCGAGCACACACTCACACTCATCTCCCCTCGCTGATGTTCTTAATTCTTAGATCATTTTTGTATTAGCCTTCTAAGTCCAAGCAGTGCAGACTGTGATGTTGTCAGGTATTATGTCTGTGAAAAAAAAAAAAAAGAAAGCATATTTATGCACCGCCATTTATTTTCTGCTTATAGTTTCTTTCAATTCAGATTCAGAAGACGCTGCAACTTCTGTTTAAAAAAAAAAAGTTAGACAAATACATGATATGGTATCTCTCCCTGGCATCCAATCACAATGAATTCAGGCCCCTGGAGTAGAAGTGTTGCTGAGTTTTCTTAATATGGAGTAACCTGGATCCTTAGAGTTCAGTGTAAATACTGTAACCATTCCTTGGTGTTTTTGCATAGATCTATTGTGGCTCCGCACCTCAGGTGTTACTCAGATAACATGCTGATCGTGCAGCAGCGTGCTGTTATAGGAGACTATTTTTATATTCACACATATATATATATATAGATATATCTTAGGTACACTAGAGTATTCTTCCATCCATACAAACGTTCCCCTGCCGGTGCAGGAATCAGTTTAATTGCATCAGTTTAATTCTAGCCGTAAGAAATGAAACCTTCATATAAAGATAGGGTTTCTAGCTTTGATTGGACATAAGAAGCGAATAAACGGTCATGATTCGCCAGATACATAGAGCAATGGGAAGGGCGTACCTTGCAAATCAGTCATATTGCACTCTAATGCTGTATAGTTCTGATGGACAAGGATCTCGGTATCGTATTCATTTACAGGGCAGAAAAAAAGGGTACGAAAATCCAGTAAGGGTTAAACAGGCCCTTCACTATGTAAGTCACATGACATACACACCATACGTTCCAGCGTGTATAACAAACCACCCACTGACTGTATTTAGTAGCAATGCAGCATCTCTTCCGAATGTAGGTCACAAGAACTATATTGACAAACAAAAGCTCAGGTCAGTGGTTTTGACCATGAAAATGTCAGTCATGGACTAGCATCTAAGTATGTTCTTAAGTCGTGTCGATGATTGTTGGACTGTAAGTGTTGAGCTGTGAACAGCGGTAAAACCCGCGGTAACATTAGCTCTGTTGTCAATGCATTATGTTTACAAGGACAAATGATTCATGTTCAAAACCCACGTAGAAGACCCGAATAGAAGAAAGGAGTTTCCTTATATTATACGGAGAGCCATCTTTTTCTAGGCCTGTATAATGGAGGGCCAGGTTTACGGTATCACTCAAAGGTGGGTGGAACCAGCTACATTGTGTTTCACGTTATTATTTATTCGAATGAGTTATTTGCTATCATGTAACTAAAGAACTTTCCACCTTCAAATAGCTATTTAAAATTTCGAATGGTATTGTATGTTACTCTGTCATCTATTGTCCTTAAAATTTACCTTAGCTCATATGACACAGTGGTCTCAGTAAAACAGTTTTGCATCAGATTTGGCCTACACTCACAGGCGGTTATTAACCAATGTCTCCGTCTGCTGTCACTTATCTAATTTGTGAAGGTGAGAAAGGTCAAAAAGCCAAAAACTGAAACAGTTAAACCCCCCCAAAAAAATCTCAAAAATGGAAAGTATAACACCATTTTATGAATTTAAAGCAGTATTCCGAGCAAAGACATTTACGGTCTATTCACTGCTATAAACGTCTATGTTCGGAATACCCTTTTAATGGTGACTGTCATGAGAAAGCATGGGCGTAACTATAAGGGGTGAAGAGGTTGGTGTTGTACTCATGCCTTGAAGACTGAGGTGGCCCAAAAGGGTCCTTTGCCCCATAAGAGAACACCAGTACTATAAATAAGTGATAGTATGAGGACCCTGTTACAGATTTTACATCAGGTGCCAGGAGCTTCAAGGCATTCCTCTGTGAGAAACACCTCTTTATATTAGGGAATCTATGAGATGCCCCAACAGCACCTGGTAAAAGGCTGAAACTTGGTGTATTCTAGACCCCGCACTCCTCTGGGCCAATTGTTTGAGAAGTAACACTTGATGTGGTCACTAGCTGCTTTACAAGGCCATTGATGAATGGTTTAGTACATCTCCTGTGCTTTTAGGGCATCTTATAGATGATCCAATATAAAACAAAGTCTGTCTCTTGAAAGGCCCTCTTCAATAAAAGTTGCTGTATTGCTTGTACAAACAGCAAATTAAACTGAAGCTTCACAATTGCAGTCACTATTGGGGACAGGGACGTAGCTATAGGGGTGCAACGGTTGTAGCCACACCCAGGCCCTGGGGGCTGAGAATGCCTAAAAGGTTTGTCTGTTCCGTATGAGCAGACCAATATTACAAAATAACGTATAATATTTAGGGCCCTGTTACAAATGTTGCAATAGGGCAAAGCTATACCTCTGATTGAAGAATAAAATAGAATTTGCCAAAACTATCCAACTTCCAAAATAAAATACTATGAGAAGGCTCCGTCTAGCTGTGGGAGCATTTTGAGAACATGCAAGGCTAAAAGGAATATCACCAGTCAATGGACATGTGCTGTTCTATGGCAGCCGAAAGTCCACCATCAGTCCACAACAGACCGCTCTAAAAGCAGTGTTCAGTCTGCTGAAGGGTCTACACGGCAATTGTGTCAAATATGAAACGTTATCAAACTGCTCCCACCACAGGAAAGTGGAGTTCTGAGAAGAACCTGATATTAGGAAGATGTCGTCTATAAAGTGGCTCCAACGTGGAGCTTTACTTTATAGGTAGGTGTAAACCCATTAATGTATAATTTGGATGACATAAACAATCTGCATTATAACAGTTTATTTTTGTTAGTATACTACAAAGTAAAGTATAGGGTTTACATAGGGAAAAAAAACTGGACCCTTTATAAACCGCAATTCATTCGCCTCCCATAAATGTTTTAAATTTGTGTATGACCATTGAATCGAGAACCATAAGTAGCCAAGCCACTTAAAAGAACAGGTCATAACAGATCTATCACCTCATTGTTACTGTCTTTTTTGGCATTATATATGACCTGTCGGCTCCCTGCCACATAATTCTTCGGCTATCCTCAGCATCACGTCATTTTTGTTAAATGCCAGAGGACGGTGTGGCTTTCTAGTGAATTGTTACGGTCTTTATCATGTTACGATTGTGACTCTCATACATCAGGGCATCGTGTGACAATCAAATTGCCACTACTTGAGCTTGAAATGTCAAGCTGAGGTGTGAAATGATGAGCATCGATCTACCCTTTGCTGCCTTTCAGGGAGTGCATTGCCAGGAAGGGTAATGGAATCTCTGCAGCATGCTTGTTTGTTCCTGTGTGTGAGTTATGATACAATTTGCACAAGAAGCATTCCTTTCCCTTGATGTGTAACTTCTCCAGCAGCGAAAAGAAACTGAGAGCCAAAGACATTTGACTTGACTATGCTGACAAGCAAAAACAAAATACATCCAAACCACGTGTCCCACAATGCAACGTGACAGAATAACGCATAGGACAAAAACAGATCTGCAGTTTATTAACATGTTCACTGCCAGTCTCCGTAGTCTCTTGGAGGTTATACCATATCCCACAGAATGAAGAGCAGTCATTCCCAACAAATATTTTGTGGATACATGTGTAGGTTTGGCCTA
Source organism: Rhinoderma darwinii (assembly GCF_050947455.1). NCBI lineage: Eukaryota > Metazoa > Chordata > Amphibia > Anura > Rhinodermatidae > Rhinoderma > Rhinoderma darwinii. The sequence continues at coordinate 369,587,972 of NC_134688.1, forward strand.
AAATAGGCCCTAGAAAAGTGACCTAGCTGTATAAGAGATAGAATTGTTTTAAATGTTTCAATGTAATTGTTCTATTCTATGTCTTTTCCAAGGTTTTCATTTCCTGACAGGAGCATCTGTGTGTTTTTTTTTAACATATGGCAGAGCCCATTCTCTTTGTTGTCTTTGACTGCAAAAATCTGTTCTCTCGATTGCTTTACTTTTTAGCATTACCAGTGAGCAAAGCAATTACCAGGCAATCAATATGTACCAATACAAGAAGTACTGTATAATAATTAAGACGAAAACTATGTGTTGGATCTTCTCGTGAGGAAGAAAGCAAAAGGAAGTGAAAAAAAAAAAAAACACATTTCTTGCAGCCTAAATACTATTGTCTTCTTTTGAGATGTAGTGCATATGTTACATTGTATATAATTTGCAGTAATTTGTCTTGTGCCACTGCTGTAACTAATGTATCCAATCCGGATTAAACTCATTATGTGCCACACATGGACAGTACACGTTCTGAGTGTTCATTTATGAAGGCCTCATTCATATAGGTGTATGGTTACCAGTCCGTATTCCAGATCTGACTTTTGGACCCATCCCCCCCACTAACGAATCAAACTTATACCACTATAGAAGTACTGGGGTCTGGGAGTTACGTCCGGTATACAGATAAACACTCGGGTATGTCTGTCTAAATGAAACCGGACGCTTAGAAACGGGCTAACAAATGCCACGGGCACTCTAATTTTAAACATTGGATCCATTTTTGCAGGTAAATTCTGTTCTCACTTATAGTATGTGTTTATCGTGGAACTAAAATGACCACAAAACTCCTGAAATAACGGGTTTTTCCCATCTAATAAATGTGATGACATACTGTATGGCAAGGATTGCTTTAACGCTAGGTTCAGTTATTGATGCAGTTTTTTTAGCCAAATTTAGAAGTGGATCCTGTAGGAAGGAGAAGTATAAGTTCTTCCTTTATATTTCCCATACCTTTTGAATCCAGTTCTGGCTTTGGCTTAAAAAAAACTGCACCAAAAATGGTATGTACGTGAATCTAGCCTGAAATTTTTCCCTGCACAGCGGGTGGCTGTGCAGGAAAATACCATGAAGGGGCTGCATCACCTTCATTTTTAGAACTGGTCAGGTCTCAGCGATCACTTTATGAAATGGGAATAACCTTAATGCCTTCTATCGATTACCATTTTGCATAGAACTTCCTAGATTTTGATACACAGGCACACACAAATATCATTTGCAGGGGCTAATCATTTTTATTGTATTCATCCTGAACCTACATGATGTAAATACAGCTGTTGGGAGTTACCATTCCTACGAAGTAAGAACAGTTTAGCTCTTATCATGTTTACAATAAGAATATCATCCAGTAAACACATTGGATTCTGATCCAGCTGTATATAGTAGCAGTCTTCTTTGGTTAAAAGTAATATTGGTAGTTAAAGCATTGTACATAAATTAAAAGGGCATGAGCAACTTTGTCATGGGAAAAATTATCTTTAGATATGTACTTGTAAAGGTTCAGCTAACACCATGATTTACTGTATGTATTCCTTTTTATTTTCCAAGACCTGTTATGTCTGCATGGGAAGCTGCAAGATTTGAGCTCAGTTGGCATTGACACTTTTCTCAATGCTCTGTAAATCCTCAACCCTGCCCCTCTCACACCGACATGGCTGTGGAAGCTGGGATTACTGTGAGAAAATGCAGCTCAGTAGCCTTTATTGATATAAAACATGCTGTGTGTGAACAACAATTTAAGACTTCAGTATCAGACTTCACATAATCTTTATTTGTACTCTAACCATGGGCATGAACCTGGCGCACATAGGTCTGCACAGGTGTATTTTACACAAAGCAGAAAGAGCAGAGCACAAACCAGCTGAATTCCTGTACCTGTAAAGTAAGATCAAACAGGCCTGCATCAACCACACTGTGTACACATATCTTAGAAAACATTCCAGCCCTTCCTCCCCCTCCTTGTGTGTTGGTGGCCCGTATGAAGAGGCTGGCAGTCCGGCTGTTGATAAGCCCAGGCAGCCCACTTTTACGTCACGGATGATGCAAAGAAAAAGAGGTGAGGGCAGGCATAGCTAATTAACTGAGCAGTACTGCCAGCCCCTTCATATATGTGATCTACCCACAGGCAGGAAGCTCTCTGCCATCTGAGGCTGTGACAGCGCAACGCTGCAGAAGCTCCACTCCGGGACCACACGGCAGGGAGTGACATCGAGCCATCCGTAAAGGTTTCAAAACGAAAGCATATTTGTATCCATAATTTCGATTTGAAAACGACTAAATTATCCGTATAAAGATAGGTGCGGGTCTCAGAGGTGGGACCTGCACCTAGCTGACATTTATGGCATGATGGGCAAACCCCTTTAACTTTATGAGCATCTGAAACTTGTTTCAAATGTTTCTGCCATTCGACAAATGAAATCTTAGGAAAGGTACATTTTGGGAAAATAAAACAGACATTGGGCAGATAAGTTCTCTGTATAAAAGGATGGCAATTTGTGTTACCAATGGGTCACTAAACCTAAAGGGGAGATGTCTTGAAACTGCGCCAGGCTTCGTTAAAAACAAGTTAGAGTAACACGCCTCTTAATAAATTTTTTGCATTTTCGACTGTCTGTGCGAACCTAAATTAAATGCTAGCAGCAGCTGGTGTCGATTTCTGTCAGTTTCTGCGGGCTGTGGGTGGCTATGCCTACTTTCGCTAAACTCTGCTTATTTTTTTTTAAATATTGGCATGGGAGGGAAAACAGCCTAAAAGTCGAGAATTTTGCAACTTTTGGGCTGTTTGCAACATTTTGTTAACTTTCACAAAAAGTCTCTCTTACCCAGTTTGCGGTACCGTTAAAGCAGTATTACGGTTTTAGCAATTAAAAAGCGTTCATTGATAAACAGTTATACAATTTTCCAGTATAGTTTTTGGATAAATTCCTCCAGTTTTCAAGATTTTGCTTGCATCCATTCAATAGGATCCTACATGGCTTACTTATAAAATCGGGTCATGTGATGAGCACAGGGGATCGCAGGGTTTATTAAATGACAAAGACAGATTTTTATCCGCTGGACGTAAATAATGAAGGCTGAATGACTGCAAGCAGAGCTCTTGAAGGCCGCAATGAATGGATACAGAAAGTAAAAGTAGAAAATTGTATAACTTTTCATAATACAATGAACTTACCCCTCTAAATGTTTTCCGTAATCAGGCAGGAAAGGTTGAGAGTAGTGATGTTCAATAGGATTAATATATCTCAATGTATGTTATGCCAACACAAGGATGAGCTCACTTCAGTAGCCTGCAGTGGCTGCACAAGCCTCCTACTTCCTCAGTTCTCTCTCTAGCTGCTCTCAGAGGCAATATCTTACCAGACCACTACGTAATGCTAGCACGTCATGTGGAATATGCATTTAGATTAGTACACAAGCCTCCTCTTAAGTATCGACACATTTGATATTTTCACATGTATGTAATGTGTAAGCTTAAAGTGTACCCGTCAGCTCTCCTGGCACACCCGTTTTAGTAAATACTGGTCTTCCCCGTGAAATAATGCTGGAGCACATCTTCTAATTGTGCAGTTCCGCTGTTAGGCCATGTACACACAGCAGATACGCCATAGGCAGAAATCCTCACCTGAAACTCAGTTCTGCTGCGGATTGGCCAGTGGATCCGCATGCGGATTAGCTCCATTGTGATTCAATGGAGCTAATCCGTGGCTTTGCAGTGCGGAATCTGCGGTGGACCTGAAAAATCTGCAGCACGGTCATTATTCCATGTATTTTCCTGAGCGTGTAAATCGGGGTATAAAAGGCATTGCCGCCAGAATATTATCGGATTCTGTCAACGATTTAGTCACGGAATCTGCGCCTAAATCATGACAGATTCGTCACTGTGCAAATATGGAATTCCTCTTTGTATTATCAATAGGGTAGGGACCTGCAGTCCGACACTGTTCAAGGCATGGCACAATGCAGAGTTCTGAGAGAAGATGTTGCAGGATTGTTATTACGATGAATACAAGTATTTACTAGACATGTCCGGAGAGCCGACAGCTCCTCTTTACAGGCTTATACACTTTTTAGATTTAGGTCTTCCTGGCAGTTCCTCTGTAGTACAGAATGGTAAGGTTAATTTAAGCTTCTGCTATTGGTTAATAACTTTCCACATCATGCACAGGACATTCAGCTTAATGAACTAAACCAGTAGCCAAATCACAAGTTCTCACTTTTGCAGAATAGAAAAAAAAGAACTAAAAAAAAAATGATTTAGAATTTTAGAGGTTGCAAAGTATGTAGGATAATAAATTGAATGTGAAGGAGTGAACTTCTGGGATTGGGAGTTACTTCTATCATGAGGCATCAAGGCTTCAGCATTTCGTGGAGGTAAACGGAGTGCATGTGGTATGCGGACATCCAGTTGGAGCATTTGTAAACGTTTCTGTAATAAGAGCTTGAAACATTAGAATGGTAACTTTGCCATGCTTCATAATATGACCGCCAGTAGTCAGCATAGCTCATGTTACCATAGGGAAAAGCACTGGCATTCATATAGTCCAGCTGGTACATGCCATCCTGAGTATTCTTACACACTGCTCTTCTGGACAGCCGAGTTACTTTTTTACCCCGTTTTCTAAGCTTTTTGGAATGGCTGATCATTACGTCTTTACCAACATGGCAGTTTGCCGTGACCAAGCTTGCCTGCGGCACCTCTTCAGAAGATACTGGAAAGTCATCCACATTTAACTGGCAAACAGCAGCCCCATCTGTCCGTCCAGCGGAGAGGTCTGGATTACAGCTGGACTGTTCCTTGGTCTTCTGTTCCTCCTGCGAATACCTGGATCCCTCACTACGGTCTTCACTCTCTGATAAGGAACTAGATGAGCTATAACTTTTGTTACTTGAATTCCCACCTTTTTCTGCAGTATTTTCAGCATCTGAAGGCATATCTACTGAGCTATTCTCTTTATCCAGGTTTTCAGAAGCAAATCTCTCTGCGTGACTTCCTGTATAAACGCGGATGATTTCCACGTGTTTTTCTAAGCCTTCCTTAATAAACTGTTCATAATCTTCTACAAGCTCAGCAAAAGATGATGTGCAAACAACCGGACGCTTAAAAGAAGATAAACTTGGGATTTTAGGAAGGGAATTATCCAGTCCCTGTTGGATTTTGATGTCACTTCCCAAGCCTTCTACTGTCCTTTTAGGTTTACTGGCATCAGTTGGTTTCTTGGGCAAGCTACACGTCTCTTCATGTATCCATTCCTGCTCATATTCTTTTTCTATAGACTTCTTTTTGGCAACTTTCTTTTGCTTAGGTTGAGTAGCTTTAGTATTTTTCCTGCTAATGCCCAATTCTGGTAAGGAACTTATGTCCATATTTTGCGTTTTGAGAGAATCCCCTGTTTTGACTTCTGACGTTACCACTTGAGATGTGTTCTTCATCGACTTTATCTCAACATTCCAGTCACAAGCTTCCTCCATAAGCCCATCTGGAATTGGCTCTGTACAGAAAGGTTACATTTTAATGCAAGTATGGAAAAAATATTGCATAAAATAATATCTGAAAAGCGAAGATGGAATAGAATAGCTTTGAAGGTATGTCAATAAAACATCTCCCTTTGATGAAAGCTGAAGTCATCTTGCCCTAGTTATTCCAATGCCCCACAGCCAAGTTTACAGTGAATGGGAGTGACAAACAGAACTGGCTTTTTCTGATGTTCCCATTGATCTCTATGAAGAATGATGGCACATGCTTGTCCTGCTCCCTGGCTGAGAGTGGCAATTTATGGCCCCTCGTTCTTGCCAATGGTGGGGATCACAGAGGCCTGGCTGCCTACTAACTTACTTTTTTGATATATTTCATTGACTGTTATTAATATAAAAAACAGTTTGTTGTTGGACAACCTCTTAAATGTTTATTGGCAGTGACGACAGCACTTTTGCAAAGGAGCTGTTTTTTTTGCACATAGGGCAGATACTAGTATATCTAGCAAGAGCAGCAGTTCCTCCATCATGCCTATTTTGCTGGAAATCACCCCCACCATCCCATTTACCAGGTAGAGGAAGTAGACGAAGGTTACACTTCTGAGCTATTGACATCATCAAGTTCTCCTCTTCTCCCCGACAGCAGTAAGATACAGAAATGCCATAGGTACCTGTGACAGCATAGTTGTGCTATTAGACAAGCTTGCATACATTTTTTTTCAAAAACGGAAACATTAAAAAGCGAAGAAGTAGAAAGACAGAAAAACTTACCTCAAAATAAGAAACCAATGAAACAATCCCGTGACAAATCCATTAAAGAGACTCTGTCACCACATTATAAGTGCCCTATCTCCTACATAAGGAGATGGGCGCTATAATGTAGGTGACAGTAATGCTTTTTATTTAAAAAAACGATCTATTTTTACCACTTCATTAGCGATTTTAGATTTATGCTAATGAGTTGCTTAATGCCCAACTGGGCGTATTTTTACTTTCGACCAAGTGGGCGTTGTACAGAGGAGTGTATGACGCTGACCAATCAATGACCAATCCGCGTCATACACTTCTCTCCATTCATTTACACAGCAGCATCGCGTTCTTACTAGAACACGATGTGCTGCCACATAAACAGACATGAACGTTAATCAAGTGTCCTGATAATGAATATACATGACCTCCAGCCTGGACGTCATGTGTATTCAGAATTCTGACACTTCTGAATCTTTTCTGTGAGATTTCCAGCAAGGGAAACAAAATCTCGTTTACACCGTAATCTCGCGAGGGGGGAGGGGGACTAGTAGTGGGCAATAGTCTGAGGAAAGGTATATACTGCTCAAATAAAATACCAAAGCTGATGTTCAACTATTCATCCCTTATCATTCATTAATTTTCACATCCTTTCTTAATATTTTTTTCCAGAATATATAATCAAAGATGTTGTCCAGTATTAGAAAACTCATGGCTCCTTTCTTCCAAAAACAGCACCACAAATTGTGTAGAGTCCCAGCTCAGCAAAACCCATGGACAGGTGTGGCGCTGTTCCTGGAAAAAAGCCACCAAGTTTTTCTAAATCCTGTACAATCCCTTTAAAGCGTACCTACAGTTAAAACTTTTACCATGGCACTTACTAGGACAAGCCTATTTGCAAAATACTCTATTAAATGTGAATGCATCCGCTCGGCAATAACGCACAACTGCAGCTTCCTCCAGGAATGAGTGGGCAGGTCTATTACCTAGGCACTAACTCGGAGGCCTCTAGCAGACTGAGGTTTTAAGTGGGTATGAAAGCCCAAGCTGGCCATGCAAATACTATTATGGCAGGACCGGTCGATAATCAGATGTCAGGGGGGAAATAAAAGGATCAGACATGTTGAATTTCATTCTATGTTTGTGTCTGGTAGCAGCTTATTCCATTTTCCCTATCAATAACACATCCGTTTGGCCATACCAAGCGTGAATGTGTATGGAGAAGTCAGCAGGAACAGCTTTAACTCAAGGTACACTATTCTAGGATAAATGTGAGAACTTTTTTTTTTTTAAAGGAGAACCTTCTTATGCCTAAAGAACAATGAAATTTACTAGAGATTTAAAAAAATATATCCCTTAGTACAGGGGTCTCAAACTCGGCCGGGTAAATGGGCTGCACATAGAAAAAAATGTAAAATTGACGCGCCGCATTACCTTCAAATTTGATACAATACAAAAGTATTGTTAATCAATTAGTTATTCGAACTACTATAATAATACCACATTACTATAACAGTACATTACTATAATACTACATTACTATAATAATACCACATTACTATAACAGTACATTACTATAATTATACATTACTATAACAATACTACATTACTATAACAACAGTACATTACTATAATACTACATTACTATAACAACAGTACATTACTATAATAATACATTACTATAACACTACATTACTATAACAACAGTACATTACTATAATACTACATTACTATAACAACAGTACATTACTATAATACTACATTACTATAATAATACATTACTATAACACTACATTACTATAATACTACATTACTATAATACTACATTACTATAATACTACATTACTATAACACTACATTACTATAACAACACTACTACATTACTATAATAATACCACATTACTATAACAACACTACATTACTATAATACTACATTACTATAACAACACTACATTACTATAACACCACATTACTATAACAGTACATTACTATAACAATACTATATTACTATACCACCACATTACTATAACAATACTACATTACTATAACAACAGTACATTACTATAATACTACATTACTATAATACTACATTACTATAACAATACTACATTACTATAATACCACATTACTATAATACTACATTACTATAACAGTACATTACATTACTATAATACTACATTACTATAACAATACTACATTACTATAATACCACATTACTAGAATACTACATTACTATAACAGTACATTACTATAATACTACATTACTATAACAATACTACATTACTATAACAACAGTACATTACTATAATACTACATTACTATAACAACAGTACATTACTATAATACCACATTACTATAACAATACTACATTACTATAACAGTACATTACTATAATACTACATTACTATAACAACACTACATTACTATAACAACACTACATTACTATAACAATACTACATTACTATAACAATACTACATTACTATAACAACACTACATTACTATAACAACAGTACATTACTATAATACTACATTACTATAACACTACATTACTATAACAACAGTACATTACTATAATAATACATTACTATAACACTACATTACTATAACAACAGTACATTACTATAACAACACTACATTACTATAATACTACATTACTATAACAACACTACATTACTATAATACTACATTACTATAACAACACTACATTACTATAACACCACATTACTATAACAGTACATTACTATAACAATACTATATTACTATAATACCACATTACTATAACAATACTACATTACTATAACAACAGTACATTACTATAATACTACATTACTATAATACTACATTACTATAACAATACTACATTACTATAATACCACATTACTATAATACTACATTACTATAACAGTACATTACTATAATACTACATTACTATAACAACAGTACATTACTATAATACCACATTACTATAACAATACTACATTACTATAACAGTACATTACTATAATACTACATTACTATAACAACACTACATTACTATAACAACACTACATTACTATAACAATACTACATTACTATAACAATACTACATTACTATAACAACAGTACATTACTATAACAACAGTACATTACTATAATACTACATTACTATAATACTACATTACTATAACAATACTACATTACTATAACAATATTACATTACTATAATACCACATTACTATAACAATACTACATTACTATAACAACAGTACATTACTATAATACTACATTACTATAACACCACATTACATTACTATAACAATACTACATTACTATAATACCACATTACTATAACAATACTACATTACTATAACAGTACATTACTATAATACTACATTACTATAACAATACTACATTACTATAACAACACTACATTACTATAATAATACTACATTACTATAACAACACTACATTACTATAACAACACTACATTACTATAACAACACTACATTACTATAACAATACTACATTACTATAACAACACTACATTACTATAATAATACTACATTACTATAACAACACTACATTACTATAATAATACTACATTACTATAACAACACTACATTACTATAACAACACTACATTACTATAACAATACTACATTACTATAACAATACTACATTACTATAATAATACCACATTACTATAATAATAATATACATTACTATAATACTACATTACAATAACACATTACTATAACAATATTACATTACTACAACACTACTACATTACTATAATAATACTACATTACTGTAATAATAACAATACTACATTACTATAATACTACTACATTACTATAACACTACATTACTATAACAACACTACATTACTATAACACTACATTACTATAATACCACATTACTAGAACAACACTACATTACTATAATAACACCACATTACTATAACAATACTACATTACTATAATACCACATTACTATAATACTACATTACATTACTAGAACAATATTACATTACTATAATAATAACAGTACTATAACCTTATATTACTACATTACTATAATAATACTACTACATTACTATTACTATAACACTACTACATTACTAGAACACTACATTACTATACTAATACTACATTACTATTAGACTACATTACTATAAATATACTACATTACTATGATAATAGCGCTAGATTTAATCCTAACGGAAATTTGCCTGTTTACTCCGCGTGTTTAATTTAACAATCCAGTTTTCCAGTTTGTGTCACTAAATGCAGTCTGGCTGCTCAGTTAACAGCATTTGGCAGACAAGAATATCAAGATTGGGCAGCTACTTTTTAGATAATGCCACAGTGCTCTCTGTAGATAATGCCACAATGCCCTCTGTAGATAATGCCACAATGCCCTCTGTAACTAATGCCATACCCCCACCTAGATAATGCCACTGTGCCCTCTGTAGAAAATGCCACACACTTCTCCTAGATAATGCCACATTGCCCTCTGTAAATAATGCCACAGTACCATCTGTAGATAGTGCCACACACAACCCTTTATGTAGTGCCACACACCAGACGGAGCCCCAGAGCAGAGCACTAGTATAGGCTCTGTCTATATATGGACAGTGATGTCAGGGGCAAGCCCAGAGACAGAGTCCCGGGCAGAGCGCTACTAGTGCTCGGCCTGGGACTCCATCTCTGCTCCTTACATCACTGTCCACAAATAGACAGTGATGTCAGGGGCCTCCCCAGCTGGAACCCCGGAGCAGAGCTGCTTCTAGCACCATATATTGACAGTGATGTCAGGGGCTTCCTCAGAGCAGGAGTCCCAGATCAGAGCACTAGTATAAGCTCTGCTCTGGGACGTCATGAAGGAGCGCCAGCGCACTCCTCCTTCGGGCTGCTCTCTTCTCTCACGAGGGAGCTTCGGTCCCCCGCGGGCCGCAGATGACAGCCGCAGGGGCCTTATGCGGCCAGCGTGTTTGTGACCCCTGCCTTAGTACTACATAGACTGTAAAGAAATATTGAAAATAGTAAAACATTAGGATTAGTTCGGAAGAAGGGTTGTTTGGAAGGAGGGGGATGAGAGAATATTTATTTTTCGCTGGTAATAAAAAATTTTTTTAAAAAAGAAATAAAAAAAAGATATTGAAGTTTTGTTAATGACAGAAATTTAAAAGGATCTTGTGATTTTGTTTTTAGTTTAAGTCACTAGATACGTATATTTATAAGCTTAGAAGATTATATTTAAAAAGAAAAAAAGAACACACAACAACAAAGCATGAAACATAAAGTAGACATTAAGCATATTACCATAACGTCCAGCCCTTCCTATTCGGTGCATGTAGGTCTCCCAGTCATGTGGTACATCCAGATTTATAACCAAATTTACTTTCTCAGCGTCAATACCACGCGATGTCTAACATGTTTCAAAAAATAAAAAATATTTAACACTCATCTTTTGGGCTACCAACCCTTGTAGTACAACCACAACACAATAAAAAAAAAAAAGGCTGCCAGGTTGGTGACAGGTGAACTATTTGGTGTTAAATTACAAAAGTTTATAAAGTCTACATGTGCGCATGCGCTAAATGCAGGAAGCTGAAGATACAGATAGTGTACACACAGATGGCGGATCTCCATTATTTACGTGCAGCCAGCGCATCACTTACAGGAATAGCACAAGATGGATAAAGAAGCTTAATCACGAAGATAGAGTGTCATATTTTTGGTTGTTCTAACACATATTAATGAAACATTGCCAACCCCTTTAACAGAAACCTTTCTTCTGTAAACATCACAACTCAAACACAAGTGTAAAGACTGGAAACAAACAACGTTGATGACAACTTGGTTTGCATAAGTTTTTTCAATACATGCCCCGAATGACCCCAATGACAAATGAGCACACTTTACCATCAGTTTGAGTCCCCTAGAAAGGCGCTTGGAAAAATACTTCACATTGAACACTCCCGGATTCATACTTTTTTCCTAAAGTATCATTCACGGTTTTATTTCTGATGCAATCTTCAGTCTAAAAGGCCTGTTCACATCACCGTTGCCCTTCCGTTGAAGGGTTCCGTCGGGTTAACCCCTCAACGGAAAGGCAAACGGAAACCTCCGCTTCCCTCACCATTGAACTCAATGGTAACGGAATCCTAGCTAATGGTTTCTGCCTGTCACTGTTGTGACAGGGTTCCGTCGTTTTGACAGAATCAATAGCGCAGTCGACTGCGCTATTGATTCAGTCTGAAACAACAGAACCGTTACAACGGTGAAAGACGGAAACCATTAGCTAGGATTCCTTCACCATTGAGTTCAATTGTGAGGGAAACGGAAGCTGAGGTTTCTGTTTGCCTTGCCACTGAGGGGTTAACCAGACGGAAAACCTCAGACAGTACCCCTCAGCTGAAACGAATGCTGATGTGAACAGGCCTTAATTGGCCAATCCACCCATTCAATTTGTAACTTTGTTACTATTTAAACACTGTCCAAGATGCTTACAAGATCAGTAGAAATTAGGACACGGCAATGGTACTGCTTCAGTTTGGCCATAGCATTGAGTCTTTGGTTTTGGTTCATACTGCCTACAAGGAGACAAAATAATAAACAAAAAACTTAAAGAGGCTCTGTCACCATATTATAAGTGCCCTATATCCTACATAAGGAGATCGGCGCTATAATGTAGGTGACAGCAGTGCTTTTTATTTAGAAAAACGATCTATTTTTACCACGCTAGGAGTGATTTTAGCTTTATGCTAATGACTTTCTTAAAGGGGCTCTGTCACCACATTATAAGTGCCCTATCTCCTATATAAGGAGATCGGCGCTATAATGTAGGTGACAGCAGTGCTTTTTATTTAAAGGGAATGTGTTGCCAGCAAAACATGATTTTTTTTTTTTTAGTTAAACAATTAGTGTGTAGGTGATAGTAGTGTGTAGTGTGTAGAACATTGTTCTAATTTTTTTTTTTTTTTTCACGAGTCAGGAAATATTATAAATTGGATTCAATTGGATTCTAATTTATAATATTTCCCATTGCTGGTCACTAGATGGAGCCATTCCCAAAATTGCAGCATTGCATGTGGTAAAGCAACCACATTGCTTTATGCTGAAAAATTGGGTAAAAAGCCCTCGCTCTAGTGAGCTCTCAGCATCCCCCCCTCCTTTATCCTGGCTAGTGCCGGGAGAAACGAGGGGTTTGAACGGTCTAACCTCCTACACTGTGTGTCGCCATTTTTTGAGCTAACACACAGTGTAGTAGGTTTACATACAGTAGTAAACACACACTGAACACAAACATACATAGAAATCCCTTACCTGCTCCAGACGCCGCCGCTCCCTCCGGTCCATCCGCTCCGTCTGCTGCCGCTGCTCCATGTGCACAAGTCCGGAAGCCGCGACCGGAAGTAGTAATCTTACTGTCCGGCCGCGACTTCCGGTCCACAGGAAAATGGCGGCGGACGGCGCGCATTTCAAATTGAACTGTGTGGGAGCGGCGCATGCGCCGTTCCCACACAGCGGCGTACAATGTTAGTGGATGGAACGGGCCCCGTTCGCAGTCCCTATGGGACTGGAGCTGCCGTATTCCATGTCTGTATGTGTCGTTAATCGACACATACAGAAATGGAAAAAAAAATGGCAGCCCCCATAGGGAAGAAAAAGTGTAAAAATAAGAAAAAGTAACACACAAACACACAAATTAATCCAAACGTTTTTAATAAAGCACTAACATCTTTATCATATTAAAAAATTTTATGTGGTAACACTGTTCCTTTAATAAAACGATCTGTTTTCACCACTTTATTAGCGATTTTAGATTTATGTTAATGAGTTGCTTAATGCCCAAGTGGGCGTGTTTTACTTTAGACCAAGTGGCCGTTGCACAGAGGAGTGTATGACGCTGACCAATCAGTGACCAATCAGCGTCATGCACTCCTCTCCATTCATTTAGGCAGCACATAGGGATCCTTTTAGATCGCTATGTGCTGTCTTATACTAACACATTAACAATACTGAAGTGTTTAGACAGTGAATAGACATTCCACGGGATGTCTATTCACAATCTCTGCACTTCGTTACTGTTTCTATCGTAGTTACAGCAGAGCAAGCGTAATCTCGCGAGATTACGCAGTAAATGACAGGTTACAACGAGATTACGCTTGCTCTGCTGTAACTACCACAGACAGAGTAACGAAGTGCAGAGATTGTGAATAGACATCCCGTGGAATGTCTATTCACGGTCTAAACACTTCAGTATCGTTAATGTGTTAGTATAAGACAGCACATAGCGATCTAAAATTATCCCTATGCGCGGCCTAAATGAATGGAGAGATGTGTATGACGCTGATTGGTCAGCGTCATACACTGCTCTGTACAACGCCCACTTGGTCTAAAGTAAAACACGCCCACTTGGGCATTAAGCAACTCATTAGCATAAATCTAAAATCGCTAATAAAGTGGTGAAAATAGATTGTTTTTCTAAATAAAAAGCATTACTGTCACCTACATTACAGCGCCCATCTCCTTATGTAGGAGATAGGGCACTTATAATGTGGTGACAGAGTCTCTTTAAAAGGTGTAATGTGTAAAACAAATAACGGCTCTAATTTACAGTACACATTTACACATTAGTTCTGTAAAAACTGAATGCTGACTTACCAGATATACACACAGCCGGAAAACCTTTGGCTGTGAGAACATCGGAGAGGTGTTGAGCCCTATAAAAAGAAATCAAGATGTAGAGCTCTACGAAATATATCTGTAAAATAACAAAGTAAAAAAGTGCAGGCGGACAGTTATCAACACATGCCCACTAGCGCTTCTCTAAATTGGCCGCTGACAAAGAAAGGACCTCTGGTGGTGTCACTCACGCACAGCAGTACCTGTTGCTAAGCAACGGCCAAAATGTATTTGGATACAGCGGAGTAAACTAGAACCTGAAGAACTCACTAAAGCAATACTTTCAATTAAAAATTAGTTTTACAGGAGAGCCTTCTTTGCATTGCTGCTACTACACCTTAAATGGGTGGCACACGTCAACATGAAATACTCTCTTAGTGTGTAGGTAATAGGAAACAATAAGGTTACCTGCTATGTAAGTTAGAAAATACCAAGGCTTGGTTAAAGGGAACTCTACTGAATAATTCTTGCAAGTGTTGCACCTTCTCTTCAAAAGTCTTGTGTGGAAGAGGATGTGAATTCACCACCCTGTAATACTGTTTTAACCCTAGTCAAAACACAAAAAAAAAACGTTAATCCAATGGTGGTAATTACCCAATTTAGATATCTTTTTTGATTGGATTACACATACCTATAAGGCTGGGGTCAGTAACATTCAATCTGACAAATGTTGGCTCCCTCATATACTTTGTCAGAGCTTTAGCTAAGGATTCTGGGTATGTGGCTGAAACCGCTAACATTTGCTTGTTGGCTGGAAGGGATGAGTAAATCCAGCTGGTAGAGAAAAATAATGATAAAAACTGAAAATTACCATTCACTAGGAGATTAAAACAATATTAAACCAAGAAATTAATGATAAAAAGACAAGAAAAACCTGCAAGCACTGTTAGTCATTTTGTACGTTGGGAAGGGTTAAAAGGAACCAAAACTGCCTTTAGTCTAGCAATTTGGAACACAGAAGGCATCTACATGTTCATTTCTATCAAGTATGGATACAACAAGGAAATTTAGGCCTTGTTAACGCAGCGTGTATTCTACGAGTTTTTGACGTGTTTTACGCGCCGAAAAAAACTTCAAATACGCATGCTTTAAGCTTCCCATTGACATCAATGGGAAAGAGAATTGTAGTGCATACGACATGTCTTTTTTAAGCGCGTGTATGTATTTAAAAAGAAAAACATGAAACCGCAAAAAAAAAAAAAAAGGAAATGTCTTATTACACCCGTATTTTGCAGTCCAGGCTCATAGAAATGAATGCACGTGGCCATGTGCACGGCCTGCGATTTGCAGGCGGCCCACGGATGACACTCCACGGCCGTGCACACCACTACGGTCGTGTGCATGAGGCCTTATATGTACACAGGTACAGAGCTATTTAGAGCTGTTTGAGGCTTATTAGTCCTTTCTGGAACAGTCTTCTAGAAATCTCACAGGTATTAATTTCCTTCTGATTCCTTCCATTTTTGGCTGACAGATGGTTGAAGGTTGGAGCTTAGCTAGGGAGGGGGGGGGGGCAGGGTCTACTATTGCAGACAGAGGACAGAGTGACGGCTCCTACTGCAGCCAGTTGCAGGTGTGAGAGAGTAGTAGGGAGGGCTGAAATGGAGAAAGAATTTAAAGACACTGTCACCACATTATAAGTGCCCTATCTCCTATATAAGGAGATGGGCGCTGTAATGTAGGTGACAGTAATGCTTTTTATTTAAAAAAAAACGATCTATTTTCACAACGTTAGGAGCGATTTTGGTTTATGCTAATGAGTTGCTTAATGCCCAAGTGGGCGTATTTTTACTTTCGACGCTGACCAATCGGCATCATGCACTCCTCTCCATTCATTTAGACAGCAGAATCGCGTTCTTACTAGAACATGATCTGCAGCCACATACACAGCGATTCTGCTTGATTAACGTTAATCAAGTGTCCTGATAATGAATACACATGATCATCCAGCCTGGACGTCATGTGTATTCAGAATCCTGACACTTCTGAATCTTTTCTGTGAGATTTCCAGCACGGGAAACGAAATCTCGTTTATCTCCGTAATCTCGCGAGATTTCGTATCCATTGCTGGAATCTCACAGAAAAGATTCAGAAGTGTCAGGATTCTGAATACACATGACGTCCAGGCTGGATGATCATGTGTATTCATTATCAGGACACTTGATTAACGTTAATCAAGCAGAATGTCTGTGTATGTGGCTGCAGATCATGTTCTAGTAAGAACGCGATTCTGCTGTCTAAATGAATGGAGAGGAGTGCATGATGCCGATTGGTCAGCGTCATACACTTCTCTGTACAACGCCCACTTGGTCGTAAGTAAAAATACGCCCACTTGGGCATTAAGCAACTCATTAGCATAAACCAAAATCACTCCTAACGTTGTGAAAATAGATCGTTTTTTAAAATAAAAAGCATTACTGTCACCTACATTATACCTCCGATCTCCTTATGTAGCAGATAGGGCACTTATAATGTGGTGACAGAGCCTCTTTAATGTCCCACATTGCAGAACAGGGTCAAAGGAGAGGAAAATATTAAAGCAGGAATTGTTGTTATTTGTGTGTATCATTTACATTTAGTTTTCAATTAAAGCGGCCAAATATCTTCACAATTCCTTACTTAATTTGCTCCTGGAAGCTTCCTTCTTCTAGTAGTTTGTCCGCTTCATCAAGAACAAATAGCCGAATGCTGGATGTATTGAGAAAGCCAATTTCTATTAATTGCTTTATTCGGCCTGCAACAGGGGAAAAATAAAATATTGAAATTTTCATGTGATCCCAGACTGGCAAATGCAGCCTGGCAACATAAGACAGAGTTTATTTTTACACATAATTAAAAGCAGATAGTCACTAAAGCCAAGAATGGACTCCAGCCATCAGCGAACAGATTCCAAAAAGCGGAAGCCCAGAATGTCAACCCTTACAGAAGAATTGTACTGAGCAGTGAACATTTGTGTTACTTCTCATGACAAATCATGAAGGAACAGTAGACAAGTTGGAGCTAAGCGATATTAAGAAAGGTTTACTGGAATAGAATATGCATCTATTTTTTTTTTATTAATTTGCTCTCTGGATTATTAATCAGATTTTGGTAGTTGCAGCTTTTTTTGGGTTAGGTAAAAAAAAAAATAACAGAACCCCTGTGTTGACTGGTGCAGGACTTGTCTCAAGGCCTTGCACTAATAAAGGGGTTGTCCAGTCCCTAAACATTGATGGCCTAACCTCAGAATAGGCCATCAATATTTGATCGGTGAGGGTCAGATTCCCGGGACCCCCGCCGATCAGCTGTATTAAGGGGGCCGCAGCGCTCGTACGAAAACGGCTTCCCCTTCATTTTGTTCACTGCTCACACTGAATCACCTGTGGTTCACAGTGTTACAACCTTCTGCCATTGAAGTGAATGGGAGATGGCTGTAACACTGTGAACCGCTGCTACAAGTGTGTCGGCAATTCACAGTACGAGTAGTAAGAGAAATGAAGAGGAAGCAGCGCTCCTACAAGTGATGCGGCCCCGTCAAAACAGCTAATTGGGGGCGTCCCGGCAGTCGGACACTGACCAGTCAAATATTGATGGCCTATCCAGGATAGGCCATTCATTTTTAGGGACTGGAAAACCCCTTTAAGCAGAACGGTGCATTAGATTTGATCTGTGTATTCTTTAGTAAAGCCCTGTTAAAATGAAGTACGGGTGTCATTTAAACTAAAATGTTTAGTGTCCTCCAACTCTCTCCCTTGCCATCTGCTAAGGTCTTATAAAGACCTGCAATTTTGGACATCATGTCACTGTGGACGTAACAACATATGCGGACTAAGGTTCAACCCCACTGATACGCTGCTCATTCTGTTCTACCTTCAAACTAAATCCCGATCCTGCTCAACAATCCGCCCACCTCTGCCAATTTGCTAGACCCTGTTCAGCCCACATGTGCGGATTAAGCTATGTGGTAGGCTTGGCTGTACCATCAGACGATTCCTTTATTTTATAGTAGGCGGTCTACCGAACACGTCATCTATTAGGAGACTACGAAACGCGATTACCAGGCGAGCCCACAGCGATGTGACACTTCTTCAGTCGCGTTTTGTCCTGTGGCAATGGTGTCCCTCCTATAAAAACATGGCACTCCAACCCTTCCATGCGACTCCCTATAGATATAATAACGGAATGGATTTGAACCGCAATTTCTCTTGTTGGTGCCAACACCAAAATCTAGAAAAAAAACAAAAACATGTAAACACCTAACCAATATGGTGAAATACTGCGATTGAAACGTTAGAATAAATAAAAAGAAGAATACCTGCGTTGCGATATTCTCCAGAATCAAAGAATCTAATGCCACCGTGGAGAAGACGCAAGTTTTTCCAGTGCCGGACTTCGCCTGAACAATTAGATCTAAAATAAGCAAAAAGAAAATGTACCTTCAGCATATTTTTAATCTTAATGACCGGACACGTTCAGCGACTTTCTGCTCGTGCTCGTTACATAAGTACTGACATGTCTATCAAGTTCAACCAGGGGACGGGTGAAGGTAAGGGGTAGGGGTACATTTTATGATTTTGTTATAAGAAGGAAAAAAAATAGACCTATAAGACATGAAACAATCTGCCCTAAAGGAGAAACATTTCCCTTCTAATCCCAAGTGGCGATAAGACTGAGGATCAATATTATAAGGGGGTGAATACTTATGCACATTAAAGTTCTCCGTTTTTTGCCTGAATTATAGTTAGTGTAAAGCCTGATGGTTGTTTTTCTAGGTTAAAAAAACCTCTGTAACTCAGCATAGCCTTATAGGGTAACCAAATTTTTTATTTTTTTTAACCAGACAATTAAAATTAATTTTCCATGACCACATCCGTGGCTTACGCTTTCTTTGCACAGAGGGAGCTCCTGCTGATACACAGTGGGCGCTACTTCGGGGGACTTGTTAGGGCGAGTTCAATAATTTTTTCCGCCACGGATTCTGCCACTAATCCGCAGCGAAACTGCAGAAAAATCTGCTCTCCATACACATCTGACATTATAATGTAGGGGAAATGACTTATCTGGTGGAAACCATGAATCTCGGCTTGCTATACCGTTCTCCTGCTGCTTTTCTCTCCTTCACTTACCACATGCGTGTATTTACACACACACCCATATCGGATAGTAACGTCTAGGATTTTACGGTGCCCAATATTTGTAAGGGTAAAATAAAGAAGTCTCTGCATTTCTAGATTTAGGTACAGTATAGCAGAGAGCAGTGGAGTTTTCTTTAACATGGATAACTCTGCCACCTTTCATGTTCCGCTCACCTAACCCACATCTTCCAAGTGGTATGGCCTTGCTCTGAATTGGAGAGGGTTTGGTAAAGCCGGCTGCCTCCAAGCCCTCGAGCACAGGGCGTGACAGGAGCAGTGAGCCGAAGTCTGTAACCTCGCCGGGACCCTGCAAAACATCTCCAGTACGGGGTCGAGAGCCCAATGTGTGAGCAGCCATTTCCAAAGGATGACAACCTCGGAGATACCTGGAAAAATAGAAGTATAATAGCGAAAAGGTGTTAGGAAATAAAAACGATCAATTAGAACAGGGGTCAGCAACCTATGGCACGTGTGCCACAGCTGGCACGTGGGGCATGTTTGCCCAGCATGCTGAGTGTTAAGCCCTGCAAGTGCTCTCCAGCCAAAACCTAGTCCAACGCCATCCCCTTGGCTTGATTAATGGCTCTAGTGTGCGCCAATGCCAGATAACTCACAGCGCTTGCTTGGGATTCCAATAAAAAAAAACAGTGACGTCGCTGCACATTAGAGCGGTCAACCAAGTCAAGGGAATGGTGTTCGGCCTCATCCTTTATAAGTCTGGCAGGGAACAATAAGTGAGCTTGTCTCTCAGAGTCTGTAACTTTTTTTTTTTTCCCCTTTAAAATCGGCACACCATACCAAAAAGTTTTGCTGACCCTTGAATTAGAAGAAGATGAAATTAAAATTTGTCAGAAGGCATAAAATTAGTTTTTTGTTTCTAATAAAAAGTTTCAGGGCTGCCTTTTACAACCAATCAGATCACATCTTTCATTTTCAATCCAGCTCTAGAAAAATGAAAGCTGGAATTTGATTGGTTGTTATGGACAACACTGACTGGAACTTCGCTCCAAATGTTAAAAGGGAACAATTCCAAAAATACAATTGTATTAGAAAACTGTTACTAAGGCGTTACTAAATGTTTTTAAAGTTTTAGTTTAAAGCCACTTTCAGACGGGCTTAATACGGGTGCTTTTTTGCGCCCGTATTATGGATGCAACACCCGGATGTCCCACCGTTCATCAGAAACGGAGTTAGAGCACCATAGGCTTCTCTGTCGCTCTAACTCAGTTTCTGATGAATCGCAAGAGGTCAGGGAGTAAAAAAAAAAGCACCCGTATTACGCCCATCTGAAAGTGGCCTCAAGCATTTGTTGAAAACCGGTTATGGTGAAAGACTCCATTAACTTAGGGTGTCCTAAGAATCTCAAGCCAGCAGGTGCTACTCGTCTCGGTAAGATAGGTTCTCTGTGTGCACGCACATGGTCCCTACTGGCCAATTAGCCAAGAAGACTTTGGTCCGTAAGGCCACGTGCCCACGGCCATATTACGGCTCCATTTTGTACAGAGCCATAATAAGTCCCATTGCATGGCGCCATTACTGTACCCCCAATTTAAAAAAAATTCTGTCAGATTTAGTACAAATCTGATTAAAAAAAAATCCTTGCATGCTTCATCGAATGCTGCACGTGCGGAGATATTCTCCCCATTGCTTCTAGGAGGATCTCTTCGTACATACAGCACCTGAGAGTCTGTATGGCAGTTGTCAATTTATTCATAATTGTTTAGGAAGAATAACAGAGGAACGGCACAACGTAGAGTTCTAAGAAAATATTCTCCAGAATTGTTATTTCATGGGGAACGCAATTATTTACTAAAACAGACATGTATGAGAGGTGACAGATCCTCTTTAAGCAATTCCCTTAAAGGGTACTACATATGTTACTGGCGTGCCAGTCTCCTGAATAGGGTCTTTGCAGGAGAGGCTTCGGGGGCGTTGTTTTGTTACGTGGCAAAACTTCACCTCCCTCAGATTTAAACTCCTGTCAGGAGACGAAGATGCCATCAATGTTGGAGGTACCCTTTAAAATATTTATAGGTTCCAAAGATCTAGGACACTTGTAAAGCGTCTCGTCTGTTTTTACACTCGCCAATATGGATGCTCACCCCACAAACAGGATACTGGCATAGCGGATATATACACCATGAGGAAGATTTATCAAAACTGCTGTAAGGGAAAAGTGGATGAGTCATCTACAGCAACCAATCAGATCCCGTTTCTCATTTTCCAGAGACCCTTTGGAAATTGAAAGCCGAAACCTGATTTGTTGCTATTAGCAACTACTCCACTTTTTGATAAAGCTACCACAGTAACATGAACAGGCTGAAGCCCTTCATAGATAGAGAGGTGCAGGTATACAGGTCCTTCACACACATTGCAGCAGGCTGTGTGAGTGACGTAGTCACCTACAGACTGCAGCCACTGGCCCTGTCATACCCATGTGAGGCCTCTGTTGAATTTTCCACCCATCCTCCATGGTAGGATCATGAACCATTAACCGGCTCCCTCCCACTTACCACACAACAGTAGCAACTCTGCCTCCTGATAATGATGAATACTAGTTGTAGTGGGCTAAAGGACCTTTGGTGATGTCATGACCATGTGATCAGTCACATGTGTGGGAGGAGCCTTGTGAGCAGTGTGTGAGGACGTCTCGTGGTAGAATGTAGTGTCCAGGAACGGACGGAGAACTGGACTAGAGCTGTGTGTGTAATGCAGCATGTATACATATATCAGTACATGCAGCAGAGTTGTGTTTGTAATGTGGACACAGCAGAGCAGTGGTGTCAAACTTGTGGCCCTCCAGCTGTTGCGAAACTACAAGTCCCAAGCATTCCCAGCTTGCTGCAAGCATACCCTGGTTGCTGCGTGCTTTTATGGCATGCTGGGAGTTGTAGTTTTGCAACAGCTGGAGGGCCACTGGTTTGACACGTGTGCAGCAGAGCCTTGTGTATTGTACATGCAGCAGAGTTGAGTGTGTGTAATCATGTAGCACAGTAGTTTGCCAATGGTCCATAAAGTCACGGGCATTTCTTAAAAATATGGGATTTTAGTTAATGTTTGTAATAAAAAGAAAAATCGATGTGAAATAAATTTGTCAGGTTCAATTAATAAAACTAAATTGCAAAGGGAAAAAATAGGAACATTTGCGTTTTTCCCCTACTCCCATTTCCTCCTATATAAAACTTCAAAAATGAAAAAAAAAATGGTTATGTTTTGTCATCTGTTCCCCGAAAAAAAACATTTAGCCAAAGTATTAGAAAAAAATGTGCCCTTAACCCCTGCCCGCCGCAGCCCTTTTTCAGATTTTCATTTCCGTTTTTTCCTCCCCACATTCCAGAAGCCATAACGTCTTTATTTTTCCGTCGATATAGTACTATGAGGGCTTGATTTTTGCGGGATAAGATGTAGTTTTTCGTAGCACCATTTATTTTGCCATGTAATGTACTAGGAAACGGGAAAACAATTATTTGTGGGGTAGAAAATGAAAAAAACAGCGATTCCTCCATGGTTTTCACCCGCCGTTTTTACGGAATTCACTGTGCAATTAAAACAACATGTTAACTTTATTCTGTGGGTTAATACGATTACGGCGATACCAAATATATATAGTTTTTTCGATATTTTACTACTTTTACAAATAAAAACCTAAGTGTAAAAAATAAAATGTATTTTGTGTCACCAAATTCCGAGAGCCATAACTTTTTTTATTTTTCTGTCGATTAAGTGGTATCAGGGCTTATTTTTTGTGGGATAAGCTGTAGTTTTTAATAATACCATTTTTGGGGTACATGCGACGGTTTGATCGCTTTTTATTTCATTTTTTGTGGGAGATTAGGTGACCAAAAAATAGACATTCTGGCGTTTACAATATTTTTTTTTTTACGGCGTTCACCGTGCTGGTTAAATAATGATATATTGTAATAGTTCAGACTTTTACGGACGCGGCGATACCAATTATGTTTATTTCATTATTATTTTTAATATGCTCTAGGGCAGTGGCGTAACTTACGCCGTAGCAGCAGTAGCGGCTGCTACGGGGCCCGCGGCATGAGGGGGCCCGTGTCGCCCGCCGGCACGGGCCCCCACCATGGCCGGAGGCTCCGCTAGCAGCCGCTATGGCTGCTACAGTGGGACGCCACTGAACACTACGGCAGAGCAGGGAGGTATCTCCCCGCTCTGCCATTAAACAAAAGACATGTATCCCCTATCCACAGGATAGGGGATACATGTGTGATCGCTGGCAGCGATAGGGAGAACGGGAGACTGAAAGTCCCCTGACATTCTCCATCACAAACCTCGGACTTCCGGGGTCTGTGTCGGCAGCTCCGGAGAAATGAATGGAGCGCCGGTCCCGCTTGTGCGCATGCGTGACCAGCGCTCCTTTCATTTTTAGTGAGCTGCGCAGACCCCGGAAGTCAGAGGTGAGTGATGGAGAACATCAGGGGACTTTCAGTCCCCTGTTCTCCCTATCGCTGCCAGCGATCACACATGTATCCCCTATCCTGTGGATAGGGGATACATGTCTTTTATTAGGACACACTGTAGGTCGCATTTTTTTTGGGAGGGGGGACGCTGTATGGCGTTCCCTACAGGGGGGGGGGACGCTGTATGGCGTTCCCTACAGGGAGGGGACGCTGTATGGCGTTCCCTACAGGGGGGGGACTGTATGGCGTTCCCTACGGGGGGACGCTGTGTGGCGTTCCCTACAGGGACGACGACGCTGTATGGCGATCCCTACAGGGACGACGACTCTGTATGGCGTTCCCTATAGGGGGGACGACGCTGTATGGCATTCCCTACAGGGGACGACGACGCTGTATGGCATTCCCTACAGGGGGGACGACACAGTATGGCATTCCCTACAGGGTGGACGACGCTGTATGGCGTTCCCTACAGGGGGGGCTATATGGCGTTCCCTACAGGGGGGGCTGTATGGCGTTTCCTACATGGGGGGGCTGTATGGCGTTCCCTACGGGGGGGCTGTATGGCGTTCTCTACAGACCCCCCCTGTAGGGAACGCCATACAGACTCCCTGTAGGTAACGCCATACAGTCTCCCCTGTAGATAACGCCATACAGCCCCCCGTAGATAACACCATACAGCCCCCCTGTAGATAGCACCATACAGCCCCCCTGTAGATAGCGCCATACAGCCCCCCTGTAGATAGCGCCATACAGCCCCCTGTAGATAGCGCCATACAGCCCCCTGTAGATAGCGCCATACAGCCCCCCTGTAGATAGTGCCATACAGCCCCCTGTAGATAGCGCCATACAGCCCCCTGTAGATAGCGCCATACAGCCCCCCTGTAGATAGTGCCATACAGCCCCCTGTAGATAGCGCCATACAGCCCCCCCTGTAGATAGCGCCATACAGCCCCCCTGTAGGGAACGCCATACAGCCCCCCGTAGATAACGCCATACAGCCCCCCGTAGATAACGCCATACAGCCCCCCTGTAGATAGCGCCATAGAGCCCCCCTGTAGATAGCGCCATACAGCCCCCCTGTAGATAACGCCATACAGCCCCCTGTAGATAGCGCCATACAGCCCCCCTGTAGATAGCGCCATACAGCCCCCCCTGTAGATAGTGCCAGACAGCCCCCCCCCTGTAGGGAACGCCATACACCCCCCCTGTAGGGAACGCCATATAGTCCCCCCGTAGATAACGCCATCTAGTCCTCCCGTAGATAACGCCATACAGTCCACCGTACATAACGCCATACAGTCCCCCCGTATATAATGCCATACAGCCCCCTCTGTAGATAGCGCCATACAGCCCCCTCTGTAGATATCTACAAAGGGGGCTGTATGGCGTTATCTACAGGGGGGCTGTATGGCGTTATCAAAAGGGGGGGTTTGTAAAAAAGGCACTATCTACAAGGGGGGGGGCCCAGTCAAAAGTTTGCTATGGGGCCCAGTCTTTCCTAGTTACGCCCCTGCTCTAGGGAGAAAATGGCAAAAGGGGGGTTTTTTGAACTTTACATTTTTGTATTTTTTTTTTACACAAAAAAAAACTTTA
Source organism: Rhinoderma darwinii (assembly GCF_050947455.1). Classification (NCBI taxonomy): domain Eukaryota; kingdom Metazoa; phylum Chordata; class Amphibia; order Anura; family Rhinodermatidae; genus Rhinoderma; species Rhinoderma darwinii. Next base: position 369,614,024 of record NC_134688.1, read on the forward strand.
TTTAACTCATTTTTACTTTTTTTTATTAGTCCCCCTAGGGGACTTCAACCAGCGATCGTTAGATCGCTTGCACGATATACTGCAATACTAATGTATTGCAGTATATCGTTATTCTGACAGTCATCTATTAAGCCCTGGGGGCGTTCATTAAGCCCCCAGGCAGCCATAGCAACCATCGCCCCCCCCCCGCGATTGCGTTGCGGGGGGCGCGATGAGCTGTTAGAGGGGGTCGCCCCCCACTTTCTGAGGATTTAAATGATGTGGTCGGTATTGACCGCGGCATTTAACTAGTTAACTAGGATCGAGCGCTATGCCGCTAGTTACTCTTAAGTGTCGGCTGTAACATACAGCCGACACCGGCATCGTATGGAACGAGCTCACTGTGTGAGCCCGCTCCATACTTCCCCTACCCGACTTTGGCGTATGGATACGTCAAATGTCGGGAAGGGGTTAAAATGTATCATTCCAAAAGTTTACATTTTGCCGTGGACATTTAACCACCGGAAGGTCTTGATCTTAGAAGGGTTAAACAAAATATGCAGTTGTAAATTGCAGCAGTAGTCTTCATGAAAAGCACAATCTGGAGTATTAGCTGACCCACGGCCGGCCTTAGGGGTGTGCGAGCGCAAAGGGGCGCTACCCCCTCCAAGCATGTAAGGGCCGCCACTGGGCTCTGCCTTTACTCTGTGCTCTTCTCTTCGCTACCCACACGGAGTAAGTAAGAGCCGAGGAGCAAGAGAAAGGAGGAAGCTCCGCCCACATCCCGTCCTACAAGACAACTGTGATCCTGTCAGCAAGGAGAGATGGTGAGTATCTGTGTCTCTATGTGTATATGTGTGTGTCTGTCTCTGCATGTGTTAGTCTCTTTGTAAAAGTGTGTGTTCAATATTAAAGTAGAACAGATAAAACTAAGATATCTGTGCTGCCCCTATATACCCTGCTGCCCCCTATATACATTGCTGCTCACTATATACGCTGCTGCCTTCTATATATCCTGATGCCCCTTATATACTCTGCTGCCTCCTATATATCCTGCTGCCCCTTATATACCCTGCTGCCTCCTATATACCCTGCTGCCCCTATATACCCTGCTGCCCCCTATATCCCCTTCTGCCCCTATATACCCTGCTGCCCCCTATATACCCTGCTGCCCCTTATATACCCTGCTGCCCCGTGTGAGTGTGTGTGTGTGTGTGTGTGTGCGTGTGCGTGTGCGTGTGCGTGTGTGTGTGTGTCTGTGGGTATAGTTATCATCTACGACATTATCTGTAATCAGAGAGTTAGCACTGTGTTATCTGTGGTGTTACATAGGACTGCAGGTAACACTACTACATTATCTGTACTCTGAGTTATTACTGTGTTATCAGCAGTGTTACATAGGACTGCAGGTAACATTTACTGCATTATCTGTATTCATAGTTATCGCTGTGTTATCTGTGGTATTACATAGGACTGCAGGTAACGTCTACTACATTATCTGTACTCCCTTATCACTGTGTGTTATCTGTGGTGTTACATAGGACTGCATGTGAAATTTACTACATTGACTGCACTGTGTATATCTGTGCCTGTATGGATATATATGGGTCTGTTTGTGAATGTGTCTTTGTGCTTGTATATATGTGCCTTTTATGTATTTGTATACGTTACTGTCTGTATTTATCTGCCGGTATGTGTGTGTATATTTGTCTGTATGTCTATATATTTACCAGAATGTGTGTGTGTATGTATATTTGCCTGTTTGTCTAAATATCTGTCTTTATGTATGTACAGTATATATGTCCCAGTATGTGCGTGTCTATATATGTGGTTAATGTTTGGTTTGTGTAGGGGGTGGGAATAGAGAGTCCCGCACAGGGCGCCATCCAATGTAAGGCCGGCCCTGAGCTAACCACGTCTTCATGCTTCTGAATGTCTTAGGCTCATTTCTGAATGGATGCCACAATACTGTGCTGGATCAATCTTACGGCGGATCCCAACAGCGCCCCGACATGATTTACATAATTTAGACCAGGGGCCTCAAGCACGCGGCCCGCGGGCCGCATGCGGCCCCTGGGGCTGTCATCTGCGGCCCGCGGGACACAGATCCGCTAGTATCGGCTCTGCTCCGAGACTCTGGAATTCCCTGACATCGCTGTCCACATATGAACAGCGATGTCTGGGGCTTCCCCAGAGCCGGAGTCCCGGGCAGAGCGCTAGTACATGCTCTGCTCCGGGACTCTGTGGAATTCCCTGACATCGCTGCCCATATATAGACAGTGTGTCAGGGTCTTCCCCAGAGCGGAGCAGAGCGCTGGTGTCGGCTCTGCTCCTGGACTCTGTGGAATTCCCTGACATCGCTGTCCACATATGAACAGCGATGTCTGGGGCTTCCCCAGAGCCGGTGTCCCGAGCAGAGCGCTGGTGTCGGCCCTGCTCCGTGACTCTGTGGAATTCCCTGACATCGCTGTCCACATATGAACAGCGATGTCTGGGGCTTCCCCAGAGCCGGAGTCCCGAGCAGAGCGCTGGTGTCGGCTCTGCTCCGGGACTCTGTGGAATTCCCTGACATCGCTGCCCATATGTGGACAGTGTGTCAGGGTCTTCCTCAGAGCGGAGCAGAGCGCTGGTGTCGGCTCTGCTCCTGGACTCTGTGGAATTCCCTGACATCGCTGTCCACATATGAACAGCGATGTCTGGGGCTTCCCCAGAGCCGGAGTCCCGAGCAGAGCGCTGGTGTCGGCTCTGCTCCGGGACTCTGTGGAATTCCCTGACATCGCTGCCCATATGTGGACAGTGTGTCAGGGTCTTCCCCAGAGCGGAGTCCCGGGCAGAGCTCTATTATCGGCTCTGCTCCGGGACTCTGGGGAAGCCTCTGACATCGCTGTCCATACATCGACAATGATGTCAGGGGCATCCCCAGAGCAGGAGTCCCAGTGATGTCAGGAGCCCAGCTGGAGTCCCAGGAAGAGCCTACTAGCGCTCTGCCCGGGACTCCAGCTCTGGGGTTGCCCCTGACATCTCTGTCTATATATGGACAATGATGTCAGGAGCAGAGCTGGAATCCCAGGCAGAGTGCCAGAAGCGGCTCTAGGCAAGCCAGCTCTAGGCAAGCCCCTGACGGCACTGTGGCAGCATGTGCGGAGGGCACTGCGGCAGCATCAACGGAGGGCACACTGCGGCAGCATCAACGGAGGGCACACTGCGGCAGCATCAACAGAGGGCACACTGCGGCAGCATCAACGGAGGGCACACTGCGGCAGCATCAACGGAGGGCACACTGCGGCAGCATCTACGGAGGGCACACTGCGGCAGCATCTACGGAGGGCACACTGCGGCAGCATCTACGGAGGGCACACTGCGGCAGCATCTACGGAGGGCACACTGCGGCAGCATCTACGGAGGGCACACTGCGGCAGCATCTACGGAGGGCACACTGCGGCAGCATCTACGGAGAGCACACTGCGGCAGCATCTACGGAGGGCACACTGCGGCAGCATCTACGGAGGGCACACTGCGGCAGCATCTGCGGAGGACTCTGCGGCAGCATCTGCGGAGGACTCTGCGGCAGCATCTGCGGAGGACTCTGCGGCAGCATCTGCGGAGGGCTCTGCGACAGCATCTGCGGAGGGCTCTGCGGCAGCATCTGCGGAGGGCTCTGCGGCAGCATCTGCGGAGGGCTCTGCGACAGCATCTGCGGAGGGCTCTGCGGCAGCATCTGCGGAGGGCTCTGCGGCAGCATCTACGGATAGCGACACTTAAACTATTATAGTAATATAGTGTTATAGTAGTTCAAATAACTAATTGATTAACAATAATTTTGTATTGTATCAAATTTGAAAGTAATGCGGCCCGTCAACTTCCCATTTTTTCTATATGCTTCCCACTTACCCGGCTGAGTTTGAGACCCCTGATTTAGACCATAGTGCAGCTTAAATTGTTAATGGATGGTCCTAATGCAGCCTCTAATGCATATGTCAACAAAGCATAACTAAGTCAACAGCATTCAACAGAATTGATGTGGATTGTTCCAATGTGTAAGTTACAGATACATCCAGGAGAGGGCAGTATAGTAGTATCTTTCATTTCCAGACTGTGTTGCATACTGAGGTTTCGTTTTCAGCAGCCATAATAGTAAAAATTCGTTTTTTTTATAATTATACAACTGGCATTTACACTTTTTCACAATTTTTTTTTTTAACCCTAACGTGATTACTTAATTGTAACAATACAAACTTGCATTCTGCATCATTACATCCATTTCTGCTAGATCTGATACAGAGAGATCCGGAAAGGTTATCATTTAAATAGTGTTCTATACCAAGGACTTAAAGAGGCTCTGTCACCAGATTTTGCAACCCCTATCTGCTATTGCAGCAGATAGGCGCTGCAATGTAGATTACAGTAACGTTTTTATTTTTAAAAAACGAGCATTTTTGGCCAAGTTATGACCATTTTTTTATTTATGCAAATGAGGCTTGCAAAAGTCCAACTGGGCGTGTATTATGTGCGTACATCGGGGCGTTTTTACTACTTTTACTAGCTGGGCGTTAGGAATGGGAGTGTATGATGCTGACGAATCAGCATCATCCACTTCTCTTCAGAACGCCCAGCTTCTGGCAGTGCAGACACACAGCGTGTTCTCGAGAGATCACGCTGTGACGTCACTCACTTCATGCCCCAGGTCCTGCATCGTGTCGGCCACATCGGCACCAGAGGCTACAGTTGATTCTGCAGCAGCATCAGCGTTTGCAGGTAGGTAGCTACATCGACTTACCTGCAAACGCCGATGCTGCTGCAGAATCAACTGTAGCCTCTGGTGCCGATGTGTCCTCGCTCGTCCGACACGATGCAGGACCTGGGGCAGGAAGTGAGTGACGTCACAGCGTGATCTCTCGAGAACACGCTGCGTGTCTGCACTGCCAGAAGCTGGGCGTTCTGAAGAGAAGTGGATGATACTTCTCATCAGAACGCCCAGCTAGTAAAAGTAGTAAACACGCCCCGATGTACGCACATAATACACGCCCAGTTGGACTTTTACTTTAAACACGCCCAGTTGTACTTTTGCAAGCCTCATTTGCATAAATACAAAAATGGTCATAACTTGGCCGAAAATGCTCATTTTTTAAAAATAAAAACGTTACTCTTATCTACATTGCGGGCACCGATCTGCTGCAATAGCAGATAGGGGTTGCAAAATCTGGTGACAGAGCCTCTTTAACTCACATTTATTTACCATAATAGAAATATTAGCAGGGTATACAATAGAAAGACTATAACTTGGGGCCTGACCAAAATGAGCACATAGGTGACATGTTCTCTTTTCATTTACAGGGATCAGAAACCTTGCCTATCCACATTACTTACAGATGGCGCCTGTGTCATATGAAAATGTGACTTTTGCCCTCAGGTGGCCACCAAGCACCCAAAATAACTGCTCCTGTTCTCCAGTCTATATGTGTATAGCAAGGATGGCCGCACGTGGCTTGTGGGTGTCTTTTCTGCGGCATCTGACTCTCCAACCCAATGGCAAACAAATGTTCTGTGTGACAGTCAATGTTTCCTGGCACTGTGCTGATATGTATGTATGTGTTCTCATGTATGTGTTCTCATATGGCATTCCTTAGATGGGCTTTACCAGTTTCTGAGATTGGCACAGTAAGGATATGTTCACACGGCAAACGAAAAACGGACGTAAAATACAGAGCAGTTTTCAAGGGAAAATAGCCTCTGATTTTCAGCTTTTTTTTATGCATCAGGTGTTTTTTTATGCTTTTTTTATGGACGTTTTTGGAGCTGTTTTTCTTCTGAGACAATAAAAACGGCTCAAGAAGTGACATGCACTTCTTTTTTACACACCGTTTTTACAAACAGACGCGTAAATAAACGCCTTGTGGGAACGAAACACCATTTTTCCCATTGAAATCAATGGGCAGATGTTTGGAGGCGTTCAGCCTCCGTATTTTCAGACGTTTTTCGGGGAGTTTGCGGGTATGTTCACACGGGTAAGTTCACACGCCCTATATACGGACGTAATTCAGATGTTTTACGCCTTGAATTACGTCTGAAAATACGTCTCCAAACCGCCGGCAAACATCTGCCAATTGAAATCAATGGGGTTACGATGTTCTGTGCACACAGGCATTTTTTTACGCGCCGCTGTCAAAAGACGGCACGTAAAAAGACGCCCGCGTCAAAGAAGTGCATGTCACTTCTTGAGACGTAATTGGAGCCGTTTTTCATTGACTCCATTGAAAAACAGCTCCAATTATGTCCGTAATGGACGCAGCGAAAAACGCGAGTACGAGCAATTACGTCTGAAATTCAGGAGCTGTTTTCTCCTGAAAACAGCTCCGTAATTTCAGACGTAATTGCAGTTATCGTGTGCACATACCCTAAGAGTATGTTCACATGCTGTGTTTTTAGGTGTATTTCGGGCGTAAACGAGAAATAATACGCCTGAGAAAACGGTAGCTGAACGCCTACAAATATCTGCCCATTGAATTCAATGGGAAAAATGGCGTTTCGTTCAGACGGGGCATTTTTTTACACCGCCGTTTTAAAAAACAGCAAGTAAAAAGAAGTAGCATATCACTTCTTGAGATGTTTTTGGAGTTGTTTTTCATTGTGTCAATAGAAAAACAGCTCCAAAAAACGCCTGAAAAAAAAACCAGTTTTCAGCTTTAAAAACGGCAGAAAATCAGAGATTGTTTTCTCTGGTGACAGCTCTGTAATTTTCAGCCTGGTTTGACTCAGCATGTGACCATACCCAAAAGGTATGTGCACACGGCCTATTTACAGCCGTTTTCGGGCCATAAACGGACCGAAAAACAGCTGAAAATATGGGGGCTGAACGCCTCCAAACATCTGCCCATTGATTTAAATTGGAGAAACAGTGTTTCGTTCCTACGGGGCATTTTTCACGTGGCCAGTGGTAAAAACCACGCGTAAAAAAGAAGTGCATGTCACTTGAGCCGTTTTTGGAGCCATTTTTCATTGTCTCCATAGAAAAACAGCTCCAAAAACGGTCGTAAAAAAACGCATTAAAAAACGTTTGATGCTTAAAACGGCTGAAAATCAGAGGCTGTTTTCCCTTGAAAACAGCTCCTTATTTTACAGCCATTTTTTGTTAAAGAGGCTCTGTCACCACATTATAAGTGGCCTATCTTGTACATGATGTGATCGGCGCTGTAATGTAGATTACAGCAGTGTTTTTTATTTAGAAAAACGATCATTTTTGACGGAGTTATGACCTATATTAGATTTATGCTAATGAGTTTCTTAATGAGCAACTGGGCGTGTTTTACTTTTTGGCCAAGTGGGCGTTGTGAAGAGAAGTGTATGACACTGACCAATCAATGACCAATCAGCGTCATACACTTCTCCCCATTCATTAGAACAGCACATAGCTATATCGCTATGTGCAGCGACATAAACACACTATAACGTTACTGCAGTGTCCTGACAATGAATATACATTACCTCCAGCCAGCACGTGATGTGTATTCAGAATCCTGTCACTTCTGTAGCGTCTCTGTGAGATTTACAGCAAGGCAAGCGTAATCTCGCGAGATTACGATGTAACCTGTCATTTCAAACGAGATTACGCTTGCTGTGCTGTAGTGTCGTGATTGTATTAGCAAAGTGTCAGGATTCTGAATAGACATCACGTCCTGGCTGGAGGTAATGTATATTCATTGTCAGGACACTGCAGTAACGTTATAGTGTTTATGTGGCTGCACATATCGATATAGCTATATCGCTATCTGCTGTGTAAATTAATGGAGAGAAGTGTATGACGCTGATTGGTCACTGATTAGTCAGCGTCATACACTTCTCTCCACAACGCCCACTTGGTCATATAGTAAAACACACCCAGTTGTCCATTAATAAACTCATTAGCATAAAGCTAATATAGGTCATAACTCTGTCAAAAATTATCGTTTTTCTAAATAAAAAACACTGCTGTAATCTACATTACAGCGCCGATCACATCATGTACAATATAGGGCACTTATAATGTGGTGACAAAGCCTCTTTAACAAAAAATGGCTGTAAAATACGGAGCTGTTTTCAAGGAAAACAGCCTCTGATTTTCAGCCGTTTTGTAAGCATCAAACGTTTTTTAATGCGTTTTTTACGACCGTTTTTGGAGCTGTTTTTCCCATTGAATTCAATGGGCAGATATTTGTAGGTGTTCAGCTACCGTTTTCTCAGGCGTATTATTTCTCGTTTACGCCCGAAATACACCTAAAAACACAGTATGTGAACATACTCTTAGGGTATGTGCACACGATAACTGCAATTACGTCTGAAATTACGGAGCTGTTTTCAGGAGAAAACAGTTCCTGAATTTCAGACGTAATTGCTCGTACTCGCGTTTTTCGCGGCGTCCATTACGGACATAATTGGAGCTGTTTTTCAATGGAGTTTTTCAATGCACTTCTTTGACGCGGGCGTCTTTTTACGTGCCGTCTTTTGACAGCGGCGCGTAAAAAAAAAGCTTGTGTGCACAGAAGATCGTAACCCCATTGATTTCAATGGGACAGATGTTTGCCGCCAGTTTGGAGCCGTATTTTCAGACGTAATTCAAGGCGTAAAACGTCCGAATTACGTCCGTAAATAGGGTGTGTGAACATACCCTTAGGGTATGTTCACACGGCTTATTTTCAGACGTTTTTCTGGCCGCAAACACCCCAAAAAACGTCTGAAAATACGGAGGCTGAACGCCTCCAAACATCTGCCCATTGATTTCAATGGGAGAAATGGTGTTTCGTTCCCACAAGGCGTTTATTTACACGGCTGTTTGTAAAAACGGTGTGTAAAAAAGAAGTGCATGTCACTTCTTGAGCCGTTTTCATTGTCTCACAAGAAAACCAGCTCCAAAAACGTCCATAAAAAAAGCATCAAAAAACGCCTGATGCATAAAAAACAGCTGAAAATCAGAGGCTATTTGTCCATTAAGAAGCTCATTAGCATAAAGCTAAAATAGGTCATAAAAAAACACTGCTGTAATCTACATTACAGCGCCGATCACATCATGTACAATATAGGGCACTTATAATGTGGTGGCAGAGCCTCTTTAAGCGTGTGAAAATAGCCTAAGAGATACATTATATGGACAAATGTATTGGGACATCTACACATTACACCTACAGGAGCTTTTATGACATCCCATTCTAAATCCACAGCTATTAATATGGAGTTTGTTTCCCCTTTTCAGATAAAACAGCTTCCACTCTTCTGGGAAGGTTTTCTACAATTCATCCAGAAGAGCATTTGTGAGGTCAGATACTGATGATGAACAAGAGGGCCTGGGTAACAATCTTCATTCTAGTTCATCCCAAAGATGCTCAATGGGGTTGAGGTCAGGGTTTTGTGTGGGCCAGTCAAGTTCTTTCACACCAAACTCATCCAACCATGCTTATGGACCTTGTTTTGCACTGGGGGACAGCCATGCTGGAACAGAAACCAGCCTTCTCCAAACTATTCCCACAAACTTGGAAGCATACAATTGTAAAAAATTTATAATGCTAAATCATTAAGATTTCAATTCACTGGAACTAAGTGGCCTAGGCCAACCCTTGAAAAACAACCCCATAGAACTATCCCTTTATCACCAAACTTTACAGTTGGCACGATGCAGTCAGGCAGGTAACATTCTCCTGGCATTTACCAAACCCAGACTCGTCCATCAGGCTGCCAGATACAGAAGTGTGATTTATCACTCCACAAAACACGTTTCCACTGTTCCAGAGTCCAGTGGCGCCGTGCTTTACACCACTCCATCCGACACTTGGCATTGTGCTTGGTGATGTAAGACTTGCATGCAGCTTCTCGGCCATGAAAACACATGCCATGTAGCTCCTGACACACCGTTTTTGTGTGGGTGTTAAAGAGGCTCTGTCACCAGATAAGTGCCCTATCCCCTACCTAATCTGATAGGCGCTGTAATATAGATAACAACAGTGGTTTTTATTTTGAAAAATGATCATTTTTGAGCAAGTTATGAACAATTGTATATTTATGCTAATTAGTTCTTAATGACCAACTGGGCATTTTTTAACTTTTGACCAAGTGGGCGTAGTAAAGAGAAGTGTATGACACTAACTAATCAGCGTCATACACTTCTCTTCATTCATGCCCAGCTCGTTTCACTGCACAGCTTAACTTCGTGAGATCACGCTGTGACGGGGCTACCTCCCACAGGTTCTTCATCAAGAGCCATGGAAGACTGAACAGACATCGTCTCCAGCCGCTGCAGATTTGGATAAACGTCCTGGCACAGCTGGAGGCGATGTCTGTTGACTCTTCCATCGCTCCGGTGAAGGACCTGTGGGATGAAGTCCCGTCACAGCGTGATCTCGCAAGGTTAAGCTGTGCAGTGAAACGAGCTGGGCATGAATGAAGTACCGACCGGCAGAATAAAGTAAAACGTAATTTATTGCGCACGGTGAATGCTGTAAGAAATAAAGAATTTAAAGCGCCAAAATCGCTGTTTTTTTGGTCACCTTAGCTCTAAAAAAGATCCTGTGGGGTCAAAATGCTCACTATACCCCTAACAAAATTCCTTGAAGGGTGTAGTTTCCAAAATAGGGTCACTTTTGGGGGGTTTCCACTGTTTTGGTCCCTCCACAAACCCGACATGGCACTGAAACCAATCCAGCAAAATCCTGAGCCCTCCTGAGCCCTGCTGTGGGTCCAAACATCAGCTTATGACCACATATGGGGTATTGCCGTAATCGGGAGAAATTGCTTTACAAATGTTGGGGTGCTTTTTCTCCTTTATTCCTTGTAAAAATGAAAAAATTCTATGTTTCCACAGAAAAATAGGTGATTTTCATCTTCACAGACTAATTCCACTAAATTCTGCAAAAAAACTGTGGGGTCAAAATGCTAACTATACCCCTAGAAAAATGTCTTTAGGGGTGTAGTTTCCAAAATGGGGTCACTTTTGGGGGGTTTCGACTTTTTAGGTACCACAAGACCTCTTCAAACCTGACATGGTGCCTAAAATATATTCCTAAAAAAAGGAGGCCCCAAAATCCTCTAGGTGCTCCTTTGCTTCTGAGGCCTGTATTTCAGTCCATTAGGACACAACGCCCACATGTTGGATATCTCTAAAATCTGCAGAATCTGGGCAATAAATATTGAATCAATATATAGACTCCAAACAAAGTTGTATTAACGGCTGGAGACTGCTTTAAGCACCACTGTCCCCCCAAAATCATCTAGGCAGCTCCATACACAGATAGGTATAGCACAAAGAGATGTGCTATACGCAATAAATATTGAGTTGCGTTTCCCTGGTAAAACCTTCTGTGTTACAGATTTGTTTTTATTACAAATGAATTTCGGCAAAAAAAAAGACATTTGTAAATTTCACCTCTACTTTTCCTTAATTCCTGTGAAACGCCTAAAGGGTTAAAATACTTTCTGAATGTGGTTTTGAATACCTTGAGGGTGCAAAATGGGGTGATTTATGGGGACTTTCTAATATAGAAGGCCCTCAAAACCACTTCAGAACTGAACTGGTCCCTGAAAAAATTGCCTATTGAAATTTTCTTGAAAATATGAGAAATTGCTGCTAAAGTTCTAAGCCTTGTAATGTCCTAGAAAAATAAAAGTACGTGAAAAAAAATGATACAAACAGAAAGTAGACATATGGGGGATGTTAACTAGTAACTATTTTGTGTGGTATTACTATCTGTTTTACAAGCAAATACATTTAAATTTAGAAAAATGCTAATTTTTGCTAAAATGTGAAGTTTTTCACAAATAAATATTGAATTTATCGACCAAATTTTTTCACTAACATAAAGTACAATATGTCATGAGAAAACAATCTCAGAATGGCTTGGATAGGTAAAAGCATTCCGGAGTTATAACCACATAAAGGGACACATGTCAGATTTGAAAAAAATCATCTGTGTCCACAAGGCCAAAACAGGCTGTGTCCTAAAGTAACCCATTTAGGACACAGCCTGTTTTGGCCTTGTGGACACAGATGATTTTTTTCAAAACACAACATAAACACACCGGGATCGCACCGTGTGGCCTTACCCTAAAACTCTGGAGTTATTAAGTCAGCAGAGCGTTAGCGAGTTTTATGCACTACACACCACAGCACTTCGCGACCCCGCTCTGTAACTTGACGTGGTCTGCGACTTCATGACTGAGTTGCTGTGATTCCTAAACACCTCCAACTTTACAATAATACCACTCACAGTTGATCATCAAATATCTAGGAGGGAAGAAATGTCATGTACTGACACCCTGGAATTCAGTGAGCTCTTTAGGGTATGTTCCCAAGGAGTGTTTTCAGCCGTTTTTGGGTCGTAACGTCCCAAAAAATGGCTGAAAAATCGGAAGCAGAACGCCTCCGAACATCTGCCCATTGATTTCAATGGGAAAAACTGCGTTTTGTTCCGACGGGGTGTTTTTTACGTGGCCGTTTTTAAAGACGGCCGTGAAAAAAAACGGCAGTGAAAAACACGACTTTGATTAAAAAATGCCTGAAAATCAGGAGCTGTTTTCCCTTGAAAACAGCTCTGTATTTTCTGACATTTTTTATTTTGTGTGTGCACATACCCTTAGAACGATCCATTCTCACAAATGTTTATATAGACAGATTACGTGGCTAGGTGCTGGATTTTATACACCTGTGGCAATAGGACTAAATGAAACACCTTAATTCAATGACTAAACGGTGTGTCCCAATACTTTTGTCCATATAGTATAGCTGAATAAGAGGTGCTGGTGATTGGCTCCTGAAATGTAAATTACTATTAGATTGGTTTCCGGAGAATTCTTTGAGATCAGAATACAGCATTTCAAGGGCACTTTGCCTGGCATATTTTTATGGGCATTTCTGTAGCAGTAACTTTCCTATGGACACTTTTTATTGATATATGGTTACTGCTATGTGGAGACACAAGTTTATGGATCATTCTAGTGGGCACAATGTTATGAGCTATCTTATATTGATAAAATTACTGTGTTGGCATAGTATTCTCCATACACTTTTGTGTAACCATTGCACTCTGGAATATCTGTAGGATGGCACCACTGTGTAGGTAGCATGGGTCGCTTATGTGGGGACAGTCTAATGCAACCACTACTGTTGGGAACAATTCAGGGGGTCATTGCAGGCACTTAGAAAACACTTTACTGAGGTTACATTTATAGTCGGTTTTGGAGAAGGGTGGCATAAATCTGAAAAGTTTGCCACATGCTTCTATACTTCCATAACTATGGCCGGCATTATTGTGGCTTCCAAAATGCAGTTATCCGGCTAACCCTTCTGCATACATACATCAGTAATGTCAAAATAGATTCAGTAAAAATACATTTGAATATACCCTGGGATTCATAGAGATAAAAAAGTAATATTGATAAAAGCAAAATATCGCAAAGCACCGCTGCTCAGACATGCCACTTGGAGCGATCCTTCTTTAATATTAATACAATGATTAATTACACACCTCTCCAGTGTGGCAGCGTCCCCTGAGTGCTAGCGCTAGAATTGAGTGGCTGTACGTATCCGCCGGCTCTTAATGTTGAGCTGATCTGTAATTTAACAATATCCCACAGTCTGATTTATTAGCTGGGCAGTTGTAGATAAGCAACCGAGGCGTTAAAATGGAATTGAATTAGACTGTTCATTTGTCAAAAATGTCTAAAGTGGCACAGCTAATTCATGCTGCCCCTGCATTATACCTGATCACGCCTTTCCAGGTATGGAGCAGACAGAATGAATGGCCTTCGTCTTGCCAAGATAAAGATCCTGTTATTACAAATGTCACTACATGTGAATGACATAATAACAATAGGCAATGGCAGTATTTGGATGTTGGTGCTGAATATCTCAGGACACTGAAAGTCCCAAAGTTGTGTAAACCTCTGGCATATGTAGATAATGCGAACGTAGGGGGCATATGAAAAGAAACATAGGAAATGAATGGGATATGTTATAAATGATATTGTTCTCTGGGTTTGTTTAGACAAAGTTCTTCGTAGTATGTTGTGGTGGTCAATAATTTGGTCCTTGATATTAGACTCCAGGGAGTATTGGCTTCTGGGGCATCACATCCAGCACATCCATGGACGAGGTATATGCACATAGGTCCAGTAGCTGCAATCCTTACGTTTTGCGCTTAGGGTCTGGATTGCTGAACAGCAAGCATTGCAGAGTGTGGGCACATCATTTGCTTGTTTCAATGAACATAATGGAGCTGTCTGGAATTTGAAAACATTTTGCTAAAAGCAGGAAAGTAAAAAAAAAAAAAAAAAAGAAAATACTCAATTGTTCAATCCCCTGCTGCTCCAGCACTTCCAGTTTGGTGGCCCCTGCCGGTCTTTGTTGCTTTCCCTGCAGCTATGACGTGCCATTCATGCACGTGACCGCTGCAGCCAATTACTGGCCTCGGCGGTGATATTAGCATATACGGCACGACCAGGGCCGCCATCAGGAATTTCAGGGCCCCATACAGCTACATTTTCTGGGCCCCCCTACCGTGGCACCACCTGTTACCGGTACTCCGTCCAGCACTATATCATGGTACCCAGGGCCGCCATCAGGGGGGGTATTAGGGGTACTGATGTGAGAGGCCCGGCCAAACCTAATTGAAAGGGGGGCCCGGCAACTGCCGCGACTTGCCTTTGGTAGAAAAAAAACAGGCCCCTGCAATGGGGCCCGTTTTTTTCACCAAAAGAATGTCGTGAGCTGTGGGCCCACCTTTCAATTAGGTTTGGCCGGGCCTCTACACTGTTTGTAGCACGTGGTGCTTTTCTGTTTTCATTCATAGCTTATACGGCTGCGGAAGTGCTGGGCGTGATTTTCGTGATGCGCGAACAATCCACAAATATAGGACATGTTGTGAGTTTTACGAAGCGGACACACGCTGCGTGAAAATCACTGACAGTCTGCACGGCCCCATAGAGTAACATAGGTCCGTGCGAGGCGCGTGAAAATCACGCACGTTGCACGGATGTATTACACGATCGTCTGAATAAGCCCTAACAATAAGGCCCAGTTCACAGAGTTTTTGGGCCTTGATATTGACTCGGACACTGCGTCAGAATCAGCACCAAACAACTTCCAAAACCGCCTCCCATTGATTTAATCTGAAATCAATGGGAGCCAGTCGCGGAAAAAAGAAAAAGCAGCACGTCCTTTCTTGCCGCGGTTCCGCCTCTGACCTCCCATCGAAATCAATGGGAGGCAGAAAATGCATTTTTCGCTGCGTTTTTTGTCTGATGTCCTCAATCGCCGCAGGCAAAAAACGCAGCAAAAAACGCGGCAAGATAGTGTGGGCAGGTCAAAATCTGACTCAAAATTCTTTAAGGAATTTTGAGGCAGATTTTTTCGGCCTGCAAAATACTCTGTGTGAACAGGGCCATACTTAAACAGCACTTTGAGACACTTTACTCACTGTGTCAGAAGAACTGCTGGCTCCCACTCCAGTCCTCGTCAGGCGATGTCTTCGGTCCAGATGTCCAGTCCTTCACCTCCAGGCTCCAGAAAATGGCGGGGATCGTAGAACTCCTGCCGCCGCACAACAACTGGACTCCTCCCCCTCTCCTTACGCAGCTACGCTCTGGAGGAGGAGGCGGAGGAGGAGGCGGGCCAGCAGGTAAGTATTCTGTGCGCCGCTCTCCCTGTGTGGCTTTCCTTGCCAGTAGTTCGATGATATTCTTGTGGTGCGGGCACGAGCAGGTTGCGCGCCGGCACGCCCGGTCGTTCGCGCGCCTGCGGTCCTTCGTGCTCGCCCGCTTGTGCGCGCGAGTGCGCGTTTTCGGTCGGGCGCATGCGTGCAAGCGGGCGGTGTTTCACGACGGTGTTTTACGAGAGGGGGGCCTGCAGCTCACGGCGGTGTTTGACGAGAGGGGGGCCCGCAGCTCACGACATTGTTTTGGTGAAAAGAACAGGCCCCCTTGCAGGGGCCTGTTTTTTTCTACCAAAGGCAAGTCGCGGCAGTTGCCGGGCCCCCCTTTCAATTAAGTTTGGCCGGGCCCCCTACAGTAGTACCCCTAATACCCCCCCTGATGGCGGTCCTGGGCACGACTACACTGAGGCAATCTGGAAGAACAGTGAGAACATCACATTAGTAAAGTTTATTATTTTGGACCACCACTGATTTTCAGAATAAAAAAGGGGCCTAAAGAACGATCAGACCCCTGTGGCACTGCTCTGAGATGCCTGATTCAGATTTTCACTAATAGAAAACTATGAGCAGTGTCAGAGATTTCTGTAGAGCCGTTTATTCTGGAAAATATGTATCTGTGACATAAATCAGAAGATTATTTTCAGACGATTGAAGTGAGAGCTGCCTGAACAGAGCTTATAAAGTTTCCCTTTCCACTACCTGACTTTGAGAAGTTTTTGTATCTTCTTTGACAATAACCCAAGTGCCTGTTTGTATATTTTATGGTTTTGTTTATATGATATATTTGGCATTGTATTCATGGGAAAACCCCTTTAAGAGCAGTTTGCCTTTCCCAACCTTAAATGGCTGCTTACAGCAAATATACAGGGTGGACCATTTATATGGATACACCTAAATAAAATGGGAATGGTTGGTGATATTAACTTCCTGTTTGTGGCACATTAGTATATGGGAGGGCGGAAACTTTTCAAGCTGGGTGTTGACCATGGCGGCCATTTTGAAGTCGGCCATTTTGTATCTAACTTTAGTTTTTTCAATGGGAAGAGGGTCATGTGACACATCAAACTTATCGAGAATTTCACAAGAAAAACAATGGTGTGCTTGGTTTTAACGTTACTTTATTCTTTCATGAGTTATTTACAAGTTTCTGACCACTTATAAAATGTGTTCAAAGTGCTGCCCGAGCATTACTAGATGAACAGTTTCCTGGGAAGTGGATTGGTCGTCGTGGGCCAGTTGAATGGCCCCCTAGGTCTCCCGGTAGCATAAAATGCGGACAGGCTCCTTGATTACAAAAAACTATGTTGTACGCTGAATCACTGGCGTTTAGGAGAAAACTGTTTTAAAAAGAGCAGGACACGTGGAGAAGTTTCCAACGGACAGCGCCTCTCTGGCTTCTCCTGGCTCGGCTCGATTGAAAGGTTTCTCCCTATACGCAAATTCACTCCTCAACATTGAAATTGCAACAACAAGCAATAAAGTTATGCAATTCGAGGAAGCAGCAGTTGTCGCTAAGATCTGCAAATGATCAAATTTTCAAGCACCTCGCTCCAATCTGTGGCATGTGGGAGCCACATAAAAGCCAGAGTGAAAGTAAAGTTCTTTAGCCGCATGAAACCAGAAAAATCGGATCAAGTGGTGTCAAATGATTGTGCGATGCCTCCTGTTCGTCGCAAACCGAGAGGGACAGAATTTTTGAACTAAGATATCTTCGCGTATAAGTGCATGTATTTCTGTGCATGGCGCTCGTAACTCGATGCTGAATAAATCAAGATGTTTGGAATATTTTGCTTACATTTTTTTTTACCATTTGCACATCCTTAACATTTCTATCGATCCTGCGATTTCCACAATTCCCAAACTTTTCCTTCTTGGTGTTACAATTTCAATGTTGAGGAGTGTATGTCAATCAAGCCAAGAGGGGAGCCGCCCAGCAGACACCTCTCCCTGTGCCTGGCTCTTTTCAAAATGATGTTTTCTGTGAAATGCTGCAATGCTTTGGAGTAAAATGGAATGAGGGAGCTTGTCTGCATTTCATGCTGCTGGGGGTTAGGTCAACATGAATCTGCTGACAGGTACCCTTTAATCAATAAGACATCTTCAGCCAAGTCTCGTGACCTTTGGATGAGTCCAATTTCCATATCTCTAAGGACTGTGTTAGAAAATGAATGGTTAGGATAATGTTTCCATAGAAGAACCCATTAACACTCTTAATTCAACTGACAGAAAGGTCAAGCAAGTAATTCAGCCCTATAATTACCCCAAATACTGAAATATATACTAAAATAGATAACCAGCCTGTATGTGGCTTCCTTTCTAGAATTTATAGGACGAAGAACATTTTTTAGTGGGACACAAACACAGTCATAGTTAGACATTTTACCAACATACCAAATTTGAGTAATTTTACAGCGTCAACGGTGAAGAATTGAAAGGGTTTTTCTGGTTTTATACATATAAAGCTTATTATTTCTGCAACTTTCTAATATACTTTGTATATTAATTGCACAAAGTTATCACTATCTTTACTTGTAGTCAGTAAATGTATTTATCCTAATTTACATAGAGAGATATGTAACATCCAATATGACTCTCGTTACAAGTCCAATAGGGATTGTCAATCAGCCATCCGAAAACCCTGAATTGTAATTCTGTATTTCTATGTAGCGATATATCTCATGCTCTCTATCCCTTTGTAACCTGGTCAACAAGCCCTGTTCAAGCTTCTACGGTGTAATATTCCAAAAGCTATGCTTCTAGAGAAGAATAGTAATATGGCGTCTGATGGAACATGGCAGGATTTCAGAGACGTAGGGTGGCAAAGTACAGCCTCAGAGAAGTCAACTCGATTTAATTTTACGCCAATTGATTTCGTGTAACTTTATTATTTTGTTACTCCAATGGAAGCTTCGCTTGTGTAGCCAAAGGCAAATGGAGATGTTTCAGTTACACTTAATGATGGTAGGAAGTGTAGCACAAAGGCCACTTTGCCACCTAAGAAAACAGTACTACCAAAACCACTATGTGACGGGTGGGTTTCCATTCCTGGTGCGGATTTTGCATTCGGGTGCAGGACCTTCATTTGCTTGTTGTACTGTCTATATGTCACTGTTAAACCTTATATTCTTACTTGCCACATGCTACACCTCTTCTCATAAATTTCAATACACCGCCCAAATCATAATTTTTTGGGGAAATGAACTAAATAAGTGATTTTGTGATGAATAAGGGTTTACTGTGTTTAGGCAAATACACA
Source organism: Rhinoderma darwinii (assembly GCF_050947455.1). NCBI lineage: Eukaryota > Metazoa > Chordata > Amphibia > Anura > Rhinodermatidae > Rhinoderma > Rhinoderma darwinii. The sequence goes on from NC_134688.1 coordinate 369,632,927, forward strand.
TGTTTTGTACTCATGAACATTGTTTACGAATGATTTGAGCCTTGATTTTCTTACATTTTTCTTTTATCAAAGTATCCATCCTTAGCAGTGATCACAGAAGTGCAAACGCAGGTCATTCTGTCAGTCAACTATTCTAAAGTTTCAGCTCCAATTGCAGCCTACTTCTCTTGTAGCAGCTTCCAGAGGTGGTTTCGGCTCGTAACTTGCACATCTCGAACACACAGGTCCAGATGATCCCAACGGAGTTCAATTGGATTGCAATCGGGACTCTGGGGTGGCCAAACTATGTTCTTCAGCCCCTGTTGGCGTTCTTTTGACTGGACATACTTTTTGCAAAGACAAGAGGTGTGTTTTGGGTCATTATTTTGCTGCAGCGTGCAAACACAACGCACCTCACAGAGAGATGGCATGGCATACTTTTGTGATAGCACTTGGAGTCTATGATTTCTTTGATTTTTAGTAAGTTACAAACTGTACCACCTCCAAAACATCACCAGACCATACTGTAACCTCCCCCATGCTTGACTGCAGGCTGAATACAAGCAGGAAGCATGACAAACAAACTTTTGTCTCTTGGACCCAAACACCTCACGCTTCGATTCGTCAGTGAAAAGAACCTTTATCCACTGACTAGGTCCAGATCCTGTGCTTTTAAGCCAACTGTAGCCTCTTCTTTTTTTTAAGGGGTCTAAGCAATGGTTTTGGGCTACAACACATCCCCTAAAGCCACTGGCTACAAGGTGGCGTTTGATAGACACGCTTTTCTTCCTCGTTTCCATCAGAGCAGCACGGATCTGAAGAGCTGTTTTGAATCTGTCCCATTTGGAACACACTCTGATACGTGTCCTTCTGTTTTGTGACCAGTCGAGGTTGTCGTGGTCGATCATGTACCCTCTTGTTTTCGGCGTATCTCTTGAGGGTACACCACACGCCACCAAAAGAAACCTACAGGTGGGCAATTTCCTGCAGACTATGCCCTGCATTTCCCAAAGTGGCTATGTCATATAGCTTTTCGATTAATAACGCCTTCCTGGGAGCCATATATGAGATCACTTTACAGGTTTTTAAAGTTTCACAGAAGAACACCAGAGTGTTTTCACTGTGTACAGCGGGGATTTAGAAACCTGTGTAAAAGAGAAACTGTCTTTTATGCCCATAGCAACCAATCACAGCGCAGCTTTCTTTTCATGTTATGCTCGTGAAAAAATGAAAGCTGTGCTGTGATTGATTGCTATGGGCAACAAATACAGTTTCTATTTCACACAGGTTTCATAGCCCCGTTTCTTCAAAAACTACAGTTTTCAAGGATGTGTATATAAATAATTTTTAAATACGAGGCATGCGAGTGATGAAAGTGTTTGAAACAGTTCATCGATTAATTTTATTGCAAAACACACATATCACTTTCATCCTTATCAACGAATCTGGGGGTGTATGGAAATGATTGAGCATTAATGTATATTGAGTGACTGTACATTTTCACATACTACAGGCCTCGATGATGGATTTGGCAGCGTACGGCTCAGTACTGTATTTTTTTCTTCTTTTGAGCAGACACCATTCATCATAATATTCTTTTTGAGTATTAAAGATATTTCCCTATAGAAGGTTTATCCATTTTCTTTGTGCATGTTCCGACATGACACTTTTCGTAGACAGTAGTAAATGACTTACAGATGTAACTCTAATGAATCCTGAACATTGTAGCTCTGATCTATCAGACAGCTCGCTCCCTGTACTAACTCAACATGATGTGGTGAAGAGTTCATTCTAGCTGTTTGCCATCTTATAATTTTACTAGTATTTCATGATCTCACCATTGGAGCAGACGGCTTTCTCCCCCAGGCATGTCTTGCATGTCTCATAAGTAGGGATAAGTGATATTTTCATGGAACAGCTGGGTTACGCTTTCAATTAGCAATAAAGTGACCGCAAAGCAATCCTATCTTTTACAAAGTGAGACTGGAGACCGGCCTCAACAAAGAAAATGGGAGGGGGAAATAGCAATTTAAAGTTAAAGAACATTACCTTAGGGGTCAAATGGTTAAAGGTGTGCTTGTCTTACTGTGTGACTCATACATTTTTGTCTCACTTTTTAGTTTCTTGTGGCATATCAATGAATTCATTCATCTTTGTAGTTTGGCATCAAGTGCATTTATCTGGTATTAAATTCTTATATTTATTATAAGCTTATCGGCTTCATCAGTAAATTCATAGGCAGATTACAATAGTACAAATGGAAGTAAAGTTCATATTTCCATATGATCACACAGACTTGGATCTAATGGTGGGATACCCATTATGGGGCTATTAAAGGGATATCTAATAATGTTAGGGAATATCTCTAGAATATGCCATAACATGATTGGTGGTGTTGTGACCGGTGGGACCCCCAACGATTCCAAAAATGAAGGGGCCGATGTCCGTTCGGCAGCTTTTAAGTAAATGGGCCTGTGTTGTAGTTCCTTACATAGCGGGTGGCCGAGAGCATCACTGTGTAGGGAAAATCAGTGAAGGGCCTCAGCGCTTAACTAGCAATGTAGTCCTCTTTATTCTATGTATTGTTAGGCCTCATTCACACGGCAGGGTTTCCCGGCCGGGTGCCGGCCGTTCATAAATCGGCCGGCACCCGGCTGCATTAGGAATAATAGACTCCTAATGGGGCTATTCACACGGCCGATTTTTTGACGGCCGGGAAAACCGCCCGTCAAAAAATAGGACATGCTCTATTTTCGCCCGGGTACCCGGCCGCCCGGCTCCCATAGAAGTCTATGGGGCCGGGTAATACCCGGCCATCACCGGGATGTGTCCCGAGTGACGGCCGGGTTTTCCGGCTCTTGCGCTCTATCTCCTCCTCACAGCGCAGAGTGCATGTGAGGAGGAGGAGTTGATGCCATTCTGACGAATGGCATCGCTGTACACGGTGTGGCAGGGCCGGGGTGTACAGCAGGTGGAAGGGAGCGCTGCGCTGGCTCCCTTCTCCTGCTTGTTAAAAGCGCCCTGGCCCGGCGACACCTTTGATGGCGCCGCTAGTAGCAGCAGCTGCTGCTGCTGCTGCTACTACTGTAGCGACGCCACTATAGCAGAGCGGGGAGGTATCTCCCCGCTCTGCTATGTGCTAGCCGCACTTAGCTCCTTGAAGGAGCGGAATCCCCGTGTGTTCGGGGATTCCGCTCCTGGACAGAGCGCTTGATGTCTCTGTCCATATCTGGGCAGTGACATCAGGGGAAACTCCAGAAGCGGAATCCCCGAACACATCGGGATTCCCCTTCAGGAGTTGCCGATGATGTCACTGTCCGGATCTGCCCGGCCCGGCACGGATGCATAACTTTATGCAAACCGGCCGGGCAGAATGCCCGATTTTACTGGCCGGCACTCGGGCTCGGACGCGACCCGGTCGTGTGAATCCCGCCTTAGGGATTCACAGTTGGACCCCCACATAACATCCTAACAATACGCTCTCACTTCCTATATTGGAAGGAAACCTCTAACACTAAGGCCACCTGCACACGGCCGTAGCTGTGTGTACGGTCCATGATTACGGCACGGATAGGCCACAGAGTGTCATCCGCGGGCTGTCCACAATCACGGACTGTGCACACAGAAGATGTGCATTCATTTCAATGAGCCCGGACTGCAAATGCGGACCATATAATGACATGTCCTATTTTTTTGTGGTACAGGCAATGCACGGACCTTGCAAACCACAGTCGTGTGCATTGGCCCATACGAAAGCATGCATTCTATACTATCTGTAATTGCAGATAGTACACAGCCGCAAAACTGCGGTTGTGTGCATGACACCAAAGGCTCCTCTTATACTGGACTAGAAGCTTGGCTGTCTACATTACAATGTATTTAATCTGAGGTTCAAAAGTCTGTAATTCCCACAGTTAAGAATCCAATAAGGATTCCATATTACATTGTAATCTGAATTTAAGCATTAGTGCTGAGTTTTCATGGTCCACACTTTGGAGTGTTGCAAGAAGTTAACTTTTTCTGAATTTGGATTGCATGTTTGGAAAATACCATTCGTTTGTCATGAAGGTAGTCCCACGGATGCTAAAATAATAGAATTTTCTGAACTATCCTAACAAGCAAACTGGTTTTGTTAGCCCTGTGTTAGGAGATAAGAGAATTGATACTAAAATACTTAGGCGGGATTCACACGACCGGGTCGTTCCCGAGCCCGAGTGCCGGCCGGTAAAATCGGCCATTCTGCCCGGCCGGTTTGCATAAAGTTATGCATCCGTGCCGGGCCGGGCAGATCCGGACAGTGACATCAGCTGCAGCTCCTGAAGGGGAATCCCCATGTGTTCGGGGATTCCGCTTCAGGAGTTTCCCCTGATGTCACTGCCCAGATATGGACAGAGACATCAAGCGCTCTGTCCAGGAGCGGAATCCCCGAAAACACGGGGATTCCGCTCCTTTAAGGAGCTAAAGTGCGGCTAGCACATAGCAGAGCGGGGAGATACCTCCCTGCTCTGCTATAGTGGCGTCGCTGCAGTAGTAGCAGCCGCAGCAGCAGCAGCTGCTGCTACTAGCGGCGCCATCGAAGGTGTCGCCGAGCCAGGGTGCTTTTAACAAGCAGGGGAAGGGAGCCAGCGCAGCGCTCCCTCCACCTGCTGTACACCCCGGCCCTGCAACACAGTGTACAGCGATGCCATTCGTCAGAATGGCATCAACTCCTCCTCCTCACATGCACTCTGCGCTGTGAGGAGGAGGAGATAGAGCGCAAGCTCCGGAAAACCCGGCCATCACTCGGAACACATTCCGGTGATGGCCGTGTAATACCCGGCCCCATAGACTTCTATGGGAGCCGGGCGGCCGGGTGCCCGGGCAAAGATAGAGCATGTCCTATTTTTTGACGGCCGGATTTCCCGGCCGTCAAAAAATCGGTCGTGTGAACGGCCGACACCCGGCCGGGAAACCCTGCCGTGTGAATGAGGCCTTATGATGTTAGTCAGATTAAAAGGGTTTGTTTGCTTTGGGCAATTCCTTTTTGTTAATGCCCTTTTACACTTTGCAATTATCGGGCAGACAGGGCATCGATCAGCAGATGAACGAGCAAATGCTTGTTCATCTGCTGATCGTATAGTTTTAAAAAAACTAAAATGTTATAGATGTCAGCAGCACATCTTCCTGAGACGCGCTGCCTACATGATAATAATTTATGGGGATGAGTAATCGGAGTAACGACCTTTCATCCCCATACATAGGACAGGAGCAAACGACCACCAATCAGCTATGTCGTTGATCGGCGCTCGTTGCATCGGCCAAAATTGGCTGGTGTAATAGGACCTTTAGAAGGGCTACCCAAGGACATGCTGATCACGAAGTGTCCCACTGCTGAGACTTAAAAAAAATTCCGTTCCAGGGAAAATAAAACATGATATGGTGCTCAGAAAATCAAAGGGCCATCCATTTAATACATGGATGTGCCGGGTTCTGTAGAGTATGAGCTGCTCTTTGTAGTCACTAATAGATCACTGGGGACCCCCCTCTTTTACATCAGAATGGCCTAATTTTTCTAGATGAGACAAAATGATTAAAAATTATTTTCATTTTCACAAATTTTAAACCAATGCCGTGTTAATCGTAGCAATTTACACTATTTTCTATTGTTAAAAAATAAAGGAAAGCTAAGTTTTTCCTGCACTCACATTTAAAGTCTACCTCCAGATTTTGAAAACTCCAGGCATGTTTTAGAAATTTGACAGATATTTTCATTGGTGGGGTCTCAGTTTTAAACTCGAAGACGCATCTTTCAATATCCGCTAAGTTTGACCTGTAACCCATACATCTTTGCAAATACTTTGCTTTACTTATTTACTGATTTTTCTTCTATATTGATGCCTGAAGCTAGATTTAGAAGTCTTCTTACCAGACAGTTACATTTAGGAAATGTTCACACGTGGCGGATTTTTGGAAGAAAATCCATTCCATCCATCCCAGAGGTTGGACCTCCATCTATCGGACATTTATGGCATATCCCGTGAATATGTCAGAAATGTCCAAGATGGGAAAACCTCTTTAAGTTGAGATGCTGCATGTCTGACATCAGAGTATTGGTAAACCGTTGTCTGTTTGCAAGGGCACCTAGCAGAGTTTTGAAAGGAAGAGTCTATATGAATGGAGAAAACAACATATACAAAAGCACAGTATGTTCACAACCTGTGCATATATTTCCATTTTTTTTAAAAAAGCCAATTCACACTTTGCAAAAGAGTCTTGTTTATGTATCTTTGTATCTAACCATAAGTCATGCTAAACTAAACCACTCCGACTATAATTTTCAAACTATTATTGTATTGTTCTTCCTCTGTTGAAGTAGTAAAAAGTTAATGTGTTATTAAAGTGTATCTATCACCATTATTTGGTTTGTTATTGGTATTGGTTTATGATATATTCCCTTGTGAACATTCAGGTAAACTATATGTTTAACTTTTTTAGTGCCACTTAAAGGTTAACATGTAGCCCACAATTCCGTTCTGTATGACCTCCAACCATTGGGACACAGACAGGTTGGTATATGTCCCAATAGTTCAGAAATAGTTCAGTCAAAGGACAGCTGCATCCTTCTAATGCAAAGATAAGGCAGCTCTGTGTGGCTCCCGTGCTCTGATCATAGTTATTAGTGCAGGTCTTGGTAGGTACATGAACGCACCTTTTGTGGCTGCGCACATGTATCTTCTATGTCAGGAATAAGAGGAGCGCTGTGAAGCACAGGAGCAGGGACAGGTAAGTACTAATGGTGCACTGTGCGGTTGGCAGTAATGCGGGACACTGTGTGCCTGATACTTTTATGGAGGAGCACTGTGTTGTTGACACTACTGATTGGACACTGTGAGGCTGACTCTTTTATGTGGGCGTCATCTGAGAACTATGAGCCCATCTTCAACTGCCATCTTTCCGAGAAGAGCCAAAACTATCCCACTATAGCTGAAGAGGCACTGCTCTTGGCTGAACACTACTGCCCCTTTGTTTCAGCGATCGGTGGGGGGTCTCAGTTCCGGACCCCTACTGATCAAACCTTCTGACATATCGCTATGACATGTCAAAAGTTATGTTAAAGGATAGCTACTCTTTAAAAAACCTAAATTCAATTGAATACAAAGTTAAATTATGAGCCCATGGATTCCTATGGGTCCCGTATTACAGATATATACGTGCAACGCAGATCTGTAATACGGCCATCAACATTAGCCTTAAGAGTAATTTCTACGAAGTATAAAACTCTACTTATTAATATAACTATAAATTGATACAACTAATGTTGTTGGATTGATAAGAAAAATACCAGAAAATTTCAACTATTTCAATGCTTAGATTTTACAGTTCTGAGAATCTGTACTCGTAGCTTAGGAGGTGGGTAGTATTTAACGAGTAAATATCATACGGCAGCATTCTTGCTAGTTTTAATTAGGTAAGTGAGATTAATGCTAATTATAAATGAAAATTACATGCTGCGCGCTGCTGTCTGGGAGTCACAAAAATATATTACCAGGCAAAGTGCTAATTATTTTTCAGTAAATTTTTCCCCAAGATGTTTACATCACCTAATAAAACCAGGTGGCTGCTAGCAGAACTGGAAAAATAAAACCTTACAATGACCAGAAATCTGACTTCATCACTTTCTAGGATCCCCTGCTGCCCCTTTACTATATAGTTGAGGATGTAAGGAAGATGGTCAAATTATCGCTATGCAGTCTAACAACTGTCATTTTCTGTCCCTTTCTAGAATATCCCTAGTAATCCTCTATACAAACAGCTGAAGGAAAGATGTGAAGATGTGGGATCAGCAGAAATGTTATTCCGTCACATTCCTGGGTGGAGAATGGGATTCTGGCACGGTCTCAAAAGCAAAGTGTACTTGGTAGCAAATGTCTGTAGGTCAGGGGTAAGTACATCTAGAAATAGGACTGCAAGTGTTAAAATAGAATACAGGGAGGTCTGTGTAGACTGCACAGAAGATTGTCGAAACCAATGAAGATTTAGATCCATGAACAACGGTTATTGTTGATAAGGCTTATTCACCTTTGGTCATGTATAATAATCTTCCCGAAATTACCACACCAGACTATTCTATTTCATACAAGGAACCACTGCCATCTTTGAATTCTGAGAAAACTGTAATCAAAGATGTTGTCTAGTAAATAAATCTTAATTCTAAAAAAATTCTGCAACTTTCATATGTTCTTTCTGTATCATTTCCTCACAGGGCCGGGACATAGAACTCCAGTATATATTCAGACGCAATACCCCTAAACACAGACCTGAGCAAGAAAAAAAAAAAGACTACATTTCTTCACCACTCCCTAGACTTCTTCTGTGCTAGGCTTCGCCGTACTGGATCTTGACTCCGTCCAGCGTCAGGATGTTGTGTGGACCTGGAAGAGAAGAATACCGGAGAGTGAGATGCAGTGAGTTTTTTGTAAATCATACTCACCGATCCCCGTGCATCCTGTATCAGTGAGGAGACTGATGGAAACACTCATTGGTTAAACTCTTCCATCAGTCTGAAGAGGAAGTTGCTCATTGGTCAACGAGTGTTCTCCTGCTGGGTAAGTGGCGGCGTTAGCAGGCTTTAATTCTACATGGTACACCTCCTTACAACATTTGGTGGCACAATGACGCAAAAACTGTTTTCAATTTTCAATAAAATTGTGCTTTCCCCCTTCATCCACCATAGAAGTCCAATATGCAAGAAAGATACAAGGCACCACTGGTTACATTTTTAAATGCTTTACATAGCAGTGACATTTTGGCATGGAGGCCATCCTCAAGCTGCATGAAAGGCCTGCATGCCGAAACGTCACTGTTAGGTGCTTTTCTCCTCCACAATAAAGCATCAACAAATTGAACTTGCAGTGCCTTGTATCCTTTAAGGAGCAAGACAATTTTTGCCTTAAAGGGTAACTAAACGTTCAACAAACTTCTGATATGTCATAGTATTCAACAAACTTCTGACATGTCATAGTGACATGTCAGAAGTTTTGATTGGGATCGGTCGGAGCACTGAGACCCCCACCAATCTCTGGGAACAAGATGTGCCTAGAGCACATTGAAACCAATTTCCCAATTGCTAAACAATGTGGTTAAAATATAACTTTTATTATTTTGCTATTAAAGATGTCCATGGGGACATAACACTCAGCACAAACGGTTAAAATTAGTAGCCAATATTGCTTCAGCACACGCTCTGTATTCACTCGGTCTGCATGTGTTGCCAGACGGAGTGTAAAATACTCAGTTGCCAAGTCTCGTGTCAGCAGCTGCAGACTGCCGAGCTATAGTGGATACGATGTGGTATGCGTGCTCAGAATTGCCAAGCAGGTTAGGCTTTTTAAAATAATAGATTTAGCCCCCCCGACATGTTTCACTGTCAACACAGCGTCCTCAGGGGATCAAAACGGGGCTAGTGAGCGCGCGTGTAGATTGTCAGTCCCTTTAAAAGTTTGCGATTATCCTCACACAGGGTTCACCTGTGTAAGAACCAATTGGAGCTCAGTACAGAGACCGAGCCTCCACAGTGAGAGATTGACACATGTATTGGCCAATATGTGAGCCGTATGTGTGACCAATAGGGCTGTGTTAAGTGCGCATGGGCACTAGCAGCACGGCTGGACTTAGTAAATTTTCTTGCTTTGACACTGTTTTCGGCGCCTGCGTACAAGAGGCACCGATGATCTTAGTCGATTTTCAAGATTGGTAGCTGCATGTGCGCATGTCTAGGCACTTAGAAAAAAGAGATCACTAGATGAATCTCTGTAATAGAGATATACCATCCAGTTTGACCACTATAAGGAAGTATAAATAGCCTACCAGGATGCAGATCACGTTTACAGGTAACATGATCACAGACAGGCTTGGTTGAACGTCCAGAGATGACTTGGACAGTATCTGAAATAGGGGTCTGAGTGTGTTAGGAACATAATGGTACCGTATTCGCAGTCATATTTAACTAAGTACTCCGAAGTTTTAGTGCGCATGTCTAGGCACTTAGTGAATGCATCAGCAGGGAGTTCTCCTACCGATGGGGTACGTATTATAATAAATGCATATATTTTCTATATTACAAGTCCACCTATACTTCCACAAGGAATACGGCTCAGCCTCACTGTATTGGTTCAAGTAAAGGAAAGAGGGGAGAAGACCACAGGGACGGACAATTAGTCCAATGGACATAATAGACTACTTGAATAGTCAATGTAGAAATATATTGTCTCTTTTTTCAATGAAGATAAGCATTGGTCTTAATGACCAGATGACAGCTGTCAATATATATATATATATATATACATATACATATGTATACCAATTGTGGCATTAGAAATTAGGGCGATTATAGAAAGGCTGCAAAGGTGAATCCCTCATTTAGCCCATTTGGGCTTAGGGATCTGAGCCTATGAATCCATTTTGCTTCTTCTTGCAATAGTTTTTTATCAAGATTCCCAGCTCTGGGACCCAGCTTAACTTGGGTAATGCCCCAAAATTTAAGAGCATTGATGTTTCCTTGGTGGTGAAGTCTAATATGTTTAGAGAGAGGTGTATCCTCCTTCATATTGATCGTACTTTTGTGCTTCGAGATCCTTCTGCGGAGTTGTTGAATGGTCTTGCCCACGTATAATTTTGGGCAGGGGCACTGTGCGGCATAAACGATACCACTACTTTGACAATTAATGAATTGTTTTATGGTAAAGATCCTCCCATCAACTGGGTTGGAAAAGGTTTTGGTCGTCGGCATCAAAGGGCAAAAGGAGCATCTGCCACAGGGAAAGGAGCCCTGTATTGGGGGCGGAAGCCACGTTTTTTGTTCAGTTAATGGTCTCGAATAGTGACTATGTGTTAGATATTCACGGAGGTTCTTACCTCTCCGATAAGTGATGTTGGGAGTATCAGAGATTGTGTCACAAATGTCACTGTCTGTTAGTAAAATAGACCAGTGTCTCTTTAAGATATTTTTAATTTGATATGAGCAATTATCAAAATTCCCTATGCATCTTATGAGGGAAGATGGTTTATTAACAGCCGGAATGGATTTATCATTCTCCTTTTTTCCATGTAGCAGATCATCCCTCGATGTTGCCCTAGCCCTAGCATAGGCTCTATGCAGGGTTTTCTTTGGGTATCCGCGCGCGAGGAACTTTTTATATAGTGTATCACATTCTAATTGGAAGGTGGTTTCTTCAGAGCAATTTCTTTTTGCTCTCAAGTACTGTCCGATAGGAATACCTTTTTTGAGGGCCGGCGGATGGAAGCTTCCCCAATGCAGGAAACTGTTTGTTGCAGTTTCTTTTCTGTAGATATTAGTTTGTACTGCCCCACCAGGATCCAGGGAAATTTTTAGGTCCAGGGAAATTTCATTTAAAAAGGTATTCCTATCGGACAGTACTTGAGAGCAAAAAGAAATTGCTCTGAAGAAACCACCTTCCAATTAGAATGTGATACACTATATAAAAAGTTCCTCGCGCGCGGATACCCAAAGAAAACCCTGCATAGAGCCTATGCTAGGGCTAGGGCAACATCGAGGGATGATCTGCTACATGGAAAAAAGGAGAATGATAAATCCATTCCGGCTGTTAATAAACCATCTTCCCTCATAAGATGCATAGGGAATTTTGATAATTGCTCATATCAAATTAAAAATATCTTAAAGAGACACTGGTCTATTTTACTAACAGACAGTGACATTTGTGACACAATCTCTGATACTCCCAACATCACTTATCGGAGAGGTAAGAACCTCCGTGAATATCTAACACATAGTCACTATTCGAGACCATTAACTGAACAAAAAACGTGGCTTCCGCCCCCAATACAGGGCTCCTTTCCCTGTGGCAGATGCTCCTTTTGCCCTTTGATGCCGACGACCAAAACCTTTTCCAACCCAGTTGATGGGAGGATCTTTACCATAAAACAATTCATTAATTGTCAAAGTAGTGGTATCGTTTATGCCGCACAGTGCCCCTGCCCAAAATTATACGTGGGCAAGACCATTCAACAACTCCGCAGAAGGATCTCGAAGCACAAAAGTACGATCAATATGAAGGAGGATACACCTCTCTCTAAACATATTAGACTTCACCACCAAGGAAACATCAATGCTCTTAAATTTTGGGGCATTACCCAAGTTAAGCTGGGTCCCAGAGCTGGGAATCTTGATAAAAAACTATTGCAAGAAGAAGCAAAATGGATTCATAGGCTCAGATCCCTAAGCCCAAATGGGCTAAATGAGGGATTCACCTTTGCAGCCTTTCTATAATCGCCCTAATTTCTAATGCCACAATTGGTATACATATGTATATGTATATATATATATATATATATTGACAGCTGTCATCTGGTCATTAAGACCAATGCTTATCTTCATTGAAAAAAGAGACAATATATTTCTACATTGACTATTCAAGTAGTCTATTATGTCCATTGGACTAATTGTCCGTCCCTGTGGTCTTCTCCCCTCTTTCCTTTACTTGAACCAATACAGTGAGGCTGAGCCGTATTCCTTGTGGAAGTATAGGTGGACTTGTAATATAGAAAATATATGCATTTATTATAATACGTACCCCATCGGTAGGAGAACTCCCTGCTGATGCATTCACTAAGTGCCTAGACATGCGCACTAAAACTTCGGAGTACTTAGTTAAATATGACTGCGAATACGGTACCATTATGTTCCTAACACACTCAGACCCCTATTTCAGATACTGTCCAAGTCATCTCTGGACGTTCAACCAAGCCTGTCTGTGATCATGTTACCTGTAAACGTGATCTGCATCCTGGTAGGCTATTTATACTTCCTTATAGTGGTCAAACTGGATGGTATATCTCTATTACAGAGATTCATCTAGTGATCTCTTTTTTCTAAGTGCCTAGACATGCGCACATGCAGCTACCAATCTTGAAAATCGACTAAGATCATCGGTGCCTCTTGTACGCAGGCGCCGAAAACAGTGTCAAAGCAAGAAAATTTACTAAGTCCAGCCGTGCTGCTAGTGCCCATGCGCACTTAACACAGCCCTATTGGTCACACATACGGCTCACATATTGGCCAATACATGTGTCAATCTCTCACTGTGGAGGCTCGGTCTCTGTACTGAGCTCCAATTGGTTCTTACACAGGTGAACCCTGTGTGAGGATAATCGCAAACTTTTAAAGGGACTGACAATCTACACGCGCGCTCACTAGCCCCGTTTTGATCCCCTGAGGACGCTGTGTTGACAGTGAAACATGTCGGGGGGGCTAAATCTATTATTTTAAAAAGCCTAACCTGCTTGGCAATTCTGAGCACGCATACCACATCGTATCCACTATAGCTCGGCAGTCTGCAGCTGCTGACACGAGACTTGGCAACTGAGTATTTTACACTCCGTCTGGCAACACATGCAGACCGAGTGAATACAGAGCGTGTGCTGAAGCAATATTGGCTACTAATTTTAACCGTTTGTGCTGAGTGTTATGTCCCCATGGACATCTTTAATAGCAAAATAATAAAAGTTATATTTTAACCACATTGTTTAGCAATTGGGAAATTGGTTTCAATGTGCTCTAGGCACATCTTGTTCCCTCTATATTCAACATATACCTGCCAATTGCTAGGGTCTCCTAGTATCTGTTCCCCACCAATCTCTAAAACGAAGCGTCAGAAGCGCTCTTGCGAGGGATCAGCCGCTTTGTGTCTGATCGGCTTTTTCCGGAAAGCCGATGTATCGGAGTACAGCCTCACAGACTTTCTATTGAGTCCGTACACCGCTACATTGATTTCTGGAAAAAGCAGAACAGAAACAAAGCGGCCGAGCACTTCTGCTGCTTCGTTTTAGCGATTGGTGGGGGTATAAGTGCTCGGACCGATCCCAATCAAAACTTCTGACATGTCACTATGACATGTCAGAAGTTTGTTGAATGTTTAGTTACCCTTTCTGAACCAAAAAAAAAGTTTTCGTTTCAGCCGTAATATTTTTATTGTTAAAGCTACGTAGCTATTTGAAGCCTTGTTTTTATATAATACGAGTTGTATATTATTTCGGAATTATTTTCACACACATATATGGTAGTGTTTAATGTATATACAATTTTTATAATGAAAGAATGCAAACAAAACTAAATTCTGCCATTTTTTTTGTACTGTGTTTTGTCTTTTATTAAATAAAAAATATTGCTTGTTTATTTTTGAAACCGTAATTTACTGTCTCATGCCTATATGAGAGTACATCAATGTCTGTGCATGTAATATGCACAGGCATCTGTTAGCTAAAATATGCCCTAAGGGACTAATACTAGACAGACCTGGTGGCCTTTATAATGATTTTCTAGGAAGTCCCAGCCATCTTTCCCAAGTTATAATGGCTTACAGATATTTGACTTGCTTTTTATTGCTTGTTATTAAATCAGTCCATTTCTTAGCATCCAGTAAGGCTTTATGCAGTGGACGTTACCTCCCTTGTATTTAAATGTTCCCCATAAATCATATATGTATTTATCTGTATGGTCACTTCTTGGTCCTTTGAGGAATCTGCATCAAAATGAAAGCGGAATCAAAAGGCATGTTTTACATGGGCAGATATTTGCCCTTGCCGAGCGCTGATAATTGCAGGTCGATTGACGCTCGTTTTAAGACCCTTTACACGGGTGTTTGTAAACCGTATGGGGTTAAACTATCATTAATACGATGGTTTGGTCCCCATATAGTTTACATAAATGTCAGCGGCACAAAACGTTTGCTCGTTCGTCGGCTGATCGCAGTGCAATGATCGGAAAAGTGCATTCATACAAGGCTTTTAACAACTTTTGTTACATGGGGTGTTTATATGTGGCCAATATTTAATATAATAAGGTTCCTTAACTATGGCACTCATTGATTATAATCTCATCACAATAACTTCATCAGACAAATTAAGATCCTGGAACGATTTTAATTTGTCACACTTTTTTTCAGAAATGAGAATTTCCATTTATAGCAGAAAAAGTGGGTACAGCTTTCAAGTTGCACTCTTGAATTAGTTAGGATATAGACTAGTGCTCTGTTCAGAAACAGAATGCCATGTTGGGGCATACGGCGCCCATTACACTAGTATGGATATCAAATGAAAATAAACATTATTGGGCACAATTACTGTCATTTTGCTCTGTTCACACATTTGCCTTTTAATTATTGTACTCTGAAAAAACTAAATTTTGCATTAATGGGTCCAATATTCGCATATAAAATATCATTGATGTCCAATAGGCTAATAGTGTATCTGACAATAGAAACAAAATAAACTGAAATTCATCTAAAACAAAATGATTCCCTATATCGCATCTGTTATGATAAGAGATAATTTGGGGGCATGAATTAAAAATTTTGGTCTTTAGCTAAAAAAATCTTACTAGTCTTATCATAGGTAGAAGATGAAAGAACTTCATTAGATAGGACCATAGGCGCAAGAAAAAAAAAATCTTACGCTAAATCCTTCTCCCTGATGTAAGCTAATAGCATGGAATTATCAGAATTCCCAGTATGTGCAGGGTTAATAAAACAATTACCAGCAGTCACGGCAGATGTTATGGTGTGAAAGGCTTAATTCATTTCCTTAGTGTCTATGATTCATCTAGAAATGTTATTTAGATGTGTTTATTGCCATGACGACTTTGAAACCTACGGCTTTGATTCACCATTCCAATTTTCTTTTTTATATTCTGCCGAATTCTTTCTGGAATTCACTTCTTTATTAAATACAAGGAAACAGTAATGTGATGGATTATTTTTAGAGTATGTTTAAGTATAATCTCATTTGATTAGATTAAATTGTGTGAAAACATAATCAATATTTAGTACACTCAACGTTTAGATTGCAAAATGTATGCATATTATGTAAACTAAGCCATTCTGTACACCAAGTGATAAGAAAATTGCTTACCCTTCATATCCCTGCATAGATAAAAATGCTGAAATTTAGGAGGGAGTGGTCTATAGTACATGCTGACTGTGTGGTACTCTGTATTCGCCTCTATATGCCCACGGGCTGGGTATAGGTTGCGGCAATTTGATGCCAGTAAGATTCTTAGGGTGATTATGAGCCGCTAAATCCTTACTTGACTGACAGTTTAAATGCCAAGTGTAATACACAAAAGTATTGGGCAACCTGCACATTACACCTACAGGAGCTTTTACGACACCCCATTCTACATACATAGGCATTAATATGGAGTTGGTCCACCATTGCAACTAAAACAGCTTCCACCATTCTGGGAAGGCTTTCTACAAGATTTTTGTATCTGTGGGAATTTTAATCTATCCATAAGAGCATTTGTGAGGTCAGACACCGATGTTGGACGAGAGGACCTGGCTCGCAATCTCCGTTCTAGTTCATCCCAAAGGTGTTCTATGGGATAAAGGTCAGGGCTCTGTGCAGGCCAGTCAAGTTCTTCCACACCAAACTTACCCAACCATGCTTTTGTGGACCTTGCTTTTTGCACTGGGGCACAGCCATGGTGGAACAGAAAAGGGCCTTCCCCAAACTGTTCCCACAAAGTTGGAAGCATACAATCGTCCAAAATGGCTTGTGATGCTGAAGCATTAAAATTTCCTTTCATGGAACTAAGGGGACCAACCCCTGAAGAACAACCCCATAGCATTATCCCTCCTCCACCAAACTTTACAGTTGGCACAAGTCAGCCAATTAACGTTCTCCTGGCACTCACCAAACTTAGACTCGTCCATCAAACTGCCAGATAGAGAAGTGTGATTCATCACTCCACAGAACACGTTGGCGACTTTTATGTACTACACAACTCCGCACTCAGCAACCCCACTCTGTAACTTCATGTGGTCTGCCACTTCGTGGCTGAGTTGCTGTGATTCCTAAACACTTCCACTTTACAATAATACCACTCAGAGCTCATTGTGGAATATCCAGGAGGGAAGAAATTTCACAAACTGACTTGTTACAACGGTGGCATCCTATTATAGTACCACGGTGGAATTCAGTGGGCTCTTTAGAACGACCCATTCTATCACAAATGTTTGTGTAAATCAAGACTACATGAAATAATATAGATATATTTGGTATCGCCATGACCGTAACAACCTGTACAACAAATGTATAACATTATTTATGATGATCGGTGTATGGTGTAAAAAAAAAAATATTAAAACTGCTGCGGAACTGCTTTTTTTCTGCATTTTTGCCAAAATAAAAATTGATATAAATTAAATGATAATGTATTTGTACCAAAAAATGGTACCTACATAAAGTACAACTCGTCCCGCAAAAAACAAAGTCTCAAACAACTACGTCATTCAAAAAATAAAAGAGTTATGAGCGTCGGGATGCAAAGAGGGAAATCTAGAAAATTGTTCTGTCCTCAAAGCCAAAATTGGCCGTGTCCTTAAGGGGTTAAGTTATAATTCTAATATACTGTATTCAGCTTGTGAGTTCCATGTAATTCTTGTCAGGTCAGCACTGGGTAAACGTGAAGCAGTACAAGCAAGGAAGCAGATATAGGATGTGTATTGTCTCCAGCACACAGAAGGGTGAAGTGTGCTTTAGCAACCCCCTCTTGTGGGCTTCATGTTACTCATCAGCAGGGCTTGTCTATTATTATGAGGGATGAGCTGCCATTGGCTGAATGAAGAACCAACTCTCCCCGCACATTGCTCTCAGCTCTGGGAAAGATTGCTTGCTAAGAAAGCAGACTGTCAACTACTCTATTCTGAGCTGCCAAATGAGGAACTAAGTGCAGGAACAGAAGCCCAAAGTGATGATCCTGTCCTGAGGAATTCAATGGACATTCATTTATCAAACCTTCTAGATCATAATAAATAGTATAAGACTAAAAGCTGAAATAAGCCTGGATCTAAACAATGTGCTACCAGGGCTGGAGCACCAACTGCTGACATTCCTAAAAGGCAGGCAAATGGACTCCTACAACTGAGCACATTTATGAAGAATATGGACCAGTACCTTAGAAGACTGAAGCAGGAGATGGTAAGAAATCTTCTGAACACTCAAGAAATGGATAGCTCTACATGTATAAAGCTTCACTACTTATGTCTTTGTCACCCATTAAATGGGCAGTACAGCTGGGGCACACATTAAGTTTACAAAATGTAAATATTATATATATATATATATTTTTTTTTATTTATTTATTTATTTTATTTATTTATTAAATTTAGCAATAATGTTTTTATTTTACAGGCAATCTTCAGTTTTTTCATGTTTATATTTCTACTATGGATTCTGTATTCATAATAGTATAGAATGTATACACAAAGAGTGCAGATGTCTCGTCAGGCTGGAAGCCTTTTTTTTCTTTGCTGGGAATGGGGATGTGCCTTGTATGAATGGACCATTAGCTATACTAGTGTAACATTAGTTG
Source organism: Rhinoderma darwinii (assembly GCF_050947455.1). NCBI lineage: Eukaryota > Metazoa > Chordata > Amphibia > Anura > Rhinodermatidae > Rhinoderma > Rhinoderma darwinii. The sequence goes on from NC_134688.1 coordinate 369,651,294, forward strand.
CTTATATAATTCTAAATATTAAACAACTAATATAAAGTAATATTTAAACTAATATGACAAATTTTAGGTTAGTATGTGACAAATATGTCACATAAGGACGAAGGATATAAAATATACTGCACATTGCGTGGCAGTGGTTTATATAACTAAGTGCCAGGTTAAATCACCAGTGCCATGAAAACAGGACTAATACTGCCATAATACTTACTAAAAATAGTGCCAACCCGTAGCTATAATACCACTATACAGTGCCATAGAGTACCTACATAATTCTGATATAGTGTTTATATAATAGTGTCATGTACTGCCCAAATAGCAGTAAGATATAGTAATGATACACTTTCCAGAAAAGTTTTCTAAAGGGCAGTACTTGGTGCAAATTGACATGCTTCCTTAGGACGATTTGGTGAATTTGGAGCATATCAGTTAGGCTCTGTTCACATCTGCGTTGGAGCCTCCTTAGCAGATTCTGTGCTGGACTATTTTGTCTGCCAAAACGACGGACAACATGACGGAAACCCGACGGTACCCTTTTAAGACAATGGGCGCTGTTGGTTTTCATTATGCCACGGATCCGGCAGCTTCGGTTTTTCGTTGTTCTGCTTCTATGACGGAGCAGAACAATGGAAAACCCAAACGCAGATGTGAACAGAGGGTTATACATTTTTCCAAAGAAAATCTGTAGATTAAATTTTATGCCTGGGTACCAATGAATTCAAGTATATGAGAAAAATATGCAGACATATAGTATTAAAGAATAATGAAATGAAGAGATGTGACCTCAGTTACCTATGCAAACAGGCAGACAACAAAGCAGAGATTGTGGGAAAGGGAGCATTTGTGGTGTCTAAGTTTAGAAGCTTTCTTTCTGGCATGCACCTGTCCCGATCTGGACTGAATGACACCGCTCTGTTCTAATGAGAAAGCTAAACACACATTGACAGAAAATTCCAGGGCTTTTGTGATGGAACAGAACAACTGCAGCAGCAATGCTTGGATAGAATAGGTTGGGTACTGAAACTTCGTTATTTTCATTTATGATGGTGTTTTCACAGACGTTTTAAACTGGTTTAAACTAAAAGAGTCTAATTTGAAGGGGAAGTCCATTTTCCACAAGATAAACATTAATGGTGATCCCTTCCCTGGGACCTTCACATTGTCCTAAATGAAGCAGGTCTTGATATTCTCTGAGGTGCCATGACCCTTTTCATAATTTTAGTAACATGTACAAAACGGTCACTATACATGCATGTCAAGAAAACCGATCAATGTGTAGATTTTATGACATGCAGGGGGCACAATAATGAAAAGTTGTCTTATTCCACCAATTTTGTGTTGGCAAAATGGAGCAGATTTTTATTGGATGTGGGACATGTTCAGAGAAATGGGTGATTAACAAGAATACAGTGGACTTATAGTCCTCTTTCTGGGGAGCGCTCCTCCTGCCTCCTCCCACTTTCTTCTGAGTGACAGCTGTTGATATATACTGTCAGCCATAACTTGAGAGAGAAGGGTGGGAAGAGTTAGGGTTAAACGCTGCTCTCATGAATATGGCAGACTTATAAGTATGCTTAACAGAATTGACTGTAAAATACTGCCCTTGAAGGGGCTGTCGAAAGAGTCGAAAAAGGCGTATTCTTTTTTTCTAGAAACGGTGCCACATCTGACCATGGGCTGTGTTTGGTATTGTAATTCATTACAGTTCAAGTGACCAGGGCAGAACTGCAATACCAGACACAGCCCATGGACATACGTGGTGCTTTTTCTGGAAATAATAAAAAAAAGACCCTTTCTTCCAGCAATGGAGAGCCCCTTTTGTCCAGGGCAGCATATTTTAATTACAACTCAACTTTACAAGAGAGATTTTTCATATTCTACTAAGCATGGTTCCAAGATGTGAAAGCCAGTGGTACTATATAGTACATTAACATACCGTGTTAATGCCAGGGGCAGGACAAGCTCTCTTGGAACTTGAGGCAGGATTTTCAAAAGGTGCCACTCACGACCCATGCTTGGTTCTTGATGTTCTGCATAAGAGCTGTCATTTAATTGCAACGTGTGTGTGTGTGTGTGTGTGTGTGTGTGTGTTTGTGTGTGCGTGTGTGTGTTCTTCCCCAGCAATTACTTTTGTGCTAATTTATAATCATTAGTTTACATTCTCTTTATCTCTCTCCACCCTGCACGTGTGCAGTTCTCCATATATCCTTAGTAGGGTCCACAGACTCCTGCAGTTCCGCTCCCTGCCCCATTACTCACTTCAATTTTGCAAGAAACATAGCTGGTAAGCCGTACAAGAAATGCTCTATTGGAAAAGACAATATGCACGTTAGTTCTCCTTCAGGAGAAAGAATATCTCTCTAGGGTCACGGATTGGAGGTAACTTCCCTATAAGTCAATGTTTGAACTGCACTGTACAGAAGAATTGAAAAAAAACCCGAAACAGCTGTTGCCTTCCTTTTGGAGGAGATTCTGGCCTGGCTAAAATCCATAGTCATGTTTCAAGGTTCCTTTGTGGCTCATACATTGACTTACAGGGAAGCTACATTCAATAGGTGGCACTAGAGAGATTGTTGTCCTTCTGGAGAAGAACTTTCTTGCATATTATCTTTCTCATGGGGCTTTGCCTGTGAGACTCCATACCAGCGGTGTTTCTTTAGTGAGAATCAGCACCTCCTGAGCGCTACATTGAAGACCTCTCACCCAGCACGCCAGCACCATTCTTTGTACTGATGAGGAGCAGAAACCCCAAAACAGCTGTCTACGGATGGGTTTCTCTTCCTTATTCTGGCTTGGCTCACATCCCTAGTCTCCTATAGGCAGCACTAGAGAGATTTTTTTCTTTCTCCTAATGGAGAACTAACTTGTACTTATATTCTATAATGTAGAAAGGCTATTCCTGTGTGACAAGTGCCATTCGCTCACCAATGTGAATAAGGGAAGCGCTCATCAGCTACCACATTTACGACGGCTCAAAGATTGCGTCCAATTGGTTGGACAAATTAGCAAAAACAAAAATCCATACATTTTGCCCCCCCCTCCCAGCTTTCCCTCAATGGTGCCCTAGGTGGACATCAACTCCACCTACCTTTCATACCAGCTCTGGTTGATGCTGTTGCAAGTGCCAGTAATACTATGCCAGCCACTATGCCCACTTTTTGAGAAGCTGCAGATCATGATGCCAGTGAATCTTTGTTGATTTTGATGCTAGTGATACATTCCAAAAGCCAGTACTTTGCTAATCGTAAAGAAGAGGCTGGACGCAGCTGCAGGCTTGAGGGAAGCCGACATGACCGTCCTGGTAGGGAAAGGGTTAATGTTAAGAGGTGAGGGAAAGGTGAAGAAGCTGAAGGAGGGACGGGGAGGAGCTAGGGGGGACGGGGGGGCCGTTACTGCGCTTCCCGCTGTTTCTCGGCATTGAGCCGGAAGCAGCGGGAGGAGTAGTACACAAGAAGCAAAGCTCCCCGTTGCCCGGCTTTTTAGTATGGCAGAGGCCCTGATTTTAGAGCGGCTGCGTGCCGCTGCTGTGCACCACGGTCCCGGATGGCTGGAGGAGACCGTGGCTGCATTAACGCGGATCCCGGACGCCGTTTCGCCACGTCGGGCACGGCGTTCGGGGTCTGTTGTAAGGGACAGGCTCCCCTCCCCCGGCCCCCCTACGAGCATGGCTATGGCGGCGGGGGGGGAGTCGGCAACAACCGCTCCTGCGCTGGGCAGGCAGAGAGCGGTAGCAGGGGTGACGGCGATGCAGGCTGTGTCGACCCGTCCCTCTCGGCGGTCCCGACCTCCAGAGCGCCTGAGTCCGGAGGTAGTCCCGCGGACACGGCGTCGCAGAGGGAGCCCGATCCCGGACGCTGCAGGCCAGGCAGCTGGGAGGACCGCCCCTTCCCAGGCCCTGCGTCCTGGCAGGAATCCCAGGCCGCGACGGGGTCCGGCGGTAAGCAGGGAGTCGCAGGCCGGGCTCCCTGTCACCCCTCCCCCATCAGATGGAAGATGTCAAGAGCAAGGTACGGCCGCCCCGCATGGTGATGTTCCGGCCAGGGGGCAGGCTTCGTCAGGATCGTCTAGACGGACGACTAGATCTGCAGCGACGTCGAGGCAACAGGTCCGGTCGGAAGTCTGGGTCCCGGCGGTCGGGCGGCAGGTTGCCGGCCCATCGGTCAGCGCGTCCTCATCCCCTTTCCGAAGAGGTCGTTGGGAGGGACAGTCGTCGGCGAGAGAAGAACTGGAGGAAGGTGAACTGGACGTTTATCGTCGAGGTCAGGATGGTCCGGCTGACGGGAACACAGCGCCTGTGCAGCCCGGTGAGTGTATAACTCCTTTATTGTCTTATCCAGCGATTTTTATGTCGGGTGTCGGCGGGGGGGCTGCTAGCATAGCATCGGGGGCCGGTAGTGGCGCGGGCGGACGCGACGGAGCGGGTTTGGCAGATTTAGTGGGTTGCTTACGGGAGCTGGTGGGGCGCCTGGATAGGGCCGCGGCGCCGGTAGTAACGGAAGTGTCCCCTGCGGTAGTTTGGGAAGGCCCCAGGGAAGTGGGATCGTTGCAGGCGCGTCCTGTGGTGGCGGTTAGAGAGGCGGTCGCGGTGTCGGTGCAGACTGAGGCACAGAAGGACGGCGATCGAGTGCGCATGGACGATCGTGCTCGGGGGGAGGTGTATGTTTGTTTTGAGGGTCCGTTGGGGGCGCATTTAAAGCAGGAGGTGCGTGATCGGATCTGGAAAGATGAATATGTTGAAATTTTTTCTCTCTTGCCGCTGGCTAAATTCAATTTGGATAAGAGCAAGCGGGATGAGAGTAAAAAGGACGAGGAGGAACGGCGGCGGTATAGGCTTATCCCGCAGACGTTCGTTAATTGGTCGCAGGCGTTCGCCATATTGGCTAGTGTGATAGGGGAAAAGGCGCCGGAAAATTGTTCGGCGTTATTTTGTTATTTTGATGCTATTGGGGAGGCTCATAGGGCGTATGGGGGTCAGGCGTGGCTGCGATATGATGAGCAATTCCGTCAGCGGAAGGCGGTTCGGCCGGCGATTCGGTGGGACCAGAAGGATATTGCTCTCTGGTTACGGGTTACGGTTCCGGTTAGGCAGCCCTTTCCCGGGAGCGGTGGCCAGGGAGGCCAGACTAGTCAGAGTGGACCAAGCGGCGGGGGAAAGGCGGGGTTTTGCTGGCAATTCAATGAAGGCCAGTGTAAGTTCGGGGCCACGTGCAAGTTCAAGCACGTGTGCTCCGAGTGTAATGGTGCATCACACGGGGCGGCAAAATGTCTGCGAAAAAAGAGGTCCGGGAACCAGCACGGGGCTGGTCAAGGGGGTGTCGCCGGTGAGGGTGGAAAGGATGGCCCCTTATCTAAATGAGTATCCGGATAGGGCGGCGGCTAAGTTGCTTTATGAAGGGTTTAGTGTTGGTTTTGTTATTCCTCCGCCTCCTTATGAGGTTCCGGTTACGCGGAGAAATTTAAAATCGGCTTACGTGCATGCGGAAGTCGTGTCGGAAAAGTTGTTAAAAGAAGTTTCGTTGGGGCGCATGTCGGGGCCATTTGTGGAGTCGCCGGTGAAAGATTTAGTTGTGTCCCCTTTGGGTATTGTCCCTAAACGCGAGCCCGGAAAGTTTCGTTTGATTCAACATTTATCGTATCCCAAAGGTTCGTCGGTAAACGACGGGATTGATCACGAGTTGTGTTCCGTAGTTTATACCTCATTCGATAAGGCGGTGGGGTTAGTGCGGGCTGCGGGTCCGGGGGCGCTGCTAGCAAAAACCGACATCGAGGCGGCGTTCAGGTTGTTGCCGGTGCATCCAGAAAGCCAACGGCTGTTGGGCTGTTTTTGGAATGGGGCCTTTTACGTGGATCGGTGCCTTCCGATGGGGTGTTCTCTTTCTTGTGCATACTTCGAGGCGTTTAGTAGCTTCGTGGAGTGGGTAACGAGGGGAGTATCCGGGGTCGATTCGTTGATCCATTACTTAGATGATTTTTTGTGCGTTGGCCCGGGGGGTTCGCCGGTTTGCGGTAACTTGCTTCATGCCCTGCAGAAGGTGGCGAGGGATTTTGGGATCCCTTTGGCGCCGGAAAAAACGGAGGGCCCGGTAGCGACGATTTGTTTCTTGGGAATCGAAATTGACTCGGTGGCAATGGAGTGTCGGCTCCCGGCGGATAAGCTGGGTGCTTTGAGGCTGGAGGTGCGACGGGCTTGTAGAAGGAAGAAAATGTCGTTGAGGGAGCTTCAGTCGCTGCTGGGGAAGTTGAATTTCGCCTGCCGGATTATGCCGATGGGGAGGGTGTTTGGTAGAAGGTTGGCGGCGGCAACGGCGGGAGTGCGGGCGCCGCATCATTTTGTGAGGCTCAAGGAGGAGCACCGAGCTGATCTTCAGGTTTGGGATGACTTCTTGGGCCAGTACAATGGTCGCTCGCTATGGATGGCCCCAGCGCAGGATACGAGTGATCTGAATATTTTCACGGATGCGGCTGGGGCGGGTGGCTTTGGAGCTTACGGGGGAGGTCCGTGGTGCGCAGGTCAATGGCCGGCTAGCTGGGTGTCCAGTGGATTGACGCGGAATCTGGCCCTGCTCGAGCTGTTTCCCATCGTGGTGGCGGCTACCATTTGGGGGGACAGGCTCAGGGATAAGAAGGTCCGTTTTTACTGCGACAACATGGGTGTGGTGCTTGCCATTAATAACATCACGGCGTCCTCTCCTCCGGTAGTTCAATTGTTGCGACATTTAGTGTTGGTGTGTTTGTCGCTGAACGCGTGGGTGGTGGCGGTGCATGTCCCGGGTGTACGGAATTGTGTTGCTGATGCTCTTTCTCGCTCGCAGTGGGACCGGTTTCGGCAATTGGCTCCGGGAGCGGAACGTATTGGTTTGGCGTGTCCGGATTATCTATGGGATCTGGTATCGGTCCCGTAGAGCAGCTGTTACAAAGGTCTTTGGCGGGCACGACGTGGAGGGCTTATGCTGCTTGTTGGAGGCAGTGGGAGGAGTGGGTAAGAGAGTTGGGTGATGTCAATACGGATAGAGACAGGTTGGTGGCACTTTTGTATTGGTTAGGGGATGCCTGGGAGGCGGGGTTTTCAGTAGCGAAGGTGAACCGGTTTATATCCGCGGTGGCGTTTGGGCTTAAGTTGCGGGGCTTGCGGGATGTATCGAAGGAATTTCTGGTATCGCAGGCTTTGAAGGGGTTGCGCAGAGGTAGGGTGGAGGCGGATAGTAGAAGGCCGGTGTCGTTTGCTTTGCTGGGCTTGTTGGGTGGTTCATTGGCATCGGTATGTCGTTCTTCAGATGAAATGGATTTGTTTCGGTTGGCTTTCTCGTTGGCGTTCTTCGGAGCATTTAGAATAGGTGAGTTGGTGTCGCCAAGTACTAAACAGGCAGGGGGGCTGAGATCTGGGGAGGTGAGCCTTTTTGCAGATCGGTTGGAGGTATGGTTGCGTAGATCAAAAACTGACCAATTAGGGAAGGGAAAACTGATAGTTTTGTTCGCTCTCCCGGGGTCGGTCATGTGCCCAGTAGAGTGCATGCGTGGTTTTACAAAAAACAGGGGGTCTCCAGATTTGCCTTTGTTATGTCATGTGGACGGGTCGTTCTTGTCCAGGTTTCAGTTTGGAGCTGTTTTTAAAAAATGTTTGACGGCGGTTGGGGTTGCGGCAGGCTCATATTCATCTCATTCCTTCCGGATTGGCGCAGCAACGGAAGCAGGGCGCTGGGGGTTGGATGATGAGGGGGTGAGGCGTATTGGTCGTTGGGAGTCTAAAAGGTTTAAGTCCTATGTCCGCCCCCATATGTTGTAATTTTGTTGTTTATGCTTGCAAATGTATATGGTGGTGCCTAACTGTGTTTTCCGTTTCAGATTCGCCTCCTTGTCTGGTGTGGTTGATGGGTCATTCGTACGTGCACTGGGGGGCTTTGAGGGCGGACGTCCGCCCGGATGGTCGCCAGTTGCGCATTCCGCGACAGGATGCGGTTGTGCATTGGCTGGGGTTTAGAGGTATGTCGTGGAACAGGGTGTTGGCGGAATTCCAGACATATGTGCGGCTTGATAGGGTTCCGGAGGTTTTAGTGTTGCACGTGGGTGGGAATGACTTAGGAGTCCGCCCTTTTCGTGAGTTGGTGCGGGATATCAAACATGATTTGTTGTGTTTGTGGGTATCTTATCCCAAGTTGGTGGTAGTGTGGTCGGACATAGTCCCAAGGAAGCATTGGCGGTTAGCTAGATCGGTGGAGAGAGTCAATAAGGCTCGGATAAAAGTTAACCGGGCGGTGTCCCGTTTTGTGGCAAAGAACGGGGGCATTTGCGTGAGGCATAGGGATTTGGAGTCAGGATTGGGGAATTTCTGGAGGAGTGACGGGGTTCATCTGACCGAGGTTGGCATTGATATTTGGAGCTTGGCTATAGCAGAAGGCATAGAAAGGGCGGTGGTGGTGTGGAGGAACTCACAGGCTTAAGGTGGTCAAGGCCTGTTTCGCGGTGGCGGGGGGAGTCCTTGAGGCCAGTCAGTACAAAATGGTGGGGGGGTCGCATCGGGGGTATGCGTCCCCCAAAAAAGGTACATGGTTGAAGACTTCATCGGGTGTTATCCCTTTGAAGTGGTCTTCTGGTAGAAGGTATGTCACTTGAAGGCTTCATCGGGTGTTATCCCTTTGAAGTGGACTTCTAGTGGTCGGTATATCACTTGAGGGCTTCAACGGGTGTTATCCCCTTGAAGTGGACTTCTAGTGGGTGGAGCCATCTGCAGAGGTGAACGGTGCTTCCGAGCTGGTTTACGGCTGGAGGTAATTAGTGGTTTGCAGATGGCTAATTCGGTGTGTTCTTGAAAGGAACATCTGAAGGGGCTTCAAGGACTTCCTCTGCTCGGGTTAATGTTAACGTTTAATGGTTATTTATGATTCTGACCCATGTTGGGTCATGTGAATTATTAGGAGGAATTCTCTGGTGGATTCCTAACTAGTTATCCGAATGTTTCGGATTTAAATTGTTTTTATAAAACTGTGAAATTAATAAACGGCTGCTGTGGCCATTTCACATCCAACCTCGGTGTCATGTGTCGTTACTAAATGGGGGTGGGGGATAGTATGGTTTAAGGTTAACACACGACTCTACCTAGGCAGGTCAAGAAGAGGCTGGACGCAGCTGCAGGCTTGAGGGAAGCCGACATGACCGTCCTGGTAGGGAAAGGGTTAATGTTAAGAGGTGAGGGAAAGGTGAAGAAGCTGAAGGAGGGACGGGGAGGAGCTAGGGGGGACGGGGGGGCCGTTACTGCGCTTCCCGCTGTTTCTCGGCATTGAGCCGGAAGCAGCGGGAGGAGTAGTACACAAGAAGCAAAGCTCCCACCCTCCCACCCTTGTTTTGTTACTCCTTAGGTCTTCTGTACGTCCGTATATGAGCGTTGTGTTTTATTTTGTGTGTTTATTTAACATGTTTTTCTTTTTTCCGGAGTAGGTTCTGTTGTCATGGCAGCTGGCGGGGGGAGTCCTTGAGGCCAGTCAGTACAAAATGGTGGGGGGGTCGCATCGGGGGTATGCGTCCCCCAAAAAAGGTACATGGTTGAAGACTTCATCGGGTGTTATCCCTTTGAAGTGGTCTTCTGGTAGAAGGTATGTCACTTGAAGGCTTCATCGGGTGTTATCCCTTTGAAGTGGACTTCTAGTGGTCGGTATATCACTTGAGGGCTTCAACGGGTGTTATCCCCTTGAAGTGGACTTCTAGTGGGTGGAGCCATCTGCAGAGGTGAACGGTGCTTCCGAGCTGGTTTACGGCTGGAGGTAATTAGTGGTTTGCAGATGGCTAATTCGGTGTGTTCTTGAAAGGAACATCTGAAGGGGCTTCAAGGACTTCCTCTGCTCGGGTTAATGTTAACGTTTAATGGTTATTTATGATTCTGACCCATGTTGGGTCATGTGAATTATTAGGAGGAATTCTCTGGTGGATTCCTAACTAGTTATCCGAATGTTTCGGATTTAAATTGTTTTTATAAAACTGTGAAATTAATAAACGGCTGCTGTGGCCATTTCACATCCAACCTCGGTGTCATGTGTCGTTACTAAATGGGGGTGGGGGATAGTATGGTTTAAGGTTAACACACGACTCTACCTAGGCAGGTCATGCCAAATAGTAACAATATTGTTCTGATGCTACCAGAGATGCTATACAGTACCATTTCTACTCTGCTCATTTAAACTCTCTGTCTTGGTAAAATGGTTTCTGTCATATTTATCTAACCTAAAAGTAAATGCCAGTATGCCATCAGCTTTAGATTTATAGTTAGTCAAATTATAATGGCCATGATTTGAACAGCTCTCTTCTTCTCTCATGTTACTCCAAATGACAAGGAGTTGATGTCCACAAGTAGCGACAGCCTAGGAAGCACATGTAAGGTGACAACCTGTTTTTGTAGTGTAATAGACTTATGCATGTTTTTAAAAAATAAAATGCCGAAAGAGTCAATATATGTCTTGTGCTCCGCAGGTGACATTCTTGAGATTTGTTTTGGAAAGGCTGAACTACAGTAGTCTTCATTTCATTTAGTTTGGAAAGGTTACTATTATAGTGTTTAAATGGAGCACCTTAAAAGCCATCACAGAAGTCCAGTAACTAGAAAGTAGAATAAAACCAACCTAAGTGGTTTATCCAGGATTTTAAAATTGATGGCCCATTCTTAGGCTAGTCCATCAATATAAGATCGGTGGGGGTCCGACTCTCGGCACCCCCGCTGATCAGCTGTTTGAATGGGACACTGGTGGAATGCCTCTCACAGCTGCTATGGCAATACCTCTCGCAGAAAGTAACGGTGTGTGCTGTACGAACAGAAATTAAAACTTTGTTAACAATGAAGAGCCTGCATCTCTGGTACGAGCGCCACGGCCCCTCCAAACAGCTGATTGTCGGGGTAGTCATGAGTCGGAGCCTCACCGATCTAATATTGATGACCTATCCTAAGAATAGGCCATCAATTTTTTAATCCCGGATAACTCCTTTAAACTTTTGTACTAGGCTTCATGACTGGGGCTGCATGGCAACTTTAAATTGCATTCAAGTTGCATGAATGTCGCATTCTTTGAGGGAAAAGCATCACATGAAACCATATCAGAATGTCTATAATTGTCACAATGTTGAATAATAGAAGTCACTTTACGACTCTGTCTGTGGTGCAGTTATTGTGCTCGTGTCTCTCATTTCAGATAACAGGAAGGTTTTCTGGATCATGAGTGACATATTACATTGCCATTATTTCTAAATAATATTTTAGTTAGGGTACAGATTTTCCCACCCTTAACCCCGCATCTTGTCATTTTTCGGGTCCAGCGCCGCTCACGTGATCTTCATTCTGACCAAGTCTGGATTCTCTGCTTTTCAGAAAACCGGAAGTCAGGCTCTCAATGCATTCCTATGGAGCCTCGTTCTGGCTCCCATAGGAATGCATTTGGAGCCTGAGTTCCGGTTTTTCGAAAGCACAGTGACTCCAGTCAAGTCAGAGGGAAGATCGCATGAGCGGCGCGGATTCCGAAAAATACAAGATGCTGGGATCGGTAAGTATTTTTGCATACAGCACCCCACTGAAACACCAATGTACAAATGGAGGGGGCAATAACATAATAAAGTGGAGCGCTTCTTTAAGTTATACAATTTGTTGTGATACCAATACAATACAACCTCCACCATCAAGTAGAAAACTGAAACGTATAGTTTTTTTTAACATAGTAGTCAATAGGCGACGGATGGCATCTGTCAGAGGAATTCGTTGCAGCAAGCCAGTAAAAGAATATACATTAATACGTTTTTTTAGCATGGGGGACGGATTTTTAACAAATGGCATTTGTCTGAGGTATATGTTTTTTTAACATGTCTGTTTAGTACATTGCGAGATATGTTGGGTTTAGAATAAGTTAAGGGAGGACACATCTGTATATTGATATGAGACGGTAATGGCCTGCACCATTAACGCACCGCAACAAACCAAATGTATTTACAGCAGGTAAATTACTGATGTAAATGCGGCTTTGCCATGGTGCGGTAATAGTGCTGCCCTCTGCCGCACCCTTACGACCCAGTGTGAATGTACCCTTAGAATAACCTCTATATCTGTTGACACAATCCTGGCCAAAATATATTAGACTGAAGGTTTCCACAATGTCCCAGATCAGATCTAAAAGGGCACTTGGCTTAACAGAGCATTTCAACCCCTTCATTCTAGCAACTAATAGGTTATCTTTTAGGCCATGTTCGACAATTTACTGTACAATACATGGGAATAAGGTTTTCAAAACCCCATTCGCATGAAGCAGAAAAAATTAGCCCGTAAATCAGGGCATGCTGAGAATGGCCAAACCCGCAGCATGATTATTCTGTTGTGGAAATGCTGCAGATTTTTACTGCCGATTGCAATGTGTAGGTTGCAGCCGTGGCAAAATCCCTATCAAAATCTATATGCGACACATATGTAACAAAATCTGTAAAAGAAAATGTTCGCTACATCTTGACATACACTTAAAGGGACACCTAAATGTGAGTAGCAAGAATAAAGGGGAGTTCACACAGAGTCTTTTGACGAGTTTTTTGACGCAGAAACCGCGTCGCAAATCGCGCCAAAAAACGTCCGAAATTGCCTCCTATTAATTTCAATGGGAGGCGGAGGCGTTTTTTTCCCGCGAGCGGAAAAACTATGGGACATGCCTTATCTTCGGGCGTTTACGCCTCTGACTTCCCATTGACATCAATGGGAGGCAGAGAAAGCGTATTTCGCTGTGTTTTTTTTGCCAGCGGCGCTCAATGGCCGCGGGCAAAAAACGCTGCGAAAATCGGCATGCAGGCAGAGGAAATCTGCCTTAAAACTCCAAACGGAATTTTGAGACAGATTTTCCTCCTGCAAAAACCTCAGTGCGAACCTACCCTAAGGGTCTTTTTACACCGGCCAATTATCGGGCAAACGAACGTTCACTGAAGGCTCGTTGCCCTATGTAAAATATTTGGGGACAAGCGATCGTGGTAATGAGTTCTCCTCCCCATACTAGCTCCATGTGAAAGGTGTAAACAAGTGTCGATCAACAAGCTGTCTTTTTGATCGGCGCTCGTTTATACGGGCCACGTTGGGCCGTGTAAGAGTACCCTAAGTGAAGCTTATAGAAAGAGCTGCTGTTATTATTCACACATAAGGAGATAAATGTTTCTAGAGGTTCTCAAAACTGAAGACATGTCAGATAAAGCAGTGAACATAGGGTCGCTTTCACCCCTAGGTGGTCCTATACATTTTAATTTGAATTCAGCTCTTATGTACTGTATATGGCATGAACCCATAGGGATGAAAGTGGCCACAGGTATTATCAAATATATGTAGGTGGGGAATAGTACATCATTGCACAGATTAAATGCTTATTTTGACGATGCTTATTAAGGCAATTCCTCTGCATTTGCGACACTTTAATAACTTTATACATGTTATTGTAAGTAAGCCAAACCTAGTGCATCACTTTAAATGTGATAGTGGCATTAATCTATACAATATCTCTAGTATTATATAGTATTGTGGTATTTATGCCATTTTGCAAGATTTAACACGTCATGTATTGCAGAAAGAAGAGTTCCATGAATGAAGCTCGGAATAACCAGTATAGCTAGACACCCTCGTGAATACATACAAGCTCTCCGTCCTGTATCTACATTTCCAGAGAACTAGGATGATGAACACGTTCTGACATGCCCCGCAGAGTCGCAGCAGTGAAGCTGTGTACTAGATTTGCATAGCGTCTGAAGGGCTTAATTAACCACCTCTGACTCTGGCAATTTGCATAAATATTCTTTATGGGGAAGGGGTCACATGTAGCCTCAGCACTAGTGTCAGAAATGGTGGTTACATCTTCTTCTGTCCCCCTTTGCTGGAATTAAAACAATGCAATGTCATCTTCAGCTTCTTACAGAATTGCTTTAGGCCTCATGCACACGAACGTGCTTTTGTGGCCGCAATTCCCCCAAAAATCCACGGGAGAATTGCGGCCCCATTCATTTCTATGGGGCCATGCACACGACAGTAGTTTTTACAGTCCGTGCATGGCTCGGGAGCCCGCACCGCAGAAAGAACGGACATGTCTTATTACGGCCGTGTTCTGCCGTCCGGGCTCATTGAAAATAATAACCGCGGCCATGTGCATGGCCCGCGATTTACGGGCAACTCGCGACTGACAGTCCACAGCCGGCCGACCCGAAAATCACGGCCGAGCACATGGCTACGGTCGTGTGCATCAGGCCTTAGACTTTGGGTTACGTAATCTAATAAAAAAAAATGTTTTAATCATTTTAATCTAAATACTATATTTATTCATCTCTAAGTTGGTTATGTTTTGTATGGATCCCAAAAATTCTGATAAAATCAGAATCACATCTAAATATTATATACATTATATATTTATGGTTGCATTTTTCAATACAACAATCTTGTTCCATTTTCCCTATGTACAGGGTGGGCCATTTATATGGGTACACCTAAATAAAATGGGAATGGTTGGTGATATTAACTTCCTGTTTGTGGCACATTAGTATATGGGAGGGGGGAAACTTTTCAAGATGGGTGTTGACCATGGCGGCCATTTTGAAGTCGGCCATTTTGTATCCAACTTTAGTTTTTTCAATGGGAAGAGGGTCATGTGACACATCAAACTTATCGAGAATTTCACAAGAAAAACAATGGTGTGCTTGGTTTTAATGTTACTTTATTCTTTCATGCGTTATTTACAAGTTTCTGACCACTTATAAAATGTGTTCAAAGTGCTGCCCATTGTGTTGGATTGTCAATGCAACACACTGATAGCAACACCGCAGAAGAAATGCTAGCACAGGCTTCCAGTATCCGTAGTTTCAGTTGCTGCACATCTCGTATCTTCACAGCATAGACAATTGCCTTCAGATGACCCCAAAGATAAAAGTCTAAGGGGGTCAGATCGGGAGACCTAGGGGGCCATTCAACTGGCCCACGACGACCAATCCACTTTCCAGGAAACTGTTCATCTAGGAATGCTCGGACCTGACACCCATAATGTGGTGGTGCACCATCTTGCTGGAAAAACTCAGGGAACGTGCCAGCTTCAGATATCCCGTGGCCTTGAGGTTTCCATTGATGAAGAATAGCCCCACTATCTTTGTACCCCATATACCACACCATACCATCAATTTTTGTGTTCCAACAGTCTTGGAGGGATCTATCCAATGTGGGTTAGTGTCAGACCAATAGCGGTGGTTTTGTTTGTTAACTTCACCATTCACAGAAAAGTTTGCCTCATCACTGAACAAAATGTTCTATGTAAACTGAGGGTCCTGTTCCAATTTTTGTTTTGCCCATTCTGCAAATTCAGTGCGCCGATCTGGGTCATCCTCGTTGAGATACTGCAGCAGCTGGAGTTTGTAAGGGTGCCATTTGTGAGTAGCTAATATCCGCCGAAGGGATGTTCGACTGATGCCACTCTCCAGTGACATGCGGCGAGTGCTACGCTGTGGGCTCTTGCTGAATGAAGCTAGGACAGCCACTGATGTTTCTTCATTAGTGACAGTTTTCATGCGTCCACATTTGGGCAAATCCAACACTGAACCAGTTTCACGAAACTTGGCAAGCATTGAAATCTGCTGCAATGACCCGGGTACTGCGTTCACCAGACATCAACACAATTTCTATCCGCGCCTCACGTGTTAACCTCTGCGACATGTCAATGGCTGTAAACAAAGAGAAGCTTGTAAATAACTCATGAAAGAATAAAGTAACGTTAATACCAAGCACACCATTGTTTTTCTTGTGAAATTCTCGATAAGTTTGATGTGTCACATGACCCTCTTCCCATTGAAAAAACTAAAGTTGGATACAAAATGGCCGACTTCAAAATGGCCGACATGGTCAACACCCAGCTTGAAAAGTTTCCCCCCTCCCATATACTAATGTGCCACAAACAAGAAGTTAATATCACCAACCATTCCCATTTTATTTAGGTGTATCCATATAAATGGCCCACCCTGTAGTTCAGCGTATTGCCATTACCATAGATAAAATGTCTACTTTTATTAAGCCCCATGCACACGACCGTAATTTGGATCCATAATTGCGGCTCAAAATACAGGTCCATTCATTTCTATGGCCCACGAACAACTACTTGTATATTAACAGGAAGGTGTCCGGGCCGTAGAAATGACCCGCAAAAAATAGGACATGTCCTTTTTTTATTTACGGACTGAGCTCCTATAATTTATAATGGGAACATGGCCCGCACCATGATTACGGCTATGACTAACTCAATGTACTCAACATAGTAATAATACTTGTAGTTGTCATGGGCATGAAAATTATTATTCCTGTAGGGACCTTGCAAAATGGAATAGTGTTTGTCTAATGCCTTATTCCAGTGATTTCCAACCTTAATATCACAGTTTTGACTGCTGAAGTTTTCTGAGGACCTCGACCAGCTTCCAGGGAACCATGGTTGGGAAAAACCACCCTAAGCAGTGATGGTGGAAGACCATGACACCAACATTATCCATTGGCCCAAAAGACCAATCTTATTACAATGCAGTGTGAAATACTTCCCCCAGCGGCGCCAAACAAATACCACAATGCATTGTTAAATATCTCCCAGCAGTGCCATTACCACATTGCAGCACAAAATACCTCCCCAACAGTACCAATGGAGCACAAAACTACATTCCAGCAGTGCCAGCCACGTTAACCTATAAACATCAGTCACATTGCCCCTATCAGTGCCAGTCATAAGAGTCAGTCACGTTCCCCTTATAAGTGCCAACCATAATGCCCCTGTAAATGGCAACCACATTTCCCCTATGAGTGCTGTCACATTGTCCAATAAGTGCCAGCCATAATGCCCGAGTAAATGCCAACAGCATTGCCCTCATAAGTGCCAGCTGCATTGCCCAATAATTGCCATGCACATTGTCCCATAAGGGACAGCCATAATGTCCATGTAAATGCCAACCACATTGCTCCAATGAGTGCCACCACATTGTCCCATAAGTGCCAGCCATAATGTCTCTAAATAACAACCAAGTTGCCCTCATAAGTGCCCGTTGCATTTCTCTAATAAGTGCCAGCCACTTTGTTTCCACATATTCCAGGCAGTCTGCCTTTAGACATGCCTTACTGCTCACGGTATGGAAGTCCTGTTTTGCTGCTCCTCATACTGAGCTGCCAGCACGGGGATCCTGAAGTACACCTCAGCTAGGCGCACATTAGAGCCGCTCCTTAGTGGCTATATGTGGGCCTAGCTGACATGCCCAGCAGCCCTGCAATGGCAGCTTAGTATACTGTAAGCATTAAAAGAAGTGTATAAGAAGAGTTCTGAGCACATCTTCTTAAGCCCTTGTTTCAAGGCTCATATTGAACTGCCAATGGCTGATACAAATGGGGGCCCATGCGTCACCAGTGAGACGCACGTCACACTTTGAGAAGCGCTGCTCTAGCGTATCTCCTATTACTGTACCTCTATCAGGGAATGGAGAAGTACTTTTGTGCCACTGCTGTCTTCCCTATGCGGAAGGTCCCAAATTGGTAGGGAAACCTAATAATTTATTCAAGCCTCATAACCAGAAGTGCTAATACTGCAGACCACCCTAAAATGATGATATTTAATGGAGTTGAGACCATGGTGAATCAATATTTGCTTTTCCATTAAATCTAGCTGTGTTATAGAGTCAAGGGAAATGGATGCTGTGCCAGAATGATGTTGCTGGATGTTACATTTTTCAATCCCTACTTATGTTGTAATTGACCTACTTCAACTTGTGGCTATTACATTTCAGCTTACATGGCAGTAAAAGCAATGACTGTTGAATGTTGGGCTATGTCCTATTCAGTGCAACCAAAATATCAACACAACCTAATAGCGAATACTGAAAAATGATACGCAATAGGGATGTGTTTCTGAACTTTGCCACTAGGCATTTACCCACCCATAGCATACTATTATTATGTTACCCTTCTTTATAAAGTTTTTATGTAAACCGCTTTGAGCTTTATACTATGTCTTATATTGCATTACATTCTTCAATAGTGTATTCATAAAAGTTGACCGACCTGTCTTTATACAGCTGGCAATGGACAGTAAAGACTATTTCTTGTCCGGCTTGCACTCCTCTTATAGGACCATGCAGCTGCTTTTGATGACATAGCATCCCGCATAAAGACATCACATACAATATGAATTCAACTCCAAGATGCATATATATATATATATATATCTATATATATATATATATATATATATATAAAACAAAAAAAAATTCCCTTTAATGTGATGACTTTTCTATATGCCGTCCATAAGAGATAATCTTCACAGCCCTGCCGCCATAAGCATGTAAATAAAAACATGTGTGCATACTTAACAAATGCATTTAATGGTCTTTTAAAGTAAATCAGATATAGGAGCTTTGAAGTAATGAGAAAACTGAATTTCCTCAGAACTGTTGTAAATGTTTATTGTCATCTTGATTTATATCACTATTCCAGTTGTAGTAATAGAAAGAAAAGGAATACTACATATCTGAAGCCCACGCTACATGACACTCTTATATTTTCTATCTTTTCCTTCTTTTGTTTTTCTCTCCTTTGTATTATCTTTCTGAGCAGCTTATTGTGGTAAGTCTGTAGTTCAGAAAATGGGAATGACAACTGCTGTTCTTAAAGGGGTTCTCCACTTTGGACAATCCCTACTTGTAAGAAGGGTCCCTTGACTATACGTCGATCTCAAAGTGTCCTCCTGCAGGGAACCCTAGCAAGTGGAAATAATCCGTGGGGAAACCTGGCAGTCCCTGCAGCACCACCACAGGGGAAATTGAGTATTACACAGTAGCCATTCATATTAATAACCTGTCTATATATGGTGCAGAACAGGACAGGTACTCTAGAGCGAGAGATGCTCTTTGTAATTGCTCTTAATTCTGGCCAAAAGATGAGGATACTGAACAGGGGACCCAACTCGATTAACTCAGAATTCCCTAAAAAGTGGTATATGAAAATGGGTTTTCTAAACTGGACAACCGCTTTATACTACCGGTCCATTCATGCTACAGTCCTGTTTGAGAGATCACTGCTCTCAGCCATCAACATTGTAGATCATTTCAACTGACACACACACAAGTATATGTCTTTGTATATCTGTGGAAGGGATATTTTATAAAGTTGATGACTGTGGGCACAGATCATCCTACACAATAGAACAACAATCGAAAATATATTGTACAAGTCAACACCAACATGGAGTAAAAGGATAAAGTAATCATAGCTTTCCCTTGGTGGTGGCTGCAAGCATTCTGAGTTTTATCATTTAACTCTATGTCATGGGATGTGGAGCCCCGTATCAGAAAAACAGAGCACCATATCATAGAAGTATTCATCACAATATTTTGGACCAACATAAATGCAAAAAATCTTAGCAGAACAAAACTTGTCTAGATTAGAAAAAATAATCCTTTTTTTCAGAAACAGCGCCACATCTGTCCATGAGCTGTGTCACATAATGAAGCTCATCTACATTCAAGTGAATGGGGCTAAACTGCAAAACCAAACACAACCTCTAGACAGATTCTGAAAAAAAAGGAGATCCTTTTTTTCTAATCATGGGCAACCCATTTAGGTCTCATGCACACGACCATATTTTTGCGGCCGCAATTTATCTGCATTTTACACATATATTGCGGACCCATGCACATGACCTTGATTTACACAGATAGGTGCGGGGCCCGCAAATCTGGACCGCAAAAACTCAGGACAAGTCATTTTACAGTTCGCATTTGCGGATTTACTAATACTGGTGAATTGTTGTGGATTCGTGAGCCCGGGTGACACACGGATGCACAACAAGGACAGCAAATCCAATGTGGTCGTGTGCTCGAGGCCTTAAAGTTGTGAGCGATATCATTCCACAATGCTTTCATGACACTGGATTCAACGGGTGACTGATGTCAATATGTGTCCTGGACCTAATGGTTTTCTGTATTTCTACTTTTGACTCACAGTATTGCAGGTGTGTTTGACTGAGAACAATGGTTGGTGTCTGTCATCTCCAGCTGGCCTTTCTCATGTCCTTCCTCTCCTAGACTGTCTTACAGCTTCCGTTGTACACATTTGCTTCCCACACAAACAAAAAAAAAATGAACAAGAAGACATCTGGGTCTGAGTATTTCATGACATTCTGCTGCATAAGGAACAATAGAACATGAATAGTAAGTCCCAAGGTCATGTGGACGGAAAAAGTCCAAAATGATTTTTTTTTTATAAATGAACAGTGCAATTTAGTCTTCTGCATTGCAACCCAGTCAAGATAAAAGTATTATAAAATAGTACCTTTATTAACAAACCTTAACAAGTTTTCAGCTACCAGAGCAATAAAGAAGTAGACGAGAATGCATGGTCTCCAATCATAATGACTCATTTCTTATACGCTAATAAGGTATTTGTCTAGAACCGAGAACCAGTTTGTTGTAAGAAAACTGGGGAACATTTTTTAATAGTGTTATAGGAATAAAATTTTACAGGGGGAGAACTTTTGATTGTGCACCACATTTATTAGAGGGTTACATGCTACATAATACATTTGACGCAACTCTTGGCATGCTACTCACACTTCTTTCATTCTGCCACTACTTGGCTGTTGTACAGGCACCAAAAGGCCATAATAAATTTGACACAAGCAGTTCTGCCCCATCTTTTATCCCAAAAAGTGTATTTATATTTTTTACAATTCTGTCGCACGTCACTTGCACCATTTTTGTGCTGCATAGTACAGCACTTTTCTGGCGCATGTCATTTGATAAATACATGATTATTTCTATAGGGAGGAATAACTTGTCGCCAAACACCTCTAATGTTGCTTATCTCTTATTGGGGACAAAGAATCAGGGATGTTGAAATCCATCATATCCATTCTGGTTATTGGGTTTCCCACCATACACATCAAATGGTCAATAAGAGCTGTAAAGGAATTTATTTTTTATTATGGGACGTCCAGAGAATTCTCCTATACATGATGTTGGAAAGGACAGATTTGACAGGTTGGGTTTAACGCTTGTTTCCCTCACATATAGGCCGCCCTAGAGGTGTCTTTCAGTGTTCATATCACCCCACTATTGAAGCAACATGCTGAGCCAAACTTAAATATTAATGGGGAAGTCATGTTCAGGTACCTGTCAGCGGTTTTGAACCCTCAAAACTGCTGACAACACTATACACAGGGTAGGGAGTGCAGCTTATCATCATAATTTACATTTTGATGTCCCCTGCACTGCGATCGGTACATTGTACAGACAATATCAAACGTTACATATTGACAAAACTAATTTACAATTCAAACAAGAGGAGTGAGGATCCTGCTCGCAAGAGCTTACAATCTATGAGATGCATGAATTAGCTCAGGTATGGCAAAATTCCATGCTAGGAGCCTTTTCAAGTATTTTGACTACATCTGTTGCGCAGCTGGACAGAAGGAATGGAATGCCAGCCTTTCTTTCCATTTGTTCCAGATCTAAAGACCCTAAACATTATCATGCCTTGCACGTTATCATAGACAGTTTTATGGGCTGGGGTCTAGGGCTTATATTAGGAACCATGTCCAAAAAAATCTGATATTTTGTAATAGTGTGTAATATAGTCATGTGATCAAAACGATAACTTTTTTCCTAATGGAGATATATTTCAAGTAAAGCAGATTATTGGCTGACAAACCAGGATTTCAGTGCTATCTTGTGCCATTGCATATGAGGATTTCTTCACAAAGAAATAATATTTCATTGATTTCAAAAGCTACTAATATTTAATAATACCAAATTTGGGTAATCTCAGTAGTGGCAGATTTGTTGTAGAAATTTCTGCGACTGTCCCATTTGCTTGAATGATAAGCGGTGAGCAGCTACGTGAACTCATTACTATATGTAGTGCTCTTCTTTTTGGTCTCATGATCAAAATTTCAAGGGACTGTTTACCAGATACAATCACACTAAGGGCACGTTCAGACGTGGCGGAATTTTTCCGCTGCAAATGTTGGTGCAGATTTGGGGCAATTATGCAACGAATCTGCACTAACATTTGCATATTTGACAGGTAATTCACACGTTGCAGATATCACAGTGGACTTGCCACAGATTTCAGTTTTTGTATTGCAAAGGCTGAAATCTGCAGTGAAATTCCGCTTCGTCTCCGCATGCTGCGGAGCAAAAATTCGGCACCGTAGCCTGATTTCCGCACAGTTATTTTCTGCAACGTCTGAACTAACTTTCCTAAAAATGTATAGAAAGAAATGTAAAAAAACGGCTGCTGCAGAATTCCACTGCGGACTGTCCGCAGCGGAATTCAACAGCAATTCCACCACGTGTGAATGTGCCCTTAGGCATCACACACAGCACTTTTCTGAGTTTTTGTGCCATTTTCATTGGTGTTTTTCACAGCTATTTAAAAAACAAACAAAAAAAAACACTGCAGCCAGAAGTTACTTTAAAGTCCATAGCGAAATATAGAACAATAGCCTATAGTGAATTCTAGAATGAACTAAATACAAAGCGTTTTGGTTTGTGCTCTGGGTATGTTTTTTTTTTGTTTTTTTTTTCTAGGATTTTCCCTATAGGCTCTTCTATAGGACTTAAAAATGGCAGAAAAAAAACAAATACTAAAAATGTTACAAAATTAAAAAAATTCCTAGCAGAAACGCTTGTTAAAAATGTAATAAAAACGCTTGATATTCATGAAATTGTTTTTTTACAAGCATTTAAAAACGCAGAAAAATGATGTGTGTGAAGGACACCTTACACTGGTATACCAAAAAATGTTCTCAGTAATTCTATCTACACATGCCCTTTCTTTTATCTGAACAACATGTGTTCTTGCTTACAGATTTTCTGAAATTTGTGCACTGTTTATTATGTTTTTCTACAACTGTATGGAGAATTACAGTCCATGAATGGTGGTTGCTAATAAATACCCCAAATTGTACCTTAGGAAAACACTGAAGAGTGCAGAGCTTCCTACAGGGCTGATATATTTTGTATTCCTTAAAAATAGCCTCAGCATTTTTTAGCAGTACATAACCCAAAGAACCTGCTGGGTAGCGCTGCACAGTTTGTGTATTTACTTTTCAGAAAGCGCGACTCCCTCCTGAGCTTCCTAGCAAAAAAGTTAATGCATCATTACTAGCTGCGGATCCCGGGTCGCGACCAGTTGACATATGGTTACAGGTTCCTCTCTGAGCCAATCAAAACTCAGCTCCCTACTTAGCCCCTTGACGGGAGGGAGGCGATGGGCTAATGAAGTGGCAGCACATGCTGAGCTTTGATGAGTGGGTATTAGAGCTGGCATTCTGCCATTAAAGTCCAGCTCATCACCGGCTGTCAAACATAGTTAACCTGTTCAGTGCTTTGGCTTTCACCTTTTTTTTTTAGATAGTTATTAAATCTCTCCTTTCACACAGGATTAAAAGGAAATAATACGTTTCTAGATTCCACAGTAGTCCAAATGTTTTTATATCTGCCGGACCTGCTCTTCGCTCTCTACTCTGAGAAAAGTTCATACCCCGCGTTCTTATGCCATAATAGTGCATATGCGAAAGGGTTGTCGAGATGTTTATATAAAACTATTAAACCACTTTAAACAGATCAAGGTAAAGTGATGTTTGGTCTGGGCCCAGAATGCCATGAGTGAATTGCGTGCCTATGTATTTTAGTTCTAAATTGTGAAAATCAAATTCAGGTTTAGTAATATACATATATTTGACAATTATAATTCATTTCATTCATACATACAGGATACGGAACTTGTTTTTCCAATGCTTGTATAGCAGATTTCCCAACATTTCAGACTTCCCTTATACTAAAATGACATACTATGAGGTGGAAATGTGCATAAACGCGAACATATTTCCAACTACATTCAGTATGAGTTCAAAGATCACAAGCGCTATAGCCTCTATTATGCTCAAATATCATATAATATGATACAATACAATAGAATATATTTTTATGTAGAAACCAATATTTGTTGCTTCTGTATTTTCACATTCCTATATTTCACATTACATTTTCTTGGACCATTATCTCACTGATACATGCACATTGGAATAGGTTAGCCTGGAATGGGTTAAGCTGACTGGTTGTGTCTTAGTCGGAGAAGGCAGGATAATAACCATCAGCATTACTGTCATTTGGACGACGAAGTATCAGGGATCCAGAGAAGAAATGGATGAAGCTATACGTGTATCTGATGTATTACCTGCTGAGTGTCCGTCATCACAATGAGTGAGTTTTACCAATAGTTGTGTAGTTCATCATTTACCACATATTTCGTTCAGTAAGGCCTGTGCTTTACATGTTGTATGCAGCCAATAAACATTCCATAGATGAAGCCATGTTCTGATTGTTTGCTTGCAAAAGACTGGAAAGCACTTGAATAGGAACATCGCATTGTTAACGGAAAATAATGATCTGTTTGACCTTCAAGTCATCTTAAGACATACAAATTAATATAACACCTCACTGAGGAATGTGGCCGGAATGTTCCTGTCTCTTTTATTACGCTGCTAACTAAAGAGAGATATGCTGTACAACTTCCATCGCCCAGCAAGAATCTTTTGATGCTGGTAAAAATGTGTTAAACATATATTCCAACAAGAAAACCCTATAAGCCTCAGTAATAGGATTACATTAGGCATCCTGGACCACTTACTACCCATTTGCCTCTTTGATATTACACCCAACGTTACTACAGCCCATCTAATAAATCAGCCTACTGTATATAGGATAAATGGAGGCATGTACACCGATACAGAAATATATAAATATATGCATACATAAATGAATAGTAAACATAGTTTGACTTACAGTATAATACTATAACCTCTTCCAAGCATTGTCCTAAAAATAGTTGTGGCTCCGGGCTCATGCACTGTATATGGAGTCAATAGTCAAGCAATTGTTAGTGCCTTCACCATTCCATTGCCACATTTTTGTGCATAGGGCTTATAGATTTTTCTTTACAGGTTTCTTTGGGTTTCGGTGCATTGCAGGGAGTTTCCAGGACTTAAAGTGTAGCTAAACGTTTGACAAACTTATGACATGTCATAGTAACATGTCAGAAGTTTGGATTGGTGGGGGTCCGAGCACTGAGACCCCCACCAATTGCTAGAACGAAGCAGCTGAAGCGCTTGTGTGAGCGCTTATCCGCTTCGTGTCTATTCGGCTATTTCCGGAAATAAATATATCTGTGTACGGACTCAATAGAAAGTCTCCTGGAAACCCCCTTTTATGCCATTACCATTCATCCTACATTATTTAAACCTTGAACTAGTTCCTCTTTCGTTATTAATGAATATATGTAATATATACAGTGCCTTGCAAAAATATTCAACCCTTTAGTGTTTTTCCTGTTTTGTTGCATTACAACAGGAATTAAAATAGATTTTAAATTTGATTTCATGCAATGGACCTGACAAAGTAGTCCAAATTGTCACAGTGGAATAAAAAAACAATACCTTATTTGATAAAAAATAAATAAAGTTGTGAGTGCATATGTATTCAGCTTTGCTATGAAACTCCTAAATAAGGTCTGGTCAAACCAATTAACTTCAGAAGTCACATAATTAGTTAAATAAGATCCCTGCGTGCAAAGTGTCACATGATCGGTCACATGATGTCAGTATAAATACACCTGTTCTGAATGGCCCCTGAATCTACAACACCACCAAGCAAGCAACATGAAGACCAAGGAGCTCTCCAAACAGGTCAGAGAGTAAAGTTGTGGAGAAGTATCGATCAGGGTTCAGTTCTAAAAAAAATATCCCAAATTTTGAACATCCCACCGAGCACAGTTAAATCCTCTTAAAAAAAATTGAAAGAATATGGCACAACTATTAACCTGACAAGAAAAGGCCATCCACCAAAACTCACAGACAAGGCAAGGAGCGCATTAGTCAGAGATTTAACAAAGACCCAATGATAATACTGAAGGAGCTCCATTGATCCACAGTCTTAATGGAAGTATCTGTCCATAAGACCACTATAAGCTATACACTCCACAGACTGGGGCTTTATGGAAGAGAGGCCAAAAAAAGCCATTGCTTAAAGAAAAACATAAGAAAACATGTTTTGAGTTCGCCAAACAGCATGTGGCTGACTCCCCAAAAACATGGAAGAAGGTTCTCTGGTCAAATGAAATTAAAATTGATGGGAAATGCTATGTGTTGTGCAAGTCTAAAGGCCCTACTACACTAGCCAATTATTGCAGAACGCTCGTTCCCGATAATTGCCCTGTGTAAACAGGGGAACGATCAGCCGATGACCGAGCAAACGCTTGTCTATCATCTGATTGTATTGATTTAAGTGCAGAAAATATTATCGTTGTTGGCAGCACATCTCCCTGTGTAAACGGGGAAATTTGCTGCCGACATGATAGAAATGTATGGGGACGAGCATTTGGAGAAATGAGCGCTCGTCCCCATACTAGCTCCTTGTGAAAGGAGCAAACGAGTGCCGATCAACAAGCTTTCTCGTTGATTGGCGCTCCTTTGCCTGGCCCATTTCAGACAGTATAACACTAACATAGCCGTATAATACCACCTTAACACTTCCAATCACCCCAAGAACACAATACCCACAGTGAAGCATGGTGGTGGCAGCATCATGCTTTTTCATCCAGCGACTGAAAAACTGGTCAGGATTGAAGGAAAGATGCAGGGCAATTCTTGAAGAAAACCTGTTTCAGTCTGCCAGAGATTTGATACTGGGAAGGAGGTTCACTCTCCAGCAGGACAATGACCCTAAACATACTGCTAAAGCTACACTGGAGTGGTTTAAGGGGAAACATTTGAATATTTTGGAATAGCCAAGTCAAAGCCCAGACCTCAATCCAATCGAGAATCTGTGGCATGAATTGAAGACTGCTATACACCAACACAACCCATCTAACTTGAAGGAGTTGGGGCAGTTTTTCCTAAAAAAAACATGGGCAAAAATCCCAGTGTCTAGATGTGCTAAGCTGAAAGAGACGCACTCCAAGAGTAACAGGTGGCTTCACAAAGTATTGACTTTCAGGGGGTGAATACTTATGCACATTATAGTTCTCTGTTTTGTCTTAATTATTGTTTGTGTCTCAGTAAAAAATATTTTGCACCTCTAAAGTGGTAGCCATGTTGTGTAACTCAAATGGTACAAACCCCAAAAAATCCATTTTAATTCAATGTTGTAATGCATCAAAACAGGAAAAATGCCAGGGGAGGGGTGGGGCGAATACTTTTGTAAGGCATTGTAAGTGTAACTTCCAAGGTCTTCAGTAAAAGGGACACTACTCATTCACTTGCTTTTCCACCTATAGGCATAGTCATTCATTGGTAATACATATGTGTTCCTACTTACTAGAAGAGCAAGGCATAAGTGTATTTACAATTGGAGAAAAGCAAGCGTGATTCAACTCATGGCTTACCAAATGCACATCCTTACAGAACCTCATTGCTGTAGAACGCAGCCAGTCTATAATAAATTTGGTGTAACCCTCATAGGATGTTTAGTGATGCCAAAATAAGATTCAAAAGTGTGCCTGTCACTTGCATCATTTTAGTAACTCACATTAGTCCACTTTTCTAGAGCATTTAATACGACAATTCTCTAAATATATTCTTATGTACGTTTGTCTGTATGTATAATGTAAAAACTCGCAGCTGGATGTATAAGACAGCATAACAGTGCACTCGCTCTTATCCCTCTCCCTCTCATTAAAATACACTCCAAAATGTATCGAATTGTTCCCTAGGGAGATAAGCTGGTCTGTACATATCTCTCAGTGTCAACGCAGATAGACAGATCAAAACTTGCAAACCAGCTTATCTTCATGGGGAATAATGTCTTGTTTAATATGTCTTTCATTTTCTGTCTAATACATTGACTGATATGTTCAAAATATGCAAATCTCTGACTGAGCAAAGAAGACAAATACCAAGTATAGATATAGAGAAAAGTACTAAATAATACCCGGAATGATATTCAAAAACATCCAACAAATAATGCAACAAAGCCTGTATTTTAATATGGGCACCATTTCCCTCACAGATCATTTAGGGCCTGTTCACATCAGCGTCGGGCTTCCGTTCATCGGTTCCGTTCGACCCTTCTGTCGAAGGAACGGATGAACAGAAACCCAACCGGAAACCATAGCTTCCATTTGCATTACAATTTCAATGGTAATACCATTTCCTTTTGTTTCCTTTATTTCTTGCGGAAACAATAGTATAGTCAACTACACTGTTGTTTTCGTGAGAAAAACGGAAACTTTACAGAACGGAAACCAACTGCAGCAGAAGAATTACTATGGACATGGTAATGCAAACGGAAGCTTTGGTTTCCGTTTGGCTTTACGTTCATCAGTTTCTCCAACAGAAAGTTCGAACAGAACCGATTTCAAGCATTATAGCTCTTTGTTCCAAAAAAGGAAGGTTTTTGTAGAAGTTCTTATTTTTCAATTCAGGTCTATCAGTATTAAAATAGGCATGTTTGGTAAAAAAAAGTGAATAGCATCAGCTATTATCTTACTTTTGCAAATATAAGTTGTTCGTAAGCTCCACTGAACAGCTGCAGTTCATTGCTGCATACCACTAATTACAATGTAAGGGCTTATTAATATCTCTATAAGCTCCACGTGTAAAAAAAATAAGATTGGATCCTGTTATGTGAACGCAAGAAAAAGTTTTTCCTGCACTCCCGATGTGATACCCATTTTTTTGTATCAAAAATACACCTACTAAATGATTAATTACTGGTGCATGAATAAACATTAAGACACAGTTCAGGTTTTAAAGGAACAGTGTCACGGAAATTTTTTTTTTTACATCAGTTTGATTTTAGTGTTTTATTAAAAACTTGTGTGTTTGTGTTTTACTTTTTTTTATTTTTGAACTTTCTCTTCCCTATGGAGGCTGCCATTTTTTTTTCCATTTCTGTATGTGTCGATTAACGACACATACAGACATGGAATACGGCAGCTACAGTCCCATAGTGAATGCGAACGGGGCCCGTTCCATCCACTATGCTGTACGCCGTCTGTGTGGATACGGCGAATGCGCCGCTCCCACACAGTCCAAGTTGAACTGTGCGCCGTCCGGCGCCATTTTCCTGTAGACCGGAAGTCGCGGCCGGACAGTAAGATTACTACTTCCGGACGCGGCTTCCGGACTTGTGCACTTGGAGCGGCGGTAGCAGACGGAGCGGACGGACCGGAGGGAGCGGCGGCGACTGGAGCAGGTAAGTTATTTCTGTTTATGTAAGTGTTTTACTGTGTGTTTACTAGTGTATGTCTACTACACTGTGTGTTAGCTCAAAAAATGGCGACACACAGTGTAGGAGGTTTGACCGTTCAATCCCCTCGTTTCTCCCGGCACTAGCCAGGATAAAGGAGGGGGGGATTCTGAGAGCTCACTAGAGCGAGTGAGTTTTCTCAAAATTTGCAGCATAAAGCAATGTGGTTGCTTTACCACATGCAATGCTGCAGTTTTGGGAATTGCTCCATCTAGTGACCAGCACTGGGAAATATTATAAATTAGAATCTAATTTATAACATTTCCTGACTCGTGAAAAAAATGTAAAAAATTAGAACAATGTTTAATCACCTATACACTAATTGTTTAACTAAAAAAAAAAATACATTTTTTTCTAGCGTCACATTCCCTTTAAAAATACATTTACATCCACGGTTTTTTCAACAAAAAACAGGAATAGATGTTAGACTAAAGTCAATCAAATGCACAAGATAGCTGTAAGCCAAACGCTCACACCGACTGCTATCTTCCATGACCCCTAGATAAACATGCATGCTCAGCTCAGCATGTATTTTTATTTCAATGGAGAGTAGGAGACACTCTCTACAGCACAAAAGGTCAGTTATGTAGAAATTCAACATGCCAATCCTTGTTTCCTCCAAAGTCTGCTGTTAGGGGTGATGGGTGGCCCCCATACACATTATCTTATCAACGGATTTTGCAGAGATTAATCTAATTTGTACTGGCAGCTTATAAAAAAGGAAACCCTTTTCAATGGAAAGAGATGTGCATGTTTTTCTTATTCCTTTGGTTGGGATTTATTAGAATTTCTAGTGGCAGTGTTTCTCAAAATATGACGTGCACCCCAGTTGTTGGTGAAAGGCAGTTAGTTTTTACAAAAGTGATCATATGTAGCACAGTCTTATCTATGGCTAAAGCAATACCTAATTTAGCATCAAAATTGACTCTTTTTGTCGCTTTTGACGCTTATTTACATGTAAATATAACTGTGGTAATATTTTAAATGTTGGCATCTATCCACCAGATACGTCATCAGTATATGATCTGTGGGATTCTGACACCCGGACCCCGCACCGATCAGCCGTTTCAGCTGCCTCCCGGCAGCGGACGTCCTTTCCGGTAGCAGATGGCTCCGGTCACCGAATAGCGGCCGAGCTGCAGTGCCGCTATGCCAACTGCTTCCGGCTCCATACATTGCATACAGTGCAATGACATCTGGTGCCCTCAAGCAGCCGGAACAGCTGATTGGTGCGGGGTTCGACCCCCCGCAGATCATATACTGATGGCTCAGGCCCCATGCACACGACTGTATTTTTTCAATCCCGTAAATACTGGTCGTAAATACAGGGTCCTTTGTCACACGTTTTTAACCCGTATTTAACTTGTATTTACGGACCCATGGCCGTAAATATGGGGCCGTTGTCATCCGTATTCCACCCGTATTTACGGACCCGTAAAAAAAGGGGGGGCTGGAAATGATGTCACATGATCGCTCAGACGCCATATTCTCTGCTTCTCTTTATTCAAAAATGTAAATCCCCTGACGTCGCCTAGCAATGCTCCCGTAATTACGGGTGCACACACGTAGCCACCCGTAATTATGGGAGCCCCATAGACTTCTATGGGCCTGCCCGTGCCGTAATTACGGCCTGAAATAGGACATGTTCTATATCAACGGCCCGGGCACCTTCCCGTACGCAAACAGGAAGGTACCCGTGGCCAATAGAAGTCTATGGGCCAGTAATTACAGGCGTTTTTATGGTCGTGTGCATGGGGCCTTATCCGGTGAATAGGTCATCAGTTGTCCGGTAGTGGATAACTCCTTTAAATTAGAGGTCTGATCTGGGGTCTGAAAATATTTAGCAGGTCTGGTCTCGGATCTGATATTAATATAGGGGGTCAGAATATATTAAGGGGGTCTGAAATTAATTTAGGGGTCTGGGTTCTGATATTATTATATAGGGTCTGAAAATATTTAGCCATGCCCTTTTATAAAAGTTACACCCTTTAAAAAGGCCACTCCCATTTTGCCATAGCCTGCTGCTTGAGTATTACCTTGCGAAGGGCTCTCCCAGGTCAATATCTCTGGATTTATTATACCAGTATCTTCTTAAGTGGCAGAGGTGTCTTTGGACCCCCTCAGGCACCAGGGCCCAGATGCAATGCTGCCTCTGCACCTCCTATATCTATGCCCCTGCTTAAATATAATCAATGCCACCAGTTTAGGCCATTAGTTGTCAATATTAACACGTATTTTGCACTGTGATAGTGGTATACTATATAAAGAATGTGACTCTTATATTTGAAAACAAAAATATATGTAAATAATGAAAACAAATCATAATATGATAGTGTAAACTATTGCTAAATTATTCAGTTTGATAGGTACTTTAGTGATAGTAAACTTATTACACATAATATATATGAATCTTTCCTTGTCT
Organism: Rhinoderma darwinii; assembly: GCF_050947455.1. Classification (NCBI taxonomy): domain Eukaryota; kingdom Metazoa; phylum Chordata; class Amphibia; order Anura; family Rhinodermatidae; genus Rhinoderma; species Rhinoderma darwinii. Next base: position 369,683,008 of record NC_134688.1, read on the forward strand.
ATTGTCACACAAGGATTTATCTGATTATTGCTACTTAAGTGAAAAGGTTAATCCATTCAGTACTGTGTGCCACTTTGCGTGTGAATGAAGAATAAATCGGGGGCACAGAGTTTGAAATGTATCAAACCTTCACATACAGCCACAGTGAAAGACTTTGCTGGAAAGGCTTCAAATGTTAACGACAGGCAGCTGTCGTGGTATATTGATCCTCATACATCCTCCCATTTAAGGGAGGAAACTTGATAGTCAATCACAAATGGGCAGAGAAGAGTGTCAGGAAGCAAGGAATAAGCGTGTGAGGGTTATACTGCTGTAATAATATACGCTAGAAAAAAACTGCTAACCAATCAGTTATATGATATTTTTGTGCAATTGCAAAACTCTTGCGGAGTCCTCAACTATTCTGCAAAATGTTCACTGTTGAAATGACTGTCAAGAAGAAACTTGAGCCAAAAAATATTTAAATGAAATCTACATACACATTTCATGGGTGTGTAGCTACCAGCATGATATACTATATAGAAGTCATGTATTAGTATTCAATAAAGTTTTGAACATTCAGATAACTACTGTATCTTCGAAGCCCCTTGGCTCCAATTCAAAATCTTTAACAGGGTGCCCAACTATAACACAGGCATATAAGGAAAATGTTTAAGTTGTTTGTGAAAAACGAAGGCCATACATTTTAGATAGCTGATAGCCGAACGCTCGTTCTTCCAACAGCAATTCCTCCCGACTCCCCCATACTCATGCATGTGTTCTCAGGGAAAAAGACCCTGCCAGATTCAGTGGCTTATCTAACAACAAACAAAAGGATCGGGCATGTTAAAATTCAACATGCCCGATCCTTCTCTCCCCCAACATCTGCCGTCAGGGGAGAGTCGGGACACCGCCATACATATTAGATGGTCGGCCGGTCCCAGCATGCTAAGAAAGATCCACTTATATGAGAGCTGCATTGAAACACCAAATTCAGAGTGTATCATCCTTTTTAGATTAGATTCCCCAAGCAAAGTCTCCACACAGCGATGACAAGTGATTTTTTAAACATTGCGGTTTGCTTTATAAGTAGCTTTATAAAGTCACCGCAAAAAATGAAAACACCAGTCTTCTTAAAAGCATTATCGTAAAAATAAAATAGCAGTCGAGGTTGGATTTCCGGTACCCTGTTGGAGCTTACATAACCATCGGTCCTCCTAAGCCTTGTTTCATCAAGTTTGTACAATAGCCTTGTTTTTTGTGTTGTTGCTATAATTATTATTATTACTATTTTTATTATTATTATTATTATTATTATTATTATTATTATTATTATTATTATTATTATTATATTCATCATCATAATTTTTGTATATTGTTCATATCAAATAGATGCTGCAGGTTCATGCTTTGGGGAACTATTCGTATGTGGTATATAGAATATCATTATACTGGTGTACAAGTAGACAGTCAGGCTAAGTAGCTTAATCCAAAAAATAGTGTTTTATATATTTAACTGTTTCATCTGCCGTTAACTAGAGCATCTCTTTTTCTGCTTGCAGCTGTCAATGAGAGAAGTTGGAGAAGGTTTACAGGAGCAGATGAACTCTATGATGGGTGCACTCCAGGAACTGAAACTGCTCCAGGTTCAGACGGCTCTTGAGCAGCTGGAAATTTCAGGGGAGCAGAACCAGCTCCAAACTATGAGAGTGAATTCGTATTGCCAAAGTGTACAAGAGGCTTCTGAGGTCAGGCATGAGTCCAGAAAACAGGCTGAAAATATATGGGCAGGTGGAAAAAGTCTAGACAACAGCTCTTTGGCTAGTAGCCGAGGGTCATGGGCTGCAAGCACAGTTAGCTCTGTCTCCATTCCAGGCTTGAAACATGGTCATCAGGTATTGTCAGAAAGAGTGGCAGATACTGAAAACCCAATGCCCATATTGCCTCCAGTGGACAGGTGGCCTATATGTGAATCACGGTCTACATCTTCCAGCTCTCATAACTATTTCCATAATGATAATACCCATTCTAACCTTGAACAAAGTACTAACGGTTTTATATGTGATGAAGCAAATGACTGGACATCTTCTCTTATGTCCCAGAGCCGGAATAGACAGCCTCTTGTCTTGGGTGACAACATTTTTGCAGATCTTGTTGGAAATTGGTTAGATCTACCAGAGATGGAGAAAAAAGGAGAAAACTCTGAAAGCCTTTTAAGTGTCAGCAGATCGCATGAAATTTACAAAAAGTTTTCCCTGACAGCCAATTTTTTCAAAAAGTTTTTACGAAGTGTTCGTCCAGACCGAGATAAACTTCTTAAAGAGAAACCAGGTTGGCAAAATTTTGAAGATCAAAAACCTCAAATTTACAAGAGAAGCAAGAAACCAAGTAAACAAAAAAGTGTGTTCTATTTCCCATCACCAAATGACTTTAAAAGTAAAGTTGAAAAACCAAGCAGAAGAGATGGGAAAAGCATTGCAATAAGTGCCAAGAATGACCAGAAACAAGGAGATTCTATGTATACAGGGTTTGACATGAATACTGCCGTTTGGGTTTAAGATAAAATGCTTAAAGAAATTGCGGAGGTGATGACATTTGTATGTTAACCCTTAAATGCATCTTCATAAAGAGCATTTGCATTGTGTTTACTTGATTATATTCAGCTATGCTGAATACTAAGCAAATAGGTCGCCATATACTTTTTTTTTTTTTTCATTGTTATATGAAGATTTTTTTCTTGTAAGTTTTGTATATAACAAATACTGTAGATAACTGGAAGACCAAGCTGGTTCTTGGTACTCAAGTGTCTTTTTTCTCTGTTCTGCTACACTTTCAACTGCTACAAAAATATTTTTGACAATCTGTCCAAAATGGACTTGCACATTGTTTCAAGGATTACAGAAAATTCAGGTTTCGTACAATTATGAGCCTCGGGAACTAATTTAGTGCATTTATAGAACAATGCAAATTGCCTGTTATTTAGTCTAATCTCTGACTTGTCAATATGAGCCATCAAAATGATCTCTTTTAAAGCCTTGAACTTTTAGGATCTTTTACTGCTGGGATCTTCTTGCATCATATGGCTTCGGAAAATCTATTTTTATATAATATGAATAAATGGAAGAAGAAAGGTCACTGCTTTTAGTCAATGCTAAAAGATAGAAAAAGTCCCACTAATACCTACTGTGACCGGACTGGTCTGCCCAGCCATTACCTCAAGTCCTATGTTATCTTGGTATCATCTTTGCATATGTAGAAATACAGTGACGTGGTTCAGACCTATTATACTGTATTGACATAGGTGCTGTATATAAATATACAATTGCTCAATATAAAGAAGCATGGACAAGTATTTAATCAGGGACAAGGCATGAGCACTGTATACCATTTGCTGTACATTTGTAATTTTGTTTTATTAAGAAATAGACTAAAGTTGCACTCGGATTTATTGATAAAAGCACTTGTGATGCGATGTGACAAAATTGTTTAATTCAATGTATATTGATAGAAACATAATTCATATGTATGGTTATGACTTGATTCTGCATATCATATTTTAATACATGGGAAATAAATCTGTCACGGACTATATAAAGTTCTGAAGACTTCCATGCTCATACCTTCATGATTGATCATCATGCTGATAATTCTATATCCGTTGAATATCACGCATAGTTTATCACGCACATTTGCATGTCATATACAATGAGAACCCATCCTACTCAACTCACTTTGTTATGGTGGCCATCTATTTGCCACCAGGTATGAAAAAAATCAGCATCATTTGTTTTGACATATCCTTAGACATGGACAGTTCTGTAATGTTTGTGATGTTAAATCTTATCATAATCAAATATTTTATTAGTCAAATAAAGATAACCAATATGGCGACTATTGGTATGAGGTAGTTTGTTTACATTTATTTGTAGAATCTTTGTTAGCTTGGACCTCATACTACTGCGCAAAATGTTTCTGTAATAAGACACCATTGAAAATGTATTATCCCTGGTGTTGCCAGTGACTTTGGTCATCAGTAGTAGCTTTCTGAACCACCTCAGCTGACATGTCTTTTATAATTGAAGGAGATATGGAAATATTAGGCGTTAGGACGTATTTATACCATGCAGATACACATCTTCTACTAATGTCTTATTCAGTTTATAGAGATCAAGACTACCACAGTTTGCACTTTTTGTGTTACTTGGCATGAGTGATAGAACCTTGACTACAAGTAGACCCTCTCGACCCTGCTACGTCAAGGTTACTGCTCCCCCTCTTAATAGGTCAAGTGTTCCATTGTCTGAAATCATGGTATGATCAAGTATGGATCTGAAGTTTGGCAATTTAGGTCTGTAGTTTTCATGTATTGTTTACGATTAAACATCACTGGTTCCTGTAGTGGTACTGAAATAGGCATATGGTACACACCAGGATGCCTAGAGCAAGGTTGAAAAACGCAGTGCTTACCAGGTACACAAGTATACGTAGAGCATATGAAAAAGTTCTAGTTGTAAAAATATCTCAGACTTTAACATGCTTCATAGATTGCTGCATTATTTTTGTCACGAGATGATAATTATTTGCCAAAAATTTGCACTGATCATCAACGTTCAAAACTGTCTTACTTTTTCAGTACAGTTTAGAAAATATAAGCGGAATTCTGATTGACTGCTATGGGCAGCAAGCCACTTTTTGACACACGCTTTTCCTGCTGGAGGGAAACACACAATAAAGACATTCTCACCTTCAGAAGACTCATTTTGGATGTTTCTACCTGTGCAAAAATGCAACTTGCCTTTACCTAAGGAATTCAAAAGTATCTGCAAAGAAAAATCACTGTAATTGATCATTTTTATTTTTCATATCGTATTAGGATTTGATTGTTTCGGGTTAGAATGTTGTATTTATATGAGAGTTTGAAATATAGGTTGCTAAACTGTTAACAGACGTGTGTTTCTATAGTGTAGTGAAATAGCTGTGTGGATTATAACTGTGAACATATGTGTTTTGCTTGTATGCTAGTCGTCTTGATGAAAACTTGATGTGGAAATTGAATTTTGCTTCTGCTTTTTAGATATAACTTGTCAGCCGCTTATACTGTACAGTCTTGGGATATGGAGTTTATATGAATCTGTCTAATCTGCTTTGGAACATGCAGTCCCTACAGATCTGTACTACAGAAGCATAGGCACTCAGTGCACCGCCGTATGGCGCCTCCCTACAGCACCACATTGTCAATGCTTCAAGGGATTAATAGCTCTGTAATGCGCGATCCAATGAAACATGGCATGATTAAAATTGGAGACATATGGCGATATGACCCCATACACTTCGATGGCTTCTGTATGATGACTGTACAACTTGGAGCTTGCATGGAGATTTGTTACGGCTGTGTGCATGAGCCCTTATAGTTGTTCTGAACTGTTGTTGAATTTGAAAACTACGGAGCTCAGAAAACCATTCCAGAGGGAAGTGCCATTGTTCTTATCATCCATGAGATCAAGCCTGACCAAGTCAGATCACCTTTTTTTTTAAAGGTCATTGAAAATGGTATTGTAGGGCTATTCTCCAGTCTCAATAATAGTCAGTCACAACAGTTTATTTTTATTCTTTTACATTTCTACTTGATATATCTCCTGTAAAAAAAAATCTTTCTGTATAAAAAAAAATTCACTTAGGATTAGGGAGTAAGTTGGAACGATTTACCTGAATTTCTAGAAATACCGATATGTAGGCACAGGAAAGCAACCATATAACCATAATCATATAATATATCATTATAAGTTATTTTTCCGCAATAGTTAATTTATATTTGCATGTGACTTGTCTATGTAAGATAACATCATGTGATCCAGTTGTTGGTTAGCACTGGAATCAAAGTGTAAAAACTTACCAAGTCTTAGCTAAAAATACAGACAAGATTATAGATATTTTGCTTGAAATAGACACAAATTAAATAGATAAAAGTTGTGCTTGTGAAACTGTCAAAATGGAAAACTATTCTTAAAACACACTACTTAACTATGAGGACACGTGTCTTTCAACATATATCGAAATTCCTTATTACCATTCAGGTACGCTAGGCCCTTGCCCCCAAGTTAAATGTTTATCCAGGGCTTAGAGTTATGACATCACCCAGATGTCTAGAAGGGACATTCCAGTTCTAAAGCATTGCTCAGTAAGTAAGGTATTACGCTTTAAACTATGAGCCTGAATCTACAGAATATATGTAATACGTATATGGAGGAGTGCAGTAAGGGGATTAGCATCTCAAACCATAAAGGTTTAAGAATTACCATAGATGAAACTGCAAAGTGGAGACTAAAATCTTTTTTCCTCTTACGTTGGCATGGACTTCAACATTAAGACCAGGGCTACACGACAACATTTGGTTAACTGCAAGTAGTGGTAAAAACACAGCATTACTGTAAAGCAATCTTAATGTTTCCTTTTGGGAAACAATGTCTGACCATCAAAAAATATATATTTTCAGTGGTAGCCACAAGGTTGCCAACGACCTTATTTTCCATTGGGAAACATTGGGTCCACATCGCAGTAATGTCATTATTTTAACACAAGTTACTGTGTAGCCCTTAGTGCTGCATCTATATATAGGTCAGCCTCATTGGCTGAATTATATACACGCACAACACATCTTTTATCTTATACTTACTAACTTTTCAGTCTTGATTTTGTCCTAATTTCAAAGCATTTTCAGACGTGTTCACAATTTTCCACATTCTGGTGGTAAAAACAAATATTCCAGCTTGTCTATTGTTTCTTTTTATAATATGGACAATAAAATACATTGCTCTTTTACAAATGTTGTCTCCTATGACCCCTATTTCAATCTGTGTCTATGTATTATGATTACTATAAATCCTCTAGTTTCTGCTTTACATTCTGCCTAACCAACATAGGCAAAACTGAAATCGGGTTGAATTCACATGTCAGCTCTTACACTGACGATATCAGTTTCCTTCAGCTTATGAATTTGCTGTTTTGTAGAGACAAGAACTCGACATTTGACATAGCAGAATAGCAATCTCCATACCAGATGTCTGAATTCTAACCCCTTCTCACCCTGCATCGTAAATGTACAGCGCTGGGAGCACTGTACTCGGCTATTTCAGTCCGTCCCATAGAGAATTAATGGAGCGGTAGTGCTCACAGATATCCACCGCACTATTTAAGCAGGGAACACCGAATTCTCTCGATCGCTAGGGACCGATTGGTTGAACCCACAGCGATCAAACATTTATCACCTATCCTGTGGATAGGTGATAAAATATTTTCGTGGGACAACCCCTTTAACTCCCAGTGCATTTGGGGCACTTTAATCTCGTGAGCACAGCATTTATGCCGAGGCTATCACCTGTAGGGGGGCTATTTTCAAGAGAGGTGGGATTCCTTTGCCCCCTAATCATCAACCCCGACAACAGAAATCGCCAGGGCTGACAGTTTTAAGGGAAATCCCCGGATAACCTGAAGTATGCCTTAACATCTGTTTCTAAAATTGTATTTCTAAGTGTTCCAAATACATAAATATTTCAATGCATTCAGACTTAAAAAAAACAAAAAACTGTAAATTCCCCTTGTGGAACAAATAAAAATGATACACATGATTATTTAAAAAAAAACTTTTTTTAAAATAAAAATCATAAAACCATTAAAAAAATGTGTATATATTATGTATCCCCTCAATCATTACAACCTATAAAATAAATGTAAAATACAATTTAGGGTGATCAGAACATGATATAATAAACACAAATAAAAAAAACAATAGTGAACTTTTTGAGCATTCCGCAAAAAAAAAAAAAATAATTGATGTACCAGAAATTAAACGAAACTCAAAAAACAAGACCACACACATCAATGTCAGCAAAAAGATAAAATAGTTATGGCTTTCAGAATGCAGTAAGGTCAAAACAGCCTTGGTCTTGATGGGTTTAATGAATAAAACTCCTACTATATTGCAGATCAGCTGCAATTCCACTCTATAATACATCAGTTCTTAAAGGGAATGTGTTGCCAGAAAAACATGTTTTTTTTTAAAAAATTAAACATTTAGTGTGTGGGTGATTAAACATTGTTCCAATTTTTTTTATTTTTTTGCACGAGTCCAGGAAATATTATAAATTATTTCTAATTTATAATACTACCCATTTTTGGTCACTAGATGGAGCTGTTCCCAAAATTGCAGCATTGCAACATTGGGTTAAAAGCCCTCGCTCTAGTGAGCTCTCAGCATCCCCCCCTCCTTTATCCTGGCTAGTGCCGGGATAAACGAGGGGTTTGAACGGTGTAACCTCCTACACTGTGTGTCGCCATTTTTTGAGCTAACCCACAGTGTAGTAGGTTTACATACAGTAGTAAACACACACAAACACGAACATACATTGAAATCTCTTACCTGCTCCTGCCGCCGCGGCTCCCTCCGGCCCGTCCGCTCCGTTTGCTGCCGCTGGTGCAAGTGCACAAATCCGGAAGCCGCGACCGGAAGTAGTAATATTACTGTCCGGCCGCGACTTCCGGTCCACAGGAAAATGGCGCCGGACGGCGCCAATTTCGAATAGGACTGTGTGGGAGCGGCGCATGCGCAGTTCCCACACAGACGCCGTACACTGCAGTCAATGGGACGGGAGCCGTTCGCAGTCCCTATGGGACTGTGGCTGCCGTATTCCATGTCTGTATGTGTCGTTAATCGACACACACAGAAATGGAACAAAAAATGGCAGCCCCCATAGGGAAGAAAAAGTGTAAAAATAAGAAAAAGTAAAACACAAACACACAAATGAATATAAACGTTTTTAATAAAGCACTAACATCTTTAACATATAAAAAAATAATTTGTGATGACACTGTTCCTTTAATACTTTGAACCACACTTTCCATTTAAAGGACTGCTATGAGTTGTCCAATACGTGCGGATTTGAAGACCACCAGAGAGAGAGAGAATTCCTGTATCGTGCACCACTCCCTCAGGTCTTTCACTAGGCCTAACACAACGTATCAGTTTTCTTGTAGTGTTCCTTGAAGGTTTATATTCTTAAAGGGGTTGTCCACTACCAGACAACTGATGACCTATCCACTGGATAGGTCATCAGTATATCATCAGTGCGGGTCCGACACCCGGACCCCGCACCGATCAGCTGCTTGGACTGCCTGCAGGCACCGGATGTCATTGCACAGTATGCTATCACCTGTCGCAGTACCTGGTCGCCATCACTCTGCTGTGTCCCTAGATTGCCCACTGCTCGAGTTCCCTGTTAGGTAGCAATGCTACGTCTCATTTAGTTTTCCCCCCTGGTAGGTAGGGTACGCTTACTCTCTGAATACAGCAGGGTCGCTGGTCTGTTCTCATTCCACAGTTGAGAGTAGCGCATGTTTATTTTTTGTTAAAAAAAGTTACAAAAAAATTTTGTTAGCTAGTTAGTAGCTGAACTAAATTATGGCCAAAAGAGTCTTCACAGCCAAGGAAGCATATGAAATTCTGTGTTCCGATATGGACAGCGCAAGTGAAGGTGAAGCACAGTTCGTGCTTTCATCTTCATCTTTATCCAGTGACTCTGAGTCTGCACCCCCCCCCCTGTCGGCGCAGAAGAGCCGTAGGTCCTGCTCTGCATGAGCTGACATGGAAAGCTGCGGACAATTATACCCCCCAGGTGCCTGAATTTACAGCCCCCTCAGGCATTCAAATCGACACTATGGATTTCAGCCCCATTGATTATTTTAAAAGTTTTTTTTCAGACGCCCTTTTAGATTTAATGGTCCAGCAGACCAACATATAGACGGAACAATTTATCTCCCAGAACCCCGACTCTTCTTATGGGAGAGGCCAAAATTGGACCCCCACAAACTCAGTGGAATTGCGGAAGTTTTGGGGCTTATTTTTAAGTTTCTTTCTCATAAAAAAGCCCAGTATTAGAGACTATTGGTCCCCTGATATTTTATATAATACCCCCCTTTACCGCACAGTAATGACAAGGATGCGATTCGAAGCCATCGTAAAGTTCATGCATTACAATGACAATAGTCACTGCCCACCCTCACAGCACCCAAATTTTGATAGGCTGTATAAAATAAGACCATTGTTTGCCCACTAATCCCAAAGTTTTTCCCAAGTTTATACCCCCCAACAAAATATTTCGGTGGATGAGTCATTGCTAAGCTTCAGGGGTAGACTGCTCTTCAGGCAGTATCTACCCAATAAAAGAGCCCGGTACGGCATAAAACTGTACAAACTCTGTGAAAGTGCCACTGGTTACACCTGCTCTTTTAGGGTTTATGAGGGGAAAGACTCCCATATAGATCCCCCAGAATGCCCCCCTTCCTAGGAATTAGTGGAAAGATCGTATGGGATCTTATCCATCCTTTACTTGGCAAAGGATATAATTTATATCTGGACAACTTTTACAACAGTGTCCCATTGCTAAAAGTTCTGTCATCCAGATCCACATTGGTGTGCGGAACAATCCACAGAAATCAGAAGGGCCTCACCAAAACTTTGCTGGGTCAGATCCTAAAATTAAGAGAGAGCAGAGCTGTCTGCAGCGACGATCTGCTCCTCCTAAAGTATAAGGATAAAAGGGATGTCCTTATACTGACCAGCATTCATGACAGCAGAGGCAGCCTTGTCCCTGTACGCGGATCCACCACCCAAGTTCCCAAACTATTTTGTGTACAGGAGTACAACAAATATATGGGTGGCGTTGACCTGTCTGACCAGGTCATAAAACCATACAGCGCCATGCGCAAGACCAAGGTATGGTATAAAAAGCTGTCTGTGCATCTTACACAGATGGCTTTATACAACGCCTTTGTCCTCTGCAGACATGCCAGCAGTGGTGATATGTTCCTGCAATTTCAGGAAAAGGTCATCAAGTCCCTGATATTTTATGACCAGGTAGGAGAGGGCAGTTCATCTGGTTCTTCCATCAGCAGGATAATTCCCGACCAGCATTTCCCCAAAGAAATCCCACCCCACTGAAAAAAAACAGAAGCCCCCAAAAAAATGCTGTGTGTGCGCCAAGCGAGGCATTCGTAAGGACACCACATAACATTGTGAGACGTGTCCTACATATCCCGGCCTGTGCATGAAACAATGTTTCAAAATATATCATACCTCCTTGGATTTTTTATTTATTTATTCTTCATTCACCTTTTCTGTCTCCCATATTGGCCATGACCAATTATTAATTTTTTTACTGACCAGCCCCATTTATAATTTGATCATTTAAAATTTGTAAAATGTGTCTTTCTCACCTAGGTTTCAAATCTGGGTGAGAGGACTAAATCCAGATGAGATTGGTTGTTTCAGCAAATCTTTATTTGCTGAGGTCTTTGATTTATTTTTTGGGATGGATTTTATGGAATGGTGGGTAGGTTGGTAGTGGGACCTGCCATTCCCTCTCCCTCCATCGCGGGTTTTCCAGATTGCCATCCTTAGTTACTAAAATTAAAGTATTTCTTATTATACCCCTAGATGAATACCTAGAGGGTTGTCACTTCACAATTTAAAAATTCTCACTATACCCCTATGTCACGTAGCGGGTTAGTGGACCCACTAGGCCACACCACCATAGCAGGGAGGCAGCTCGCCAAACAACAGGAACCCCAGAATACAAAGTCCAGCACAAGTGTACCTGGATAGTCCAGACAGTGGCCGCAGCTCTGGCACTGATGGAAATGTATGCAGGTATTGCCAAACGTGGCGGATGTCACAGGTGCCGTAGGTTGCGCCAGACGTGGTGAATTCCTCTGGACGTGGCAGAAGACACACGATGTGGCGGATGACACAGATGCTGCAGGTTGCGCCAGACGTGGCGAATTCCTCAGGACGTGGCAGTTGACACAGGACGTGACACGACTCCGATACTAATAGGCACAGGGACAAGAACAGCACGGGATACAGGAACAGTTAACAGGGCAAGGGTAACAACTGGAATGGGAAACACTAAGGGACCATTTGCAAGACAGACTGGGAAAACTAACAACGCTCAGGCATGGATCAGAAGGCTTGGGGCCTTCTTGTAGACCAGGAAGTCATGGCAGTCGATGATGATGATGATGACGATTTCCTCTGTGCGCGTGCTGGCCCTTTAAGGCCGGGCACGAGCGCGTGCACGCTAAGGGACACAGCAGACCGGAGCGGAAGTGAGCGCTGGCGTCTCCTAGGAAGGAGATGGGGACCAGCACTCACGGATCCATGGCTGTGGGCGTCGGGAGGTGAGTAAACCCAACGGCCCGTGTCCATGGACGCTACAACCTAAATGAATACCTAGAGGGTTGTTACTTCACAAATTACAAATTCTCACTATACCCCTAGATGAATACCTGAAAAGGTGTTACATTACAATCTAAATCTTCCCACTATACTGCTAGATGAATTCTTTGAGGGGTTTAGTTTCCTAAATGGAGTCACTTTTCTGGGTTTCTAATGTTTTGACACCCCTGTTTTCATGACACAGGGCAGTAAATGCCATCGTAGTAGGCCTCAGATGTTGCATGGTGCTCTTTAGATTCTGAGCCCTGCCATGTGCTCAAACGGCAGTTTATCTCCACAAATGGGGTATTGCCGTATTCAGGAGAAATTGTGTAACAAACTGTGGGTGCTTTTTTTTCCTTTAACCCCTTGTGAAAATGATGAATTTGGGGCTAAAGCAACATTTTATTTGAAAAAAATCTAAATTAAATTTTTTGCTGCCCAGTGTATGAAACACCTGTGGGGTCAAAATGCTCATTATACCACTTGAAAAATTCCTTGAGGGGTGTAGTTTCCCAAATGGAGTCACTTTTGGGGGGGGTTTCCACTGCACTGGCACCTTTACAAATGCAACATGGTGCAGAGAAATCAATCCAGCACTCCAAAAGCTAAATGGCGTGCCTTCCTTTCCGAGTCCTGCCGCTTGCCCAAACAGCAGTTTATGAGCACATGTTTGGTATTTCCGTACTCTGGAGAAGTTGCTTTACAAATGTTGGGGTGCTTTTCCTCATTTATTTGTTGAAAAAATTAAAAATTTTGAGGTAAAGCTACATCTTAACTGGTTCCCGACCGCTGGCTGTATATTTACGGCCTGCGGTCAGGGTCCTTAAAACCCGAGCCATAGACTTTTTACGGCTCGGGTTTTAACTTGCTGCCCGCGCGATCGGGCAGCTGAATATCGGGTCTCCGGCTGTCAGTGACTGCCGGGGACCCTGAGGAGAGGATAGAAGCAGCTTTCACTGCTTCTGTCTTCTCCGATGTGTTTTTACACAGCGTTCAATGAACGCTGTGTATAGGAATAGAGACAGCAGCAGCGGCGCTGTCTCTATTCCTCCCGGTGATCATGTGACAGGTCACATGATCGCCGGGTCCCGTTAGTGACAGACAGCTGCTGGGTCTTACAAGACCCAGCACAGCCCTATTAGTGACAATCGTCACTATGAGAGGGCTGATTTCCCCTGTAACTGGGGCTGCTGTGCAGCTCCAGTTACAGTGGAAAAGATGGTGTAAAAGAAAGAAAAAATATATATAAAGTTCCCCAAAGGTCTTTTTTGACCTTTGGGGGACAGACCATAGTAATAAAAAAATAATAAAGTAAAGTGCAAAAAAAAATTAAATAATAAATACACATAAAATACCCACCCCAAAAAAAACATGTTCCCCCCGCCAATCATTGTTGTAACGCTAGCGCTGACCCAATTACCCTAATATAGACATGTAATATATTAAAATTTACGGTAGACAATGACGATCACAAATAAGAGGTCTATTTTAGGTTAAAACTATGTTATTACCCCAAAAAAATAGCTGAAACGTAAAAAAGCTTATTTTTTTACTATTATTTTCAAACTTTATGAATAAAAATTCTAAAATCGCAAAAAAGGTGTGTATAAAAACGATAAAAAATGAAACCTGCATTGCCTACGGAAAAAACGTCGCAAAAATCACGTCGTTAGCCCAACAAATAAAAACGTTATAGCCATTTAACTAACAAGTGCTAAAAATGGCTAAACGGTGTCTGGTCCTGAAGGCGCAAAATAGCCCGGTCCTGAACTGGTTAATGGAAAATAATTTCATTTTTCATTTTCACTGCCCAATTCTAATGAAATCTATGAAACACCTGTGAGGTCAAAATGCTCACTACGCCCCTAGATGAATTCCTCAAGGGGTATAGTTTCCAAAATGAAGTAACTTTTGGGGGGTTTCCACTGTACTGGTACCTTAGGAGGTTTAGAAATGCGACATGGTGCAGAGAAATCAATCCAGCAAAATCAGCGCTCCAGAAGCTAAATGGCGTGCCTTCCCTTCCTAGTCCTGCCGCTTGCCTAAACAGCAGTTTATTACCACATGTTTGGTATTTCCGTACTCTGGAGAAGTTGCTTTACAAATTTTGGGCTGCTTTTCCTCATCTATTTGTTGAAAAAATTCCAAAATTTGAGGTAAAGCTACATCTTATTGGAAAATAATGTAATTTTTCATTTTCACTGCCCAATTCTAATGAAATCTATGAAACACCTGTGGGGTCAAAATGCTCACTACACCCCTAGATGAATTCCTCAACGGGTGTAGTTTCCAAAATGGGGTATTTTTGGGGGTGTTTCTTCTGTTTCGGCTCCACAAGACCTCTTCTAACCTGACCTGGTGCCTGAAATATAATCTAAGAAAAGGAAGGCCCTAAAATCCACTAGGTGCTCCTTTGCTTCTGAGGCCGGGGTTTCAGTCCATTAGCACACTAGTGCCACATGTGGGATATTTCTAAGAACTGCAGGGGTGCAGTTTTTAAAGTGGGGTGATTTGTAGGGGTTTATAGTATATAAGGCCCTCAAAGCCACTTCACAACTGAACTGTTCCCTAAAAAAATGGGCTTTTGAAATTTTCTTGAAAATGTGGGAAATTGCTGCTAAACTTATAAGCCTTGTAACGTCCTAGAAAAATAAAAGGATGTTCAAAAAACGATGCCAATCTGAAGTAGACATATAGGAAATGTTAGCCAGTAACTATTTTGTGTGGTATAACTATCTGTCTTACAAGCAAATACATTTGAATTTAGAAAATGCTAATTTTTTGCAAATTTTCTCTAAATATTGGTGTTTTTCACACAAAAATATTGAATATATCGAAAAAAAAATTCACTAACATAAAGTACAATGTCTCACGAGAAAACATGTGCATGCTCGACCACCAATGGTAAACCGCTTACAGTACGTAATCGATGTAAAAAGACAGAAAACAAGCGTGGCCTGGGAAGGTAAAAATTTTATTTTACATATATTCAACGTCCTTAATAACATTATATAACAAAGTTGTTTAACATTTGCATACTGCTAACATTGACCCTACTTGATGTAACCGGAATACCCCTCTATTTTCCATAATTTGTCTAATTGGTAACAAAATAAAATAGTAGATTTTACAGTGAATGTCTTGACATTTTGCTGTTATTTTACAGGCTCAGACACAGGGAATAGCATTTTGACACACCAACAGAGCATATCCATCCGATAAACACCCCAGTGAGAAGGAGGAAAAGAGACAATTCCCTGTGACGGCCTTTTGACTGTAAAACAAGGACATCATGCACTTTAAAGGAAAGTCTTCCATCTGACACTAAATAGGATTATCTCTCAGAGGATTACTGAGTCAGACCCATGCAGCAGCTTTTCTACAGGAATGGAGCTGCAAATAACTCTGCCTATGACTGTCATATAAAGACTTGTACTTCAGACTTGGGAAAAGACAATTTCTCTATGTAAATGTGGCAAAAATAGAGAGTTTGCAAGCCTATAAATATAGCACTAAAGGTAATTCAGTTCAAGGGAGGTATGCTCCGAGTGTTACTCCTGATAATGGGAACATGCGAAAAGCTCTTTAAATTCTTCAATAATGTATAGTGATACAAACAAGGTTCATATATAACTTGCTATCAGCGCAATTCCTTTTTTTCCATTAAAAGTGGTCAATTGTAGTGCTGATTTTCGTAAAGTTTAATAACCTAAAGAAATTGTCCACTTTAAAGAGGCTCTGTCACCAGATTTTGCAACCCCTATCTGCTATTGCAGCAGATAGGCGCTGCAATGTAGATTACAGTAACGTTTTTATTTTTAAAAAACGAGCATTTTTGGCCACGTTATGGCCATTTTTTTATTTATGCAAATGAGGCTTGCAAAAGTACAACTGGGCGTGTTGAAAAGTAAAAGTACAACTGGGCGTGTATTATGTGCGTACATCGGGGCGTGTTTACTACTTTTACTAGCTGGGCGTTGTGTATAGAAGTATCATCCACTTCTCTTCAGAACGCCCAGCTTCTGGCAGTGCAGACACAGCCGTGTTCTCGAGAGATCACGCTGTGACGTCACTTCCCCAGGTCCTGCATCGTGTCAGACGAGCCGGCACCAGAGGCTCCAGATGATTCTGCAGCAGCATCGGCGTTTGCAGGTAAGTAGCTACATCGACTTACCTGCTAACGCCAATGCTGCTGCAGAATCAACTGTAGCCTCTGGTGCCGATGTGGCCGACACGATGCAGGACCTGTGAGTGACGTCACAGATCTGCACTGCCAGAAGCTGGGCGTTCTGAAGAGAAGTGGATGATACTTCTATACACAACGCCCAGCTAGTAAAAGTAGTAAACACGCCCCGATGTACGCACCTAATACACGCCCAGTTGTACTTTTACTTTTCAACATGCCCAGTTGTACTTTTGCAAGCCTCATTTGCATAAATACAAAAATGGCCATAACTTGGCCAAAAATGCTCGTTTTTTAAAAATAAAAACGTTACTGTAATCTACATTGCAGCGCCGATCTGCTGCAATAGCAGATAGGGGTTGCAAAATCTGGTGACAGAGCCTCTTTAAGTCCCCGGACAGTAATTTGATCTCAGGATGTTCTGCTGCAGGGACCCCAGCAATCACTTGTAAACTGTGGAAGAGCCTGGTAGCGCCAACTCATGGGGAAATAAATATGATACAATTCCTATTAAAATCAATAAACTGTCTGTGTTTTGCCAGGATGTGCAGAACTAAAACTATTGGCTCTGTTTCTAGCCACTCTGAACTCTGGCTAATAGATGTTGATCCTAAAGGCCCTATTACATCGCCCAATGTTCGGGAAAATGAGCGTTCATATGAACCCTCGTTCCCATTCATTGCCCTGTGTAATCATTTACTTTTATGCAGAATCAAAAATCATCGTTGTCAGCAGCACATCTCCATGTGTAATCAGGGAGACATTCTGCCGACATGATGAAAATGTATGGGGACGAGCGATCGTAAGTAATGATCACTGGTCCGTATACATACCCAATCATTGTGATAGGTCAAACGATGTCTTGTTGATCGGCGCTCATTTACACAGCCGTGTAATAGTACCCTAAATGGGGCAACCCCTCCCTATAATTCCCTAATAGGGTATTTGGAAATAGGTTTTCTAAACCAGACAACCTCTTTAATATTGAATTGAGATTAAGCAGGTGAATGTAATGCCTTGTGTCAACTGAACTTTGAAAGTATGTGAAGTCATACACATTGGACAGATATCGGCCGAATGACTTCTCCATATATATGCATGCACAGTCGAGCATGCATGTTAATTGTAATGGCGATAGGCTAATAGACTGCTGCCAGACCCCTCTGAAAGCAGCTTATCTCCTGGCAGAGCAAAGTATTGGGCATTTTGAAATCCAACACGCTCGAATCTTCTTTTCCCTTATGGCACTGTCAGCTGCCCCTAGCTGCACTAGATTCAGCCAACTTTAACCTAGTGTGTATGGCCAGTTTATTGCTTTGTTGTATTGCTTTGTTCACTGTGAATACACTGTACCATAGATATTGTCTCTATTCTTTGCTTGCCTTTTTTATCTATTTCTCAGACCAGTCAGCACAAATACACACTTATTTTATTTCTCGCTTCTCTTTTAAACGTGTCATGGGCATTTCTACGTTGCATCATTTCCAGGGTTGAAGACATGCTGCTATCATAGCCAAAGTGCAGTCCTATTTTAAAATACAAAAAAAAATAAAAAGTATCTGCCAGTTTTTTTACAACTGTTGACTTGGCTGCCTTTCCCACAAGTTTGAAATATCATCCCCAAGGAATTTCTTCCTCCTCATATTATGATCTCTATCATGGCATTTCACGGGGATCAGTGGAACACGCTGTTAATGTCGAAGTGGCCAGACTTTTTCGTTTTTGTGCCGATGTGTCTGACTTTATGTTGTGTGTAACTTTTTTATAAAAATGAAACAACATGAAGAGAACATTTTGAATGTTCTTTTATGTTGGTCTTTATATTAAGAAATCTGGACATGCCACCTTCACAATTGATACTATGACCATGGTGTGACCTCTAGTCAATTCACACATTGGACTGTAAACCTGGCTTCTCTCTACAATTGTAGCACCAAACATTCACATTTTCTTAACACAAACACCACACTTCCAGTAGTAACACACAGCAAATTCACATAAAACTCACAAGCATCACAACATGCAGAAAGAACACTTATAGGGTGAAGACCACACTCACACTTGTATGTTACATTTCACAATCTTCACGCTATCCTTTCCTCACACAACCTACATTACGTCTTGCCACGTTTCTCTCTTCAGGGAAGCAGGAGGTCCACATTGATATTATTTCATAGTATTTACTAACTACAACATGGTCCATATTATATAAAACAGTAAACTAGTCTGCTATTCCTAGGGCCTCATTCAGATGGACATAGTATATTTGTGTTTAACAGTCTGTATTCTGAAAGACTCTCTGTAGTTCTACTGAATCGTACTTAGATCACCATAGATCACTCACATTAGAACCACAGGGGGTCTGGGTGGTACATTCAGAATATTAATTGTTAAACATAGGTAAAGGCGTTATATGTATTTAAAGGGCTGCACAGGCTTTATTCCTTCTTCCAAAAACAGTATCACACATATCCACAGGTTGCGTGTGGTACTACAGCTCAGTACCATTCATTTCAATGGAGTGGTGCTGCAAATACATAAGCTATGGAAGTGTGATGCTGTTTTTTGGAGGAAGGCTGTCATGTTTTTCTAATCTTGTACAACTGTTTTAAAGTCTAAGAAGCAAAATGCAGCCTGGGTGAACTTGGTATGATAACAGCAACAGACTTTTTTCCTTACCCGGTAGGGCACCTCTTTACAAGTGTTGGCAGCTAGACCCTGACCTATATTTACCATGTGACAGATGAAATCTTTAATGTCAGTTCAAATTAAACTTAAATGTATAACACTGAACCCTAGTTTTATTCCAGAATTGACATATACATCCAAATAAATTATATACAGTGTGTGTATATATATATATATATATATATATATACATATATATATATATATATATATATATATATATATATATATATATATATATATAAAAAGGTATGTATATATATATATATATATATATATATATATATGTATATATATATATATATTGCATTCTTCAGAGCCTTTATTTTTTTTTCACATTTTGCTATGTTGAGGACTTGTTCTAAAATAAAATAAAAAAATCACGTTTTTCCCCATCATTCTGCACTCAATACCCCATAATGACATTGTAAAAACAGAATGTTAGTAATCTTTGCTAATTTATTGAAAAGAAAAAACTAAAATATTGTATTGACATAAGTATTCAGACTCTTTACTCATTACTTACAGTTAGGTCCAGAATTATTTGGACAGTGACACAATCTTCATGGTTTGGGCTCTGCATGCCTCCACATTGGATTTGGAATGAAACAAATGAGATGCAATTGAAGTGTAGACTTTCAGGTTTAATTCAAGGGGTTGAACAAAAATATCCTGTGAAACATTTAGGAATTGCAACCATATTTCTACAGAGCCTCTTCATTTCAGGGGCTCAAAAGTAATTGGACAAATTAACATTACCATAAATAAAATGGTTTTTTTTTAAGACTTCGTAGAGATTCCTTTGCAGGCAATGACTGCCTGAAGTCTGGAACCCGTGGACATCACCAAACACTGGGTTTCCTCCTTTGTGATGCTTAAGTGATTACACATTGTTTTAATTTTTTTAATTTTTTCACAAGTCAGGAAATATTATAAATTAGATTCTAATTTATAACATTTCCATGTGCTGGCCGCTAGAGGGAGCAGTTCCCAAAATTGCAGCATGGTCAATGTGGTAAAGCAACCTCATTGCTTTATGCTGCAAATTTGGAGTAGACACACTCTCCCTAGTGTCCTCACACAATCCCCCCTCCCTTCTTCTAGCTAGTGCCAGGAGAAGGAGGGGTTTGAATCTTCAAACCTCCTAGACTGTGTGCTGCCATTTTGTGAGCGACTGCACAGTGTAGGAGGATTAGATACAGTGGTAATCAGACAGTATAACACGAACATACATGAACATAATACTCACATCACATACACGAACATAAATTACCTTCTCCTGCCGCCGCCGCAGCCTCCGCTCCTATTCCTTGAGCCTTCGCTTCCTTGAACATATGGCCAGAAGCCGCGGCCGGAAGTCGTCATCTTACTGTCCGGCCGCGGCTTCCGGTCCACATGAAAATGGCAGCGGATTTCGCTCTGCGAACGAGCTTCATTTTGGTCTGTGTGGGAGCGGCACATGCGCCGTTCCCACACAGACGGCGTATGCTTCAGAGAATGGAACGGCTTCCATTCGCATTCTCTATGGGATTGTATGTGCCGTATTCCATTTCTGTATGTGTCGTTAATCGACACATACAGAGATGAAAAAAATGGCAGCCCCCATACGGAACTAAAAGTAAGAACAAAGTAAAAGGAAGAACATGAGAACACAAATAAATAAAATTTATGGAAAAAAGAATATATTTTAAGCAATATGATAAAAAAATAAAAAATTTTGTGACACCTTCCTTTTAAGTTTTGTCTTAAGCAACTGAAATGCATGCTCGATCATGTTGTGATATGGTGATTTACTTGGCCATTGCAGAATATTCCACTTCTTTGCCTTAAAAAACCCCTGGGTTGCTTTGGCAGTATGTTTTGGGTCATTGCCCATCTGTACTGTGAAGCGACATCCAATCAACCGTGCTGCATTTGGTTGAATCTGAACAGAAAGTATATCCCTGAACACTTGTTTTACAGAGGATGTGGTGTGCTTTGGATCATGAGTCTTTACAAGCCTTCTCCATACTTTCTTCCTCCCATCATTCTGGTACAGGTTAATCTTAGTTTCATCTGTCCAAAGAATGCTGTTCCAGAACTGGGCTGGCTTCTTTACATGTTGTTTGGCAAAGTCTAATCTGGCCTTTCTATTTTTGGGGCTGATTAATGGTTTGCACCATTGTGGTGAACCCTCTGTATTTGCTCTCATGAAGTCTTCTCTTTATGGTAGGCTTAGATACTGATACACCTACTTCCAGGAGAATGTTCTTCACTTGGGTAGATGTTGTGAAGGGGCTTTTCTTCACCATGGAAAGGATTCTGTGATCATCCACCACTGATGTCTTCCATGGACTTCCAGGCCTTTGGAGTCCACGAGATCACAAGTGCACTCTTTTTTTCAAGAATGAACCAAACTGTTGATTTGTCCACTCGTAACATTTGTGCTATCTCTCTGATGGATTTCTTCTTTTTTTCCAGCCTAACGATGGTCTGTTTCACTTGCATTGAGAGCTACTTTAACCTCATTTTGTGGGTTCACAGCAACAGCTTCCAAATGCAAATGCCACACCTGGAATCAACTCCAGACCTTTTACCTGCTTAATTGATGATGGATTAACAAGGGAATAGCCCATGCAGCCTATTAAATAGCTTTTGAGATAATTGTCCAATTACCTTTGATACCGTAAAAAAGAGGCAGCTACATATTAAAGAGCTGTAATTCCTAAACCCTTCCGCACATTAGGATGTGAATACCCTCAAATTAAAGCTGAGAGTCTGGACTTTAAGCCCATATTTATTATATAACTGTATAATTAATATGTTTTGGTAAACAGCTAAAATGCCCAAACTTGTGTCACTGTCCAATTAATTCTGGACCTAATTGTAGTTAAAGCACCTTTGGCAGTGATAACAGCCTCCAGGCTTCTTGGGTATGATGGCACAAGGTTTGTGCACCTGGATTTGGGGATTTTCTGCCATTCTTCTCTGCAGATCCTCTCAAGCTCTGTCAGGTTGCATGGGGACCGTCGGTGGACAGCCATTTTTATGTCTCTCCAGCGATGTTCGATTTGGTTCAAGTCAGGGTGCTGGCTGGGCCACTCAAGGACATTCAAAGAGTCCTAAGTCACTCCTGTGTTGTCTTGGCTGTGTGCATTGTCTTTGTGAACTTCGGCCCAGTCTGAAGTCCAGAGCACTCTGGATCAGGTTTTCATTAAGAATATCTATGTACTTTGCTCCATTCATCTTTCCTTCAACCCTGACCAGTGTCACTGTCCCAGCCGCTGAAAAACACCCCCACAGCATGATGCTACCTCCCCATGCTTCTCTGTAGGGATGGTATTGGGCAGGTGATAAGCAGTGATGGTTGACCTTCTGGAAGTTTCTCCCATCTGCACATAAGATCTTTGGAGCTCAGCCAGAGTGACCATTGGGTTCTTGGTCATCTCTCTTACCAAGGCGGCTCTTCCCCCGATTACTTAGTTTGGTGGGGCAGCCAGCTCTAGGAAGAGTCCTGGTTGTTCCAGACTTCTTCCTTTTAAGAATTTTAGAGACCACTCTGCAGCAGAATATTTTTTGTATCCTTCTCCAAAACTGTGCCTTCACACAATCCTGTCTCTGAGTTCTAAAGGCAGTTTTTTCCTCCTCATGGCTTAGTTCTTTCTTTGATATGCATTGTCAGCTGTGAGACCTTATATAAACAGGGGTGTGTCTTTCCAAATCATGTCCAATCACATACATTTACCTGCGGCACAAGGGGGGGGAGGATACGCTACGTACTTTTACACAGCGTATCTGCCCCGTGTGAACTCAGCCGAAAACCGCAGGAAATGGTGCGGTTTTCCGCAGCGGAATGTCTGCTACCGTGTTTCCCCGATAGTAAGACACCCCCGATTGTAAGACGTATCGGGGGTTTCAGGGGGGTTTGCTAATATAAGCCGTACCCCGAAAGTAAGACATATGTCTTACTTTCGGGGAAACACGGGGGTATTGCCGCCTCCTGCCCACTTCCGCGCCGCCCCCCTCTCCATACGTCACCGCGCCGGATATATCCGTCCTCAGCAGCTGCTAGTTCGCGCAGGAGGACGGATATATCCGTCCTGTAATGGCGCGGGTACTGAGACTGTACCCACGCGATCAGCGGCAGGAGCACGGCTGTTATACACAGTCTGGCTCCTGCTGCAACTGCCGGAATCGAAGCGCGCGCCGATTCCGGCAGTTTAACCCATTAAATGCCGCTGTCAATAGTGACAGCGGCATTTAATGTGTTTGACAGAGGGGGGAGCTCCCTCTGTCACCCGATCGGCGCCCCCGCAAACAAATCGCGGGTCGCCGTCGGGTTTCCATGACAGCCGGGGGTCTAACAAAGACCCCCAGGTCTGCCTTCAGCATCTGCCTGTTAGGCGATGCCGGAGGCATGACCTAATAGGTTGCCTGTCAGTTTTACACTGACAGGCAATAATGCTTCGGTATACTAAGTATACCAAAGCATTATATATGCGATCGGCACATCGCATAGTGAAGTCCCCTGGTGGGACTAAAAAAAAAAATGTAAAACAGTTAAATAAAGTTTGTGAAAAAAAAAATAATAATAATTCGACAATTTTTTTCCAATATAAGACATACCCCGAAAGTAAGACATAGTGGGGCTTTTGGGGATAAAAAGAAAGTAAGACACTGTCTTACTTTCGGGGAAACACGGTAGTTGTAACAGAAATTTCCGCAGAAATTTTCTGCATCAATTCCGTTACATGTGTACAAGCCCTTACTCCATCCAGTACAGCCTATTCTGCAATGGTGATACAGACGAAGGAAAAAAAACAAAACATCAGAAAAAGCTAATATCCCCTATCTTAGGGTAACAATTCCTATAGCAATCAGAATATATCCCTGAATCAACGACCCATCTGCAGTAATCTGGTAACCATAACTTATAAAGGCACTCTTTGGAACTCTTTTGGTTAATTCACCATGACTTCGTTCTTTGGCAGAGAATTCTATAGTCTCGCTGTTTTTACAGTAAAGAATCCACTTCTACGTTGGTGTAGAAACCTCCTTTCCTCTAGACATAGAGAATGACCCCTTGTTATAGTTACTCTCCTGGGTATAAATAGTTAATGAAAGAGATCTCTGTATTTACCTTTGATATATTTGTACAAAGTTATCTGAGCCATTTTTTTCCCCAGAGTAAACAACCCCAATTTTGACAATCCTTCTGGATACCGTAGTCCACCCATTACATTTATTAATTTGGTTGCCCGCCTTAGAACTCCTTCGAGCTCTACTATGTCTTTCTGGTACACTGTAGACCAAAACTGTACACAATGGGACAGATTTACTGCTGTGTCTGGGTCTAGAATGTGTCGAAAAATGTGCCAAATGTTGGTAACATTGGTACAGTTTGGCCTAAGTTGGATGTTTGCACCTCACCGGACACTTTTTAAAGTGTATAGAGAAGTGGGGTGTGGCTGATCAGATCAGTGGCTTAAATGCACCAAGATGCACCAAACGGAAACTAAGCCAGCAAGAAGAGAAAAGTGTCTAGCATGTTTAGCAAGACATACCAAATTTATCATACAGCATGCACCATTGTGATAAATTTTGGCACATCTTCTGACTGCCTGATCAATGTTTACACTGTCTAAGTTAGACACCATTAGTAAATATGCCCCTTTATTCTATATGTGGTCTAACTAATGATTTATAAAGTGGTAGAACTATGTTATTGTCATGTGCATCTTATTTCACTTGGCAGCAGCGGCTGGACACTGGTTGTTACAGTTAACAGGGCTGTCCAGTCCCCAAAAATTAATGGCCTATCTCGTACGAGTGCTGCGGCTCCTTCCAAACAGCTGATTAGCGGGGGGTGTCGTCAGTCGGACCCCGACTGGTCAGATACACAGCTGGATAATGGACTTTGTAGCAAATGTCATTTCAGATTTTTAGAGTTGTAACAGTCAGACACTAGAGTAGTCCACATGTGAGAGCTGGAGTCACAGTAATAAAAAAGATCAGATAAAATCTGGACTTAAGCTAAAAAGGTAAGAAACAAAATGACAGCAAAGGAACACTGAAGTTTACAAAATTACTACCGGAGCAAATTGAGTTTAACCAACTGATATCATCTAGTCGCATCAATTGCAAAAGCAATGTAAAGTGGCATGGAAATAGAAGTGGGACATGTGCTAAAATATAGGGAGTAATCATTACAGATTATGTTAACGGGAGGCACCAGTTGCCATAGGTCTGGAAGGAAGGAGAAGATAGTATTAAATTATAGGAACATGTGCTTAGCGGTCCTGTTACATGGCTCGATATTGGTCGTGAAAACAAGCGGCGATCAATTATACAGCTTGTTGATCACAAGGAGCTATGATCAGTAATGTATGGGGATGATTGATCGTTCATCCACATACATTTCTATTATGCCGACAACGATAATATTTTCTGCTGCATAAACGAGCAGATCAGCTGATGAACGAGCGTTTGCTCATTCATCAGCTGATCGTTACCCAGCTTACATAGGGCAATAATCAGAAACGAGGGTTCATAAGAACGCTAATTTGCCCGATCATTGGCCCATGTAAAAGAGCCTCAAGCTTCAATAGTTTATAGTGCTCTACCTCTGTCGTTATGCCATTGACAGTGGTGCTCATGACCAAACATTGAGTACTAAACTAGAGTCTAATAACAGGATATGAAAGCTATAATAAAGCAAAACTGGTGGATGCAAATAACATCTACTAACCAGCCACCTCCCCCCCCCCCCCATGACAATCAGAATGTCAAAAGGAAGCTGAATAATTTTTACAGTTTTGACACATTCATTGGAAATTGGCTATATTTACAAAAAGCATGTTCTTTGCATATTTTACTGGTGATTTAGGATGCAGTCACACGTGGCAGATTTTGTTGTAGGTATTTTCTGAAACTAAAAATCAGTTACGCCTCATGCACACGACCGTATGCGCCGGCCAAGTCCCGTCAGTGATCCGAGGAAAGATAGAACATGTCCTATCTTTCCTCGGATCGGAAACTTGGATAATTTTTCACTGGCTCGATTCACCCGCTAAAGTAAATGGGTCCGTAAAGACTATCGGGTGCCACTCGGATGCTGTCACAAACTGCCCGAGTGGCACAACGGTCGTGTGCATGAGGCGTTACATTCATTTGAAGGGAATCTGCAGAATTCCATGCTCCTGCTGCAGAAACAATCGCATTCAGATGAAAAGAACTAAATTTGAGTTGCAGAAAATTTCCACAAGAAAATCTGCCCTGTGTGACTGCATCCTTATGGTAATGGACCCTGCTGTTGAAGGGAATCTTTTTAGCAGTACATCTTTCTTACTTTGTTTTATTAGACCAACTCAAAGAAATAGGTTCATATTTTAGAGGTGCTTTTCTAAAGAAGATAAAGCAGATTGCTGCTACACAAACGCCTCCTACTCATAGAGGTTTCCAAATTGTTCCTCAGTCCGTATGCTGCTTTTGAGTTCTTGACTGTCATTCGTGTTTTCAAGATTTCAAACATTCTATATGTAATTATGCCAAAATAAGACAGATTTAAAGCAAGCTACTAATTTCCAAGTGAGAATGTCAAACCTCATCATTGTCATGTAGATTTTTTTTACCTTGAGAAGCAGCCACACAAATTAGTATAATCCCTGAGTTTTCTTTACTTGTATCCAACTGTATGAAAACATTTAATGCATTATTATGCAGGTATGTAGCGCAATAAAATGTTTGCATGGTATGTTATTTTTCTTTACATTCCCAGAAAGTTTCATGAATACTCATTGTGAATACATCTATGAAGCAGAATTTAATCATCTCATGCTAGAAGACAATCAGCCACTGGATTTTTCATCACCAGTCCGAGAAATATGCTGAGTCTACATTATTACTACTATTATAACTAGTATTTATTGAGTCTGTTAACATAATAGCAACAGCTACATTAGAGCAAGCACATATATACAAAACAATAGATTATGCGATTATAATGCAGCACGGCAAATATTCAATGTAAATTTGACACACTAGGAGAGAGAACCCTGTCTGCACAAGTTTATAATCTATAACGGAACAAGGAATAGATATAACACTTGAAGAAATGAGTAAGCAGCTCAAAGCCTATCAGGGGGAGGCAGCTTTGGAACAGCAGTTGAGGCCTAGGCTACATTGGTACCTGGAGATTTGTAAAGACAGGAGCCGATCTGGAGAGGGATATGTAGGTTAGGATTTGGATGCCATTCTCTATACAATGTGTAGGAGATGGGTGGCATTTAAAAAACTAGAAGATAGGTGAGAATGTCAAACACCAGAGCTCAGGGTGGATTTTAGATATGCCAATCTTTACATGGATAGGCCATAGAGACAAATGTTACAGTAGTCTATGCAGGATCTGACAATGACTGAAACACGACAGATCAACTTTTTCACAGATATCGGTCTTAGGTCGCGTTAATTCATGTCACAAAAATACGCTGAAAGTCTATAGAAAGTGGTGAATTGGATCTTTTCAGCCATCAAAAATCTATAGTGTATGGCCAGCTTTAAAAACACTAAACGTCCAGTCAGAAAGAGTCGGAAGTAGTGCTGTAGAGGCCCGTTGACATTGGCAAAGATGGAGGATAGGTTCAGATTGGTTAGTATAGAGTAGTGATCTTTAGATTTCCTGTTGCACTTAGGTGACTGACTACTTTAGTAATGGGACCTACCGTAGAACGGTTATGTCAGAATTCAGACTTTAGCTGGTCCAGAAAGAAAGAAATTAAAAGATAGTAGGAGAGGTTTGTTAGGTACAGCAAGAGTGTTTTATTATTAGTGAAACAATGGCATGTTTGAAGGAGGAAGGAAAGCTACCAGTTGTCACAGACGAGATGTCAGGGCAGGGATAAAAATAGGGGAGAGGTCAGCATGCAATAATATGGGAAAGAGCAGAATTGAGAGGGTAAGTTGTAAGAAGGTGAACTAAGTGACCCTATTTGCAACCTATACTTTTTGTTATGGATGCCTGCCACTTTAAGAGTTAGAGCTACTAGAGAAAGTAGGGCAAAAAAATTGACATGCACCTCAAATTGTATCAAAACAGTAACAACATTTTTATTGACACAAAAAAGGAGAAGACAAACAAGCTAAAAACGTTGTATATAAAAATTCAAACAGTGATCCATAATAAGATACACCGTAAAGTGCCCAAGAGCCCCAAACTAAATCAGACCTGCCGGACACATGAATGGCCCTAATAAGGATCTTATATATTTGGATGGGTATTACCCCCGTACAATTTATATATAATATGTTGGAGTAATTCACACTAGGTGTACACCACCAATTGTCAATATATGATTGAAGGAACAGGGGGAGTGGGGTTAGTAGTGTGTTTCATCAATGTAAAAATGAAAAAATACTTTATTATTAAATTGTTATTAAAAACAATGTTGGATGTAAATTACGATGCGCCAAAGTCCCCTAAATTGGCACAATATGACAAATTATGTCTAGATTGGATTGCTCCGATTCTATAGAAGTATACTAGATTATATAGACGACTGAGAGGTCAGTCGTCTATATAATCTAATATACTTCTATAGAATCGGAGCAATCCAATCTAGACATAATTTGTCATATTGTGCCAATTTAGGGGACTTTGGCGCAACGTAATTTACATCCAACATTGTTTTTAATAACAATTTAATAATAAAGTATTTTTTATTTTTTACATTGATGAAACACACTACTTTTCCCACTCCCCCTGTTCCTACAATCATACCCTAATAGGGAATAAGGATCCCCTTAAATACATGTGGTAATTCCTAAAATAGGATAAGATCATGAATAATTGTGACATACAATGCAAAAAGGTACATACATAAAACATCTTAAGTATAAAACAATAGATACAAGCCAGGCAGAGGGGCACACACTTAAAAACAAAGACCAGCCCCTCGGGTATTGCCAGGAGAAACGTAGCTCTCTCAGGAGTATGGAGTGGACTGATATGTCATTTATATATACATATAGTCAGGTGGATTGAATCCAATAATTACCATTTGAATTAGGCAGCACATGTGGCGGTGTCCCAGACAAGCTACTGCATCTCTGCTGTGTTATAAAGTAGATGTAAAACCCCAGGATATGGGTGGATAATATACACCTGCACATTGTGCAGGAATCAGGATAATAGCGTGTGCGCCAGCCGGTGAACACACACAACGCCATTTTTGAGACGCAGAGGAGCAGTCAACTCAACTGTGCAGGCACCAGGAAAGATCCCAGTATTGAGCCTGCGCAGAGATTCAAGGCTACTCCGCATCCCACTCACAAGGGTCAGAGCATGCGTCCGCACTTAGCTCATACCCAAAGAAATAAGTCACACTAAAGAATGCGCCTTCGACGGAAAAACGGTGCACGCGCAGAACAAACAATGGATAAAAAATAGAGGTTAGAGAATAAACCACGCATGCACCCACAATTGGCGCATGCCCAGAAATACATTTGAAACGTCCAAAGCATAAGCCAAAAGATGTCAAAACAGCGATTGCACCGGCGCATTCGCAGTAAGTTAAGAGACACGTGAACCCATCACATGGACAGATAGATAGTAATAGCTTGCTTGCGGTAAACATGGGACATGAATATCAAAGAAGTGCCGGCAACCGGCGCATACGCAGTAGGTTAAGAGACATGTGAACGCATCTCATAGACAGTTAGATAGTTATAGCTTGCCCACAATACACATGAGACAGAACAATATATATAAAAGTGAAAAATGTCAAGACTGCACATGTGCCGAAGACTGGCCCATGTGCAGAAAAGAAGGAGGTCCTGTCAAAAGAAGGATAGTCCTGTCAAACAGGCATAAAGAGTGTATATGTAAGGGTATGTTCACACGAGGGCGTCCGTAACGGCTGAAATTACGGGGATGTTTCAGCCTGAAAACATCCCCGTAATTTCAGCCGTAACGGCATGTGCAGGCGCTTGAACGCCGCGTCCATTACGGACGTAATTGGCGCTGCTATTCATTGAAATCAATGAATAACGGCTCCAATTACGGCCAAAGAAGTGACAGGTCACTTCTTTGACGCGGGCGTCTATTTACGCGCCGTCATTTGACAGCGGCGCGTAAATTACGCCTCGCGTGAACAGACAAACGTCAATGGGCAGATGTTTGTCAGCGCTATTGAGGCGCTATTTTCAGACGTAATTCGGGGCAAAAACGCCCGAATTACGTCCGTAAATAGGCCGTGTGAACATACCCTTAAAAAACACATACCTCTACACAAATTAACCCCGTCATACAGGTACAAAGTGGAGAGGCATACACCCAACAAAGGTGCCCACATAGAACGTGAGGCATCTCCACAATGGACCCGCTGCCTGTAATAGGGGAAAGAAAAGGGGAAAATATACAAAAAATTATTCTCAGGAACCCTTGAGAGTAGGGCCCTAGAGAGTAAGCTACCTTGATCCCATGTCAACTGGGAGTATAGGAGGGGACCTGGGACAGAGTCTGACAATCTTTATGGGTAAGAACCTGTGTGGCATGATTAATTGGGTGACACAGAGTAGTGGAAAAATGGTGAAACCCTTGGCAGGCAGGGAACCGTGGGCGGGAGTATAATCCTTTGTGCTCAATGGGAGGCAAGTCCGGAGAAGCTGCAGGCCATGGTAGCACAGTTAGGCCATTCAGGCTGCTCACAGTAGCACAAGCAACATGCTGCCTGGTGTTGTCCCGTTGAAAAATGGCTTCTGGGAGACTTTGTAGAAATTTCAGTACCACTCCGGCTACCGTACATTATGCTACCCCACACCATAATCCCGGGTAGCATAATGTACGGTAGCCGGACCCCTCTAGTCTTTATCCAGGTACACTAACAGCTCAGCGTTATATCGATTTGGTCATGGAATCAGTGGTACTGAAATTTATACAAAGTAGGACCGGTGTGAAGGCCTCTTAATGGCGTTGCCCACGTAGTCTCCAGACCAATCTCTGGCTATCATTGCATTCGAGACAAAAGTGGGACTCCATTGTCATCTTGATGTGCACCCTGATAGCCTTTGAGAGCGGCGGCATGTGGCAAATGGAACACCTGTAAATGGACGTCTGGCTCATAGCCCAATGTCGTGCAAACACCTTCTGATGGTTTGTGTCGACACTGTTTGTCACCCTTGGCATGGGATGAGACGTCCTATTTTACTTTCAGTACAGAATGGATCACTACGCGCCACTCTTCCAATAAGAGGATCCATCCATGCAGAGATTTGCCTCTGCGCACCTTTTGTTTGCGACAAGTGGCGATAACTGGCACATCCACGAACGCGCAGGAAACATCGCACAATCATCCCACACCACTTGATCCGATTTTTGAGGTTTCACGTGACTAAAAGCTTTGCTTTCCTCTGGCTTTTATGCCCCTCCCACATGGCACAGCGAGGTGCTTGAAAATTTGCTAATTTGCAGATCTCAGCGACACCTTCTACTTCCTCGATTTGCATAACCTTACGGCTTGCCCTTCTTGGTGTTGCAATTTCAATGTTGAGGCGTGTATGTTATGAGATAAGGCACAGAGTCGTCGCGATGTAGTCATAATTATTTATGATAGATGCCACTTTTAATGCCAGTTTGTCATCCACAATATTCAGTATCTGTTATCATTGTACAGTGTATCATAATAATGCTGACGAGATTGCAGCTGTTGTGACCAAAAGTCTCCTGTATGTGTGAACTCTCAGAATAGCTAAACAGATGGTATACACAGCATATGCATCCTTTTCACTTTGTAGAGCAATTACAGTGAGCATTTGGGTCACGGATAAGATAATATCCCATGAGAATGCGCGGTGCTGTCTGAGAAGCAGCCCTGTCACAATTACTGTAATTAAACATCACTACGTCAGGTCAAATAAAGATATTTGTTAAAAATATTCATCATAAATGTGTCTAAAAGGGCAATGATTGGCATGGACTCTATATGTTTTGATAGTCTATACATTGATATTAAAGTAGTCAATTGTAAGAACTTGCATGTAGTTGCAGAAATAATAAATCAGTTAGTAATAATAGATATCAAAAAAGAAAATGTGATGTATTAATCCTGTAAGATATTTATTAAGTACAGAAAAAAAGGCATTAAATGCAATACACAAGTCGAACTGGTATGAAGAATAGGAACAATGTTAGGTTATAATACTCTGAAGCATTCGGTTAACTGCTGTCTCTTGTTTGTTTAGTGTTCTGTTATTGCCATGTCCAGGAAAATTTTTATAAGGCAGGACAAAAATCGAAGGCTTCATATACACGAGCGTGTGCATGGAGTGCCCTACTTTTCCTTTTGTATGTCTCCAATTTCATACAAATCAGAATATGGAGGCTTTATTGTCAAAAAATATAAACCAGATACTGTAGTATAGAGCTATTCTCCCCTGTATGAAGCAATACAGCATCATACAGAGCACCATATGGCACCACATGGTGTGTCTATAGTTCATAGTACAAAGCTGCAAGGACAATGTGTGCCTCCGTATAGCCTCTGTGCACATGGCACTGCTGCATGAGAGCTTAGGGGTTTACCTATGTCAGAATAAGTCTATGTTGGCTTGTTTAGTGAGAGCCTTGACCAATCACATACACTGTTGCTGAGCAGTAAATGTGAGGCCACCAGGCAGGCCAGTCAGCTCTCAGCATGTAGAGGAGACTGATAAGTTATGCATTGTAAGACAATAGGATAGGGCATTTTCATGCCAGATCTATCTAAGACTGACCATATATGCTTCATTTAAAAAAAACAAAAAAAAACTTTAACCTCTTCCCGACATTTGACGTACATTTACGGTCATAGTCGGGAGAGGGGAAGTGTGGAGCGTGCTCACGAGCTGAGCCCGCTCCATACTGAGTGGGTATCAGCTGTATATTACAGCTTAAACCCTGCTCTAATTAGAGATGAGTCAGATCCCGGGCGTTTAACCTCTTAGATGCTTCGATCAATAGCCACCTCGGCATCTAAGCCATGGTGTGCCGATGGGTTGTTATGGCAGCCAGAAGGTAGGCCCCAAGGTCTGCCTTGTTGGTCCTA
This sequence comes from Rhinoderma darwinii, assembly GCF_050947455.1. Lineage (NCBI taxonomy): Eukaryota > Metazoa > Chordata > Amphibia > Anura > Rhinodermatidae > Rhinoderma > Rhinoderma darwinii. The sequence continues at coordinate 369,716,186 of NC_134688.1, forward strand.
CTATTAACCCCTACCTGCAAGAGGACGCAACTGTACGTCCTAGGTGATAGGTTACTTGCCACACCAGGATGTACAGTTACTGAACCATTCTCGGATCTCACTGCCATAACGGATAGGGACTAGGAACCGGGAGATCAGCTGTTCCCGACAGCTGACACTCCCCTCTCATCGGCAATGGGCCCATCATAGAGGTCCAACTCCGGGGATCGCTGTGATTAGTGGATCTGTACAGATCCACCGATCAGAGTGCATTTAGGTCTAAAACCATTCCCGATACTTGTAGTAAAGTCCGGGATAGTAACTTCTCTGTCCCACCCCTGCCCCATGTGACTGGCGATGGACCAATAGCAGTGGTCCATTGCTGGCATTTGCTGTGATTGTTGGGTCTGTTCAGATCCACCAATCACAGTGAGTGTTTCCCCAGGGCGGGGGAAAATACCCCTTCCACTCCTCTCATCACCTCCTCTCTGTTATCACACCACACCACCTCCCAGTGAGAATTATTTTTTTCCATCATCATTCACAAAAAAAAATTAGATTTAGTTCTTAGGTAGTTGTCTAGCTCATCTACGCCAATTCATCGCGTCAGTTGTCAGCTAGTCAGCGTCAATCCGTTGCGTCAGTTGTCAGTCCGCCAGTGTCAACCCGTCACCATCAATTTGTCACGTCAGTTGTCAGTGTCCCTTTGTCTTATCAATCCGTCACCGTCAGTCAGTTGCATCAGTTGTCAGTCCATCAGAGTCTATCTGTCGCATCAATCAATGGGAAGAAGGAAAGAGGCTGGCACTACCAAAACCGCACAGTCGGAATAGGAGTTGAAATATGGCTTGCTTACTGTTGGATGATTGCAGATAAATTGCCACGGAGTTGCTCTTCGAAAGAATAGCACAAACAGCTGAATATATATATAGAGGAATGATCGAGGCACTCACCGAAGCTGGCAAAAAATTGGTTCTTTATTACAAAAAAGGATCTAGGTCAGGATGTGGAATTGCCTACGGCCGTTTCACGTGCTGGTACACGCTTTCTCAAGGCCCTAGCGTCACTTCCTTCACCTGCCTTTTTATTCACAAATTAGTACACATTGTTACATAACAAAAAAATTAAAAAAGACAGGGAAATGCACAGTATACTTTGATGGTTCATGCAGCTAGTACATTCTAATCTTAGAATATCAATATTACAATACCAAATTCTCTAAAAACAAATAAGGTTCATGTTAAAAACGAACTCAGATCATTACGATCATTGAGACCGAGCGGTCCTAGTGCACCTGTCAGAGAAATAATCTCTGCCTCTCTCTGCAGCAAAGATTTGTGTCTGTCTCCTCCTAACACCAATGGCTGAATGTGAACAATACCCACAAATCGCATGCATCGAGCGTTGTTTTCATGTTTCTCCTGCATATGTTGTATCAGCCTAGGGCATCCCTCACATGTATTTAGTGATCTTATATGTTCACGAAATCTTACATACATAGGTCGTATAGTTTTTCCTATATAAAATCTACCACAATCGCAAATTACTGCATATACAACATATTGGGTCCTACAGGTTATTAATCCATTAATTTCAAACGTAATGCCCCCTAAATTCAGGTTCCTTGTACGTATTATGGAATTGCAATAATTGCATTGACCACATCTGTGGTTACCCTTTGGACTATTAGCTGTCAACCAGTTCTCTTTGCACTTCTCTTTTTGGGAAAAACGTCCCCTGACTAAAATGTCTTTTAAATTTTTACATCTACGAAAGGATACGATTGGTTTCCTAATTGCGACTTCCATAAGTAATGGATCATTCTCAATTAGGTGCCAATTGTTTCGAATACTTGTACGGATAACATCACTCATTGGGCTATAACCGAAGGATAGAACAAATCTCTGATCTTTTTTGATAGGAGTTTTTCGACTATATTTTTTATGATGGAATAACGATGTTTGTTTAGTTTCACTAGCTCTATTTAAAGCATCTTTTACCAATTGTACCGGATAACCTCTTGCTTCCAACTTTTGACTCATCTCATCTGCCTGTTCATAAAATGTCAAATCACTACTATTAATTCGTCTTAGACGTAAAAATTGAGCATAAGGTAAAGATTTAGTTATATGTCTGGGGTGATAACTATCATACCGCAACAATGTATTGGTGGCTGTAGGTTTTCGATAACCCTTAGTCTGAATTGCTCCCTCCTCTATTGTTACATATACATCCAAAAACTCAATTTCTTGATTACCAAATTTATGTGTAAAACTCATATTTGATGAATTTGCATTCAGGTATTTTACAAAATCTAGAAACTCCTGCTGGGTACCAGACCACACTACAAAAATGTCGTCTATATAACGTAGGTATAGCTGTAGGTATTTGGCATAGGGATTAGAAAGATTGTATATCATTTGTTCTTCAAAGTCCGCTAAAAATAAATTCGCAAAAGTCGGAGCTACGGGAGTACCCATCGCCGTTCCCGACTTTTGTCGATACCAGATGTCATCAAATTGAAAGGAATTGTGACTCAACACATACTGTAATGCCTCGCATATAAAGTCAATAAACGCATGATCACTTTTAGTATATTGCAATTGACGTCTAACGGCCTGTACACCGGCATCCTGAGGGATACGGGTGTATAGGCTTTCGACGTCAATACTAGCCAATTTGAATCCTTTTTGCCAACCAAAGTCCATAATTATTGACAAGAAATCTTGTGTATCCTGTAAATAGGAAGGAATATTCTTTAACAATGGGCGCATGACCCAGTCCAAATAGCGTGAAAGTGGCTCAGTAACTGATCCAATTCCCGCTATAATGGGGCGGCCCGGGGGGAATTCCATTGATTTATGTACCTTTGGGATGAAATACCAGTATGGTCTGTTGGGAAATGGTATAATTAATTTCTCTCCGAATTTTTCAGAAAAGAAACCACCCTCAACCCCTTTTCTCAATAGTGATCTCAATAACCTTAGGTATAATGAAGTTGGTTCCTGTTTAAGGATTTCATAGACCGAGTTGTCATCTAACTGACGATGGGCCTCCTGAATATAATATTCTTTGGACAGTAACACTATATTCCCTCCTTTATCTGCCGGTTTTAAAATAATATTATCATTAGAACTTAACCATTTCAATGCCTTTCTTTCCTCTACTGATAGATTGGGAATGGCTGAAGGATAAATGAGGCATTTTACATCACGTAAAACCTCTTTTTGAAATAAATCTAATTGTGAACCGGCAGGTAAAGGAGGGTTAAAGGTGGATGGTCTCCCACCCTGAAACTTCTCAATATTGTACGATTGTGGTTCACAATCCACTTCTTCTATAGGGACATCCATTAAAATATGTAACATTTTTCTATCTTCAGCAGAAAAATTATCATTTAAACTAAAGCCAAGAATACCCACAGTAACTTTCCTTTCTCCAATAGGAGGCACCTTTTCAGAAACATGACCAGAAAAAACCCGATGCAAATTCATCTTACGTATTGATTTATAAAGATCTATTTCGAATTTAGTATAATCAAATTCGGAATTAATACAGTAGTTAAAGCCCTTTGAAAGCAGAGACAGACAATCTGGAGTCAAAATAAGATCGGACAGATTAATCACAGTTGTTACATTGGTAGAAACAGGTACATCTAAATCAGATATAGACACTGCATTATTAGAAGAACAGTCTCTTACTGTCTCCAAGAAACCTGCTTTCGCTTGACTCCTGCATAATTGCCTCTTCTGCCTTTGACGACCCCTTCTGATGCTCCTCCTAAAGGGTTATTATTCCCCTCAATTACAGAACTGGTGGAAATGTCCATCAACGGACCATGCCTGGTCACTTCTTCTCCATAGCTAGAATCTGATCCTGAATCGGTAGTCCAGTAATCAGTTGATTTTTGCTGGATCCTTTGACGTCTAAATTTTCGTATCCTCCGATTACCCCAACTGAAGATATGACCGGTATCAAAATCACCTTTATCTCGGATAAATTTATCTTTTTTTCTTTCTTTTATTTCCGACTGGATAGGAATAACCTTCTTATCGACTCTCTTAATAAACATTTGGAATTGTGTTTCGGTTAATCTCGTTTTTAATTCCATTTTGGCTTTACCAAGTTGTTCCTTTATAGATGTATATTCTTTTTCAGTGCGGGTCAGTATTAACTCAGTTAAGTTGAGTGAATGTTGTACATGCAGCTGTTTCCACTGTGCAGCAAATTCCATATCATCATGATATTGTGAAATTTCTTTATATATACGCAAGCCTCTAGGCGATCTATTACAGTCCTTGTAAGATTGTAAGGAGTTAACAGTCCAAAACAACTTGACTTCTTTTTCGGACAGAAACATAACCTTATTTTCAAGAGCTTTTGTGCCCATCACCTGCAACTCATCTTGGAGATTGCATTGTGCAAAAAACGCATCCACATCCATACGACCTGCGATCAGCGCTGCTGAATCCAAAGTAGCCAGAGACTCCACATGATCCACTGGATTATTTTCCATGGCTGGTTCTATCGGCGTGCTCTAGCCCAAATACACTGTATACAATCAATGGGAAGAAGGAAAGAGGCTGGCACTACCAAAACCGCACAGTCGGAATAGGAGTTGAAATATGGCTTGCTTACTGTTGGATGATTGCAGATAAATTGCCAGCTTCGGTGAGTGCCTCGATCATTCCTCTATATATATATTCAGCTGTTTGTGCTATTCTTTCGAAGAGCAACTCCGTGGCAATTTATCTAAAAGTGATCATGCGTTTATTGACTTTATATGCGAGGCATTACAGTATGTGTTGAGTCACAATTCCTTTCAATTTGATGACATCTGGTATCGACAAAAGTCGGGAACGGCGATGGGTACTCCCGTAGCTCCGACTTTTGCAAATTTATTTTTAGCGGACTTTGAAGAACAAATGATATACAATCTTTCTAATCCCTATGCCAAATACCTACAGCTATACCTACGTTATATAGACGACATTTTTGTAGTGTGGTCTGGTACCCAGCAGGAGTTTCTAGATTTTGTAAAATACCTGAATGCAAATTCATCAAATATGAGTTTTACACATAAATTTGGTAATCAAGAAATTGAGTTTTTGGATGTATATGTAACAATAGAGGAGGGAGCAATTCAGACTAAGGGTTATCGAAAACCTACAGCCACCAATACATTGTTGCGGTATGATAGTTATCACCCCAGACATATAACTAAATCTTTACCTTATGCTCAATTTTTACGTCTAAGACGAATTAATAGTAGTGATTTGACATTTTATGAACAGGCAGATGAGATGAGTCAAAAGTTGGAAGCAAGAGGTTATCCGGTACAATTGGTAAAAGATGCTTTAAATAGAGCTAGTGAAACTAAACAAACATCGTTATTCCATCATAAAAAATATAGTCGAAAAACTCCTATCAAAAAAGATCAGAGATTTGTTCTATCCTTCGGTTATAGCCCAATGAGTGATGTTATCCGTACAAGTATTCGAAACAATTGCCACCTAATTGAGAATGATCCATTACTTATGGAAGTCGCAATTAGGAAACCAATCGTATCCTTTCGTAGATGTAAAAATTTAAAAGACATTTTAGTCAGGGGACGTTTTTCCCAAAAAGTGCAAAGAGAACTGGTTGACAGCTAATAGTCCAAAGGGTAACCACAGATGTGGTCAATGCAATTATTGCAATTCCATAATACGTACAAGGAACCTGAATTTAGGGGGCATTACGTTTGAAATTAATGGATTAATAACCTGTAGGACCCAATATGTTGTATATGCAGTAATTTGCGATTGTGGTAGATTTTATATAGGAAAAACTATACGACCTATGTATGTAAGATTTCGTGAACATATAAGATCACTAAATACATGTGAGGGATGCCCTAGGCTGATACAACATATGCAGGAGAAACATGAAAACAACGCTCGATGCATGCGATTTGTGGGTATTGTTCACATTCAGCCATTGGTGTTAGGAGGAGACAGACACAAATCTTTGCTGCAGAGAGAGGCAGAGATTATTTCTCTGACAGGTGCACTAGGACCGCTCGGTCTCAATGATCGTAATGATCTGAGTTCGTTTTTAACATGAACCTTATTTGTTTTTAGAGAATTTGGTATTGTAATATTGATATTCTAAGATTAGAATGTACTAGCTGCATGAACCATCAAAGTATACTGTGCATTTCCCTGTCTTTTTTAATTTTTTTGTTATGTAACAATGTGTACTAATTTGTGAATAAAAAGGCAGGTGAAGGAAGTGACGCTAGGGCCTTGAGAAAGCGTGTACCAGCACGTGAAACGGCCGTAGGCAATTCCACATCCTGACCTAGATCCTTTTTTGTAATAAAGAACCAATTTTTTGCCAGCTTCGGTGAGTGCCTCGATCATTCCTCTATATATACTATCTGTCGCATCAGTTGTCAGTCTATCACCGTCAATTAGTCGTGTCAGTTGTCAGCATCAGTCCTTTAACTTCTCAGTTCGTCAGCTTGTTAGTTAGTGTTAATTAGTAAGTGTAGTAAGTGCTACTAAGTGTTATAAAAAAAAAAAACGTTGTGTTTCTCAGTGTTAGTTAGCGTTTTTAGTGTAAGAATAAAAGACAAAAAAAGACAAAAAAAATCTGTTATACAGTTGTTTCTCACAGTTCACATAGCCACGTGTGTATATACTATATATATATATATATATATATATATATATACACAGTGAAGGAAATAAGTATTTGATCTCTTGCTGATTTTGTAAGTTTGCCCACTGTCAAAGACATGAACAGTCTAGAATTTTTAGGCTAGGTTAATTTTACCAGTGAGAGATAGATTATATTTAAAAAAAAACTGAAAATCACATTGTCAAAATTATATATATTTATTTGCATTTTGCACAGAGAAGTAAGTATTTGATCCCTTTGGCAAACAAAACTTAATACTTGGTGGCAAAACCCTTGTTGGCAAGCACAGCAGTCAGATGTTTTTTGTAGTTGATGATGAGGTTTGCACACATGTTCGATGGAATTTTGGCCCACTCCTCTTTGCAGATCATCTGTAAATCATTAAGATTTCGAGGCTGTCGCTTGGCAACTCGGATCTTCAGCTCCCTCCATAAGTTTTCGATGGGATTAAGCTCTGGAGACTGGCTAAGCCACTCCATGACCTTAATATGCTTCTTTTTGAGCCACTCCTTTGTTGCCTTGGCTGTATGTTTCGGGTCATTGTCATGCTGGAAGACCCAGCCACGAGCCATTTTTAATGTCCTGGTGGAGGGAAGGAGGTTGTCACTCAGGATTTGACGGTACATGGCTCCATCCATTCTCCCATTGATGCGGTGAAGTAGTCCTGTGCCCTTAGCAGATAAACACCCCCAAAACATAATGTTTCCACCTCCATGCTTGACAGTGGGGACGGTGTTCTTTGGGTCATAGGCAGCATTTCTCTTCCTCCAAACACGGCGAGTTGAGTTAATGCCAAAGAGCTCAATTTTAGTCTCATCTGACCACAGCACCTTCTCCCAATCACTCTCAGAATCATCCAGATGTTCATTTGCAAACTTCAGACGGGCCTGTACATGTGCCTTCTTGAGCAGGAGGACCTTGCGGGCACTGCAGGATTTTAATCCATTACGGCGTAATGTGTTACCAATGGTTTTCTTGGTGACTGTGGTCCCAGCTGCCTTGAGATCATTAACAAGTTCCCCCCGTGTAGTTTTCGGCTGAGCTCTCACCTTCCTCAGGATCAAGGATACCCCACGAGGTGAGATTTTGCATGGAGCCCCAGATCGATGTCGATTGACAGTCATTTTGTATGTCTACCATTTTCTTACTATTGCACCAACAGTTGTCTCCTTCTCACCCAGCATCTTACTTATGGTTTTGTAGCCCATTCCATCCTTGTGCAGGTCTATGATCTTGTCCCTGACATCCTTAGAAAGCTCTTTGGTCTTGCCCATGTTGTAGAGGTTAGAGTCAGACTGATTGAGTCTGTGGACAGGAGTCTTTTATACAGGTGACCATTTAAGACAGCTGTCTTTAATGCAGGCACCAAGTTGATTTGGAGCGTGTCTGGAGGAGGCTGAACTCTTAATGGTTGGTAGGGGATCAAATACTTATTTCTCTGTGCACAATGCAAATAAATATATATAATTTTGACTATGTGATTTTCTTTTTTTTATTTTATATAATCTATCTCTCACTGGTAAAATTAACCTAGCCTAAAAATTCTAGACTGTTCATGTCTTTGACAGTGGGCAAACTTACAAAATCAGCAAGGGATCAAATACTTATTTTCTTCACTGTATATACACATTTATAAAATGGCAGTGAGACTTTACACGAGGCATATACCATGATCATGTCTGATACAGACACAGCGAGTGATGAAGAACCAGAATTCATACTCTCGCAGTCGCAGGAGGGTTAGTGCGGCAGGAATTCATGTTCAGGTGGAAGGGCTGCCTGTAATGGGATTTTTAAAATGGTTTTTTTTGTGATGATTTGATCCAGCTTATGGTGGACCAAAACAACCTTTATGCCCAGCAATTTATTTTGGAACACCCCAAGTCCTTTCATGTCCAGTCCAATAGGTGGCATTCCACAAATTGTGCCAAAATTCAAACATATTGGGGGTGAGTCCTCAACATGGGTCTCACTAAAAAGGCCAAAGTAAGATCCTACTGGTCCAAGGACTGTCCTCTGTACCACAATACAATGACCAGACAACGCTTTTAGGCCCTTCATAAATTTCTACATTTTAGTGATAACTTCCAATGCCCCCCCCCCCCCCCCCAGAATGACCCCAATTTTGATAGACTTTTTAAAGTTAGGCCTCTCATTAACATTTTAAGCCAAAATTTTTCAGCAATCTTCACCCCTCAAAAATAAATTTAAATTGATGGATCCGTGATGCACTTCAAGGGCAGGCTGAAGTTTTGACAATATTTGCCCAATAAGCGCGCCAGGTACGGCATCAAGGTCTACAAGCTGTGTGTATCTGAGACCGGATACACACAAGACCGTCATCAGCCAATCCCTGCAAATTCATGAAGGCAGTGCATTTCAGCATGGTGGGGTCCTGTGTCTCAAATATGGAGAGAAAAAAGATGTCTGTCTGTACACATCTATACAGGATGCCAGCTGCACCCCTGTTTTCATATCATCCATGATGAAGCCTGTGTGCATAAAGGCATATAATAAATTCATGTGTGGGGGGGTTGATCTTAATGATCAGTTTTTAAAACCATAGAATGCCATGTGGAAAATCAAAATCTAGTACAAGAAAGTGGCAGTGTACCTTGGAAAACCGGCCACCCTGGGTCAAAATTATTCTGCTTGGAGAAGAGGTGGGGAAACTTCTGTTGCTCCAAGTAATGTTTCCTGAATTTTTCCGGTGAAGCACTTTCCTTGTGAAGTCCCTGCCACAGGAAAAAAAACGCAGAAAAAAAAAATGTGCCTGCACAAAAAGTGGTATCCGAAACTATACCATATATCAGTGCGACACCTGTCCATCCAAACTCTTGACTCCGCATGAAAGACTGCTTCCACATCTTCCACACCTTCCTGGATTAAAAATGTGTTACTTTTAAATCCCTCACCGCCACTGCCCTCCCTTTATACATTTTTTTCCCATTTTTAAAATTGGACACTGAAAAGAACCCTATTACAAAACTAAACATTCTCATTATACCCCTAGATGAATACCTAATATTTTAGCAAATGTGTATGATCTGCACAATTTTTTTTAGGCCAATGCTGGTGGCCAAAAATCATCCAATGAAAATCAAGGCCTCAAAATACTTGTGGTGCTCCTTTACTTCCAGGCACTGCTCCAGGCACAGTTGTCCAGACAACATATTTACACCACTTTGGGGATATTTTTGAACTCTAAAGAAATAGCCCAATAAATGTTGAGGTGCTTTCCTTCACTTACATGCTCTGTGTCTGAAAAATCTGCCCTAGAAATAACGTATTTGTGAAAAATGTAACATTTTATTTTTTACACTGGATTTCCACCATATTTAGCAAAATATGGGGTCATAAAAGTGATCACACCCGTAGATAAACTCTTTGAGGGGTGTAGTTTCCAAAATGCAGTCACTTATTGGAGGTTTCCACTATACTGGTACCTCAATCGCGACATGGCACCCAAAAACGATTCCAGCAAAATCTGTGCTCCAAAAGCCAAATGGTGATCTTTCCCTTTTGAGACCCGTTGTGTGACCATACAGCAGTTTATGACCACATATGGAGTATTGCCGTTTTCTGGAGAAATTGCGTAAGCAATTGTGGGGTGCTTTTTCTCCTATAACCCCCGTATAAATGAAAAATTTGGGGCTAAAGCAACATTTTATTGGAAAAAATGCAATTCTTAATTTTCACTGCCCAATGTTTAGAACTTCCATGAAACACCTGTGAAGTCAAAATGCTCATTACACCCCTAGATAAATTCCTTGAGGGGTGTAATTTCCAAAATTGGGTCACTTCTTGAGGGTTTCCATTGTACTAGTACCTCAGGAGCTCTTCAAACGCGACATGGCACCCGAAAACCATTCCAGCAAAATCTGTGCTCTATAAAGCACCTGTGGGGTTAAAATGCTCACTACACCTCTAGAGGAATTCCTTGTGTGGTGTAGTTTCCAAAATTAGGTAATTTTTGGGGTGTTTCCTTTGTTTTGGCACCACAAGACCTCTTCTAACCTGACATGGTGCCTAAAATGTAATCTTATGAAAAGATGGCCCTAAAATCCACTAGGTGCTCCTTTGCTTCTGAGGCCTGTATTTCAGTCCAGTACCACACTAGGGCCACATGAAGGATATTTATAAAAAACTGCAGAATATGGGCAATAAATATTGAGTAGGGTTTCTCTGTTAAAACCTTCAGTGTTACAGAGAAAAATGGATTAAAATGTAATTTCTGCAAAAACATTTGTAAATTTCACCTCCACTTTGCTTTAATTCCTGCGAAACACCTAAAGGGTTAAGAAAATTTCTAGGTGCAGTTTTCAAAACAGGGTGAATTATGGGGGTTTCTAATATATGCACTCTAAAGCCACTTCAGAACTGAATTGGACCCTATAAAAATAGACTTTTGAAATTTTCTTGAAAATGGGAGAAATTGCTGCTAAATTTATAAGCCTTGTAACATCCTAGAAAAATAAAAGGACGTTCAAAAAACAATGCCAACATAAAGTAGACATATGGAAAATGATAATTAGTAACTATTTTGTCTGGTATAACTATCTGTCTTACAAGAAGATACGTTTAACTTTAGAAAAATGTTCTCAAAATTTTGGTGTTTTTCACAAATAAGTTAAAGAGGCTCTGTAACCAGATTATAAATGCCCTATCTCCTACATAATCTGATCGGCGCTGTAATGTAGAGAACAACTGTGGTTTTTATTTTGAAAAACGATAATTTTTTAGCAGTGATGAGCAATTTTAGATTTATGCTAACTAGTTTCTTATGTCGATGTAAGTCGATGTAGCTACTTACCTGCAAACGCTGATGCTGCTGCAGAATCATCTGTAGCCTCTGGTGCCGATGTGTCCTCGCTCGTCTGACACGATGCAGGACCTGTGAGTGACGTCACAGCGTGATCTCTCGAGAACACGCTGTGTCTGCACTGCCAGAAGCTGGGCGTTCTGAAGAGAAGTGGATGATACTTCTCATCAGAGCGCCCAGCTAGTAAAAGTATTAAAAACGCCCCGATGTACGCACCTAATACACGCCCACTTGGACTTTTACTTTTAAACACACCCACTTGGACTTTTGCACGCCTCATTTGCATAACTACAAAATGGTCATAACTTGGCCAAAAATGCTCGTTTTTTAAAAATAAAAACGTTACTGTAATCTACATTGCAGCGCCGATCTGCTGCAATAGCAGATAGGGGCTGCAAAATCTGGTGACAGAGCCTCTTTAAGTCATAAAATAAAAGAAGTTAGTATGCTGTATTGTTTTTCAGTTCTCTTAAAGGGAGTCTGTCACCAGAAATGTACCTATCAAACTAGCAACAGGGTAATATACAGTAGGCTAACCTGAGTCTAACATTTATTACCTTTTTCACATGAGTGCCTCCTTGGCAGAGAAAATCATTTTATTCGGTATATGCAAATGAGCATTTTGTAGCGAGGGCATCAACTGTTAGAAGAATTTATATACTTATCAAAGAGATTCAAGGAGTCACCTGAATAGAGAATGTGCGTCTTTTATTCTTATCGATAAGGAGACAATATGGCAAAATGTCTGCTAATACCTTCAGTATCATAGCTTTTATACATGGGATAAACCTAGTTCAAACAAGTTCTTAAACAGCTTTGTCATCTCTTTACGACTTTTATACTTATGTAAATACCTGACTTCTCTCTATAAAGGAATTCAACTGCCCACCCCCTCTACTTGATAACATATTAAACACCTTGTCAGCAAAAAACCCTTTGCAGAGGAACTTGTATAGCTCAATACACACTTTTAGTTTCCGATACATAAATTTAAAATAAAACTTTCCTAACATCCACGTTGCTCCAAAATGCTATGTCTTCTTTCCCCAGTTCAACCATCCCTCTCTTTTTTCATTGATTGACAGGGACCAGGAAGTATAATAGGCAAGTTCACACCTGACCCCGTAGTCTCATGAACACGCTCCGGGCTCTGCTTCATAATCGGCGCTTGTGCTGTACATTCTTGACATTTTACCGGTCTAATTGGCAGTACTGCGCATGCGCAGATGACGTCAGACTACACAATCTTCTGCTTTCAGATGCCAAGATCCGTCTCTTTCGGGTGTAGCCTGATGCAGTGGCGTAGCTATAGGGGTCGCAGCGGTCGCAGTTGCGACCGGGCCCACAAGCCTGGGGGACCCGCAGGGCCCCCGTTGCCACGCAGCGCGCTAATACAAAGTTTGTATGTGCCGTGATGCCGGCACTTCCTGGTTACGGGCATGGCTTGTTAAGACGTCACAGTCACATGGTACACTCAGTGTACCATGTGACCGTGACTTCACGAGAGGGGGCGTTCCAGCCACTGTGGAAGAGCCGATGCGGAAGAGCATGGAAGACTGCAGGTGAGCTGCAGAGGGGGCCCGTAATGTATGTGTGTTGTATTGTATTGTATTGTCTGTTGTATTGTATTGTATTGTCTGTGTTTTAAATTACAGGCCCCCCTCTCCTCTCTCCACCGCAAACACAAACTGCACGACACAATACATTACAAACTGTGGGTCGCACTCCCCCTGGGGGGTCGCGAACCAGTCACCGAGGTCCTGCTTCCAACTGCATTCGCGTCCTCAGGATGCAGATCCAGTTGAATTTAATCCTGGAGCAAAGAACTGAAGACTCCTTCCTCCAGCATTCACTGCCGTGAGCTATTAGCGGCTTGGCACAGACAGGCGCAATTTAGTGACGTCATCGCGCCTGTCTGTGCTGAGTCACTCATAACACAGGGCAAAGGAGGAGAAGGATCTCCTCCTTCACTCGTCGTGGGAACGGGAATAGGTAATAACTTTATTATTTTTCTATTATGCACATATGGAGGAATTATACTGTATAAGGAGGGGGGCTGATATGGTGGCAGCTATGAGGGGCATTACTGTATGGAGGGGCTGATATGGTGGCAGCTATGAGGGGCATTATACTGTATGGGGAGCTGATATGGTGGCAGCTATGAGGGACATTATACCGTATGGGACATTATACTGTCGGGGGGGCTGATATGGTGGCAGCTATGGGGGCATTACACTGTAGGGAGACAGCTTTGGGGGCTTTATACTGTGTGGGGGCAGCTAAAGGGGGCATTATACTGTGTGGGACAGCTAAGGAGGGCATTATACTGTGTGGGGGTAGCTATGAGGGGCATTATACTGTATGGGGCTGCTATGGGGGCATTATACTGTATGATGGCATTTATGGGGGCATTATACTGTATGGGGCAGCTATGGAGGCATTATACTGTATGGGGCCGCTATGGGGGCATCATATTTTATGGGGGCATTATACTGTGTGGGGCAGCTATGAGGGGCATTATACTGTATGGGGCTGCTATGGGGCATTATACTGTATGGGGCTCCTATGGGGGCATTATACTGTAGGGGGCTGCTATGGGGGCATTATACAGTATGGGGGAATTTATGAGGGGCATTATACTGTATGGGGTCTGCTATGGGGGGCATTATGCTGTATTGAGGCATTATACGATGTGGGGGGGGGTAGCTATGGGAGCATTATACTGTGTGGTGGGCAGCTATAGGGAGCATTATACTGTATAGGGGCAGTTATGGGGAGCATTATGCTGTATGGGGACAGTTACAGGAAGCATTATACTGTATGGGGGCAGCTACAAGGAGCATTATACTGTATGGAGCAGCTACGGGGGGCATTATACTGTGTGGGGGCAGCTATAGGGGAAGTATACTGGGGGGATGTTGGGCAAGGCGGCTGGCTATAGGCACGGCAGGGGGGCCCAAGCTGAATTCTTGCACAAGGGCCCATGAGCCTTTAGCTACGCCCCTGGTCTGATGTAATCAGCGCGTGCGCAGTACAGCCAAATAGACCAATGAAACATCAATGGTGTACTGCGCATGCGCCGATTGTGAAGCAGAGCCGCGCGTTCGGGAGGGAGGGCTGGACTGGGGAAAGAAGACATAGCATTTTGGAGCAATGGTGACGCCTTTTCTTTGCAAAGGAGGCACTCCTGTGAAAAAGGTAATAAACGTTAGATTCAGGTTAGCCTACTCTATATTACCCTGTTGCAGGTACATTTCTGGTGACAGGTTGCGAAGGTTGCGAAACGCGCGTCGAGGTGCTTGGTGTCCAGGTGTCCTATCCTACCAGTATCATGTCCTCAACAGGTATTGTGTTCCATTTCTAACTGCCTATAGCTTGTCTCTGATTAGGTCTCCATTATCATAAGTATGGTTGCTATATTCTATTGATTGGAGGGACCTGTCAGTCTGGTACTCATACATATGGTATAAGCTATCACTTACCTGGGATGTGATTCTCTATTGGGAGGAAATATTTCTCTATATATAATTTTTGATATTGTATTTTGTGAACCTGGTATACATTTTTTTAATTATATTTTATATGTCTATAGTATATACTTGGGAGGGGGGTTAATTTTGTATGTTTTGTATTTATTGATGTGTAATAAAGTACAAATAAATATATTTTGATATAATATTATTATGTCGAGATTTTTCTTTTCGGTTTAACATTTCTGGTGACAGACTCCCTTTAATTCAGTCACTAGTATAAACAATGGATATTTTCATTCTGGTTACATTAGCTATATCCAGGCAAACAATTGTTAATTGTATTTCATTCAGCATGCTTATTAAAGTTCACAAATGTAATATAGTGCATGTGTATATAGTCTATATAGTGTATGTAGTAGAGGGGTGAGGAGTGCTAGATATATACATGACCTTGGATACAGTCATGACAGCCAGAATGAATACATCCATTGTTCACATTGCTTAACCCCTTAGTGACCAGCCTATTTTAGGCCCCAAAGGGCCAAGCTATTTTTTTTTTGTTTTTCTATAGTCGCAATCAAAGAGCTATAACTTTTTTATTTTTCCGTCGACATAGCTGTATGAGGACTTGTTTTTTGCGGGATTAGTTGTACTTTTTAATGGCACCATTTTTGGGTACATATCGTGTTTTTTATTAACTTTTATTAACTTTTTTGCGGGGAATAGAAAAAAAAACCTGAAATTCCGACATTGTTCTATGAGTTTTAAATTCACGCCGTTCACTGTGCGGCATAAATAACATGTTATCTTTATTCTATTTGTCAGTATGATTATGACGATACCACATGTGTATAGGTTTTTTAATTTTTACGACTTTTGCACAATAAAAACTCTTTTGAACTAAAAGTATTTGTTTTAACATCGTCGCTTTCCAAGAGACGTAATTTTTTATTTTTCCATCAATGTAGTGATGTTTTGGGCTTGTTTTTGCGGGACGAGACGTAGTTTTGATTCGTACTGTTTTGGGGTACATGGGACTTATTGATTAACTTTTATTATGACTTTTTGGGGGGCAATGGAAAAAAATAGCAATTTCGCCATTGTTTTTTGTGTTTTTTCTTACGGTGTTCACCTTGTGGTTTAAATTACATATTAACTTTATTGTTTGAGTCATTACAGTTGCGATGATACCATATATGTGTACTTTTATTTATTTTTTTACACTTTTACTAAATAAAACCACTTTTTATGGAAAAAAAAAAATTTTTTTTACTGTAATTTTTATTAACTTTTATTTCACATTAGGGGACTTTACTATGCGATCTTTAGATCGCTGCTATAATGCTTTGGTATACTTAGTATACCAAAGCATTATTGCCTGTCTGTGTAAAACTGACAGGCAATCTATTAGGACGTGCTTCTGGCGCGTCCTAATAGGCATATGCCCAGGGCAGACGTGGGGGCTTTTATCAGGCTCCTGGCTGCCATGATTGCATTTGCGGGCCGCCGATTGGTGACAGAAGGAGCTCCCTCCCTCTGTAAACATGTTAAATGCCGCGGTCGCTATTGACCGCAGCATTTAACGAGTTAAACTGCCGCGATCAAAGCAAACTTCGATCGTGGCCGTTGGAGCAGGAGCCCGGCTGTCATCAGACAGCCGAGCACTCGCTTCATCCTGCACGGGACACCCGTGCAGCACTTAGACTGGGCTGCATGAAAAGGTGACGGCCTAGCCTAAGGCCCCTTAGTGACCACCGTGAAAAGGTGTATTGGTGGTCACTAAGGGGTTAAAGAGGTTGGATAGCTCTTTTCCATATGCCATATATGGGCATAATAACATCACGAGTCAGATCAGAAAGCCTCTTGAATGTAAACAGTATTGTTCACCGCTTCTGCGATATCAGCTGATTGTCAGGGGTTAGAGAAGCTGGATCCATGGCAATCAGCTGATGGCCAGACTGGTGTATTCCATTCCATTTCTTATTTACATCTGTACTGTAGTACCTTTTCTAGATTTTACATTGTCTTTTCTGTTAAAGAGTGTCACGGGATAAAGAGACTGTTATGGGGACTACAGAGGTTGGTGTGAACCCACGGTGTCACCAGGGGATTTGACGTGTGGCTAAACTGCGAAGTCTAAGGGAACCTTAGGTATTCACCCTTTAACCTCTATACAGGGATCTGGACTTACGCAGTTGGGAAGCTCCAGGCTGCTACCCCCAGAGTATTCTATTTAACAGACAACGTTAAGGCTGGGAACACACGACCTATTTTCAGACGTAAACGAGGCGTATTATGCCTTGTTTTACGTCTGAAAATACGGCTCCAATACGTCGGCAAACATCTGCCCATTCATTTGAATGGGTTTGCCGACGTACTGTGCAGACGACCTGTAATTAACGTGTCGTCGTTTGACAGCTGTCAAAAGACGACGCGTAAAATTACAGCCTCGTCAAAAGAAGTGCAGGACACTTCTTGGGACGTTTTTGGAGCCGTTTTCTCATAGACTCTATTGAAAACAGCTCGAAAAACGGCCAAAAAAACGGCACGAAAACGCAGCGAAAACGGCGCGAAAAACACTGCGAAAAACGTGAGTTGCTCAAAAAACTTCTGAAAATCAGGTGCTGTTTTCCCTTGAAAACAGCTCCGTATTTCCAGACGTTTTTGGCTCAGCGTGTGAACATACCCTTAGGGTATGTTCACACGATGAGAGGCATTTACGTGTGAAAAGACAGACTGTTTACAGCTGCCTCGTTTCACACGTAAATGCTCCTCCTCGTAATTTACGAGGCGTCTGAGACGCTCGTAAATCTTGAGCTGTGCTTCATTGAGTTCAATGAAGAACAGCTCAAATTACATGGCAAAGAAGTGCCCTGCACTTCTTTGCCGAGGCAGTCCATTTACGCGTCGTCGTTTGACAGCTGTCAAACGACGACGCGTAAATGACAGGTCGTCTGCACAGTACGTCGGCAAACCCATTCAAATGAATGGGCAGATGTTTGCCGATGTATTGCAGCCCTATTTTCAGACGTAAAACGAGGCATAATACGCCTCGTTTACGTCTGAAAATAGGTCGTGTGAACCCAGCCTAACAGGTGTGGTACAGAAACAGCAGACGTAATGCAAGTCAGGTTTAGCACAGGTCAGGGCAGGCGGCAGATGTGCACTTAGGGTATGTGCACACGTAGTGACCAAAAACGTCTGAAAGTACGGAGCTGTTTTCAAGGGAAAACAGCCCCTGATTTTCAGACGTTTTTTGAGCAACTCGCGTTTTTCGCTGCGTTTTTCGCGGCGTTTTCGCTGCATTTTTTACGTCCGTTTTTGGAGCTGTTTTCATTGGAGTCTATGAGAAAACGGCTCCAAAAACGTCCAAAGAAGTGTCCTGCACTTCTTTTGACGAGGCAGTCATTTTACGCGTCGTCGTTTGACAGCTGTCAAACGACGACGCGTAAATGACAGGTCGTCTGCACAGTACGTCGGCAAACCCATTCAAATGAATGGGCAGATGTTTGCCGACGTATTGTAGCCCTATTTTCAGGCGTAAATCGAGGCATAATACGCCTCGTTTACGCCTGAAAATAGGTCGTGTGAACCCAGCCTTACGGTTGGTAGAGCCAAATGTGAGGGCAGTCGGCAGATATTAGTTACGGGTAACAAGCAAGGGATCATGGCAAGCTGCAGGCATGGATAGTCAAAGTTACAGGTAGGGTCTAATCCACAGGAAATCCAACAAACGATAAGGCAGTGTATAACTAGCAAGCTAGGAGGTACCTAATTGCTCAGGCAATGGTGGACAAGAGGAGGTTCCCTTTATACCCTGGGAAAGCTGGGAAAGAGACAGGGGTAGTAGTTTTGACCGAATAAATAGTGCGGTCGACTACGGTATTGATTCCGTCAAAACAATGGAACCCTTACATAACGGTGACAAACGGAAACCATTTGCACTGGATCCATCACCATTGAAATCAATGGTGATGCAAACAGAAACCTATGGTTTCCATTTGTATCAGTTTGGATTTCGTTCATGGGTTCCCCTGACAGAAAGGTCCGACGGAACCCATGAACAGAGTCACGACGCAGATGTGAACGAAGCCTTAGACAAGTTCATATATACACAGTGAAGTAGTTGTTGCAATTATCACATTAATAAGCATTATTCCAGCACACCCACTAAGCAACTACTGTTAGTCTCATCATGGTCCCGAATTCTGTCTCTTTTAATGGCATTGCCATAACATCAGCTATCATTATGTCAGTCTCACATTGAAATCTATGTACATCTCTGACATTGTTTTTTTTTTGTTTGTTTGTTTTTAAATAAAATTGTGCATCAGTGTGATTGGTGCATTTTGGTACATTTTATTAAAAATTATTTTGAGTCTCCTGTCTGCGTCCACATAACCTGTGAGTTTTAGATCTCCTTTTGCAGATACAGGTACATGTGATAGATAGGACAACAGGTTTCTCCTCCTTTGTGTGCCATGTATAGCAGACATGAAAGCTGTTAGGCTCCGCCCACTCGATCAAAGACAACTGAGAACTAGAGATGGATCCTGCAGAGGGGAAAACTGCTAAAAAATGCCATGTAGAAGTCATTTAATGGCCAGAAATAGTGTTATTCCTCATGTACAAAAATATGACAGTTTATTCTGAAATGTCAGCTAAAAAGTTAAATACGCTTTGAGGAAAAACAAGCGCCTAATAATATGTACAGATAAGGTATAAATGCAATTAGAATAAGTGAGGAATCAGGCAGACTTGATGACAGCTTGTATAGTGAAGAGATTGCATTAATGTATAGTAAGGCACTTGGAGGAATTCATAAAGTCTTACCAGTGCCACCAAGTGGATGTCAATATGGCAGCATGTTCCTCAATTCTTATAGTCTTTAAAGAGGCTCTGTCACCACATTATAAGTGGCCTATATTGTACATAATGTGATTAGCGCTGTAATGTAGATTACAGCAGTGTTTTTTATTTAGGAAAACGATCATTCTTGACAGAGTTATGACCTATATTAGCTTTATGCTAATGAGTTTCTCAATGGACAACTGGGCGTGTTTTACTATATGACCACGTGGGCGTTGTACAGAGGAGTGTATGACCAATCAGCGTCATACACTTCTCTCCATTCATTTACACAGCACATAGCGATATAGCTATATCGCTATGTGCAGTCACATAAACACACATTAACCCCTTCCCGACATTTGCCGTACATGTACGTCATGGAAAGTACTGACTTCCCGCATCTTGCCGTACATGTACGCCAAATGTTTGGGACCGGCTCAGAAGCTGAGCCGGTCCCATCATCACCGGATCTCAGCTGTATCTTACAGCTGACATCCGGCTGTAACGGCGGGGACCGAAATTAGCTTCGATCCCCGCCATTAACCCCTTAAGTGCAGCGCTCAAACGCGATCGCTGCACTTAAGGTGTTTGCAGCTCATCGGAACCCCAGTAATGAAATTGCCGGGGTTCCGGTGGCTGCAATGGCAACCGGAGGCCTAATACTGGCCTCCCGGTCTGCATAGCACCGAAGCCGGTCAAGATCCGCCCGGCGGCGGAGCCTGATCGGCTTCCGTAGCTGTCGGCAAGATGGCGCCGGGTCAGGAGCTGATCCGGCGTCATCAGCGGTGGAAGTCAGCTGTACTGTACAGCTGACATCCACCTGTAACGGCAGGAACCGGAGCTAGCTCCGATCCCTGCCATTAACCCCTTCGATGCAGCAATCGAAAGCGATCGCTGCATCGTAGCGGTTACTAGCAGATCGCCAGCCCTGACAGGCAATCGGGACTGGCGACTGCTGTTATGGCAACAGGAGACACAATGGTCTCCTGCTCTGCCATTACGGAAGCCGATTTAGGCCCCGCCGGGAGGCGAAGCCTAATCGGCTTGCTGTCAGTGAATGACTGACAGATCTAATACATTGCACTACATAGGTAGTGCAATGTATTAGAAAAAAAAAAATCTGACCGTTCGAACTTCAAGTCCCCTAGTGGGACTTGAGAAAAAGTGTAAAAAAAGTATAAAAAAGTGTAAAAAAAAGTGCACAAAATAAAAGTTTGAAAACAGTAAAAGTTTCAAGTAATGAAATAAAACACAATCCCCCTTTTACTCTTATCAAGTCCTTTATTATTGAAAAATAATAATAAACCATATGTATTTGGTATCGCCACGACCGTAACGACCGGAGGTATCAAAATATTATATTATTTATTGCACGCGGTGAACAGCGTAAAAAAAAACGTAAAAAACGTTACCAGAGTTTGTTTTTTGGTCACTTTGCCCTACAAATATTAGAATAAAAAGTGATCAAAAAGTCGCACGTATCCAAAAATGGTACCTATAAAAACTATAGCTCGTCCCGCAAAAAACAAGCCCTCATACACCTCCGTCGACAAAAAAATTAAAAAGTTATGGTTCTCACAACTTGGCGACAGAAAAAATACATTCTTTTTACAAAAGTAATTTTATTGTGCAAAAAAGTTGTAAAACATAAAAAAGTGCTATAAATTAGGTATCGCCGGAATCGTACTGACCCGCAGAATAAAGTTAACATGTAATTTATAACGCATGGTGAACGCTGTATAAAAAAAAAACGAAAAAAGCTGTGCCAGAATTGCGTTTTTTTGTTTACCTGGCATCCCAAAAAATAGGATAAAAGGTGATCAAAAAGTCGCATGTACCCCAAAATGGTACCAATAATAACTACAGCTCGTCCCGCAACAAACCAGCCCTCATACCGCTACGTCTATGAAAAATAAAATTAGTTATGGCTCCAATAATTCAGGAAATAAAAAAATATGCAGTTGTGCAGGTCCGAGGGGAACATTTCTTCTGTTTGAAGAGGCGATTTATCAAGGACCTAAAATTAGGGAACCAGGAAAGGGAGGGCCCAAACATATCCGCTGGAAGCGACGGTGCCCGTATTATACCAGGACAACACTTCCCAGCAAAATTCCCCAAACTACAAAGGCGCGGAGTGTGGACCAAAAGGGGGATAAGAAATGACACCATTTATCAGTGCGACACCGGCCTGTGCAGAAAGGATTGCTTCACAGCGTAACACACGTCTATGGATTATTTTATTGTTTTTTTTTACCCCGTTATTATACCACCTGACTATGCCCCTTATATACTCCGCCCGGCTTACATATGCCCCCACATTATAAACGGAAACACCAGTAAGACTCCAAACAAAACTACTACCAAGCAAAATCCACGCTCCAAAAGCCAAATGGCATTTCCTCCCATCTGAACCCTACAGCGTGCCCAAACAGCAGTTTCCTTCCACATATATGGCATCGTCATACCCGGGAGAACCCTTTTAGCAATTTTTGGGGTGTGTGTCTCCAGTGGCATATGCTGGGCACGACATATTTGCCACTGAATGGCATATCTAGGGAAAAATATAAATTTTTAATTTGCACCATCCACAGCGCATTCATTTATGGAAAAGATCTGTGGGGTGAAAATGCTCACTACACCCCTTAATAAATGCCTTGAGGGGTGCAGTTTCCATAGTGGGGTCACTTCCCAGGGGTTTATTTTTATTATTTCACATCTGAGCCTCTGCAGTTGTGAACCAATACTTTGTAAATCGCCAAATTAGGCCTCAATTTTACATGGTACCCTTTCACTCCTGAGCCTGGTCGACTGTCCAGGCAAGAGATTAGGGCCACATGTAGGGTG
The DNA here is from genome assembly GCF_050947455.1 of Rhinoderma darwinii. Taxonomy (NCBI): domain Eukaryota; kingdom Metazoa; phylum Chordata; class Amphibia; order Anura; family Rhinodermatidae; genus Rhinoderma; species Rhinoderma darwinii. The sequence goes on from NC_134688.1 coordinate 369,738,839, forward strand.
TTTCTAAAACCAGGAAACCCAGCATAATAGAGAGCTGTCTCGTTATGGTGGCACAAGCTGGGCACCACATATTGTCCACATATCTGTGGAAAAAATCCCATTTTCACTCTGCAACATCGAGTTCACACTAATTTCTACAAAACACCTGCAGGGTTAACATGCTCACTACACCCGTAGGTAAAAGCATTGAGGGGTGTAGTTTCCAAAATCGGGTCACTTCTGGGGGGTTTCCACTGTTTTGGGCCCACAGGCGCCCAGAAACCAATCCAGAAACATCTGCACTCCAAATGGCGGTCCTTCCCTTCTGAGCCCTGCCGTGTGCCCAAACAGCAGTTTATGACCACATATGGGGTATTGCCGTACTCGGTAGAAATTGCTTTACAAATGTTGGGTTCTTTTTTTCCTTTATTTGTTGCGAAAATGAAAAAATTTGCACTAAAGCTACGTCTTATTGAAGAAAAAGGATTGTTTTTATTTTCACTGCCCAATTCTAATAAATTCTATGAAACATCTGTGGGGTCAAAATGCTCACTACGCCCCTAGATGAATTCCTCAAGAGGTGTAGTTTCCTAAATGGTGTCACTTTTTGGGCGTTTTCATTGTTTTTTCCCCTCAGGGGCTTTGCAAATGTGACATGGCCGCCGCAAACCATTCCTGCTCAATGTGATCTCCAAAAGCCAAATAGCGCTCTTTCCCTTCTAAGCCAAGCCGTGTCTCCAAACAGCCGTTTATTACCACATGTGGGGCATTGTTTTACTCGGGAGAAATTGCTTTACAAATTTTGTGGTGCTTTTTCTCCTTCAGTCCTTGTGGAAATGAGTAAAAATAAGCTAAACCTACATTTTCTTTGAAAAAATGTTGATTTTTATTTTCAGGGCCTACTTCCAATAATTTCTGGAAAAAACCTGTGGGGTCAAAGAGCTCACTATACCCCTAGATAATTTCCTCAATGGGTGTAGTCTCCAAAATGGGGTCACTTGTGGGGGGTTTCCACTGTTTTGTCTCCTCAGGGACTTCGTAAATGTGACCTGGCCTCCGCAAACCATTCCTGCTAAACTTGAGCTCCAAAAGCCAAATAGCGCTCTTTCCCTTCTCAGCCCTGCCGTGTCTCCAAACAACCGTTTATTACCACATGTGGGGCATTGTTTTACTCGGGAGAGATTGGTTTACAAATTTTACGGTGCTTTTTCTCCTTCAGTCCTTGTGGAAATGAGAAAAAATTAGCTAAACCTACATTTTCCTTGAAAAAATTTAGATTGTAATTTTCAGGGCCTATTTCCAATAATTTATGCAAAAAACCTGTTGGGTCAAAACGCTCACTATACCCCTAGATAATTTCCTCAATGGGCGTAGTTTCCGAAATGGGGTCACTTGTGGGGGGTTTCCACTGTTTTGTCACCTCAGGGGCTTTGTAAATGTGACATGGCCTCCACAAACCATTCCTGCTAAACTTGAGCTCCAAAAGCCAAATAGCGCTCTTTCCCTTCTCAGCCTCGCCGTGTCTCCAAACAACCGGTTATTACCACATGTGGGGTATTGTTTTACTCGGGAGAAATTGCTTTACAAATTTTGCGGTGCTTTTTCTCCTTTAGTCTTTGTGAAAATGAGAAAAAAAATCGCTAAACCTACATTTTCTTTGAAGAAATGTTGATTTTAATTTTCACGGCCTACTTCTAATAATTTCTGTAAAAAAGCTGTGCGGTCAAAATGCTCACTGTACCCGTAGATAATTTCCTTGAGGTGTGTAGTTTCCCAGATGGGGTCACTTTTGGGGGATTTTGACTGTTTTGGCACCGCAAGAGCCCTTCAAACCTGACATGGTGCCTAAAATTTATTCTAACAAAAATAAGGCCCCAAAATCCACCAGGTGCTCCTTTGCTTCTGAGGCCGGTGCTTCAGTCCAGTAGCACGCTACGGCCACATGTGGGATATTTCCTAAAACTGCAGAAACTGGGCAACAAATATTGAGTTGCATTTCTCTGGTAAAACCTTCTGTGTTATAAAAAAAATTGTACTAAAAATTTATTTCTGCAAAAAAATATGAAATTTGTAAAATTCACCTCTACATTGCTTTAATTCCTGTGACATGTGTAAAGGGTTAAGACATTTTCTAAATGCTGTTTTGAATACTTTGAGGAGTGAAGTTTTTAAAATGGGGTGACTTTTTGGGGGTTTCTAATATATAAGGCCCTCAAAGCCACTTCACAACTGAACTGGCCCCTGTAAAAATGGCCTTTTGAAATTTTCTTGAAAATGTGAGAAATTGCTGCTAAAGTTCTAAGCCTTGTGAGGTCATAGAAAAATAAAAGGATGTTCAAAAAACGATGCCAATCTAAAGTAGACATATGGGTGATGTTAATTAGAAACAATTTTGGGTGGTATAACTGCCTGTCTTACAAGCAGATACATTTAAATTGAGAAAAATGCTAATTTTTGCAATTTTTCGCTAAATTTTGGTGTTTTTCACAATTAAATGCTGAACATATCGAGCAAATTTTGCCAGTAACATAAAGTCCAATGTGTCACGAGAAAACAATCTCAGAATCGCTTGGATAGGTGAGAGCATTCCGGAGTTATTACCACATAAAGTGACACATGTCAGATTTGAAAAATGAGGCTCGGTCAGGAAGGTCAAAAGTGGCTAAAGAGGGAAGGGGTTAACGTTACTCATGTGTCATGACAATGAATATACATTACCTCCAGCCAGGACGTGATGTCTATTCAGAATCATGTCACTTCTGTAGCGTCTCTGTGAGTTACAGCATAGCAGGCTTAGTCCCGCGAGATTACGCTGTAAACTGTCATTCACAGCGAGATCTCGCTGTGCTGTGCTGTAAATCACACAGACGCTACAGAAGTGGTCAGGAGAATGAATACACATCACGTCCTGGCTGGAGGTAATGTATATTCATTGTCATGACACATGAGTAGCATTATAGTGTGTTTATGTGACTGCACATAGCGATATAGCTATATCGCTATCTGCAGTGTAAATGAATGGAGAGATGTGTATGACGCTGATTGGTCACTGATTGGTCAGCGTCATACACTCCTCTGTACAACGCCCACTTGGTCATATAGTAAAACACGCCCAGTTGTCTATTGAGAAACTCATTAGCATAAAGCTAATATAGGTCATTATCGTTTTTCTAAATAAAAAACATGGCTGTAATCTACATTACAGCGCCGATCACATCATGCACTATATAGGCCACTTATAATGTGGTGACAGAGCCTCTTTAAATCTATTGGAGACATTCTGATATTGCCAGAGTTGGTATTGGGACAGATTTATTTATTTATTTTTTGCAAAAAAGAACATTTGAACATTACAACAAAATGGAGTACATGGTGTGTGCCAAATTTATTATGTGTTTTAGACATCTACCCCTACAGTTTTAAAAACTGCATAGAAAAAGGGACATTGTTAGGAATAGTCATAAAATGGACACAATTTATTAAAGACATGCACCTTATTTTGACAAAAAATGTATATGTACACCAGCCATGACGTGGCATAAGTAAGAGAAAGGCGTCTAACATACTTAGCAAGTTGCACTAAATATATTATGTCACATGCTACATTTCAATAAATTTGGCATAATCTGTGCACCTAAAGCATATATGTGCCACAGTGTGGAACATCTGGTGTAGTGTGAATGGTACCCAATACTACCTTGTAATTAGTTTCCTATTCCTTAGATCTCGGGACTTACACGTTATCGAAAATATGTGCGTTTCTAGAAAAATGTTGGGTGCCCATTGCTGCCCAAAGTGGCCCTCATTTTTTTTATCTCCCACTGCGTGTCCTTTTTTTTTTTGTTTTTTTTATTGGTCATTATCTATTGTATTAATCCAATAGATTACCTTCCTCGCTCCTGGACTCCTCTTCAGATCCCAGCAGAAGCTCCTAGGCCTGAAGAGGAACCCAGGAGAAAGGAGGATAAGCATACAAGTCTGGTCTGGGGTCTAAAATTATCAGTCTGCTCTGGGGTGTAAAGTTGGGGTTTTAGGTTTTGTCTTGGGTCTAAAATTTGGTTTCTGGTCTTCGGTCTGTACCAATTTGGGGGTCTGTTCTGGAGTCTGCACTAATTTAGAGATCTGTTCTGGGGTCTGCATTAATTTAGGGGTCTGGTCTAAAGTCAGAAATAATTGATAGGTCAAGTCCGGGGACTGCTTTAATTTAAGAGTCTCGGGTCTGCTTTAAAGCAAGGTGCAACGCCAAAGATATCTCAGCAGTAAGCTCTGGGGTTGTCAGAGGAAGTCGTCATGGCATTGTTGGACACATGGAAAAATCAAGGGAAGAGAGTGTCTACAATCAGAGAAGATGTCACTTGTGAGTCACTGGATTTATAGAGGACCTGTTACCTCTCCTGGTGAATAAGATTAATAGTTGGTCTCTCTTCTCTGACAGCACAGAGTAGAGAAGAGAAGCAGTGTAGTTTGGAGGTGAAGTTAAAGTACATTCAGTCTTGAAGATTGTAAGTTGATGAAGGTTTTATTATACAAGGATTTAAGTTGCATGCCAGGAAGGTACTGTCTGCCAGAATAATGGAGGAAAGTAGAGCAATAGTTGATGAATTGGTACTAAACATGAGCGAATCTTAAGTATGGCTTAAAATGCACCAAAGATCTGGCAAAGCATTCTGTCGCAAATTAAGCCAAAACAAACGTGGTTTAAGGAGGAGAAAAGTGTTTAGCAAGTCTAGATAGATGCACCAAATGTATCATACAGCATGCACCACTGTGATAAATTTGGTATATCTTATGACTGCCTAGACTAAATTTACACTGTCTAAAACTTATGCAGCTTAGTAAAATGCCACAATAAGGCTCTGTTGACATCACGTTTAAAGCATTGTGTCGTAGGTATACATCGGGATGATCACTGACGTATACATCCAATGGAAGGCTGAAACGTTTCCCACTGTATAGGTATACCAGGGGCATAGCTAGGGGGGGAAACTAGGTGGTAGGGGTGGGGGGCACCGCAGAGCAGCTGATCGCTGCTGATAGGCGCCCTGTATGTCGGACACCGGCAGCAGCAATCAGCATTAGGAAGAACCAGGAGTTCATGTGGCGGCGTTCTGACTGTGGCTTGTGAAGGCCTGGGAGTGGACCAGTCCAGTCACCTGACCTGTCACCTGACCTCACGTCAGTGTCATGAGGTCAGATGACTCAGGTCAGGTGGCTGGATTTGTTCACCCAGATTGTCACCGACCCTAGTCAGAAGGAACTCTGCCAGGGGGGGTGTGGAGCTATTTACAAGGGTGGCAGCGGGCTGTCTGTAGCACTATCTACAAGGGGGGGAGTGTGCCGCTACATACAAGGGGGGAGTTTGCCGCTATCTACAAGGGGGGCAGCAGGCTGTGTGTGGCACTACAAGGGGGGCTGTGCGGCGCTATTTACAAGAAGGGCTGTGTGTAGCGCTATCTACAAGGCAGTCTGTGCGGTGCTGTTTACAAGGGAGGCTGTGTGGCGCTGTTAGGGGGGCTGTGGCGCTGTTTACAAGAGTGGCTGTGTGGTGCTGTTTACAAGGGGGCAGTGTGGCGCTATTTACAAGGGGGGCAGTGTGGCGTTATTTAAAAGGGGGGCCATGAGGCGCTATCTACAAGGGGGGCTGTGTGGCGCTAGCTACAACAGGGGGCTGTGTGGTGTTAACTACAAGGGGCTGTGTGTGGAGCTATCTACAGGGGCTTTGTGGCGTTATATACAAGAAGCGGGCTGTTTGTGATGCTATCTACAGGGGGCTGTATGTGGCACTATCTACAGGGGGCTGTGTGGCGCTATCTACAAGGGGGGGCTGTGTGGTGCTATCTACAAGGACGGGCTGTGTGGCGCTATCTACAACAGGGGTGCTGTGTGGCGTTAACTACAAGGGGGGGGCTTTGTGTGGAGCTATCTACAGGGGGCTGTGTGTGGCCTCTTTAATTTATTTTCTTTTAATTTATTTTTATGTTAACTACCTTATATAATTATATCGCTTGTAAAATGTAAAAATGGTTTTATGCTCGAGTTACAAAATTGTGAAAAAAAATTACACCTAATTGATTGGTAGAGAAAGCAATCATGGCGAGGGGGAAAGAGATGTGGGGAAATATGTTACAGGGGCGGCGCCAATCTGAATCTTTGCCCCGGGTGCAGGAGAACCTAGATACGCCTCTGGGTATACACTGTGATATGTCACCTGAACCCCTGGGAAGCTCTTGAGGCCACTCTGCATATATGGACAGTGATATTGGGAGATACAATGGCACAGTCCCCAGCCAGAGCATTGTAAGTGCTCTGGCCAGGGACTCTGGAGAAGACCCCAACGTCACTGTCCATATGTGGACAGTGATGTTATTAGCTTTAAGATGCCGGAATTCCCAGTCAGAGCATCGACAACGTTTTGCCCGCGGATTCTGCCCCTGGAGAGGTACCTGACATCACTTTTCATATATAGACAGTGATGTTAGGAGCTTTCAGATGCCAGAATCCCTGGCCAGAGCATCGGAAAAGCTTTGGCCCGGGGACTCTGGGACTGGAGAAGCACCTGACGTCACTGTCCATATATGGATAATGACATCAGGGGCTTCCCCAGGGCCATAATCTCCGGCCTCAGTGCTACCTGATGCTCTTTCCAAGAACTTCGGCCCTAGGCAAGCTTCCCGAGGTAGGCATAGTAATCCGTCACACATAGGTTCCCATGTTGAAAAAAACGTATGCCATGCAGTATACATACTTTGGCAGGATTCCTCAGGATGGAATATCATAGTCCACTACACTATTCCATCATTGAAAACAAAGATATACCAACATATACCAGCCCAACACTGATAAAAATGACACTATTTTCCCTCCTTCGGGCTAATTGAGCCCTATAAACATGTTTAGCGTGTAAGTCAGGAGCATTCCCGACATACACGGCAAATGTAGGGCTAAACCGTGATGCGTACTAGGCCTAAAGTTGTTAAAATAAACTTTGTTTTGTGAAAACTGATACATTTATAGTGTAAAGGAAAAAAGGCATTGACTTTTGTAATCAGACCTTCATTCACATTCTACTTGAGGTCCACCATCTTGGATCTTGGTTTGGATGAATTCATGTCAAAACAGAACACAAAGGGCTGCAATGTGCAACCTTAATTCCCAGCATTCCCATATATTTTGTGGTCAATGCATGGCGCTTCATGACAAGAATACTGTGTTTACAATTGATCATATAAAATGTGGAACTCTGATGGCTAAATATTGCATGAATGTTGTTTGCAAAATTTTACAGCCCTTGAAATAGACTTGTTCATCAGGCTGAATTAATCAATAAGTGAATTCTTTCCAAACCATTACAAGAGAGCATGTCTTCACACAAGGCACCATTGATAATGATGAACAAGTGTCTTCATTTACAGAAGCATATTTCAGCTTTATAGTAAGACACAAAGTCACAAAGAAACCTTTTAATACTGTAAGTTACTTTGTCTGTAGCAGTCACATACCGCAAACCTCATGCAGCTCAGTTTAGCCTCCAGAGATTGATACTTGCGACCTTTCTGTCACTTTTTAGCGCACAAAGAGGCAATGAGTAGCTAGTTGTCTGTCAGTATTGAAACATTGTTCATAAAGAAGTCTATTATTAACCCTATAATCAAGTAAAGTGATCAATTTTCCATAAATTCGGAGAAAAATGATTGTAGGGTAATTGCCAAATATTTTGCCTTATTTAACAAGGGTTGTCTTTTTCCTATTATTAAGTTAACCCCTAATGACCGCCGATATGCCTTTTCACAGCGGTCATTAAGGGGCTTTATTCTAGGCCGTCGCCGTTTCACGGCGGCCTAATCAACATCCTGCACGGGTGTCCTGTGCAGGTTGGAGCCGGGACTTGGCTGTCTGATGACAGCCAGGCTCCTGCTCCAATGGTAGCGATCAAAGTTTACTTAGACTGCGGCCGTTTAACCCCTCAAATGCCGCAGTCATTAGCGACCGCTGAATTTGAGTTGTTTACAGAGGGAGGGATCTCCCTCTGTCACCCATCGGTGGCCCGCAATTGCGGGCATCTGATAGGGTGTCATAGCAGCCCAGGGGCTGATAAAGGCCCCCAGGTCTGCCCTGGCTATATACACCTATAAGGCCGTGCCAGAATACGTCCTAATAGATGCCTGTCAGTTTTACACTGACAGGCAATAATGCTCTGGTATACAAAGTATACCGAAGCATTATATCTGCGATCTAAAGATTGCATAGTAAAGTCGCCTAGAGGGACTGAAAAAATAATACACATAAAAAAATGGTTTTATTTAGTGTAAAAATAAAATTAAAACTACACATATACGGTATTTCCGCAATCTTAGTGACCAAAAAAATAAAGTTATCATATTATTTAAACTGTAAGGTGCACGCGATAAAAAAAAAACGCAAAAAACAACAGCAAAATTGCTATTTTTTCCCATTCCAAAAAACAAGCCCTCATATGGCGACATTGACAGAAAAATCAAAACGTTTATTCTGCAAAAATAGTAAAACATGAAAAAACTATACATGTTTGGTATCGCCGTAATCGTACCGACCCATAGAATAAAGGTATCATGTTATTTATGCTGTACAGTAAACAATGTAAATGTAAAATGCATAGAACAATGGCTAAATTGCTGTTTTTTTATATCCTCCCCACAAACAGTGCCAATGAAAAATACAACTCATCCCGCAGCAACAAAAAAAAAGTCCTCATACAGCCATGTCCACGTGAAAATAAAAAAGTTATAGCTCTTTGAATGTGACGATGGAAAAACTAAAAATTTGCTTGGTCATTAGGGCCTAGAATGAATGCAGCGGGAAGGGGCTAAAGCTACTTTCCGTTCCGAGGACTGAACAGTCTTTGTGGGCCTCTTGTAGGGTATATTATTTGAAGAGGCATGACTAAAAAAAAATAACAAATACTCACCTCTCCTTCATTCCCCATCTCCTTCCAGCTCCCAACTTCTAAATAGAGAGGGCAGGCAGGTGCAGGTGAGTGATGTCATCAGCTGCGCCCGCTCGCTCCATTTAGTTACTCTGTGCGGATGTCTAATTAGAGGCATCAGCATAGTGAAGAAAGCATCTCAGAAAACCACTTCCTTCATACTGCGAGTGTGGGAAAACGGCAACCATAACTACTACTGAAATCACAATAGTGGTGAAAAGCTGTTACCACAATCTTATTACACACAGGATGCCATGTCTGAAAATAGCTGTTCAGCCCTAGCATCAAATGCAAAGCGACTGTCACACCAGTCACTTTAATATTTTTATAGTGTCTTAATCTTCAGTAGCGACATCATTTATCAAATCCACAACAAATGCAATTAAAGCATAAACTAGATACAATATAAAAGAGAGAGCTATTCATATATAAGGACAATGCAGCCTTGATATTGTTTGTGACATATTACAAATATTTGTGACATTGCCACATACATACATTTCCATAGTACAACAAGTACATGATATCAGAAGAATAAAAGAGGAGATTAAAAAGAACAGAGGTAAAATACTGTATTGCATATCATACCCTGAACAACTGAAATATTAGGCCCTGCTCACACAGCGGAAATTTTGTGACGGAATCCACTGCAAAATTATGTCTTCCATTCATTACAATAAGAGGCCTCTTATTACTGCTAGCTGATTTTTTTCGGCTAGCGCACTAAAGAACTGTCCTGCCCGATCTTCATGCGGATTCTGCCAAAAACCTCCCATTGAAGTGAATTGGAGTAGGAATCTTTCTGATTTTTTTACGGCGGAACCCACCAAGGAAAATCCGCCTTGTGAACATAGCCTAAAAATGCCATCAGTATCAAAGTAATTATATGCAGAACGTATAATAATAGCAATAGTCCATGAATCAGCAAGAAAATCTTTGTAACAGACAAATGAGAGGTCAACACAATCGACAACTCACATATATACATGCGAGGGAAACATATAGGGGAAGAAGGTTTCGGAAAATGATTTGGAATACATCAATAAAGGAGGACCTATAAGTGAAGATGATAGAGTTACATTACAAAGGCTCGAAAACCGTCAGTCTTTAAAAGGTATGCAGGGTTTCCAGGTAGAGAACGACTGCATGATATTACCATCTATAGCAGTCAATTCCTCCATTCTCAACTCATAGTTGAGACATTCATGGAATGCAACTAATGGAGGAGTTTCCAATTTTCGGCAATGGTTTGACGATTCGCCGTCTTATGACGTAACAGACCCTCTGTGGCTGTGACCATGTAGCCTGGGATTTAAAAAGTATTGCATTTGCAATGCCTGGTCGACAGGGGATGTTGGTCAGGGAAAGGCTGTGTATAGAGAAAACATTTGCTTTCACAGAACTTAGATCTCCAGGCAGTCCCACCATGTGGAAAAGTGTGGGCTCTTGTCACCAGTACATCCCCAGCACAGATCAGTAGTAGAAGGGTAAATTCTGTGAAGCAAATCTGGTCTTTTGTACCATCTAGACCAGGCGTCAGAAACCTTTGGCACTCCAGCTGTTATGAAACTACAACTCCCATCATGCCTAGACAGCCAAAGACTCCATTACTCCAGCCAAAAACTGCCAGGGCATGCTGGGAATTGTAGCTTCACTACAGCTGGAGTGCCGAAGGTTGCTGACCCCTGATCTAGACAATACCTTGTAGTTCTTCTCTTGAGTATGAAATGGATAGTATAGATGATATTTATACACACTAGCACAATTGACACTGCACAACTGAAATCAGAGAAGTGTTTAGAGAAGAACAAGAACAATGGCTGAAGGAAAGTGCCAGGTACTGTACACCATGTAGTAAATTAAAAGCATAAGGTACTACAGATGTAAATGTTAACTTTTAATAAATGTATGGGAAAAATATGCTGAAAGTGTAAGATTTTATTGCTTAAAGAGGCTCTGTCACCAGATTATAAGTGCCCTATCTCCTAAATAATCCAATCAGTGCTGTAATGTAGATAACAACAGTGGTTTTAATTTTGAAAAATGATCATTTTTTAGCAAGTTATGAACAATTTTAGATTTATGCTAATTAGTTTCTTATTGCCCAACTGGGCGTTTTTTAACGTTTGACCAAGTGGGTGTTGTAAAGAGAAGTGTATGACGCTGACCAATCAGCGTCATACACTTCTCTCCATTCATGTCCATTTGTACTCAGCACAGCGTGATCTCGCGAGATCATGCTGTGCTGTCATATACACCCACATTACCTTTACTGAAGTGTGTTGCGAGTGAATAGACATTGCCTCCAGCCAGGATGCGATGTCTATTCAAACTCCCGACAGTTCGGCAAAGTTTTTATGGGACTTACTCACACAGCACACCGTGATCTTGCCAGATCACGCTGTGCTGTCATTCACAACGTGATCTCGCAAAATCACGCTGTGCTGTGTGAGTAAGTCCAACAGAAACTACAACGCCCACTTGGTCAAAAGTTAAAAACGCCCAGTATAGCATTAAGAAACGAATTAGCATAAATCTAAAATTGTTTATAACTTGCTCAAAAATTATCGTTTTTCAAAATAAAAACCACTGTTGTTATCTACATTACAGCGCCGATCAGATTATGTAGGAGATAGAGCACTTATAATCTGGTGACAGAGCCTCTTTAAGTGTCCTTTTCTTTTTTACTACATTTGGATATGTTGCTATGAAATTTCAGCTTAATTGCAAGTGAAGGTGTATTACAAAGTTTTAACATCTGAAACAAATGTGTCTTCTTTGCTAATGCCACCTTTAAAAGAATATTCCTTACAAAACAGAGAAAATTTCAGTTCAACTGTGTCCAAAAGAATTACATAACCTCTTCTACTCATTGCTGTCAGTTGTACCATTTTCTTTTTATCGGTGGGTCATACTATTTACAGTGGCGTATACAGCTCCATGAGTCGTATTCATGACACAATTATTCCCTTATTCCCACAGCTCTACTCCTACTTTACTGGTCATGCTCCACCCACTTGTGTTCCAGCTCTGTATATAACATGCTTTACTTCCTCCCTGCATAGCTTCCTTCCTGTTCCCTTATCACTTATATTGTATCAGCCATTCCAAGTGAAGTGTCTATTACAGAGTTCACAGGTCCTGTATCCTGCTTCTCCCCTGCAGAGTTTCTTTTATTAGAGATATAATATATTGTCTTCTTTCTGAAATTGTGTAGTCCAAGAGATAGCACAATTAAAGTATGTAAGTGAAAATATCTTGTTCGTGCTACATTACAGCCAGTGGCGGATTTCCACATTTTTCCGTGAATCGTGGCAAAAACTGTGACAAAACTGAAGGCCCCTGGACTCAATTGTAGTCCCCGCCATTCAGCCTTTTTTTATGCAGACGGCACAATGACGTCATCACGCCGAAGTCATCGCATCGCTTGCGTCGTTACGCTGGATGAGGCCTGGTCAGAGGAGACTAGGCCTGCATCCTTGGAGAAGAGGACGGCGCTGGAATGGGGCCAGGTAAGTGTGCACTCACTTCAGGGGGTGGCGCATTCTACAGGGGGGCTGTGTGGCGCTATCCACAAGGGGGGTGGTGCTATCTACTGGGGGGAGGCGCTATCTACAGGGGGTGTGTGTGGCACTATCTACAGGGGGCTCTGTGGCACTCTCTACAGGGGGGCTGTTTGACACTATCTATAGGGGGTGTGTGTGGCACTATTTACAGGGGGTTGTATGGCACTATCTCCAGAGGGTATGTGTAGCGCAATCTACAGGGAGCTGTGTGTGAATCTATGTACAGGGTGTGTGTGGCACTATCTACAGGCGGCTGTGTGGCGCCATCTACAGGGGGTCTGTGTGGCGCCACCTATAGGGGGGGCTGTGTGTGATGCTATTTACAGGTGGGAATTAAAAAGTCGCACCACAGAACTCTTTCCACACAACTTTTCTGCATTTTTTTTCCGCAGAGTGGCTGAGATTTTCTAAATCTCATATACTTTGCTGCTACTCTAAATGTTGCGGAATTTCCGCTACATTTAAGTTTACACTATATGGGAACCCGGCCTTAGAGTATGTTTAAGGCCCTATGCACACGAACGTAAAAAGGCCCGTAATTACAGGCCAGGTTTGCTTACGGGAAGGTGCCTGGGCAGTTGAAAAATATAGAACATGTGCTATTTCAGGTCGTAATTACAGCACGGGTAGGCCAATAGAAGTCTATAGGGCTCCCGTAATTACAGGTGGCTACGTGTGTGCACCCGTAATTAAGGGAGCTTTGCTACGCATGGTACTCACTGTCCAGCGGTAGTCACTGTCCAGGGTGCTGAAAGAGTTACTGTCGATCAGTGCAGCCCCTATGCTCTATCCAGCACTGATCGTTTAACTCTTTCAGCACCCTGGACACTGACTACCGCTGGACAGTGAGTACCATGTGCGACGCTCACAATATACATTACTAATATTTCCTTCAGAAACCCGCAATAACAAAAAAGTTCATACTTACCCAGAACTCCCTGCTTCTTCCTCCAGTCCGGCCTCTTGGGATAACGTTTCATCCCATGTGGCCACTGCAGCTAATCACAGGCTGCAGCGGTCACATGGACTGCCGCGTCATCCAGGGAGGTCGGACTGGATGTTAAGAGAGGAACGCTTCACCAAGACAATGGCCGGGGTACGTATGAACTGCTTTTTCTTTCTATCGCTGCGTTCCGCTGCGGAAACTCTGCCCGAAAGGGCTACCCCTTCTCTCTATCCAGCACTGATAGAGAGAAGAGGCTGCCGATCAGAGCTGGATAGAGAGAAGAGGCAGCCGATCAGTGCTGGATAAAGAGAAGGGGCTGCCCCTTCTCTCTATCCAGCACTGATCAGCAGCCTCTTCTCTCTATCAGTGCTCGATAGAGAGAAGGGGCTGCCGATTAGTGCAGTGCAATATCTCACTCTACGTGTAAAGAGAAACAGAGAAAATGGGTCCGTAAATGCAGGTGGAATACGGGTGACTACGGACCCGTATTTACACCAGTATTTACAGGAGGGAAAAAATACGGTAGCGTGCATGGGGCCGAAGTTTGATTTTCACTGTGTTTTTTTAGCATTCTTTGGTAAAAATTACAGGAAAATATATATTCATCATTTAAAAAATAAAACCTGGCAAAAATTTCAGTGAGAACGCCACGTGTAAACATTGAATTGCGGCATTAGTGATAGGTGAAGGTAGCTGACATATAAGTGACACACTCTGACTATATTGCCCAAGGGCACACATGAACCTGGACATGCGTTCACCTTTGTGATCACAGGATCAAGACAGATTTTTATCCGCTTTAAGTAAATGATGAAGGTTCCAATAAATGACAGCAAGCAGAAATCTTGCAAAACCATGAGGAATTGATACAGAAAGTATTCGGAAAATTGTATAACTTTCCCTTATACAATGAATAAGCTTTATATGCTGAAACTAAAATACCCATTTGATAATAGGTTGGGATATTTTATTTTGCACTACCCCATCTCATAGTGGTGGGAAACGTGTTTCTCTAGTGGCACAATTATTT